>NW_004524611.1:8951283-8960752 GCF_000260255.1 Octodon degus
GGTCCCTGTGCTTTGCTAAGCTTGTTCTAAGTAGGTGCTTTAGACCACTGAGCCATCTCACCAGCCCCACACCTATGCATTACTAATCTGCTAGGCATTTCTTAATCCAGTGAAGTTGCCATATTAGGATTACTGGTTTCAAACACTGAACTGGTAAACCTAATGTTTCCCACATGGAGATTGAAGGATGGGTCAGGTACAAAGAAGCAAAAAGAGAATGAGGGTGCAGCCAGAGCTGGATCTGCAGCCTGGCTCATCAGTAGCTGAGTCCCTGGCTGTTATTATATCTTATCTCCCTGAGTTCCAGCCTCCTACTGACCAAGATCAAGGCCTAGATGTTTGTCAGATGAGGGAAGGGGCTGAGTCTAGGCATGGAGTGACGTGAGTAAATATCAAAAAACTGCAATGGGGAGATCAGGGATTCTTTAGAGAAAGCAGAGAACCTAGTATGACATCATAGCTTCCTAGCTGATAAGAACTTAACAGACACAACCAAGCTTGCGCTGAAATCAGAGAGCTAGACGGAAAGGACTCACCCTCCTATCACACAGTCAACACCCAGTACTGTAGTATTAAACCTTATTTTCAAGATGTCATTACAAAATTTCTAAATGACATTTCTGAATTATTGATCCCTTTTCCCATGAGGATAACTAAGTTGTAGGTATCACAATGTGAGAAAAAAAAGAAAAGAAAAAGGAAAATGGACAGCCAGAACAAAGAATGAAAATCAAGAATGATGTAATCAAATCCTAGTATCTTGTGGACTGCGGGGAAATGAATCTGCATAATTGCATATTAACAATCATTAAGTGCATCCACACACTTTAATGAATTAATAAATTAGATGAGTAAGCAAGTCATACTAAAGTGCCATTTTCCTGCTTCCTACTTAGGGTTAGGACTTATGCTTTAGTAGAATGAAGGAAGTAAGATACCCATGCTCTTCATCCCAAGAGCAGAGATTCAAATTTCCTCTTACTCATTTCTTTCTATCATTTTTCAGGCTGACATAGGTTTAGAAAAGTCTACACATGATATATTCATCAATGATTGGTATGTCAGTGCAACAGGCCGTGGTGTGTAGGTGTGAGTGTGCATGAGTGTGTGTACACAAAATCTTGAATTCCCTAGCTTGTGCGCTTTGTTTCTGATGGGTATTCCAGCAGCCTTGTGAAAGCTCACCCCAACTGTCATCCTGCTTTAAAATTGTTTGTTTGGGGCTGGAGAGATGGCTCAGTGGTCTAAAGCACCTACTTGAAACAAGCTTGGCAAAGCACAGGGACCGCGGTTCGATCCCCAGCACCACATGCCAGCCAGCCCCGCCCCCTGGTGGGCTGGAGCTGGCCACACACACACAATAAATAAATGTAATAAATAAAAATAAATAAATATTAAAAAAAATTGTTTGTTTGCATTTTTACCACTCAGTGGATTGTGAGATACAGAAAGGCAGAAACCATACTCTGCATCTGTATGGCAGCTCTGCAGTGAGTGTTGGCTGAATAAAGGAATGAGCTCATGAACTGACAGGAGCACTCTCTGGTCTGGATGGTCAAAATTTTGACCAAAAGTGACCACTGCTTATGTTCTCCATCCTGAAAGATGGGGTATTTCTATAGGAATTTGGTTTGTGTTTGCCACTATATATGCAGACTTTTATTCCTTCAAAAATAAATAAAGGAGACTTTTGAATTTGATAGGAAGGGAAAGCTGCATTGTGCCCAATACACAGGAGAATGTCTTTATGAACACCATAAAGCCAACATCAAAACATCTGCCTTGTGCCTTCCAGACCCATAATAGCACCACTAAGCTCAAAATACTCATGTCTCAAAGCAGACCTTACAAAAGCATGTTGCCTGACATTTTCTGAGTTTAGATATCCCTGATTTTCCATTATCATCTGCCACTTACAAGTAACCTGGTTCTACTCTTGGTGCAATAAATAAAATTTTATGTAGAACCACCAAACCACTATCTGCCCTTCAATCTTCACCAGTCAGACCACAGTTGTGGTTGGAGAAACTCAACTGTGTGCAAATTACCAGAGATAGGAATTCCCTTGGGGAGAAAACAATTCTTGCTGAAGAAACATGAAAATTTTTTATTTGCCTTCCTGTCATGAATTTTGGTAACAACTTCCCAGTGGTAATTCCTCAACTCACTCAGACATGTTTGGATATATTTTCAGTTGTATTTATTTCTTTGAATTTAGAGGTACACTTTGCTATTCTTTTTTTTAACCAATTTTACTGAGGCATAATTTATATGAGGTAAAATTGCCAGTCTTAACTATCTATTTCAAGGAAGTTTTACAAATATTTCCCACAAGTTTGGATCTAAAATGTATCTCAAAGTCCTATGTGTTAACTTCTGACATTGCTAGTCCTATGGATAACCCACTACTATTATGGATTACTGGACTATATTGGATTATTTTTGTTGAATTCATGCCCCTACAATATTTAAATGGCAATAGAATACCCATCTCTGACAAATTAAACAAAAAAAGGGGATACAAATGAAGGACTGTTTTGTATCTGTATATACAAAATAGTTAGGATGGATATATAGCTACTTTCTCTTAATTCAGTGAGAAGAAAGATTTGTACTAATAGTGTTTGGACAGGATATCATGTCTGCATCTTGCAGTATGAATAACCACTATGAAGACAACTATATGCAGTATATTAATTATTGAAACTCTCCTACTAATAGGTTTTGAAACTGTCTCATTGCTCTTTGTATCTCAATAAAATTAATAAAAAATGGGGAAAAAAACTCCTATGTGTTGAAAGCTTGTCCCCAGCATCTGGTGTTACTGGGAGGTTCTGGAATATTTAAGAGGTGGGGCCTAAGGGGAGGAAGTGAAGTCACTGGGAGCGTGGCCTTTTAAGGAATATTGGTATCCCTTCCTACCTCTCTCTTTTATTCCTAGTCACTGTGTGGTGAACAGATTTTTTTCTACCACACATTCCCACCATGATGTACTGGGCTTCCACAGGCCCAAAACAAACAGAGCCAAGCAACCATGGACTGGAACCTCTGAAACCATGAGCAAAAATAAATTTTTTTCTTTTATTAAGTTGATTGTCTTAGGTATTCTGTAACAATGATTGAAAGCTGATCAGCACATACTCATCCACATAATAGGGAAGGTAATAACTACCACTGGCAAGAGGCAGAACTTTTCATTGTCTCCAAAAGTTGACTTCTAACACTTTGTAGTCAATCTCTTCCAACTCAAGTCTCAGGAAAATGTGTGTATAACTGTTTCTTGTATAAAGAAACTGATACAATATGTATTTTTCTTACCTAGCTTCTTTCCATCAGCACAATTATTTTCAGGCTCATTCATATTGTATCACTGCATCAAGAAAGTCATACATTTTTCAAGCAAAAAAATTCACATGATATGCTGCTATATGGTGATGTTTTCATTCCTTCATCTGCTTCCGTATTGATGTACATTGCTTTGTTTCATTAGTAAAATTGCTAAGAACATTCACAAATTAACCTTTGTGTGGCTACGTCTTCACGTCTTGTGGGTACATACCTAGAATGGAACTGATGGTAAGTACATGTTTAACTCCATTAAACACCACTACAGAGCTAGCTGTTCTATATGCTAACCAAGACTCAACGTGATCAGTCTTTCTCATGTTAGCCTTTTTAGTGGGTATGAATTGGTGTCTCGTTGTATTTTTAATTAATATTTAATTGTCATTAATGAATTATTCATTACTGTATTGAGTTTTAAGGGTTCTTCTACATTTGAAGCACAGGTGTGTGGTGCTACTGGCAGTAGGAAGCGTCTTGCTTTAACCTAGTTATCAAGCTAGTGACCCTAGCTGGGCATGATGATGAACCCTTGTAATCCTAGCACTCAGAGACTTAGGAAAGAGGCTCATAGGTTCAAGACCAATCTGAACAACTTCACAAGACCCTATCTCAAAAAAAAATATGTATAGGGTTGGGGATGTAGCTCAGTGCAAAGCCCAGGACAAAACAAGAACAGAAAAGCAAAACAAAAGAACATTAACAGGAGCAACAAAAGCCTAGTGGCTCTAACAGTCAGAACCTGATTGCCCACAATGGGTATGTGAGCTTGCCTGGGATTCCACACATGGCCCACTCTCTGTGCTCTCTTTCTAGGGGAAAAAGGGTATGGCCCAAAAACCTTCTTCTCACTCTTTTAGATCTGACTTCTGAAGATGGTGAGAAGAAAGGGAAGGCAAGAAGAAAGCAAAGGGCTTCTAGGGAGTCATTAGCCACCCATGACTTCCACCAGGACCTCCACAAGGCTATTATAGTCACCCAAGTGGTGATTAAACATCCTGTGACCTCGGCCCACTTGCTGCCTTTTAAGCCTTACTGATCCAGAGGATGGCATCAGGAGTGTCTGTCCCGATGCCTACTGATTTATAAGAAAGAGGACTACATTTCATTCCTTCCTCATTATCCACATCCCAGGTCTCATCTACCTCCCCTTAATGAAATAATGGATGCAATCACAGAGGTTAGCAAACGGAAGCTTAGAGATACCACAGATTGCAGGTTAGCAGTCAGATTGGCTTAGGCACATGGAGGAGAGCAGCTCTGGTGCCAAATAAATGAGGATTCCCAACTCTGAGCAAGTGACAGGAGGATGATATTTATCCTCTTTCCGAGCATCTGGCCAAGGCTCACTGCACTCAGCAGGGCTGTAAAGGAGACTGAGCTGTAGAAACAGCAGTCTCTGAGAAGGGGATTAACATATTCAGAGACCTCAAGTTTATTCTAATTAAATTAATCCCTTGGATCAAGTTTTAATTGGGATGGGAACCAGAAGGTGAGGCAGTGTGTGGAGGTAAGGATGCCTTAAGACAACTGGAAGCCATAAAAGCAAAGAGTAAGATGGGACCTGTTTTAAATTGAGTTGTGCAGGCTGCGTCCAGCTTTCCGGTTCAGCACTAATCCCAAGGTGCCAGGCAGAGAAAAGGAGGAGGGATACATCATGAGGTCCTGATGGCCTCATGCAGGGAAGCAGGAAGAAAGCGTCCATTCAAGAGCACTGCACCACACATCCGCAGCTTCCTGGATCCAAGTCATTAAGTCCCAAGAGCTCAACTGGCTTCCATCAGGACTGGGGGTCCCGCCCCTCCTACAAACATGACTGCTTCTCTTGAAAACTATATCTGAGCGGCCGTGCTGCAGGTTCAGGGAGAAGATGAGACAGAGGAGTTGACGTGGACACGGAATATCTCTCAAATTCCTCCCACTGATCACTCATTTTCAAGCCCTTGGCCCTCCTCTGTGAAAGTGTGTGTGCTTCAAAACTCTGCAGTTAACAATTGCTGCTTCCACTGCTTTGCAATATACCTCAGAAACTGTCTGGAAAGGCTTCTCCATTTACAGATCAGGAATCAGAGGTCCACTGAGGTTCTATGCTTTGCTCCAGGTCACTGATAGCTGGAAGCCTGGAGGGACTGCAGATGGATTTCAAGTTCACAGACCAAAAACTTTGGCCAATTGCTTGCTTGCTTTATTGGGGTGACTGCAGAGAACCTGCCTTACCATGGAAATAAACTAACAAAGAAGCAGAAAGCATCTGAGAAACTTTAAAGTTCATCCCATAAAATAGGACAGAGGGGACAATGTGGAAAATCAAGGTACCCAGGAGCAAGCAGTTAACCTAATTCTAGTCGCCTAATTTGAGAAATTCCTCAAGTGTCTCTGCCTTCAAGTTGAATAATTTTCCAATTTCTTCCTTACGGTAATTTTTTAAACTACTGATTTTTATAGGCTTGAGCATGTGAAAAGCTGACTACTGTGTGTCTTTTTAATTAGATCTTTTGCATGATAATTAAGATCTCAGGCTGCATCACAGCTATTCTTAAATTCTGCAATAATGCTCTGGCTAGAAGTTAGCTGACCATCTGCAAGCAATAAAATATCTTAACCTTAAAATGCAAGCTATCAGTTAGAGATACCACAAATTAGACTCACTCGTCATTGCTTTAATAGGTAAATACCAGGGCTCCATCCTTCATTCCATCTAATCAGGAAACTACTGGATCCCATAGTTGGTACAGGTCTTTTGGAAGTCAAATGGACCCTCTCCCCCACAACTTTGCAGAGCAGATCATGAGGAGGGCTTCCCTTTCCCTCCTGATCAATGGCCCCAAAGCATACTATATCCCAGAAGGAAATTCCAAGGCCATTCTTGGGAACTTCCCCCCAAGTTTATTGTTTGGGACTAGGAGCCAAGGCTGGGCTTGGAAGCTATAGGCAGGAAATGAGTTGTTGGATAGAAACTGGGAAAGGGGTGTGAGACAGAGAGGAGAATATGAGGGGAAGCAGCAGGAACATGAATTAAGGAGGTGAGATGGTGCACTCAGGTAAGGAGGCTGGGAGAGGAATGACCTCTTTGACATGGAAGCCAGGAATTCTCACCATGGGCTCCATTTATAATATTACCAAAGCTGAAGGCAGACTGGTAGGAGTGAGGAATTGGACGATGTGTCCATAGGGCTGTCATCAAAAGGTGGGTGACTTAGAAGGTATTCCAGCTATGCTGATGGTGGATATTCCTTTTAAGATGTCATGCCGCTATTGGCATTTGTAGAAATAAAGACCATGATATGAGAATAAGCAAAGGATGTTTATTCAGAGCTCACTATAGCAAGGGAGTCGGCCACCATCTCTTGCATTGGGCAGATAATCAAAGACTAGTTTGGAAGGGGGGTGGAGAAAAAGAGGGTATGGGAGGTTAATTAAAGCCTGTTAACCAAGGGAGGCAGGACCACAGCACCTAGAATCAAGATGTTCTACTTGGGATTAGAACTGGGAAGGAGGAGCATATGTTGTTTTCTCTGGTTGGTCCTCAGAAATGAGGACAAAAATCAAAGAAACTGTCAGTTATTAACCAAGCTCTGGCCATTTGGTACCAGTCATCACAGAGTTAATTTCTTGGCTTCCTGGACTGGCGAGTAGTAACATTTGGACTTCTACAAATCTGACTGATGGCTAGCAGGATCAGTCCTGGGGCTTGTTTCTGGAGAGAAATGCCTTGATTTGCTTGAGCTGGCTGCTGCAAATGTTTCAGTTTTATATGAGGCCATCCCGTGGCCCATTTGGACATTTAGTATCTCATTTTCAACAGCACAGAACATTATTTTTGTTGTCAAATGCCATCAAATGTCTAGTTAGCGTTTGTAAGAGTAAATCCATAACCAGTACAGCATACTGGTTCAGAACATGAATTCAGGGCTAGAGACCCATGTCAAGAAATAGAACTGGGCTGGATGTCTTGGCCCACCCCATTGTCCCACCACTCTGGGAAGCTGAGGCAGGAAGAATGCAAGTTCAAGATAACCTAGGCAAGTGAATGACTTAGCAAGAACTTGTCTCAAACTACAGATGTTTAAAGGGAAGGGGATATAGCTCAGTGAACACATTCTGGGTTCTGGGTTCCATTCACTGTACAAGGAGAGAGAGAGAGAGAGAGAGAGAGAGAGAGAGAGAGAGAGAGAGAGAGAGAGATTCATGCTTGAGAGTTCCCTTGGTGTCTTCCTCATCACGACCCTCTGTCCACTGACTCTATATCTCATTCCTATGGAGGCAAGAATAAGCAAAGCCAGCCTCTAGATGTGCTAGGAAGGATGGTTTCCAATCAGCAGTCACTGTGGCAAGGGGCAAGGGGACCCCGTGTGAGCCAATCCCAACTCTGACTTGTGCACAGGAGACTGTGGCTTTATAGGGTGATTGAAGGACTCAGAAGAGCTGGGGCTTGGAAAATACAAGGGGCTGCTTGTGGCCAGTGGCAAGTCTGCTCACCAAATCCCAGGTCCTGTACGTCCACAGAGACTAGGGGATAGAGGTCCACTCTTCCTGGGACTCCACTGTCAGTGGTGTGCAGGGCCTTGAGAAAGACACTCTCGCGCTGAAGATGCACGGCCCGTGCTTTGTATTAGTGAATTTCACACCTGGGCTTCCACCAGCCAAAGAGGGAAAATATTTGAGAATGAGTTCCATGTTCCCTGACACTGTACTGACCATATATAGGCTCCCTGCTTACCTTCTTGTCAGTATTCCTTAAGTAATACAGGCACACAGTCATTTTCACAATGCTTATGATGCATCAGGCATTGTGAGATGGCCCAGGGCCACTTAAAGCATTTGGAAGGATGTGCTTACGTTATGCACAATACTGCGCCATCGCATGTGGCAGACGGGCACATGCCAGGATTTTGGCATCCTACCGGGTCCTGTCCAGTCCACAGACTGAGAGGGATGACTATATCTACCTATCAAGGGTACAGATGAGGCATTCACAATTGTCAACCACTTGTAGTAAATGCCTTGGTCATTTGTGGTCAATGACCAAGAAACTGTGGTCCAGGTTCCTGGTCAGGTGCTACTGAGAACAAACAGCGAGTTCATTTGGCAGCAGTGAGCTTTCTCAGGTGGGAGCTCCAAGCTTAGAGCCCTAGAGCACCCCAAGGCTGCAATCCCAAGCTGTTAGAAACTACATTAGTAACCACACATGGGTGCCTACCTGTAGTCCCAGCACTCTGGGAGGCCGAGGCCGTAGGATCAGAAGTTTGAGCCCAGTCCAGGCCATTTAGTGACTTAGCAAGTCATGCTTGAAAACAAAACAAAGCAAAGGGGCTGGAGATGCAGCTCAGTGCAAAAGCCCTGGACCCCTTTCCTGGTTCTAAAAAAAATAAATAAATTAGTTTTTTAAGTCTTCCATGTTTCATCTGAATTGTTTTATAGGCTAAGGTTGAAGGCTTAGTCAAGAAAGGACTGAAAGTAATGATGAGACAAAAATATTTATTATCCTGATGTCATAAACATTATATACATATATTAAAATATTATGCTGGGCCCCAAAAGTACAATTATTGCATGTTAATGAAATATTTTAAAGATTTAAGATAGATACTTTAGCTCTCCAGATTTGATCATTACACATTGTACTCATGCACACAATTATCACACTGTCCCCCATAACTTTGTACAATTAAAATAATGATTTTAAAAAGAGGACTCAGGAGATCCTAGCTAAAGTTTAATCAAGGAGAGAATCTTGTCAGTCAGTGGTGAAGGATGGTCTTGGCTTTCTATTGTAGTTATTCCAGCTCCCAGGCATCTCTAACCTTTTTATTTGTGTGTGTGTGTGTGTGTGTGTGTGTGTGTGTGGCCAGCTCAGCCCACCAGGGGGCGGGGCTGGCTGGCATGTGGTGTTGGGGGTTGAATCGCGGTCCCTGTGCTTTGCTGAGCTTGTTCTAAGTAGGTGCTTTAGACCACTGAGCCATCTCACCAGCCCTTCTAACCTTTTCATTTATTCTATTTTGAGAGATACTATTGAATAATATTTTTGTATTTGTGTGTGTGTGTGTGTGTGTGTGTGGCCAGCTCAGCCCACCAGGGGGCGGGGCTGGCTGGCATGTGGTGCTGGGGGTTGAATCGCGGTCCCTGT
>NW_004524611.1:8960852-8981562 GCF_000260255.1 Octodon degus
CTATTTTGAGAGATACTATTGAATAGTATTTATTTATTTATTTATTTATTTATTTATTTATTTATTCTGGCAGAACCAGGGATTGAACTCAGATCCTTGCGTTTGTCAGTTAAACGCATATCCTACTGAGCCATCTCCCTGGCCTGAACAGTAGTTTTAGCTTGCATTCCTCTGAATATCATCAGATAGTCAATGAGGTCAGCAACTTTTCAAATATTTACTGATGACTTGAATGTCTTCTTTGATAAAGGGACTTTGTGAGTGTGTGTATGTGTGTGTGTGTGTGTGTGTGAGAGAGAGAGAGAGAGAGAGAGAGAGAGAGAGAGAGAGAGAGAGAGAGAGCGCATGTGGGGATGGACACAAGGACGTCACACTGAACTACATCTCCAGTGTTTTTTTAAATTTTTTGAGACGGGTTCTTGCTAAGTCCTTTATTTTCACAAGCTGGGTTTGAACTTGCCACCCTCCTGCCCCAGCCTCCTGGAGTGTGGGGATCACAGGCCTGCGCCACCACACCCAGCACTTGCTTATATATCATCGCCACATTTGTGTTCATTATTTTTCTTTTGGATTGTAAGAACTGTTACATAGCTTAGCGATGACCCCTTGATTGGTGACACATGCGGTATGAGCAGTATGTAAGAACAGCCTTCTCTGTCTTTCAGCATATGTAAGGGCGCCTTTATATTGGGTGGAATTAGAGTGAAATTCATGAGTCATAGGATTTCCAACTTAATATGTAAAATATAAACTATTTTCCAAAGTGATTTCAACCGTTTGCAATACCACACGTGGTGTATGGGAATTCCTTTCCTTTCACATTGTTTGCCAACAAACTTGTTATTGTTGTTGTCAGACTTCTACATTGTAGCTATGCTGCTGGAACGTGTACTGGTATAAGACTGTGGTTTTAATTTGCATTTTCATGATCACTAATGAAATTTTAAAACTCTCATATGATTATGGGAGGCTTCAGTATGCCGTCTCTTGAAGTCCTTGCTCCAATCTCTTGCCTGGTTTTAGTTTTTGTTCTCTCTGTCATTGGTATTGATTTATAGAAGTTATTTACATACCCTTTCACAGCCTTGTTGTGGTAGATGTATCACAAATATCTTCTTCCATCCTATTGATTTCTTTTGCTTTCTTTTAATTGTGTTTTCTCTCAAGCAAAGTTCTTATTTTTTATGGTGAATCTCTTTTGCATTAGTGATTTTCATGGCTCTCATTAAGAAACTTCCAAGGTCAGAAAAATTTCTTGTTTACTTTGTAGAAGCTGCTCTTGTGGCCTCACCCATTCAGTTCTAACACTGACCTAGAATTAAATTTCATGTATGATGGGATCCGTCATCGTGGCTCTGCAAGCCACTCCAGCCACCCGGGCCCAGACAGCCTTTGTCCCTGCTGCGACTCCGACACCTGTGGTCAGCCACGTGGATCCCTCCACGACACCTCTCTCTCCTGCCCCAGGTACTGGCTTTAGGACTGAACTGTTTTGGGAAGGCAAGAGGAAGAAAAGAGTTGGGAAGCCAGGCGTGGTGGTGCATGCCTGTAATCATAGCACTTGGGAGGCTGAGGCAGGAGGACTAGGGGAAGCTTGAGTCGGGCTTGTGCTACATAGTGAGACAAAAACAGAGAAGGATAACATCCTGCCATAGCGACATATGCATATCTCCATGCTTACAGCACAACAACTTATCGCAGCTAAGTTTTGGGAAAAGCAGTGAAGCACATGCTGACAATGAACAAAGAAGTGAAATATTTCTGCAGAAGTAGCCATTCCTTGTTTTGCTACTGGGGGAAAAAGTCTTAAGCATTCAGTCATTTCTTTCTTTCTTTCTTTCTTTCTTTCTTTCTTTCTTTCTTTCTTTTTTTTTTTTTTCAGTGTGAGTGCTTTATTGTACTCTAAAAATTCTGAATTCTTTTTTAATTAATTTTATGGAGAAAAAATTGCAATGTGACAGCTTCAAAACAGTTTGGTAAAATTAGAGAAAAAGGAGGGCTACAAGGAAAGCCAACATTTTGGCCCTAACCTTCTAAGGTCAATTAAGACACAGGACATATGAGAACTTGTACTGTAACGTCATGTACCTCGGTAGTGTCCCAAATTTTCTGATCAAGGAGATTATGGGGCCAAAGAGGAAAGTGATCCATGATGTAGAGTGTGCCTAAGGAGAGTCACATGGAGAGAAAACATTTTCTCAGGCTTTCACAGAGAGCACATTGGCCAAGCAATGGCCGTGACTCATCCACATGGCTGCACTGACAAAGGTTCTACAATCTGAGGTACAGGATCTCAGGATAAATCCTGGGGGCATTTCACTGCCCTTATCAGACCAAAAAGCTACAACTCTTGTTGCATAGGTCCTGCTTTACCTTGGTCTTAACCATCCAGTAGAAAAGTATAAAGACGAAATATAGGAAGTAAAGCCATGCTGTTATGTTGAGCTGTGGGGGACTCAGGTCAATAATTTCTGACATTGCCAGTTAAACAGAAGACGGAAGGTTATTATGGTCTACTGGACTCTTTTAGAATAATTTGCTGAGTTTACACACCTATAATATTCAATAACGGAACTTAGAAAAAATGGGGTATACCGATGAATGTCCATTTTGTATCTGTGTATTCAAAGTGGTTAGGATAGATATATAGTTGCATTCTCTTAATGAATAGAATGATTTGTTCTAATAGTGTTTGTAAATAGGATCTCAAGTCCGCATCTTGTACAGCAATTAACCACTAAAAAGAATATATGCAGTGAGTTATTTGTTGAAACTGTACTTCTGATTTGATTTGAAACTGTCTCATTGCTATCTGTTTATCAATAAAATTTTGAAAAAAAACAGTTTGGTAGGAGAGTTACAACAATTAATACATTGCATATTGTTGTCTTTGTAGTAGTCAGTCATAGCACAAGATGCAGACATGGTGTCCTGTCCAAACACTATTAGTACGGATCTTTCTTCTCACTGAATTAAGAGAAAATAGCTATATATCTATCCTAACTATTTTATGTATGCAGATACAAAATTGCCCTTCAGTCATTTATTAACTAAGCATTCTAGCATTTCTTAGCTTCCTCACAATTATGTTGAGCTGCTGAAATACAGTACATTTAAAGAATCTCAGATTACTTTGGGTTTTCATGCCACTTGCCCTGGTCTTCTGTACCTTGATACCAAATCACTCCCAAGAGATAGCAATGATGGTTCCCAAGTGATATCGATGATCAGTCACTCCCAAGTGCACCATGGAAACTGAGGACACTGGGTCCACCTCTTGTTGAAATTTAAAACACAGCAATGAGTACAACCAGGAGAAAAGCTAGAGGAGGAAAATTTTACATGTGTTGGTAAGGGAGAGCAGGGAATAATGTCCTACACAGTGTATCCCCAACAAGGGGCTTTCCCTGGGGGAACAGGTGCGCGTTCAGGTTCACAGGTGGCGGCAGCACATTCGGAGCATGCTCCTGAGATCTTGCTGCTTCGTACATGTTGCATTCAAGAGCGAGGAATAGAAGCCTCATAGGTAGAGTCTAGCATCAGGCAGGAGCAAAGTTTACACTAAGTCAGCTGGAAGAGTGGCCTGGTGCATGACTTGGCCATTTGAGCTGGCTCCTTTTTTCTCCAGAGGGCCTTATTTGAAGGTCTCCCCCTGCCAAACAACAAAATTAAAGCAATGTTAGCTGTCATTTATAGAGGCTTGTAATCCCAGCACTTTGCAGGGGTGAAGCAAGAGAATTATCAGTTTTGAGTCCAGGCTGAGATACTAAGCTACTTAGCAAAACTCTTCTCAAGGGGAGCTCGGGAAATAGCTCAGTGGAATAAGTGGTTGCTTGGCAAACACAAGGTTCTGAGTTCAATGCTGTGCTAGCTCTGTCCCCAGGGTGCGCTGAGACAGCAATTGAGACTTGGAATGATGGCATACACCTGTAAGCCCAGCTCTTGGGAGGCTATAAACAGGTGGATCACTACAAGTCTGATCTAGTAGTGAGACCCTGAATACCCTGTAGACCCTTCCTTAAAATACAAAAAAAAAAAAAAAATTAAAAAACTCTTCTCAGGATGATGATGAGGAGGAGGAGGAAGAGGAGGAAGAGGAAGAGGAAGAGGAGGAGGAGGAGGAGGAGAAGGAGGAGGAGGAGGAGGATGTGCTGGAGAAATAGCTCAGGCCAATGGTCTTGCATTCAGTACTCAGTATGACAAAAAGAATGTGGGCAGCTGCTTCCCACCCCCCAATCCCCTGCAGTATAGGAGCTTGCCTCTAAAAGTCCCAGCCTAGCAGCTAACACTATCTGGTAGGTTGTTGTAGAGATCAGAACAGAATGGCTCGGAGATTCAAAACACACAGGAAAAAAGCCAGTGAAAAGAGAGATTGGTGGGTTTATACTCAAGATAGGGTGCCGGCAAGTCAAAAGAAAAGCGTCAGCATACAATTCCCATGCTTGCATCCTGTTCTATCTCCTCCCCCCTCCTCTCTCTCCCTCTCCCTCACTCTCTCCTGCATCTGCCTTCCCTGTTGATGGGGTAGCTTTGGTGACCAGGGTTGAGGTTCATTCATGAAGAAGGTGAACAGAAGAAGCCTGGAGCCAATAGTACACGTTGACTCTGGGAGAGGCACTCCCAGGCAAGTGTTGAAATAGGAAAAAAATATAACTCCCGACCTGTTGGACATGAAATGTGCCGAGCTGATGGTCTCCTGACCTGTTGGGTGTGAAATGTGCGAAGCTGATGGTCTCACAACATTGAGGAATGAAGTTGAGATCCACAGGAGGATGTTAGCTGTGTTTTATTGGGAATAAGGAGAACAACTCCTGGATTTCCCAGACAGTCCCAAGTGAGTGTCCACAGGGTTCCTTTGTCAGGGGACTAACTTACACAGCAAAATCACAGTAGGGGTACAATGTGGATCAAACTACAGGCCACCTTTAGGATTATTAGTATATCTGCTTAGCTAGTAGGGAAGTAAGTCACATAGCAAGAGTATGTAGAAAGAGCAAAGAAATTCTTGGAAATGGAGAGGAATATGGGTCCGATATTCTGGTCACTCACTACATGTGTGGGTCTCAGTTACTCTTCTCTCATTGTTAGGATGAACACCCAACACTCAAAAGGAAAGAAGGAAAGGTTTACTTAGCTCACAGTTTCTGGAGGTTTCAGTCCATACTCGGCTGGCTCCAAGGCAGAGCGGCACACGGCAGAGGGCAACCTTTCATGATGGCGGAAAAGAGCAGCGAGCAAAATGGAGGAGTAGCAACAATAAGGCTATGGAGAGGAAGTCTGTCTCTCTGTCTCTCTTGTGCTACATTCAGCCTATCTGCTCCAGGCTGGGTGTAGCACTCACACCCATAATCCCAGCAGTACTCACACCCATAATCCCAGCCTTGGATCATGAGTTAATCATACACTGTAGAACTGCTCCTCAATGACTGCATGAGGCTTTGGAGGGACAAATACATATAAACCATAACAGTGTGATACCTGAGTCCATTCCCAAGGTGACATCTGTTATACCACCCAAAATTTTATTGCTGCCCTCTCCTATTTTCTCCATCCTTGTAGCATATAGAATGCCTCTTGGGTTACCCACTTCACTGCCCCCTAAACCTAACATTCCCTAGGAATTCTGCTTGTATGTCTAATACTCCATATGAATCTTTAACATATCTCAGAATGTCCATTCCACTTATTTCTGTTTCTTTCCCTGGTGGTCTAGTGGTTAGGATTCGATGCTCTCTGTTTCTCTGTAGTGGAATTAAATATTCTCTAATGTCACAAAGCAGGGACCCCGTGGAGAATTTCTTACACATCTTGTGTATGGTCAGTTTCATGATTTTTTTTTAACCACAGGATGAGTTCTTCCCCAGACTCACAGCCATTTTATGGACAGCTCCATTGCCAACTTTGGCCCATTGTCGTAATGACCAGAAGATTATCTGCCACCTACTCAGTCCATCTGCTTAGAGTGACAGCAGACGGCCCTTCCATCTGACAGAGACAGAAGTACCACCTGTGCCCTGTGGTGCAGGGACACATTTCGTGCCATAGACAAAGCTCCATTCATGGCATGAGGCTGGTCCCCAGGCCACCTAGGGAGACAGGCAGTGAGCTTACCAGCTCTGTGGGCCTGTGACCCCATGGAAACTGCCAGACACAGCTGCAGTGCCACCTTTTGAGGCACAACTAATTGAGCATTTGTGGCAAAAACACTGTTTCCTGTGAAAGAGTAGCCTACTTTTGTGCATTGATGGGTTTGATTTATTAATGTCCCAAATAGGATTTTTGCATCTATGGTCACGAGTAAGATGGACCTGTTGTTTTTTCTTTTACCATAATCCATCATCAGCCTTTTATTGTGACAGGTTGCTTGATAATTTATATACCACAAAAGTTGCACATTGCAAGTGTGTGTTCCAGTGATTTTAGTAAGTGTATATGATATACAGGCATCTCCACAAAAAGTTTCAAAATGCTCCCATCACCCATAATAGCATCCTAATGCACATTTGCAGTTATTTACTTCTATCTAAATCATCACCAAGGGGGTCTGTTTCCTAAGGCTAGACCCTTGGCTAGAACTTGCCATAATTGCTCATTTACTGTGAGCATAGTTTTTTCTGTGTCTGGCTTCTTTCCTGAGCATGACCCTTTTGAGGTGTAATCAGGCTGCAGCGTAGAAACGCTGTGCATTCCCTTTCATTGAATAATTTGTTGTGGGCAAACATAGCATTCTGTTCATCTGCTCACCAGTTGGTGAATATTTAGGTTACTTATAGTTTTAAGTTATGACTAATGCTGTTTGGAACGTGCACATTTGTGTAGTCATGTGTTCCTGTTTCTTTCCATAAATCTTTTTTTAGATTATTTTATTTTTTGGTGGAACTGGGGATTGAACTCAGGCCCTTGTGCTTGCCAGACAAACATTCTACTGAGCCATCTCCCTGGCCCCTCTTTCCATAAATCTTAAGTGTGAAATTGTTAGGTCACATGACAAGTTTAACTATTTAAGAAAGTGCAATTTAGATAGATAGATAGACTCATGAGAAAAATCATGTAATATTTAAGCTTATGTGAATTATCTCACTTAACATGTTCTCAAGTTTCATCCATTTATCTAGAAATCCCTCAAGTTTGTCTTTCTTTATGTCAGAGTGTACTCTGTTGTGTACAACACTACACTTTCCTTTTCCATTCATCTGTTGATGGACAGACAACATACGCTGAGGCAGAAGGACTAGTGGAAATTTGAGTCTGGCTTGTGCTACATAGTGAGACCAAAACAGAAGAAAAGCATCATACCATAGGCATGTCCGTGTTTACAGCTTTTATAAACTCATAATAGTTAGTTTCTAAGTTCAAGATCTAGCTATTATAAATTGTGTCGCTATGGATATGGGTAGGCACGTATCCCTATAGTACACACTGTTAGCTCTTTTGGAAAGATGTCTAGAAGAGCAAAATAAAGGGTAGATAAATAAGAAGGAAAAGTTCAAATAATTCCCCCATTACTTATTTCAATACTTCAGAAATATATTAATATATGATAATTTGATTCATTTATACTGCTAGCTTCTCTTAGTTCATTGAAAAGAAAGTTCTGTTTTATTATGTTTCTTCTTTGTAAGAGAGACTTCAGTCTGTGTCTTGTGCTATAAGTAACTGCTTTTAAGATTATGATACCCAGTGTACTAACTCTTGTTTCTCTCCTATTTTGTTATGAAATTTTATTTGTTCATAAAATGAGAAAAGAAAAAAGAAAGTCCAAATTGTTTTGTAATGTTGCTTTACCACTTGCTTTTCCACTGATAATACACGATGTTTCTTGTCTCTCTGCAGCTCACTGGAATTATTAATGTCAATAATTTTTAAATTTCCATTCTAGTGAGTCCATCGTCCTTTTCAATTGCATTGTCCTAAAAACTCATAGCTTTGAATATCTTTTTGTGTGCTTAATAACCATTTGTATAATGTTTATGGCAAAATACCTATTGAAATCTTTTGGCTGTTTTTTAATTGGGAATTTTGCCTTATTAAGCTGTAAGAGTGCTTTTTGTGTAAACTACATGACCTGAAAATATTTTCTCCCAGTTCATTGGTGGTCTGTTTTTCATTTTATTTAGCATATCATTTGAAGAGTAATTTTAAAGAAGTTCAATTTATCAATTCTTTCCTTTAAAATCATGTTATTTTGGTATTTTGCATTAGAAATCTGATTCTAGCCCAAGATTACAAAGATCTCTCTTAGGTTTTTAATTGAGGCATTTTATAATTTTATCTCTTACATTTGATCTTTGATTCATTTTGACTTACTTCCTTACACAGTTTGATATTAATGTATTAGTTTTTCATTTTATTTTATTTTATTTTTTCCTGTGTCTAGGACAGGGTCTACAGGGTCTAAAGGGTTTCACTAAGTAGATTGGACTCATACTGATTCTCCTGTTTTCAGCCTCCCAAGTGCTGGGATTACAGGAGCACCACCACGTCCAGTCTCCGCTGTCTTAGCGTGCCCCGTGTGCAGGGCTGACACAGTGCACTGAGGATCGAATCCCAGCCACTGCTCCTGCCTAAGCAGGTGCTTTAGTCCACCGCGCTATCAGGCCAGCCCTAGCTTTTCATTTTAGAGGTCCGTGGTGCTGAATCTTTCAAGCATTATTTGTTGAAAAGACTGTTTTCCCCCATAAATTGGCCCTGATTTCCTTGTTAGGATCAATTGATCATAAATGTAAGGACACGTTTCTGTACATTTTTGTCTGTTCCATTAATATATATGTCAATCTTCTGTTAGTAAGTTTTAAATTCAACCACTGAAATTTCTCAAATTTTGTTGTTCAGGTTCAGAATGCTTCAGCTATTCTAGGTTTTTATATATTTTAATAAAACGTTTATGTATTTTAAAATTTCTCATTACAATCAACTTTTTAACATGACCTTGTTAATTTCTAAAGCACAAAACCAAGACAAAGCCCACCTAGATTCTGACAGAGCTTGCCAAGAGCCTACAGTTCTAGTTCAGTGTTGCTGTGTTACCAATACTGGGTTTATAACCCATGAACATACAATCTCTCTCATTTTTTTTTTTTAGTAAGTTTAATTGATCTCACCATGACGTATCTAGGACAGAATATCTCTGTATTTATGGCAGAGTTCATGGAGATTCTGTTGTGTAAAATGCTTTTCATGAGGTTTGAAAGGTTTAAGTCAATATTTTTTGACTATTTTTCTTTATTCTTTTAACTCCTTTTTCTTATCTGTGTTTAGACTTTCTGCTGTGCACCTGAGAACTCATCACAGGTCTTTGAGACCCTCTTCACGCTACTTCTTGTCTCTGTGTTTCTAGTGAGATCATTTCTACTGGGTTGCCTCCTACACCCCCGATATTTTTCTTGTGTCACTCACTTTGCATCTGCTTTGAAGCCTTACAATGAAGTACTTATTTTGGTACTACTCAAGTCTGAAGTTTTCATATTCTTATGACTCATTTTTATTTTCCATTTTATTTATTGTTCTACTGATATTTCTCTTGCTGAGAAATTGCCACCATACTTTCCTTCTTTAAATAAGGTTTCCCCTCTTTTAAAGCCCTCATAGTTAGTATTAACAACTGAAATTAGCAGAGACAGTCTCTGCGGAGGGCTTTGTGAACTGGGGGCCGGCCACACCTTCCTGTTTTTCTGAGTGCCTTTTCATGTTGAAAGTACAAAGGTAATATGTTGCACGAACTTCTGGTTCCCTTTCCCTGAGATTATTATGACTGTTGACTTTGTTTATTCAGTGATTTTTCCTGAATTAATTCTGTAGACTGGCTCCTCTCTAGGGTGTCTGTTGTCTTATTTGTTTGTTCTTATTGTTCAGCCTGCCTTCCTACGGTTTGATCCTAATTCACCATAGCTTAGTGGTCCTACAATGACTGGTTGATGGTAAGGCTAAAATACCTGTAGCCAAAACGTCTTTTGTTATCTACCAATGCACTTGTAAGTCCTTTGGAAAACACATTCAACCTGTGCAGTCACAGGGGTACCTTTTGTGGAGGGTCTCAAACTTGGTTTACTGCCCTCTCATTGCCATCTTGAAATGTGTCCTTCATTTTCATTTTCTTTTTAATTTTTAAAATTTATTTATTTATTTATTTATTTATTTATTTGGTACAAGGTCTCACTACGCAGCTTGGACTCATAGTGATCCTTCTGTCTTAGCCTCCCCAGCACTGGGGTTACAGGCGTGTGCCACCATGCTCGGTTTTGGTGGCTGGCATGGTGCGCCTGTGTTCTGGGGCTGGCAGAGCATGGGGTACCAGGGATAGAACCCACGTCCTTGCACTTGCCAGGCAGGGGCTTAGACTGCCGAGCTATCCCCACTCCCTTCATTTTTGTTTTGCACAGACACTGCGAATTGTATAGCTGGTCCTGGCCCAGGTTTGTACTTTCATTGAGGCCTTCTCTTCTCTCTTCTCTTGTATAACACACCCACAGCTCTCTCCTGTGCATCCCAATTATGTGAGCAGCTCTGAGCCTGCATACCAACTGCTGAGCACTGTGGACATGCAGGAGCCTCACTGGACTGCGTACACTTCTAGCCGATGTGCCCCTCAGTAGCTTGCTCTAACACTAGCTGAGTTATGACCTCAGCCTTCTCTGATTATTGGCTACCAAGATCACTATTGTTTCAAACAATGTCCCCGGGTATAGGTTTTTCTGCAGTCAGCAGCAAATCAAGTCAGTCTTAATTTTGATTTTTGGCTCACTTGACCTGAGCTTCAAAACCAAACATGAGGAATAGGAAGAGCTCCAGGCCCAAACACCAGCAGATGCCCACTGTTCTTCTCTGTATACCTTTAGCCAATTTCCAGAGTCTTAAAAAATTGTTACATTTCTTTTTTCTTAAATGTATTTAGTACAGGGTCCACAGGGTCTCACTAGACAGATTGGACTCGTAGTGATCCTCCTGTTGTCAGCCTCCCAAGTGCTGGGTTAACAGGTGCACGCCACTATGCCCAGTTTCAATCACTGTCTCAGCACACTCTGGGGGTGGGGCAGCATGGCAGGTGTTGGATTGAACCCTGGTCCCTGTGCCTGCCTAAGCAGGCACTTTAGTTTGATGAGCTATCTGGCTGGCCTAAAAATTGTTACTTTTAAAACCTTTGCTTTTTAGCTGGGTGTTGCAGTGCATGTCTGTAATCCAAGCTCTTGGGAGGCTGAGGTAGGAGGATTGCTATGAGTTCCAGGCCAGCCTGGGCTATACAGTGAGTTCAAGGCCAGCCTGGGCTATACAGTGAGTTCAAGGCCAGCCTGGACTGTACAGTTAGACCCTGTCTTAAAAGCAAACAAAAAGCAAAAAAGAGGCCCACGAAACTACTACCGCTTTTTATCTCTTTCTTATTTTTGTATTTTAAAATTGGTTAAAAAGGGCTGGCCAGATAGCTCAGCACACTAAAGACAGGGATCCGGGTTCAACCCCCAGTGTGCCCTACCCACTGCACCCCTGGGGTGCACTGAGACCGTGGCTGAGACTAGATGTGGTGGTGCGTGCCTGTAATCCCAGCACTTGGGAGGCTGAAAACAGGATGACCACTACAAGTCTGATTTGTGTGGTGAGACTCTGTAGACCCTGTACTAAATATATTTTTAAAAAATAAAATTGATTAATAATCAACAGTATTAGGGCTATAGCTGAGGACTCTTCCACTAAGCTATATTCCCAGTCCTTTTGACGTTTTGGCAGGGTCTTGCTAAGTGGCCCAAGATGCCTTGAACTTGCAGACCTCCTGACTCAGCCACCCACGCAGCTTGGAATAGAGACATGTGCCACTGTTCCAGGTTATTCTGACAAATATTCTAGTTGTTTGGGAGTAAAGAGTTTTCACTCGACGAGTATAGAAATCTTGTCTGTTATCACCTGCCTTCCACACACATGCAAGCATAAATTCTTATTTTCAGTAGTATGTTTTTAAGTTCCAGAGCTACATTTGATTCTTTATGTAAATTCTGCTTTTTGAAATTATCTACTTTTTGATCCATTTTTAAAATGTAGAATTTCTTTTCTTTTTTTCCCTAAAGTTAAGTAAGTTTATTTCTACCATTTACTATATTCTGAGTAAACAGTATTTAGGCACTCTTCGGCATTTTTAAAAAATATTTAATTTTACTTTATTTTTGAAGAGTAAAGATATTCCTTGCTCCTGGATAGCAACAACCAACATTGCGAGAATGCCATACTCCCATAATTGTTACACAGATTTAATGCAATTCCTATCAAAATACCATCAACATACCTCACAGACCTAGAGAAGACATTCCTAAAATTTATTCTTTTATTTTCTAAAAACATATTTCTAATGGTTCTCTAAGGGTCTCTGCTAATTCTAAAATATGAGTCATCTATGGATCTACTTCAGTAGTATGTTATTTCCATTTATTTTTGGGTTACATTTTGCTACTTCTTTGCAATTTTCTTTCTTTCTTTTTCTTTCTTTCTTTCTTTCTTTCTTTCTTTCTTTCTTTCTTTCTTTCTTTCTTTCTTTCATCTGTCATCAAGACCAAGGCGACTGCTATTTCCCCCAGAAAAAATACCTTCTTCTCTGTGAAGGAATTGAGCTGCATAAGAACTGGAGCCTCACAGTGGGTTGGCTTCAATTCTCTTTTCTTGCTTTCATGTGTACTGATGGTAAGATTTGTCTTGTGTTGGTTTGAGCAACAATCTCCTTAGGCACATAAAGATTGTAGAGGCTCTTTCTCTACCTTTCTAGAAAACTTTGGTCTTAACCAAGAGAAATAAAACTAGCAGGGAGCATGAACAACCTTCCAATTCTTCCTATCAGCCCAGAGCTTGTGAAGAATCATGATGGCTCCCTTTCCCTTTGAGTGCAGACCTTAAAGTTTAGGGGGGGAGTTTTTGTGACATTCTTTTTTTTTCAGTATGGGGGACTTTGTGCCTAACCCCCAAAGTTCATTTATTTTATTTTATTGAGAAACAAATATCAATGAGACAGTTTCAAACTGATTAATAGGACAGTTTCAATAATTAATACATTGTACATTGTTATCTTCTTAGCAGTTGTCCATAGTACAAGATGCAGACAGAATATCCTGTCCAAACACTATTAGTACAAATCTTTTTTCTCATTGAATTAAGTGAAAGCAGCTGTATGTTTATCCTAACTATTCTGCATATATAGATGCAAAATGGTTCTTACTTTGTATCCCCTTTTTTTGTTTCGTCCTGTCAGAAATGGGTATTCCATTGGCATCTAAATGCTATAGGTGCATGAATTCAGCAAAACAATCCAACACAGTCTAGCAGACCACAATAGTAGTGGATTATCCTCAGAAGTTGTTGACTTGAGCCTTTCACAGCTCAGCATATTAATATGTCTTCACTTTATATATCTCATTTTTATACTTTTCTGCTGGATGGTTAAGACCAAGGTAAAGCAAGACCTATAACAAGAAATGTAACTCTTGTATATGATCAGGTCAGTCAGGTACCCTCAGGATTCCAAGTTCAGTTGGTGCCCACACTGGACTGGTACCTATAGGAAGGGAGCATCCCGATCTCAGCTCGGCCCTGGAATTGATCACCTTAAGCTCATCAGCAGTCACAACTATATGATGGTTTTATAACACACACAACTGGACTTTATCCAACTGTTTTCTAGACATCATGGCAAAAGCCATAACCTACCATTGATCTTCTATGTTCCAACTACAGGAAAGGATTGAACCCCAGCAGCTGCATCTGCCTAAGCAAGTGTTTTAATCCACTGAGCTATTTGGACAGCCCTTGAGGTTCTCTTCTTAAAACTAAAAAAGTGCAGTGTTACACACATCTGTCCAGGATTTACTGTTCCGATCCTTCATGAGAATTATTTTCATGTGGTTTTCTAATGTTGGTACTGGCAGATGGGCAAGTTACGACCTCTAACTGGGAGCTAAATTCAAACAGCAGAGAAGAGAAACCACTGAGTAGAGACAAAGACATTTTGGTATATTTCTAAAAGAATTCACAATGAGTACCAGAAATGTGCAGTCCAAAGGTGTCTAGAACAGTTGGTGGCAAGAAAAAAATGCTAGTGACCTGACAGCCTATAGATGATCATGTGTGCCCCAAGTCAGGGTGATCATGTAGCTCTAAGAAATTAAAGCACTGTAACGCAGGGCACTGTAGTGTAGGAAGTCTCTAGCTCCTACCAAGTGAGAAAATTTAGTTCTCTTGGCTCCTAATTATGGAACATGCACAATTAATCTTCAGATTCTTTTTTGGTACTTATTTTATTTCAACTATTTTAACTTGATGTGTTTCCTTTGGTCACCCTAGACAATAATCAGACATTCTCCGAACAGCAAGGTTATGCATTTCAGAAGAGAGGGGCATTGAAAAAGAAATGCATCTACCATGGAAAATAATGGGCATATACCAGGAAAAGATTTCACTGATTTGCTTGTGTGCTTGTTCATTGACTCATTTATTTGTTGTAAGAGAATGGAACTCAAGGCCTTGTGAATGCTGGCAAATTTTCCAGCCCTGAGTCATCCTCCTAGTCCTTTTTATTTTTTGAAACAGTTTTCACAGAATGGCCTTGAACTTGCAATGTATTGCCTGAGCCTCCTGAGTAGCTGGGATTACAGATGTGTGCCCGCTTTCCCAACTAAGGGATATGTTCAAGGCAAAAAGAGAAAAGCTTACATAAGCTATGTGGGTCACAAAGCTCATTGACCTTGAAGACCAGAGGCAAGAATCAGCATTAATGCATCAGTCCAGGTAACTTGCAAATGTTCTGCTGCACACTTCTTGTCTGAATTATTGCAACAAGGAAGACTGCTAGACTTTGTGACACAAATGTGCACACCCATGTGGAAGGTGTGCAAAGCATGGAATATGTGTAGCAGTAAAGGAAACCTCTTTTGAGAAAGCACTTATCTCAGACAGGCAGGCATGAGCCCTCCCTCTTCACAACTTCTTGGCTGTAACTCTACCTACATCTGACAGAAAGATTTCATCTTGATAGAATCAACCTTCACAATTTTAGGCAGCTGGGAAAATCACCCTAAAGCTTTGCCTAGCTGAGTCCTCTGAACATGGACTTGGAACCCATATAGGCAAGGAAGGTGGTCACAGAGCAACATCTGTGCTAGCTCCCTCCATACAAAACTTTTCTTGCTCTAGTTTTCCCTGCTTTCCTTGTAGGCCACTCGTCCATCCAGCTGTGGATAGAGTCCCAACTTCTATTTCATGTGTCTTGCTCATTTTACTTCCTAAATTCAATTGGTTTCCTTCTTGCTATTGCTACATTACCAGCGCCCCAAGGGCTGGGGGTGGGACTCAGTTTGAAGGCCCTGGATTCAGTTCCCAAGACCACACACACACACACACACACACACACACAAATGTGTGCATGATGTGTGCAATAGAATATTTGCCTAGCAAGTTACCTCTACTGGATAATGGTGGCTACTGCTTGCCTGATGGCTTTGTCTTCCACCTTATGCCCTTCTGGTCTGTTTTACCCATTCCAGTCATCATGATCTTTCTAGGACAAAACAGAACACATCAGGCTCTTGCCTAGAAGCCACTATGAAACCTCCAGCCTCTTAGTGTGACAGCCAGAGGTTGGCATGTGTTGGTCCTCTGGTCCTTGCTGACCCCCTCTCTTGGATCACCTT
Organism: Octodon degus; assembly: GCF_000260255.1. Classification (NCBI taxonomy): domain Eukaryota; kingdom Metazoa; phylum Chordata; class Mammalia; order Rodentia; family Octodontidae; genus Octodon; species Octodon degus. The sequence continues at coordinate 8,976,509 of NW_004524611.1, forward strand.
CTATGGGGCTTCTGGGAGCTGCTATTTCCTCAGTGCTCTGCTTCCTGCCTTTGCCTTTGCCCTCCAGCTCAGATAACCTCTTCTCTGGTATGTCCAGGACATAAAGCTGGTCATGTCCACTTATACCTGGCCTCCCTTCCTATTCCAGAGCACAGATCTGGAATCCTAAGTCAGTCCTTAGAAAATTCAAGAGCTCCCCAAAGTGACTAGCAATTGAAATTGCATAACAAGCTTTCAAAATTATTCTATTCTGTAATTAATTTAATTAATATGTAGCTATACTTGTTTATTTTCATTTTATTTTATTGCATATGAACATACATCTTTTTTCTTTTTGTACCAGGGATTGAACTCAGGACCTTGAGCTTGCCAGACAGGTTTTTAAGCTACTCAGCTATCTTCCTGGCTAAACATACACTTTTAAATTCAAATGGGGGTGGAGAGGGCATGGGGGCACATCTGTAATCCAGATATCTTGAGAGGCTAGGGAAGAAGGATCACAAGCTTGAACCCAACCAGGGCAACTTAACAACTTAGTAAAACCCTAACTTATAATAAAAAATAACAAGGGCTGGGGGTGTGAGTCAGTTTGAAGGCCCTGGGTTCATTTCCAAAGACCACACAAACACATAAAAATCAAACAGAAGTTTAAAATGTTATGCTTCCCCCTACAGTCTTCCCACAGTGTGGTTCCTTTTAGCATTTACACATCATTGTGCTTTTAAACAAGATACCACTCTTACTTGATTCATCAGCATTAGGTATTGCTATGGTTTGTGTCTAGTTGTCCCCCCAAAGCCTCATACAGTGATGGGGCAGTAGGCTTCAAGAGGTTATGATTAATTCATGACCCAGTGCTGGAATTATGGGTGTGACTGCTGCCGGGATTGTGGGTGTGAATGACACACCCTGCCTGGGACTGACAGCCTGAATGCAATGTAAGTAAGGGAGGGGGCCTGCCCTGGGCCTCTGCTGCTCTGCTGCTGCGCCTCCCTTTTGGCTCTTGCTGTTTTGCTGTTTTGTTCCATTGTGAACTGCTCCCCTCTGCCCTGTGCCACTCTGCCTTGGAGCCAGCCGAGTATGGGCTGAAACCTTCACAAACTGAGCTAAACTTTTCCTTCCTTAATTTTGAGCAACATATATCTTGTCTCAGCCACGAAAGAGAAAAGCAATCAAGACACCTTTCTAAAATTATCAATTATAAATTAACTTTTAATAGCTTTTTCTCCCCCACCTAGAGTATATGGCTTCAAAATTCATTTTGTCTGCTCTCTCAGCACCCGTATTTCACATCACAGCTTTCCCTAAGAGCTGAGGAGTCAGAATCTCACTGGCCCATCTCAGCGAGTGGGCAGTTTTGGTGGCTGTGAAGTGACTGCTGAGTTATTTGTGGATGATGATCCTCCTGTCAAGATCTGTAGGTTTCTCCTCTTGACCTAGCCAGATTTTCCATAGAATACATATACCCTGTTTGGACAGTAATATGTGACTTGAGGCACCTGGGAGAGCTCTATGAGTGTTGGGATTCAGAATCAATACAGAATTATTGATTCTGGTAGCATGGTGAACTTCAAAATGGTTACAGTTGCATGGACCAAGAATAGTCCAGGCCTTGTGTGCATCAAGGAAAGAATTGCCAACCATACACCTCATGGTAAGTAGCTACATTTATTGAAGATGATAGGACAGCAGAATGGCAAAAGGAAAAAGGAGTTGCCTACAACTCACAGCTGTAGGCAAAGCTACTGCTGCGGCTGCTGCGGCTGCTGCGGCTGCTGCGGCTGCTGCGGCTGCTGCAACCCTTGGAGGTTGTGGTGGTGGTAGTGTTCGGTGTGGGGCTGCACTAGCTCTGGGAAGAGGGAGAAGAAGAGCTCTCGCTGAGCACTGACACATCTCATGCATTCAGTATTTAAAGGGTCAGACAGGTCTGCCTCCAGCTTCTATTCCATCTCTCGCTGGTGTCCAAACTAATGGTTTGCTGCCTTGGACGTTGCAACCTCCCAGGTTGAAATACGCGCAACCAGGTGGTACCTGACATGTCTGCGCTCAGCAAAAGTTGGTCGTGTCCTCACAGCTAGAGTTAGCCTGGTGTGGGAATCCCAGAACCAACGAGGAGCCTCTTCTAGACTGACTTCCGTCTTCTTCCCCCTGGTTGACCTCAAACTTCCTCTTTTGTTTTTAGGGTTCCTGGGCCAAGCCTTCCCCAGTCAGCACCTGTCATGACACTATGCCACCCATACAAGCTCCACCCCCAACCTGCTTGCTGCGTCCCGCGTGAACCTCGCTTCTCTTCGGCAGCCCCCCCCCCCCACCTAGCAATAAAGGATTTCTTTACTTTCTCTGGAACCTTATAGTTCCACACCCACAGAGGAAGGAGTTTGCCCGCTCAGCTGCTGTTTCTAACTGTATCCAATCCTCACTCCAGTTTCTAACCAGGATGAAGAAGTGGGCAGCTAGGTGTCTGGGCTCAGGCAACGTCCCGCTAGCCCTTGCTGTTACCCTGCAGCCAGCAGTGCTAGTCATGGGCCCCTTCCGGGTCCTGCGGGATATATGAGAATGGTCCTGAGATCTGCCCCCTGGTAGCCAGGGGTGGAGCCTCCCCAGATCTCCATCTGAGTCTGTTTCCTAGTGATAGAACAAATTACCCAAGGCTGGGAGCCTTATAGCAAAAGAAAAGATTTATTTAGCTCACAGTTATGGAGATCGAAGGGCATGGCACTGGCATCTATCTGCACTGGAGAACTTTGTGGCAGACGGCATCACAGCGGTGGGAATCCGTGCCAAAGAAGCGTTGCGTGGTAAGATGAAAGCCAACTGAAGAGAGAGGCTAGGCTTGCGCTTCTATAGCAAATCTTTTGGGGGAAACTAACCAGGGCCCCGTGAGAACTACCTCAATTCCTTTCAAGGGCAGAGCCCCTCTATGACCCAGTTAACTCATACTAAATGCCTTCCTGCTCTCTTAAGTCTCTCATTGCGTTGCTGTCTGCTCCTACTGCCCAAAACTGTGTTGCTGTTGTCTCCTACTTTCCCCATGCTCTCTCTCTCTCTCTCTCTCTCTCTCTCTCTCTCTCTCTCTCTCTCTCTCTATCTGAGTTCCTGGCCAGCAGGTCATGCGGTACCAGGAATTGAACTTGAGACCTTGTGCTTGCCAAAAAATGTGCTTAGATCACTGAGCTATCTCCCCAGCCCCAGGGTTTATATATCTTTGAAAGCTCTTCTCTATAGTCTTGAGTGACTTAGGAAGGAAGTAAAAATGAGCCTGCACTTTCACGCTTTGACCCAGACACCTGGAGAGCTCTGTAAAGGGCAGGTTTCCAGACCCCATCTCCTGAAGTGGACTTGAAGTTCTAAAGTGGCTCTTGCTGATCCATACCTCTGAAAATGCTCTCCGCTGATTGGTGCTTGGAGAACCAGATGTCAAACTCCCACTGTCTGATCATTATGAAATGGAGACCCTCAGGTAGACACACTCCACCTCTAAATGGAAGGATGTTTAGATTAAAACACTTCAGACAAGCACTGGGTTCCCCTCTGCTGCACTCTGCAGCTTTGGCCAAGGCCATGGTTTTGTAGCAGACCGTACATGCTGACACTGATTGGAAGCTCAATCTTGGACAAGACAGTTCCTGTGTTGTTCCCAGGGATCAGAGCTGACTCAAATGTGAAAAAAAAATTTTATGAGGGAAAACTTTGTACCAGTTGAGTAATGATGAAATAGCTTTTTCCTCAAGCCTTTAATGTGATCCAGAAGCTTGCATGCTAATTATTTCTTCCTATAATTAGAGAAATGCAGCAGATATATGCATGTTAGCATATACATGAACGTTATATATTCATACATAATATTTATATACAAGTGCGAATATAAATTCCTTTGGGTCAGCTCCAATGAATAAGCTTTTGCAGATTCCACAGATGTTTGAGAATGGGCTGGGGCAGCCGAGTCTCACCTGCCCATAAAGAAAGTTAGCACACTGAAGAGTACAAATGGAGCTCCAGCTCCACTCAGAAGCCAGCGTAGACATTGACTATTGTATAACCTTAGGTACATTATTCAACCTACCTGAAACCAGGCTTCTTTATGTCAAGACTAGGAATAATGATCCCTATCTGCCAAGGTTTTATCAGGATTAGAACAGTATTTGGAAAGTGCTTCCTAAGTATGACATGCTAAATTCTAGTGATTAAGCATATTCATCCCTAACTTGCTGATTCCACTATTATTAAAAAAGAAAAAAAAAAAAAAGGAGCATGTACTCAGGAAAGAAGGCCTCTTGCTGTGTGCCTGTAAGGTGTCCGGCATGGACCAGGACCTAGTCACTTAGAGTCACAGGAATTACCACTGCAGTTGTTTTGCCCAGAGGCATTTCCCAGAGGGGACAGACAAGACAGGCCGCAACCTTCAGGCAGTCCTTAACCAGAGATAGTCGCACACAAAGACACTTACAGAGAGACAAAGTTCAAGTGTGTGTCTTCCCATTGCTCTTACTTCTTCCAAACCTAGGCACTGCCTACCGCTGGGCTACTCTTAGCTCTTTTACCTTTTTTGTTTGTTTGTTTTTTAAAAAATTTTATAAAGAGAATACAAAATAGTATTAAAACAGAAAAATTACAAGTGATACAGAGTTTCACTGAACAAACAATATGAATTTCGCAGTACTTGTAATGCGTAGTGGTGTCCTTCAATCAGTTGTTCATATTACCAGATATATGCATGCAAAATTGGAAGAAGAATGAGAAAAAGAAAGAAACATATTTACAAAAAAAAGAAAGAAAGAAAAAGAAAAAGGGCTGACCAGATAGCTCAGTGGATTAAAGCACCTGCAAGCAGGTGTAGGGGGTGGGGATTCTATCCCCAGGCCTGCTGTGCTGGCGACGTCCCTGGGGTGCTCTGAGATGGTGATTGAGACTGGGCTTGGTGGTGCACACCTATAATCCCAGCTGTTGGGAGACTGTAAAAAGGAGGATCACTATGAGTCCAATCTAGTAGTGAGACCCTGAACACCCTGTAGACCTTTCCCTAAAATACAAAAAAAGAAGAAGAAGAAGAAGAA
>NW_004524611.1:8981662-9024362 GCF_000260255.1 Octodon degus
AAGAAGAAGAAGAAGAAGAAGAAGAAGAAGAAGAAGAAGAAGAAGAAGAAGAAGAAGAAGAAGAAGAAGAAGAAGAGAAAGAAAGAGAAAGAAAGAAAGAAAGAAAGAAAGAGAAAGAAAGAAAGAAAGAAAGAAAGAAAGAAAGAAAGAAAGAAAGAAAGATATAAGAAATTAAGAGGAGAAACAATTGAAAAAAAGGAATCAAAACAAATTAAGTATTATCTGCTCTAATCCACAGATCAGCAGAAATGCACAGTACAATTGTCCAAACCATCTTGCTTACATATCTAGACAAATCTCTTTCTCCACTCACTCTCCTGTCCTTCTCCTCAACTTAGTAACTCTTTCCTTTTGAATACGTCCATTCCTTTTCCCCAGTATCTATTGTACCCTTCAGATTCCATTTTCTCTTTCCGGTTCTCACACTATGGAGACAATGCAATGTTTGTGCATGAGAGTCTTAGTTATTTTACTTAAGAGTATGTTCTCTAGTTGCATCCATTTACCGACAAAAGTCTCAAATTGACTTTGAGTCAGTCCTACTAAGATACCCAAGCTGGCCTCAAACTTGTGACTCTCCTTTCTCAGCTTTCTGAGTTACGGTGGGTTTACAGGCGTGCACCACTGGGCCAGGCTCACTCTTTCCACTGTCCTGTTACCCAGGCCCCTTTACAATGCCAGTTCCAAGACTCTGAAGGCTGCCCTGGATTTGTACCACATCTCCCCAGCCCTCCTGGCTTCTACTTTCTGGTTGCCATTTCAGTATTGTTTGCTAAAAAAAAATGCTTGCTGATCCCTGGAAAGGACCCTTAATGTTCCCTGGCCAAAATCTTGACCATGCATCCATTTACTTGCCTGGTTCATCCAAAAAATGCTCATTAAGTACCTTCTTGGTATCAGAGACACACAGGCCAGGGAGGGGGTATCTCGGTAAGCAAAAGGTGCAGGACTCCCACTTTGGGCAATCTGCAGCCTTGTGAGTCATGTGCTGGATGACCTTGTCTTTTTCGTGCTCTCTGACTTTTAGTGTGTGTGTGTGTGTGTGTGTGTGTGTGCGTGTGCATGTGTGTGTGTGTGTATGTGTGTGTGTGTGTGTGTTTAAAAAGATGGTGGCATCAATTCAGATTTTGTGAATGAAGGCCATTCATAGCAATACATATATATGTAGAGGACATGAATGAAGACTTTTTATAATCTATGAATTCAAAATTCAGTTTGCATTTTACACTAATAGTATGAGGTATGACAGAAACATATGGTGAATGTTTACGTTTTGAGAAATTTTTTCTTGCAGTGCAAGGCACAATGCCGTGGATCCCTCTCAAACTCTTCCCTCTCACTTGAAACATACTTATCCCATTATTCTTGCAATTTTTTTTAAGCAGTTCTAGGAGTCCCCTTTGGTAATTGTCTAGTTGAGCTGTTGTTGCTACCTCAGTGTCCTGGATCTATTCAAAACGTTTCCCTTTGACAGTCATGTGCTGTTGTGGAAGAACCGAAAATCACATACCATCAGCTCTAGTGAATGGGATGGATGGGGATACACCATTATGTTTTTATAAAACTGCCTTTCCACTCAATGGCACGAAGCAGCATTTGCCATATTTTCTTTCACACCTCAGAAAGACACTCACGAAATGACTTCCAGACCTGCTTCAGAAAGTGCAAATAACACTGAGATAAGTGTGCCAGAAGGAGGTGGTGAAATACATTTTGAAAATTAAACACTCACCATATATTTTGACCGTAGATCTCAAACCAGACAGGCACCACAACACAGAGTTTGAGTCTTATATCCAAGTTATTCCAAACATATTCTATTGCCAACAACTGAAAAGAAGATGTGCTTATAAAATTCAAAAATAAGTTAACTTAAATTCAAGTAAAAATTCAGCTCCTCAGTTGTACTGGCTACATGTCTAGGGCTTGATAGCTGTGTATGTCTTCAGTCACGTGGTAGAGTAGTTGTCCAACTGAAAGAAAACTCAGAAGCCATTGTCATTAACAAGACAAGGAAGTAATCAGGCAAATTCAGAGCACACCGTGTTCTAGAAGACAGATGGGCTCTTTGGACTCTCTGAAGAACCTAGGCATGTCAACCTCATGAAAAATTAAGAGGCAAAGTAAGTAAAAGCTAGTAAGACGTAACAAAGTGCGGTACATGACATTTAATGGAATCCTGAATCAAGGCGAAAAAATAAAACTGACATGAAAGACATTTTAATAGCACTTAAAGAAATTTGGACTGTATAACAGAGGAAATTATAATTTCTACTCCTTTCTTCTTAAATTTTGTATTTTGCCTTTTCTAAGTAATGACATTTCCTCATGTAACAATTATACCATCATCACACTTAAAATTAACAGTTTCAAGCTGGGCAAGGCAGTACACACTGCAATCTCAGCATTCCAGGGGGCTGAGACAAGAGAATCGCAAGTCTGAGTCCAGCCTGGGGTACTTAGTGACTTGATAAGACCTCTCTGAAAATCCCAAAATTTATAATGGCTGAGGATGCATTTCAATATGAAAGCCCTGGGTTCAATCTCAGGGCTTTTGGAAAGAAACGGAATGAAATTTTAAAAAAGGAACAAAGAGCTATAATGCCTGCAACTTATTACAAAGAGCCAAGAAATAAAGTGTGTGCACACACACGAAGAGAGAAAGAACACAGGTAAGGTGAGGCTTTGTTATCAGGGAAGACGTATGTGCTGTTCTCTCAACTTTTATGCAGGTCTGAACATTTTCAAAACACAATTCAAACACCTGTTCTCATAAAGATTGCGTTTTAGAGAAGTAGAATGTTAACCACTGAACACAATGCATGAAAAGAATCATTATTATTATTATTATTATTATTATTATTATTATTGAATGATTGAAAGACATTGTTGGCATAGATAGTGATGGCAGCTGGAGACAGAGCTGCTTTACACCAAGTGATCAAAGCAGGTCTCTCTGGGAGGTGACAGTTAAGTGCTGAGTGATACCAGGGAACCGCCATGGGAAGAAAATGTGAGCACACATCTTCCTGGGCAAAGGGAACTGCTAGGGCCCCAGGCAGAGGAAGACTTTGCTGGTGCAACAAATTGAATATAGGCTACTGTGTCCAGAAGACCAGAGGGAGCAGAAGGGGAGAGGAGAGACCTGGGGCCTGGGACGAGGCAAAGAAATGCCATAGTCACCAGCAAGAGCTGGTCACACCGCTGCACTTTCTTTCGGGGCCAAGCAAAACAGTGCCAGGTTTAGGCAGGGTGGGAAGCGGGGGGTTCCTGGCTTCCAGTACACTTCTGACTGCTTCAGGGACAACACTTTGTTTTGTTTTGTTATGTTTGTTTTTTAAGGAAGAATATACAGGGTATTTGAGGTCTCACTACTGGATTGGACTCATAGTGATTCTCCTGTTTACAGCCTCCCAAGTGCTGGGATTGCAGGTGTGCACCACCATGCCCAGTCTCAATCGCTGTCTCAGCACACCCCAGGGGTGGGGCCAGCACAGCAGGCCCGGGGATCGAACCTTCAGCCCTTCTACCTGCCTGCAGGTGCTTTAATCCACTGAGCTATTTGGCCAGCCCTCTGCATGGACAATGTTAATAGAGGGCAGCAGAGGAAACAGAGGGTCCAATTGGGAGGTTACAGGGTGGTCAAGGAAGATGGTGGTGGCTGGTGTCTGGGGGAAGTCATAGTGCTGGAGAGAGGCAGACAGGCAGTGGTTTGTGAATGGAAAGCTTAAGGGGCTGGGCTTTGAAGCAAATGTGAAAGACAAGGATATGAGAGGATCCCAGGTCTCTTCTAGTACTTCACCTGAACTTCAACAAGCACTGGACAGGTTTGGGATCCCTGACTCTCCCTTATTTTTATTTTTTGTTGTTTGCCATGCTGGGAATCAAACCCAGGACCTCATGCTTACTAAGAAAATGCTCAGCCCCTGAATTCTTTTTTCAGCTATGCTCATCTGATGCTCTTCCTAGACTTTCTTCTGAGGACAGACATGAAGGCAGCACCCAGCTATAAGAGCAGGATCACACATTTGGGAGCCGGCAGTACACAGGTTATATTTAAACTGAAAACCTAGAAAAGATCATAGCTTTTGTACTTTCATTCTGTTCATGAACATAAAGATTATAATCCAATGTATAAAGTATTACAGACAAGGCTGGCTATTGTAACTACTTTTGTCTCTTGGAAAGTTAGCTGGGGTAAAGGCATGGATTTTTAAAAAGTGTTATTTGAAGCGATTTTAGATAAGGTGTAAAAATACTACCTAGAGTTCCTGCAAATCCTTCATTCAGTTTTCTTTAATGTCAATGTCTTGCATAACATGGAAGAAGTGTCAAAATTTAGAAATTAGTGGAATATTGTCAAGCAAACTGTAGAGTCTATTCAAAATTTTACCAGTCTTTTTCACTTATGTTCCTTCTTTGCAGGTCTAAGGGTTAGCCTAGGGTTACCTTTGTATTCAGTTATCATCTTCTCTGTGTGCTCCAACCTGGGACACTTCACCAGCCTGTATTTATCTATAATGTTCTTGAGAGTATTCGTCAAGTATCATAGAACAACTCCAAAGGTGGGTTTGTCCAGTGGTTTAACACAATTAGATAGGCATTATGCCTTTTTGGCATAACCTCAGTGCCTTATAGCAGAAGATCAAAGGCCCGTGTATATCATTTTTGGCCTTGGTAACTTTGATCACATGGTTAAGCTAATGCCCAAGGTTCAGTTCATTCCACTGTAAAGTTATTCTATTTTTGGAGCTAGTAAGTATTTAAACAAGTGAGTTTCCTTGGAACAATGTGAATATCCTCTTTCTTCGCAATATTTATGTATATATGTAAGTGGGTAAACATGAATGTATGTATGTATGTATGTATGTATGTATGTATTGTGACTGGTTTATTCCACTTGGCGCAATAACCTCAAAGTTCACCTACATTGTAGTGTATAGCAGGATTTCCCTCCCTTTGGATACTGTCAAATATTTCATTGTCTGTGTATGCCATGCTTTGTTTGGTCCATTGTTCCCTCAGGAGGCATTTGAGTTGCTTACTATCGTTAATGGTACAGCTACAAACACGGGGGTGCAGGTATCTCTCTGAGACTGTTTTTAATTCTTCTGTATACCTAGGAGTGCGATTGCTGGGTCACATGCTAGCCTCTTTTTTCCTTTTTTCTTTCTTTTTTTTTTTTTTTTGTATTTTAGGGAAGGGTTTACAGAGTGTTCAGGGTCTCACTACTAGATTGAACTCTTATTACAGGCGCACCACCATGCGCAGTCTCAATTGCTGTCTCAGTGCACCCTGGGGGTAGGACTGGCATGGCAGACCTGGGGATAGAACCCCCAGCCCCTGCTCTTCTTGCAGGTGCTTTAATCCACTGAGCCATTTGGCCAGCCCTTCACACAAAGTTTCTTTTTTTTTTAATCTTATGTTTTATTCTTTTTTTCTTTGTATTTGTTTGATTTTTTAAAAATAATTTTATTGAGAAACAAATAACAATGAGACAATTTCAAAACCTATTAGTAGGACCGTTTCGATAATTAATACATTGCATATTGTTGTCTTCTTAGCGGTTATTCATAGTACAAGATGTAGACATGATATCCTGTCTACAAACACTATTAGAACAAATCTTTCTATTCATTGAATTAAGAGAAAGTAGCTGTATATCTATCCTATTTTGAATATGCATATACAAAATGGTCATTCATTTGTATCCCCTTTTTTTGTTTAGTTTTGTCAGAGAAGGGTATTCCATTGCCATTTAAATATTGTAGGTGTGTGAATTCAGCAAAATAATCCAATATAGTCCAGTAATCCATAATAGTAGTAGGTTATCCATAGGACTAGCAATGTCAGAAGTTGTTGACTTGAGCCTTTTACAGCTCAGCGTATTAATATGGCTTTACTTTTTATACCTCTTTTTTATACATTTCTGCTGAATTGTTAAGACCAAGATAAAGCAAGACCAATATAACAAGAAACGTAACTTTTGTATCTGACAAGGTCAGTCAAATCCCCTCAGGATTTATCCTGAAACCCTGTACAGCAGTTTGTAGATCCTTCACACAAAGGTTCTTAAGTTCACTACATATTTGTTTCTTCTCCTGTTGCCTGTGCTTTTGGTCTGCTTCCAGGAGTTCACTGTCAAGCCAAATGTCTGAAAGTTTCCCTCCGATGTTTTTCCCCAGTACTTTTACTGTTCTCAATTTTATTGTTAAGTAATTAACCTATTTTTGTTAAGTTGTATGCAGTGTATAAACAAGATCTCATATCCACTTTACCTCCTACCACTTTTCTTTTCTGTCTGAGTGCTTGTGGCACTCTGGTGAACATTATGAGGTTACAGGTGTAAGGAGATAGTTCTAGGTTATCTATTCTATTCCACCATACTGTGTCTGCCTTTATACCAGTACCACAATGTTTTGATTATTGTAGCTTGGTAATATATTTTGAAATCATAAAGCATAATGCCACACCTACAATTCCAGTACTCTGAGTGGCATGCGTGATCCCAGCCTGATGAATTTAGTGACCTACTGAGGTTCTATCTCAAAATTTAAAAAAATAGTGTTGAGGATTTCACTCAGTGTAGAGGTCCTGGGTTCAATCCCCTGTGGGCCCCTCACCCCAAAACGTAAGTCCTCCAACTTTGTTTTCCTTTTTTGAAATTCTTTTGCATTTTGAGGTCCCTTTGAAAGTCCAAAAAATTTTAAGATAATGTTTCATATTTCAAAAAAAAAATAATTGGGTTTTTTATAGAAATTTCATTGAATGTGTAGATTGTTTTGGGCAGCATAGACTTTTAATAGTAAGTCCCCCGATCCATAAACATGAGGTGTCTTTCCATTAATTTGTATCCTCTAGAATTAATTTCTTTCAGCCATGTTTGTAGCTTTTAGTGTATAAGTCTTTAGGCTTCCTGATTAGGAGTAAACACTTAGGTTCACTCAGAAGTGTTTTATTCCTCTTGATGCCATTATAAATGGTATTTTTATTTCCCTTTAAGATTATTCATTGTTATTGTAGAGAAGTGCTAGCAATTTTAAAATTTTGACTACTAATTTTAGCCTCTATTAGTGAGGCTTGATTGTAAGTATTATAACTGTGGTCCTCCTCTGATCATGAATTTCTACTTCTTTCTTCCTTTTATATTTTTAATTGGAATTGTATAAAAGTTATCTCTTTGCTCAGATAAGGAGAGAGAAAGAGAGGGAGGGAGGGAGGGAGAGAGAGAGAGAGAGAGAGAGAGAGAGAGAGAGAGAGAGACAGAGACAGACAGAGAGAGACAGAGAAAATCTTGGGTTTTGTCTTACAGTTATTGATTTTGTGACTCAGTGGGTCCAGCTCTGGGTCCAGCTTTGGCCATTAAAAATGTTCCAGCTTCGGCTCCTGTGTGTTTCAACATGCTGCTGTGCTTTTAGGAAAACTTAATTTCTGGTAACACATGGTGCTCTAGATTCGCCTGGTATCTTCCCTTCTCCTAGCTCTGGAGCTATCTACTCCAAGTAGTCCTAATTACTTTCCACAGGGTTGGGTCTTTTGACACAAAGATTCAGGCAGTTAGTGTCCCCACCTCTAGGAGGGTGCTGCTTCCAGGTCTTGACAGCGGACACAGCTAGAAAGTAGATGTCCACATACTAACCACACTCGCAAACACCTTTGTGTTTACGTCTTTGTTTTCCTGTCTGCCTATGTATTTAAAACTGAGTTCAGACAGGTACTTTCTGATGCAATGCAAAATAAAATGTTATTTCTGGGCTTTTCCTTTCCTTCTTAGTAATTTATTTATTGGAGAGTAAGAAATCTGCAGATATCATCTAACATGTATTTACTTAGTAGTTTAGTCAATGTTGACAGATGCATAAGTTAGTTCTGGACTTGCTTGCACATCCATATGAGAAGCCCTCTCACTGTGTCCACTAATCTGATGTGTCAACTTCGTCAAAATAAGAAACATCAGGAAGATTAGTGGAGAATGTTCCTGGATGTGTCCGGGTTGGTCACTGGAGGTGTGGCCTTGGGCGCTTTATCTGGTCCCTAGCTCCTTCTCTGATGTTCTTCCCTTGCTTGGCTGCCTACCCACCATGAACTAAGCATCTATTTTCCACCATACTCTTCTACCGTCATGTTTCTGCCTTACAGTCAGCTGACCAAGCAAGAAAATCTCTGAAGCCGCGAGCCATATAAACCATGTCTTCCTTTATTTTTATTATTATGAGTTTTATATATTTGGCACAGGGTCTTATTACTCAGCTCAGACTTATAGTGTTCCTCCTATTTTCAGCCTCCCTGGCACTGGGATTATAGGTGCGCACCACCAAGCCCAGTCAGCATGTGCCACCAAGCCCAGTCTCAGTGGCCAGATCAGCTCACCTGGGGGGAGGGGGCTGGCGCAGCATGTGGTGTGGGGGATCGAACCCTGGTCCCTGCACTTGCCTAACCAGGCACTTAGACCACTGCCATGTCTTCCTTTAAATTGGGTGTCAACTATTTGTCTAGCAATACAGAAAACAAATTGTTCAATTTTGAGTTTATCCTTCCTGAGATTTTTTTAAAAAATAAATTAACAAGGTATGGGTGTTTCTAATGCCTTTTCATATACTGACAAATTACTTTCCAGAAACGTTGCTTCGGTTAACATGCTCATGATAGATCAGTATTCCTGCTTCACTATAACCTGAGCATAATTGTTTATATTTTTAAATCTTTGGTCATTTGATGGGCAAAATTTTACTTCTTTTCCTAGTGAACACTTCTCTGACTTCCAGGGAAATTATATGCATCAAATTGTGCCTTAGTAGGTTGTTTTTCCTCGAACCATTCATCTTTCGGAGACAGCTTTTCTCTTACGGACCTTCCTGGGCTCTTATACAAGGAGGCTGCTAATTCTTTGTCATTTTCACTCTTAGCGCAGCCCTTTAGAATGCTACAAATTCTCCTGACTGTGTCCTGAAAATACTTTTCCCAAAGAGCTTCTAAAAATTATCTTATTCAACCAAAGCAACCTGACTCTAACTATGAAGAATTTGAGGGAACAAATTAACTTTGTAAAATTCAACAGTGTTGTAACCAGGGCAAAGAACACGTCTCTCTTGTTCATACATCTAGAGTTGATGAATCTTAAGACTTTTGTTGGAAATTAATGAATGATATTATTTCAACTCCAAGCCATCCTAAAAAGTTAGTTTTAAAAATAATGTTTGAGTCTGTACTTGGCTCCATATGAACCCTTTGGTTATATGTAGATTAGCTCTATGAGCAAAAAGAAGTTTTATGTGAAGAGAACAAATGATTTTGAACTTGGTTTCACAGAGATTGCTTAAAATTAACTAGATTTGCTCTAATGCCTTGTAAAAATGAGTTTTAAGAAGAATGATCAATTCTGGGCATGTTTGACATAAATTACTTAGTTTTGTATAAACTTGCTTTAATTCATTTTTCGTTTGAATTAAAAGTGTCATTTCCTACTTGTTTTCAGATATTCTACTTAGATTTAGTTAGTTCTGTGTCACCTTCAGAAGTTACCTTAGTTATAAATGTGAGATTCTGACATGGTTTTCATTTAGTCTGCCTGGATTTAGTTTAAATTGCTCTATCTTTAACTAGGATGGTACTTTTGAGACGAATGTACATATTTAAGCTAGCATGCACAAACAGCTCACACAGCACTTAGGAGTTCTCATGAGCAGGATATCTACGCTGCGAGTTTTATGGCGGTGTGTAGAGGGAGCCTTGCTATACCTGACTGCGCTCTGGCCAGTGGGGACTATAATCCAGATTACAGCTCCACAGGTGCTAAAGCGAGCTGAGCACACTGGTGTACACATGTGGTCCCCACTGCTAAGGAAACTGAGGCAGGAAGATTGCGTCACCTTATGACAGTGAAGGCGAACCCTGGAGGGCTTTCGATGATTACAGCCTCTGTGATACCTGCGCCATGGGTCTGTCACCACCTGCCTGGGAGTTCAAGGACAGCCTGAGTAGCATGAAGACCTACTTCTGTCCAACAAACACACGAAACACCTCCCCCAAAAAAAGACACTAAAAGAAAGGAAAAGAAAAAAAAATCATGAACGCTAACATGTGAAGAAAAATATATGACGTCAAATTTAAGAAACAAAACTGTTTCTAGTAGTTGAGAATAAAAGGATAAAATTGATTAAGCAATTCACTCAGACTGCTGATTTAAAAAGAGACATGCACCCTATTATAGAATGTTTTTCTACCACTATACATAGCCATTGTAAGGAGCAGCTGATGCTTTCTTCCCCCCCCCCCTTTTTTTTTTTTTACATAGCCATTGTAAGGAGCAGCTGATGCTTTCTTCCCCCCCCCTTTTAATTTTTTACAATTTTTTTTACCAATTGCGCGGATTTTATATCTAGTCATCTGATCAACTAATTTAAAGGTAACAATATGCAGTATATCAACCAGGGTTGAATTCCTGTTATTTCGTTTAATAAAATTCTGTATCATTTCTATTTTTTAAAACTAGTTTTCATTGTCTTCTTCAAACATAATGATGAAGACTGAGTATTCCTTCCTGTAAACCTTGATGCGTACTCCTGGCCATTTCAGTATGTAACTTCTCAGAAGCTGGTATATTAAAGTGACATTTCCTTGCAGCCTCGCCTGGGTTTTGAGCATCCTTTCCAAAATGCACATATTGCTTCATTTCCTCAGCAGGAGCTGCCTGCCCATGGCTCAAACTGCCTTTGGGTGCTTGGCTGCGCTCACTGCTTAGGAAGAACAACTGATATCGTCAAACCCTCCCTCCTGTGTCCCATGCGTGCTGCACCCATCCTTCCCCAGTGGTCATTTTCAGGGTCGCCAAGGGAGGGTTAGGATTTTTAATCATAAAACATCTGACAAAATTAAAAGACTAAGCACCCCATATTTTATTTCATGGAGTCTTGATATTCTTCTAGGTTTAGTTCGGACTTATTTTAAAGAAATATAATTTTGGGGATTTTTGGAAAAAAATTTCTTCTAATATATTTGACCCATGATGATATGAGGCTTTGAGGGAACATCTACAAGGCAAGCATTCCACCCACATCTCCCAAGACTCATGTATGTCTCTTTATGCAAAAGCCATTTAGTCCATCTCAGAGTTGTCAAAGTCCTAACAGTCTCAGCATGACTAAAAAGTCCAAGTCCAAATTCTTTGAGATTTAATGCAGACTCTTAGCTGTAAGCTCCTGTGCAAATGAAAAGAAAGTGAAACAATGCTAACGTTCAATGAAACATTGCCAATGATAGAAGCAGGCAATTTATACAAGAGAAAGCCTGAAAAATCAACAAACATATGAAATCCTCCCAACTTCATCACAAGTATTTCCATTCCAAAAATTACAAACAGGGGTATATAAAGGAATAGGATCAAAGCAAGTCGAAAGTCAAGCAAACATCAAGTCCTGTCAAGAAATATACTTTTGTGCCAGTACACTTGAGGTCCCCTTGCTCCTCCCCAGTCCCAGACCTTTCCCTACTTTCCCATTTTAGTAACCATTACCATGACTTTGTTAATTTTGTTCTGCATGTTTCCTACAAATTGAAGCTTACACCAAGCATGAATGACACTATTGTCCCTGACTTGGACATACATAGCACACATATAATGTGTTTTTAGGCTGTGCTTTCTGCGCATGAGTTGCACACACCTTCCGATGTTACCTTTTGCTCAGCATTTTCCCAGCATTGCTCGATACACATAGCTGCGGTGCCTTCGTTTTAACTGAAGTACATTTTTCTGTGTCAACAGGCTATAAATTATGTACCTATTTTCTTGTGACTTACATTGTTTCTCTGTTTTGCTACTGCAAATGTGTGATAAGCACTCAAAACCTTGTCTCCATCAGCCCTTAGGTGAGAGTTCATTTCCTGAGAAAGCACAAAAATCTTCTATTTTATTAGCTGCAGTCACATTGCCCTCCAAAGCTATGGTATCAAGTTGTACTCCTAATAGCAGTGTAATAGAGTTTCTGTTTTTTCATGTCCTCCCCCACACCATGTGTTATCAAACTTTAATCTTTGTCATTGGATGGCACTCATGTGTATTTCTGAGGTGATGAAGTTGGGAGGATTTCATATGTCTGTTGATCTTTCAGGCTTTCTCTTGTATAAATTGCCAGCTTCTATCATTGGCAATGTCTTTGCATGCTTTCTGTTACTATACCAGAAGGCCAGGTGTTATGCTTTATAACTAGATATCCTTCCAAAGCCTCATGCTCTCAGGGCAGCGATTTTGGGTGGTGACTGGATTACAGAGGCATGGCAATTGACTTGCTACTAGGAGTGGGCTACAGTTGGAAGGGGCAGGGCCCCAGAGCCTGGGAGGGTGTATTCCCCTTCCTGACTCCTTTCTTTTCTCTCTGCTTCCTGCCACCATGAGTTGGGCAGCTCCCCTCCGCCACACCCTCCCACCATGCCCTCCTGCCTTGCAGGTGGCTGACCATACACTAAAAATATAAGCCAGAATAAGCCTTCCCTGTCTTAAGTTGTGGGTGTTGAGTATTTTGTCTCAGTAATGAGAAAAATAATTCCAATGCACAGACTTGGTAATTCTTTCCTTACAGTCCCAGAGAGTAGGAAAGTCAACGCTAGGAGCTGCGTCTGTGGGGTCCTTCTTGCTGGTGAGGACTCTTGGGAGAGTTGTGAGGCAGTGCAAGTTATCACATGGAGCAATAGAGCATGTGCACCAGAAAGAGCTCACTTTTATGACAAAGCTAATCCCCTGATAATCCACTAATGCATGAATGCATTAATCCATTTATGAAGACAGACCTCTCATGACCCAGTCACCTTCTGACAGTCCCACCTCTCAGATGTTATTAATGTATGACTTAGGAGATTAAGCCCCCATCACATGGGGGGAAGAGCTCACATCCCAGCAGTGCACTTTTCTATCGGGCTGTCTTTGCCTTAGTTGTTCTTATGTGTTCTACAAATAATGATTAGTCTATTTCATGTACTTCATGTGTCTTCCTTAAGTGAATGGTTGGTCTTTTAACATGCTTTTTCTACCTTTATTATGAAGAAGCTTTCTATGCTATCATAGTCAAATATACCAGTCTTTTCCTTTGTGTGTGCTTTTTTTTTTTTTAAAAGATGTGCTCCCTGTCAAAAGGTCATAGATAGTCATCTATAGTTTCCCCCCCAACAATTTTTGGAGATTTGCTTTTGAAATGTACATATTTAGTCCATTTAAGATTCATTTTCTTCACAGTATGTACTAAGAACTGATCCTGCATATATCTGTTCTTTTTTATTTAATTCTATGTGGCTGTCTCACAGGTTGAGTTTCCATATATACAAGGGCAAGTTAATGCCTTTTTATGAAGCTTTCGTCTGTACATTACATGGAGTGTACCTCAAAATTGAAGGCTATTTTTATTCAGTTCTAGAATATTCCTATGGATTATACCTTTAAAGACAGATTCCCAAAATAAATTTTTTTTAAAAAAGACAGATTCTCCATCATTGGCATCCTATTTTTGCTCTTGGCCTCCTGAAAATCCTGCCAAATAAAAGTGGAAGTATCTCAACTTACCTAGCATGCCTCTTAACACAGATACCAGGTTGTGTATCTTTTGTTTTTTTATGACGTATTTAACATGAATTTCTCAATACTGACTTCCAATGAATTAATTCTCCCTTTGTTTCCATTTTGTTAAATTACAGTAACCATGCTTTTCCTCTTTCTGGAGTCATACATGGCACAATCAAAATATATAATCAATATTGAAATATATTTTAAAAATTACCTGTGAAAGACAAAAATGCCATGAACTGCCCTCAAAATTCTCTTCTTCACCTCAAACACACTTCTCCCATCATTCCTGTCACTCTCTGAAGCAGCTGCTTAGGTCGTCTTTCATGGGTGTCTTTTTAAGCTGTGATCAAAATTATAGTGAATATTGCTCCTAAGTACTGCCCATTAGGAAGACAGGCTCAGGAAAATATGGTGGTGTGGCCTTACCATGGGTTGTGTGTAGTTGTCGCCCCAAAGCCTCATGCAGTCATGAAGTGGATTTCTAGACTTTGTGATTAATTCGTGATCCTGGGCTGGGATTATGGGTGTGAGTGCTGCTGGGATTATGGGCATGAGTGCTACTCCCACCCTGGAGTGGGTAATCTGCATAGCAACGCAAGGAAGGGAGAGAAGATTTTGAAAAAAGTGCTGCTGCACTGCCCCTCCTTTTGCTCTTTGCTATTTTCCGCTGTCATGAGCAGCTGCTCTCTGCCATGTGCCACCCTGCCTTGGAGCCAGCTGGGTATGGACCAAAACCTCCACTAACAGTGAGCTAAATAAACCTTTCCTTCTTTCATTCTGGGTGTTGGATATTTTGTCCCAGCAATGAAAGAAAAGTGAGCATGACAGTCCTCATTGACTTTATTCATTAAATCTGGCACCAAGTAGCTTCTGAGTGTTCTTAAAAGTCAGAACAACTATGAAAGGTTAATGTTTTGCATCAATTCAGACTATTGAGGCAGCCACAACAACACAACCAAAGACACTCACAAAAGGGGACTTCCAGAACTGCTTCAGAAAGTGGAAAGAATGGCAGGATGAGTATGTTTTAAGTAAGGAGGAGTATTTTGAGAGATTCTCAAGGTAATGTGCTTTTTATTGCAGTATTTTTTATTTAAACACCATGTTTTTATCATGCCTCATATTGTTTTAAGTTTTCTAGCTCTTTTAATTTTATAATTTCTTATATTTAATAGAAACATGCCTTCATTTTTCTATTCATTTTATCACAATATGTATTTTTAATTTATTTCATCTTGAAGAGTAAAAACAAATAGCAGATATAAAGGCAGAATGTATTTTTATCATACTGTTTATACATTTATTGTCATAAGAGTAAATGTATGCTGTTTTGAATGTTGCTTCCATCAGTGGTTTTCAACTACTTATCTTACATTTTTTATTTTTTTGTTTTCCACTAGATACATATTTTTTGCATTTTGATAGTTTGATCTGGAGTCTAATGTTTTATGGATCGTGGTTTTGTTCAGTCCTCATGTGTTTATTTCTTCCGTCTATTGGTTTGCAGTTGTCTCCACTCCAAGACCTCAATCCAAAACCATGACCGTACAGCAAGTGAGACCACCATCTGTCTACTCCAGAGCTCTTCTAGGCTTAGCTTGGCTCCCAGTGTGGAAATCAAGTCTGTATTTATCTTTCTCCACAATATGAAGCTCAGCAGGAGCTATACACTATCGCATTTCTTAAAAGAATTTTGTTTTCAGATCTAGTTCACATAAAATAAATAAAATTTATAAAACATACAATTCATGGCACATGCCTGTAATCCCAGAACTTGGGAGGCTGAATCAGAATAGCCATAAATTGGAGGGCAGCCTGGGCTACATAGTGAGCTCAAGGCCAGCCTGGACTACACAGTGAGATCATGTCTCAAAAATATAAAAAAAATTAAATTAAAATTGAAATGTACAACTCAGTAGTTGTTATAATAAACAGATTGAGAAACCACCATCACTATCTAATTCTGGAGCATTTTAACCAATTCAAAAAAGTCACAACTTTTTGACTTTATGGATTTACTCTATCTGGACATTTTATGTAAATAGAACCAGGTACTATGTAGCCTTGTGTGTCAGTCTTTCACTTGGCATAGTGTTTTCAAAGTTTATCCATGTTGCAGCATGTACCAGGGCTTCATGCCTTTTTTAATGGTCTGTTGTATGAAGACATCTCATTGTCATTATCAACTTGTTATGGGTTGGGTGTAAAGGTCCCCCCAGGGCCAGCAAGATAGCTCAGCAGTCTCAAGTGTCTGCTTAGGCAAGTTTAGGCAACCTCAGGGGCCGTGGTTCAATCTCCAGCACCATATGCTGTGCCAGCTCTGCCCCCAGGGTGAGCTGAGCCAGACACAATAAAATAAAATAAAGAATAAATGTCCCCCCAAAGCTTCATGCAGTCATGGGGCAGCTTCTAGAGTTTGTGATTAATTCATAATTCTATGCTGGGATTATGAGTGTGGGCGCTGCTGGAATTATGTATGGGTGTGAAAGGTACATCCGCCCTGGGGTAGAATGCTTGCCTGCAGTATAAGGAAGGGAGAGAGGCTTGCTCACACTCCTCCCTTTCACTCCTGCTGCTCTTGCTATTAACTACCACCATGAACTGCTGCCCTCTGCCAGGTGCCAGTCTGCCTTGGAGCCAGTTATGGATTGCAACTCCCCAAACCGTGAGCCAAATAAACCTTTTCTTCCTTCATTTTGGGTCTTGGGTATTTTATCCCAGCAATGAGAGAAGAGTAGCCAGTACACCACTCATCAACTGATGGACATTTGAGTTATTTGCCATTTTGAGTGCTACTGAGTTGGCTCAGACTACCAAAACAAAGTACAATGGACTAAGTGGCTTAGTCAACAGAAATTTATTTTCCATAATTAGGAAACTGGAAGCCTGAGATCAGGATGCCAGCATGGTTGGTTTCTGAGGGCATTTTTCTGACTTACAGACGGCTGCCTTCTCCCTGGGCTCTCTAACGGTAGAGAAAAACACTTTGCAGGTATTTCTTCTTGTAAGAGAATTAATCCTTCATCAGAATCTTAGCACCAAAACATCAAAAAAAATTCACTCTCAAAAATAGCAAATTACCTCTCAAAATCCCAAATGCTACCTCCAGCATATGAATTTTGAAGTTGTACATACCATCTGCTATAAATCCCTGTGTTCAAGCTCTTATGTGAGTGTGCTCTCAGTTCTTTTGGAATTAGTTGATCCTATGATAATTG
The DNA here is from genome assembly GCF_000260255.1 of Octodon degus. Taxonomy (NCBI): domain Eukaryota; kingdom Metazoa; phylum Chordata; class Mammalia; order Rodentia; family Octodontidae; genus Octodon; species Octodon degus. Next base: position 8,998,433 of record NW_004524611.1, read on the forward strand.
TATGCTGAGGTTCATGAGGAACTGACAAAATTATCTTCATAGTAGCCACATCATTTTACATTTTTACCAACACCATATAAAGATGTCATTTTATCCACATTCTTGCCAATACTTCTGTTCATCTGTTTTATAATTGATATCTTGGTGTCAAGTGATGTCTTACTGGAATTTTTATTTTGAAGGGGATACTGGGAATCACATTCAGGCCCTTGCACTTGCCAGGCAAGCGATGTGCCTCTGAGCCATATCACTGTCCCTCTCACTGAGACTTTGATTTATGTTTTCCTAGTGATTAATAATGTTTAAACAGTTTTTCATTTGCTTATGGTCTATTTGCATATCTTCTTGGGGAGGATGTCTATTTAAATCCTTTGCTCATTTTTACATTGGGCTATTTGTCCTTTTATTGTTGAATTATAAGATTTCCTCAAATAATCCAAAGAAAAACTCGCTTTATCAGATATATGACCTGAAAATGTTTCCTTCCATGGGATTTGGTAGCACATTTTCTAATGTTCTTTCATGAGCATGCACAGTAAATCCCTCTTCTGCCTCCTAGCTTCAAACAGCTGTTTTAGCCCTACCCTGATTCTTAATCAAGGTTCCAGAAGTCTCTGGCTCCTGCTTGCATTTCTGCTGTGTCCAATCTACAAAGATATTTGTCTTGTACTTGGGGCTTGATCTGTCTTTTGGCTTTCTGTTTATGTTTTATCCATCATTGCTGAGTTTCTAGCAAAAAACATCTTTCAACTGTGAGCTTGCAGCATCAAATCATCCCAAAGACCTCTATCAATAATGTTTATAGGATTCTTCTTTGTATTTCTTTTTTTAAAATGGTAAGGTTAGACACACTGATATTTTATATGATTTCTTCCTTTACTTTTATGTTTTGAAAAGTCTCTCCCAACCTAAGAGGAGGGAACATGGTCTTACAATTTCTTCCTGTGGTTGTCTTTCTTTTTTATATTTAACTTCACTCCTATCTAAAATCTATTTTTTGTGGATGTAGGAATCAAAGTCTCAGGGCTTCTGAACCACTTAGTAATTATCTCAGTACTATCCAATTATTTTAAATGCCATTCTAATTATTTGTCAAATTCTAATATCTCCTTCATAGTACTTGAGATGCCGAGGAAGGAGGACCCCAAGTTTGAGGCGAGCTGGACTACATAGCAAGACCTTGTCTCAGAAGTAAACCCCAGGACTAGCAAGATAGCTTAGCAGATTAAGCACTTGGTTTGACAAGCATAGAGACCAGGGTTCGATCCCTGGTCCTGCATGCCATGTTGGACCCACTCCCAGAGTACTGAGTCCGGGCAAGGTGGTACATGCCTGTAATCCTAGCACTGGGGAAGCTGAAAACAAGAGAATCACTATGAGTCTGAGCTGCTTAGTGAGACCCTGTACCAAACACATAAATAAAAAAAAGTAAACCCCAAAATCTATTTTGTGTCTGCTTCAGAATCTATTTAGATTTTAATTCAATTTCATCATTTATTTTTTTCCTTCCTGCACCAAAATCTGGAAGCATACCTTTGATGTATGTTTCCTATAACCCTAGCATAGAGATGTAATATAAATATAATAGTTATAAAATATAAATTTCAGAAGAATGAAAGGATCCAGAGAAGAAGTATTATGAGATACTGTTTAGCATTGTTGGAATAACTGACCGTGATATTAAAGAAGAAAATCTAGTGCACGGCACAATGCCTGTTACATAGTGCACATTCAATAAAATACTTCATCTGTGAAAATCATTTTGAAGTATTGAGTTCTATACACGAGGCAGTTTCCTCCAGTAGAGGTTTCTCCCCTCTGCTATTGCCTCAGTGCGCCTCATAATTCTCAGCCTGATCCTTCACTTCTGAGGGCTGCTGTCCCCCGCTTTCCTTGCAGGAGCTCTGCGCAGAGACCCCTGATCTACGATGACACAGGTGACCAGACAAAGGTTGATGAGACAAGTTGAGAAAGCGGAAGTTACGATAACAAGTGGTGAGGAGCTTTGTGAGCCTGAGTCTCAGATCCTTCTCCTGCGAGGCTGGCTTGCCACTGAAGGGACACACGTAGACTTAAAGGTGCCATCCAAAGCTCATACAGGCACTTACTTACCACTGGCACATCTTTAAGCACTAAGAGATAGAACCTTGAAGAGCAAGCCATTGTGGGGCTGGGGCAGTATTCACCAGAGGAGGCTCCCGGGAAAGTGAGCTGAGCCTGATTTTCTCTCTGCTTGGCACCTACTCGCTGGCCCTTCCTCTAGATATGCCAGCACAAAGGCCCTTGTCAGATGCCAGCCACAGGAGCTGAATAAACTTCCATTGCTTGTGAGTCACCCAGTCTGGGGAATTCTCTGCTAGCAGCAGGAAACCAACCGGCCAGCCTGCTCTGAGCGGGCTCTGCCCCAGCGCTGCAGAGTCAGAGGACCAGCGACTTCACTCGGAAGCCTTGGGTTCTGTCTCTGCTGTTCTCCTCTCCGTGATCATTAGAAACTTATTTAAATTCTCTGAGTCCCGATTTCTTTGTTTGTGAAACAGAGACAATGAGATCGTTGCAGAGAAATAAGAACTAAATGGAAAAGCTCAGATAAGAGTTCCCTGTGTGTGTTTTATTAGCAAATATTGGTTATGGAGAGGGAATAGAGAGTTTCGCTGAGGCATTTGTACAAATGTAGGTAGCCTGTTGTGATCTTACCCACCTACTACCCTGAAGTATCCTCAAGACCGACCTCCCCACTTCCCTAGCAGTTCTCAGTCTACTTTTTGCTCGTAGTTTCTTTTTTTATATCTTTACAGTACTTAACAATTACACTCATCTTGGGGAATCGGTATGTGTGCTTGTGCATCTTAACCATGAAACCTACCCCAATACAGGCCCTGTTCTAATCTCCACAAAGCCTACCTCCCTGTTTACTATCAGCTAGCTTTTATTTTCATCCTCAAAATATTTATATATTTGACTTCTCATATAAAAAAGCCATTCAGTATTTGAACCCCTGTGTCTGATTCATTCCACCTAGCATTTGCATCCATTTCCCTGAAAATGACTCAAACGTATCCTTCTTTATGGCTGAGTAGTACTCCATTGTGTAGAAATACCACATTTTCTTTATCCATCTGTCTGTGTGCATATAGACCACTTTCAAGATTTAGCTATTACAAGTTGTGCTGCTATAAAAAGGGTATGCATGTATTGCTGTGATGTAATGTCTATAACTTACAGGAAGATATCCAAAAGGCGAATAACTTGATTGAATAAATATTTTTTTTGAAAAACCTCAATACTGACTTGTGCAGCAGTTATACTAGCTTACACTTAAAGCAACAATGCACAGTGGTTCTTCCCCCATCAACTCTGCCAGGTTTTTTTTTTTTTTTTTTTTTTTGGTTTTCAATTCTTTTTAAAAAATATTTATTTGTTTGTTTGACACAGTGTTCCACTAAGCAGTTTGGACTCATAATGATCTACCCATCTAAGCCTGCCCAGCGCTGGGACTTGTACAGGTATGCCCCACCACGACCAATTCCGGGGCCTGCACGGCATGTGATACTGGGGATCTAACTTGGGTCCTTACACTTGCAGGCACTTAGATGCTCAGCTCTCTCCCCAGCCCTGGTTTTCAATTCTTGTCAATAACAATGCTTTCCGCAGTGAGATAGAACCTTGGTGTTGTTTTGATTGGCCTTTTTCTAGTGGTCAAAGGCGCTGAACATTTTTTCACCTACCTATTAGCCATTTGCACTGCTCCTTTTGAGAAGTATCCGCTCATTTCAATTGCCCACTTTTCAGTTGGGCCTTTCTGTTCTAGTTTTTATTAAATGAAGTTTATTGGCACAATTTAGGTACATGTTATACAGACCACATTCACTGTAGGGGATAGTCCCTTCTCTTTTTAATTTTTTTATTATTTAAAGAGAGTGCAAAATAATATTAAAACACAAAAACTACAGGTGACACAGAATTTCACTTAACAAAATATTTCGCAGTGAATCCCTAGTTTTTTCAAGTTATCTCCTTTGCAGTAGCTTTTACATGGGAGAAAAAAACATTTAATACTTGTCTTTCTGAGCCTGGCTTAATTCACTTAATGGGATAACCTGCAGTGCCCTTCATTTTCCTGCCAGTGACATGATTTTGTTCTTATTTATGGTTCCTGAGTACCCTCCTGTGTGTGCACATGACATTATCTGTCTATCTCTTGACCAGCAACTGGGCTGATTCTATTACTTGGCTGTCGTGAGTTGTGCAGTAAGGAACATGCATATTCAAGTATTGCTATGCTACAAAGTCCTTATTACCTTTGGATATATACATTGAGAAGAATATGGCTAAAAAACAAAACTTAAATCAGCAACAAGCAGTGAAACCGAAACAGTTACAATACCTCCCGACAAAGAGAATCCCAGAACCAACCAATTTGTTTGCAAACTTTTACCAGGATTTTGAAGCTCTAACACTAATGCTCCTTAAAATAATCCATAAAACTGAACTGGAAGGAATGCTTCCAAACCATTCTATGAAACAATTCTCACTCTGATAATGACTCAAAAAACGAAAATTTTTGTAGACTAACACCCTTAAAAGTCTTACAGACTAGAGACCAATATTCTTATAAGAGTTCTTTAAAGAGTAAGTACTGTACTCACAGTCTACCCAGGGGGAATATTACCTTGCCTAGGTTCTAACATGTCATTCTGCTCCATAGCATGAAGTTTCAACATGGGGTTTCTCCTCTCCTATGTGGTTCTTTCTTCCTATCCAAACTCCACCCATTCTTGGCGGTCCAGACTCAGGCTCATCCTGTCCTCAGGCCCCACCTCCACCTCTGCCCTTGTGCACCTTCCCTCTCTTTGACCTGTCTTTATTCTCAAGCTCAGTTACCCCCTCCCTAGTTTGTGAGAGCTGAATGCCCGCAAGTCAACTTCGACTCTACAGGCAGGAAGGGGCCAGGTCATATTCCCTCTGATAACTCCACACAGTGCCCAGTGCCAAGGGCCAGCGGAGAGGACTGATGCTCTTGACTGTGTGGAATGGGTTGGGAATGGGTTCTGTTGGGTTGTGTAAATTCATTGGAATCTCAATAGTAGGATGTCTTCAGTGTCTTCAGCTAGTCAGGCCTCTCAACTACAGTTGGAAAAGGATAAGAAGAGAGAGAAAGTACAACAGGCAATGGAATGGGAATCTCAGAATGTCAGCTTTAAAACAGCAAAATGCACAGATCATTTATTACCATCATATCATTTTATAAGGAAGGAAACTGAGGCCTGCAGTGGTGAGCTGATTTTCCAAAGTCAACAACCAAAATTGGGACCCAAGGCCTCTGGCTCCTCATTCAGAGCTCTTGCCTCCATGATGAGCTCATCTGCTTATGTTATTTTTCCAAGTCCGGATCCATAACTTAGAGCACAGGCAGTGCTGTGGTCTAAATGTGCACCCCAATGATCATGTGTTAGAGAACCAGTCCCCACTGCAGTGGTGTTGAGAGATAGGACCCTGAAAGGTGAGGGCTGTATTTCCATGAATGGAGAAATGCTGTTCTCTAGGGAGTGGGCAGTTGCCACGTATTGTAGTTAATTTTCTCTTTGCTAGGACACGATGCCCAACACCTGAAGTTAAAGGACCAAAGGTTTCTTTTGCCTACAATTTGTAAACATTTCAGTTCATCATCAGCTGGTTCAAGCCAGAGTAGCACATGGCAGAGGGGCAACCATTCATGGCAGTGGAAGATACCAAAGAAGAAGAGAGAGGAAGGAGAGACAAGGTTCTTCTGTCTGCCCTGCTGTACTCAGGCTACCTGCCCTAGGGCAGGTGCAGCACTCACACTTTTAATCCCTGCACTGGACCATGAATCAATCACAAATTCTAGAAGCCCAGCCCCATGATTGAATGATACAAAACCATAACATCATGAGAGTCAGTTCCTGAGAAAAAGAGAAAGTCAACCCCACCTTTTCTGTCTTGGTACCCCATACTCTCTTGCCTTCCAAGATGGGACAACACAAGAAGATTTTCACCAGAGGTGGCTGCTCCACCTTGAACTTTCCAGTCTCCAGAATTATGACAACTGGTTCTTTTCTTTGTGAATTACAGTCTCTGGTATTCTGTTATAGCACAAGAGTGGGTTGAAGAAAAAAAAAATGGGCTGAGATAGGTGGTCACAAGCCAGGGTGGAGCAGAAACCTGGGGCATAATATAAAAGGTTGGGTGACACAGAGGGAGAAAGTCTTGGATTCCACCATCAGAGCTGTCCTTCCTCCCAAACTACCTTGCTTGGAGCAGGAATATCTCTCGTTTATCTTTGTATCAAAGTCCAAGGCAGTGAAGCTTTTGCAAGTCTACTCATCCTAGTAAGAAAACAAAACTAAAAACAGAAACAGAAAAGCTTTTGAGTTGAAGTGAAGCGAAAGCCGTCCACCTCCCTGCGTTTAGTTTTGGGCTTCCTTTTTCATCCTGCCATTCCTGATTATGCAGCAGCTGTCTTTCTTCAGCAGAGGATGACAAAGAAGGCCGTGCTTGGCTCTAGATGAATTCTGGGTCCCGAGAAGAGTGTGAGTTGTAATTATTCTATGGGACAGTGTGCGTATTCTGACAAATTAGACCTTTCACTGCCCTCATCAAGCGAGAATTGAACAACATCCGAACGGCTCACAGTAATGATGCTGATGGAGGTTTCCCTGTGATTCTCCAAGCAGCACATTTGGAGTTGGCAAAGATAGGGCTATGTGATCAAGAGATTGGGCCCTGTCCCCTCGCAGACATGAGAAAAGAAAGCCTCCATGGCCCGGAGGCAGACAGTAGCAGCCAGGCTCAGCCACAGCATCACAGCTGGCTGTTGAAACCCACAAGCACCTCAAATGCACACTGAGGGGCCATGGGAAGCAGGGCAGAGGCCAGAGTCAGGCAGGATCCAGGTCAGTAGGACCCTGGGCAATGGAGTCGGCATTACAGAAATTGGCTCTGGAAAGAGCTAATTTTACAGATTATTTGGTCTAACCTTATAATTTTTGGGGGGAAAAAGGGAAACTTGGGCCTGGAGTGTGTGAATTGCTTTTCTAGAATCCAAACCACTTGACTCTCTGTGACAGATAATTTTGTATGTCACCTTATATGGGTAAAGAATGCTCAGACGCCTAGGGAAACCTTACTTCTGATGCTTCTGTGAAGGCCTCTCTGGAGATGAGCATTTCAGTCACTGGATGAGTAAAGATCTGACCCATCCATGTGGAAGGGCATCACCCTATTGTTTAGGAAGAAGGACCAGCCCCTCTCTGCCCTCTGTCTCTCTCTGGGTTCCTTCTCTGTTCTCTCTTTCATATCCTTCTTCTTCCATCCTTGGACATCACACTTCCTGGATCTCAGATCTTCCGAATTATACAGCTCTCTTTCCTGATTGGCCAGGAGACCGGAAAGTCATAGGGCTTCTCAAGGCTCTATAATTGTGCAAGTCATCTTACATGTGCGCATGCGCACACACACAAGCAGGCATGCGCAATACTGGTTTGCTGTCTCTCGGAGCTTTTCATTAATTTTTTTATTAGTACATGTTTGTCGTACATAATGAATACATTGATTGTGAGGACTTGGCATATTGTACGTATCAGGTCTTAATCCTTTCCGCCTCTCCTTTCTCTCCCTTCTCTCCTGCCTTCATCCTTTCCTATATCTTCTTGCCATCTCTACAAGATTTGCCTTCCTGTTTCTTATCATCTATCTTTTATTTTTCTCTTAAGTTATTTATGCTTTGTGTTTCTCATATAAAAGAAATCATACTAAATTTAATCTTCTGTGTCTGGTAGCATTATGGTTTTAGGGTGCATTTATTTTCCTGTAAATGACTCAAATTGAACCTTCTTTATGGCTGAAGAGTATGTACTCCATTGTATCTATAAATACCACATTTTCTTTATTCATTCACCTGTTGATGGGCCTACAGGCCACTTCAAAGGTTTAACTTTTGTTTGGTTTTATTTTGAGACAGGGTCTCACTACACAGTTCAGGCTGGCCTTGAACTCACCCTTGTAGCCCAGGTTGGGCTGGAACTCACAGGGATCCTTCTGCTTCAGCCTCCTGAGTGCTGGGGTTACAGGTATGTGTCACACCATTTGGAGACTACCTTGAAATGCCAGACAGATGGTTTTCACTCTGTTCAGGTGTTCTCCCACCAAACCTCCCCATGATAGTTGTTCTTTTTCTAGCCTGAGTCTCAGTATCTTCAAATGTAAAGCCAGGTTCTTGAGACTTAGTCAATGATATTATCTCAAACTCTTAAGGAGACCCAACAGAGTGTCTGGAAAAATCCCCAGAGGGTTAGTTACATGTGCATTGTGATTGTTACTGCTGTTATTCAGGTGGTGAGGGGGTAAAGTTAAAGCCACAAACCTTCGAGTCCCAGACCCAAAGGCATAACCTATAGAAGCATAGAAGATAAACTTCCAAGTGTAACGGTGCATACCTCTCATTCCACCACTGTGGGAGGCTGAGGCAGGAGGAGCCTGGGCCACTTAGTCAGACCCTATCTCAGAACGGGGATGATGCATAGCTGGGTACAAAGGTGCTGGGTACAGTCCCCAGGGTCATAAGGAGAAGAGAAAGAAGAGGGGAAGGAAATCACTCACTCCTTCATGCAAGAATTATTTAAACATCTATTGCATGTCAAGAACTATGCGGGATGGATCTGCAGTAAGAGAGATAAACCCAGGGGCTTGCTCTGAGCCCACAGTCTGGGAGGAAGAATTACTCAGACGCTAAGCAAATGTCTTCAGTCCTCAGAAAAGGGGAGCCCCACGAACACTTCTGTAAGGTCATGCTGTTAGCAGAGACAGAATCACTTCCTCCTTTCTGGTTAGGGCACCTTTTATTCCTTTTTCTTTGTTAATTCCTTTGGTTTGGACTCACAATACTCTGTGGACCAAAAGTGACAGGAATAGGTATTCTTGTCTTATTCTTGAAGTTAAAGAAAAAACCTTTAATTTTCCGCCACTGAATACAGTGTTAGCTGTGGGTCTGTAATGTATGGTATTCAGGGTGTTGAGGCACATCCCTCCCTTACCTATTGTCTTGAGTATCTCTGTTAGAGTGCTGTAAGGTTTGGTCAAATGCTTTCTCTGAGCCTATTAACAGGATCCTGTTTTTGTCCTTCATTTTTATTATTTTTTTAATCTTGTATTTATTTATTGAGTACAGGGCCTTGTTACACAGTTCAGACTTGTAGTGATCTTCCTGTCTCAGCCTCCCCAGTGCTAGGATGACAGGTGTCTACCACTATGCCCCATTTCAGAGGCTTGCACGGTGCTCCCAGGGTTCCTGGGTCAGCACAGCATGCAGTACCAGTGATCGAACTCAGGTGCTTGAGCTTGCCAGGCAGGCGCTTAGACCACCAAGCTATCTACCCAGCCCTGTCCTTCATTATTTTTTTTAATGTGGAAGATCAAGTCTATTGATTTACATGTGTTGGGTCATCCTTGCATCCCTGGGATAAACTCTGCTGAATCATGACGTGTGACTCTTTCAGAGCACTGTTGGATTCTGTTTGTACATGTCTTGTTTGTGGGAGCCTGTACTGATGTTCACAAGGAACAGTATCCCTGAATGTTCTCCCTTGTAGCATCATAATGTGGCTTTAGAACCAGGGTAATGTTGGCCTCACAAAACGAGTTTAGAAGATTCCCTCTTGTTTGGGGGAGTTTGAGAAGGATTGGTATTAGTTTTTAAGCATTTGGTAGAATTTAGCATTGAACAAAGGCTAGACTTGTTCTTTGATTGTTGGATTTTTATTACTGCTTCATTATTTTTATCCTTATTGGTCTACTCAGATTCTCTCTCTCTCTCTCTCTCACTCTCTCTCTCTCTCTCTCTCTCTCTGTCTCTCTGTCTTTCTATCTCTGTCTCTTTCTGTCTCTCTCTGTCTCTCTCTGTCTCTCTTTCTCTGTCACTGTCTCTCTGTCTCTCTATCTGTCTCTGTCTGGCTCTCTGTCTGGCTCTCTGGCTCTCTCTCTCTGTCTCTGTCTCTCTCTCTGTCTCTCTGTCTTTCTGTCTCTGTCTCTTTCTGTCTCTCTCTCTGGCTCTCTCTGTCTCTCTGTCTTTCTGTCTCTGTCTCTTTCTGTCTCTCTCTGTCTCTCTGTTTCTCTGGCTCTCTCTGTCTCTCGTTCTCTGTCATTGTCTCTCTGTCTCTCTGTCTGTCTCTGTCTGTGTCTCTCTCTGTCTGTCTCTCTGTCTCTCTCTCTCTCTCTGTCTCTCTCTCTCTCTGTCTCTCTCTGTCTCTCTCTCTCTGTCTCTCTCTCTCTCTCTGGCTCTCTCTCTCTCTCTGGCTCTCTCTCTCTCTCTGGCTCTCAGCGTGAGTGTCTCTGGGGATTGATTCTCCAACCCATTAAAGTTTGTTTTCTTTGGAGGCAGGGTCTTGCCCAGGCTAGGATCAAACTTGCAGTCGTCCTGCCACAGCCTTCCGGAGTGCTGGAATCACGGGCTCAGGTTTCTATTTCTTCATCACTTAGTCTTAACAGGTTGTATGTGACCAAGAATTTAACAATTTCTTTTAGATTTTCTAGTTTATTGGTATGTAATTGTGCATAGTAGTTGCATAGTTCAGATATGTCATCTAAATCCCATATGTTAGAACAATCTCCAAATTCCAATGTTAAAGTATTTGGAAATGGTAGCTTGGAGACATTATTGGGTCATGAGGGATCTGCCTCCACAGATAGGGTAATCTATCCATGAATTAACAGATTATCAAGTGGTCCGTGGAGGGGCTTTCTTAGAAAAGTGGGCTGTCTTTGACATATTGTTGTTTTGTTTTTTGTGAGACAGGCTTTTGCTAGGTAACCCAGGCTAGCATCAAACTCACACAACCCCTTCTTCTCAGCCTCCGGAGTGCCGGGATTGCAGGCATGCACGGCAACACCATCTATGTTTGTGTCTTGCCGTATGATGCCCTCTGCCATGTGTGACCCAGCAAGAACATCCTCGCCAGGTGCTGAGCAGATGCTCTGAGGCTTCATCCCTGAGACACTGAACTAAACAAATCTCTCTTCTTTATTCCTTACCAGAAGCACTCAGTTATAGCAACAGAAAATGCACTGAGACAGTAGTATTTTATGAGCCTCTGTGGTTTGGGGGTGGGTATCAGTTTTAATGTATCCTCTTTCACTTCTCAGTGTACTTATTCTTTTTGTCTTACTGTAGCTAAAGGTTTGTTGGTTTTTATCTTTTCAAGAAAATAAGCTATTGCTTTTATTGATTTTTATATTGCATTTCTACTCTCTATTGCATTTATTTCTGTTCTGGTCTTTATTATTTCTTTCCATTTACTAGCTTTGGCCTTAGTTTGTTCCTCTTTTTCTAGTTCTTTGAGGCTAAATATTACTTCATTCATCTGAGATCTTCTTTCTGGGTGAAAGTATTTATTAGCATAAACTTGGCTCTGGTAACTACTTTTGCTAAATCCAGTGAGTTTCGGTGTGCTGTTTTCATTGGTCTAAGGTATTTTTTAAATTTCCATGTTAATTTCTTCATTAAATCATGAATTTTTCCAAAGCACATTGTTTGATTTCCACATACTTGTGAATTCCAAAAAACTTTTATTGTTGATTTATGGGCTGCTTCCATTATGCTTGTGAAATATACTTGATGTGACTCTGCACTTTTAATGATTTATTAAGACTGTTTTGTGACCTAACATGCAACTCTCTCTGTGAGAAATCATGTGTATACCTGAAAAGAATGTTCACTCTGCCTTTGTTGCATGGATAGTTCCATGTGTTCTTGTGAAGTCCATTTCATCTAAAGTACAGGACATGCCCAATACTTCTTTAGCACTTCGGTTTGGATTACCTTTCCATTGTTTAAAATTGGAGTCTCCTCCAATTACTACTATTATTATTACTGTTATTACTATACTATGGTCTATTTCTCTTATTTGGTCTATTAGTATGTGTTTTAGATGTTCAGATGCTCCAATGAGGCGCTATTGTTATTATATCCTTTTAATAAACTGAACTGGAACAATGACAATCAGTTCTTCTTTGTCCTTATAATTTTGACTGAAAGTCATTTTCTCTCATGTAAATGTAGGAACTTCTCTTTTGCTTTTCACTTATATAGAATAGAGTTTCCATCCCTTTGCTTTCAGTCTATGAGTGCCCTTCAAGTTGAAGTGCCCCACCAGAAGAATTTACACTGAATCTTGTCTTACTTTCATCTATGCAGCCTTTCTATGTCTTTTGATTAGAACATTTAATCCATGTGCAGTTAATTACTGACCAGCACGAATCAATAATTAGTGGGGATTGATCAGTCAGTAATTAACGAGTGAGAATTATTATTGCCATTTTTTCTATTTGTTTGGATTGTTTTGCAAATATTTTGAGTTTTCTTTCTTCTGTTTTTGTTGTTCTCTGTTACTTTCTGTAGTAAGGATAGGCCTTGATTTCTTTTCATCTTTTTTGCATCTACTGTGTTTTTTTGTTTTTCTTTTGGATGACCACAAGACTTTTACATGTTATAAAATATCTTGCAACTATAGATACCTTGTCAGCTGTTTTCAGCTGGTAATAAATCTAATCATATAAAAAACTACACATTGACTCCCTGTCATTTCATGTTCTTCATATCAAAAATTACATGTTTATGTTATTTATGCCCTAAGAAGTTATTGTAGCTATTATTAGCTTTAATAATTGCCTTTTTATTTTTATTTTTGTAATACTGGGAATTGAGCCCAGGACCATTATACTAAGCTGCATCCCTAGCCTTTTTTTAATTATTTTTTCATCTTTTTTAATGAGACAGAGTCTCGTTAAATTACTAAATGGCCCAGGCTGGGCTATAATTTGTAATCCTCTTGTCTCTTTCGCCTAGAGTGCATGGATTATAAACATGTACAACAACACCTACATAGTTTTTCTTTTGTGTTTGTGTATGTGTATGTGGCAGATCAGATCTAGGGCTTTGTTTATACTAGGCAAGTGTTACATAAAACATACCTACATTCTCAACCCAATAGTTTTGTCTTTATACTGACGATATAAATGACTTATACACCACCATTTAGCATTAGAATATGATTAATTTGACTATATATTTACTTTTACTAGTGAGTTTATACTTTTGTTTGTTTGCATGTTATTAATTAGTACCCTGTCCTTTCAGCTTAAATAACTTTTGTTACTTCTTATAAGGCATGTCGATGAACTCCACAACATTTTTTTAAAAAAAAAGCAGCTCATTTTTCTCCCCTTCATTTATAAATGAGGTCTAACATTTTCTTGTTTGTTTTTCCATAAAATATATCATAGCCTGTCTCCTAACCTCAGCAGTTCCCATTGAAAAGGCTGTCTTACAGAATGTCTCTTACACTTATCAAGTTGCTTTTTCTCTTTCTCCTTTCAAAATTTTCTTTGTCTTGGACTTTTGAGCACTGAGAATGTGTCATCATAAAGAAATCTTCACACTTCATCTATTTGAGCGTCCACGTGGGTCCCTGGACCTGGACTCCTGGATTCCTTCTCCCAGCTTGGGTTCTCTTCTGATCATTACTTCTCTGTGCTAAACTTCCTATTCTGTTCCCTGTTCCTTTTGAAACCTCCATAACAAGCACAGGCCTAACTTCTTCTAGGACAGTGTGTGCTTCACAAACACTCCATTTTGTGAAAACTGAACATTTGTGACAACCTTGTGACAAGAAATTCTGTGGGGTACCATTTTTCCCAAGAACTAATGTGCTGACCTGATGTCTCTCTGTCACATTTTGATAATTCTCACAGTACTTCAGACCTTCCCATGATCATTGTATCTGTGGTGGTGATCTGTGGTTGGTGATCTTTGACATTACTGCTGTAATTATTGTGAAGCACCACAAGCCAAACTCAAATGAGACAGCGAATTAGTCAGTAAATGATGTTTGTGTCCTGACTGCTCCATTGACTGGTCATTCTCCCATCTCTGTCCTTCTCCTTGGGCTTCTACACTCCCTGAGTAACAACAGTATTGATTTACAACCCTACAATGGCTTCTATGTGTACAAGTGAAAGGAAGAGTCTCATAGCTCTCACTTCAAGCCAAAAAAAAAAAAAATAGAAATGACTAAGCTTAAGGAAGACATGTCAAAAACCAAAATATGCTGAAAGATAGACTTCTTCATACTATAAATGGCCAAGTTGTAGATACTGAGAAAGTTCTTGAAGGAGATCAAAAGTGCTGAGTGAGCACATGCTTTAAAATGCAGGAAAATTAGTCTTATTACTAACATAGAAAAAATTTCAGTGGTGTGAGTAGAACTTCAACCTAGCCACAACATTTTCTTGAGCAAAGGCTGATGCACATTAAAGCACTAATCTTAATTCTATGAAGGCTAAGAGAGCAGGGAAGAAAAATTGGAAGCTACTGGATACTGTTACATGAGATTTAGTATAAGAAGCCACCTCCATAATGTAAAAGTGCAAGGTAAGGCAGCAAACACTACAGTAGAAGCTACAAAAAGAAGCCAGAAGACACAGCTAAGGGAATTTATGAAGATGGCTGCACCAGTGTAGAGGGAACAGCCTTATGTTAGAAGGAGCTACGATCTAGGACTTTCATAGCTAGAGAGGAGAGATCAAGCATGGTTTCAAAGATTTAAGGAACTCTAATGTATCTGATGACTTTAGGTTGAAGCCAGTTCTTATTTACCACTCTGAAAATCTAAGGGCCCTTAAGAATTATATTAAATTTACTCTGCCTGTGTTCTACAAACCAGAGAACAAAGCAAGGACAGCAACCCATCCTTTGAAAGCACAAGTCACTGAATAGTTTAAACCCACCATCGATACCTACCATGTAGGAAAAAAGGAAGATTCATTCCCAAGATTCATTGCTGTTCACTGACAGCACACCTCAAGAGCTCTGATGGAGAAGCACAATGAGATCTATGTTGTTCTTCTGTTCTCATGAGTGCTGATGTACCTGTGGCAACACAACACCCATTCTGCAGCCCATGGAGCAAGTTTTATCGTCTAAGAAATACATTTTAATGCTAAATGTCATAGATAGTGATTTCCCAATGACTATGAGGAAAATACAATGAAAAGCTTCTGGAATGACTTCACCATTCAGAACAGTGCTACTTCAGGAGAGGACATAAGTATATCAACATGAACAGGAAATTGGAAGAATTTGATGCCAGCTCTCATGGATGACCAAGGGGTTCAAGACCTCAGCAGAGAAAGTAACTGCAGATGTGGTGGAAGTAATAAGAGAGGTAGGATTAGAGCCCCAAAGGGTGACTGAATTGCTGCCATCTTATGATAAAATGTGAATGAGCAAAGCCAAGGGTCCTGTGGTCCCACCTATTCAGAAGGCTGAAACAGGAGGATAGCCTGAGGTAGAGGCCAATGTAAGCACTAGCAAGATCCTATCTCAAACAAAAAGTGAGGAAAACAACTTTAACAGTTGAGAGGGTGTCTTAGTCACTCTTCTCTTAGTTTCTCCCTGAGCACTCTGACCCTGGTTCTGAGGAATGTATTCTCCATCCCGGCACCATTCTGGAACCTGGTGTGGCTGCCACCACCATTCTGGAACATGGGGCTCTTGGACTTTCCCCTCAAGGCAAAGTTCTAAGGCTGCCAAGGGTGGAGACCTGCCACTTCCCGTGACGCCCTCAGGCCGTCCTTTCCACTCTCTTGTTTCTTCCCAGCAGTGGAGATCCTCTCAGTTCTGTCTTTGCAGTCCACAGCTTTTTTGGAGCTTCCTTTCTGGCCAAACACACAACATTTTAAATTTTCCTGCTGGGCTCCTTGCTCTCCTCCTTCCTTAACATAAATCGGCTAAAAGACTCCAGTAACAACCATGCTACTGCCCCAATATTTGGCTGCTTTGAAATATCTTTCGAAAGATTGTGCAGTCCACCATGCTTAAACTCACTCTCAGCCAAAGTCTCTGGACATGAGCAAAATGCAGACAACTTTACTGCCAAGTCAAAACACAAATGTTCCAGAGTCCAACAACCAATGTCATCCTTCTTCCCAGCAGAAACTTCCCCAGCCTGGTCTGTACAGGCCGGCTTTCTATCAGCCTTCTGGTCTTCTGAGCTCTGACCAGAATCATCACCCAAACAGAACAGCTGAAGCTGTTCCAGCTCTTCACAAGTAGGCAACCTCTCCAATCCTTTGCTATCTCTTCCCATAAGCCATTCCCAAAAGCTTATAATCCACAGGGTCAAGTTGAGCCACAGCAATGACCTCACTCTTGGTACCAAATTCTGTCTTAGTTACTCTTCTCTTGTTGCTGGGAAAAATACCTGACACCCAAAATGAAGGAAGGAAAGGTTTATTTAGCTCAAAGTGCTGGAGGTTTCTGTCCATATTCAGCTGGCTCCAAGGCAGAGCAGCACAAGGCAGA
The DNA here is from genome assembly GCF_000260255.1 of Octodon degus. Classification (NCBI taxonomy): domain Eukaryota; kingdom Metazoa; phylum Chordata; class Mammalia; order Rodentia; family Octodontidae; genus Octodon; species Octodon degus. Next base: position 9,014,805 of record NW_004524611.1, read on the forward strand.
GAGCAACCTTTCATGCCAGTGGCAAAGAGCAAGAGTGTAAGGGAGAGGTAGCAGCAGCTCAAGCAGCTAGCTTCTCTTCCAACCTTACATTGTAAAGCAAATTACCTGTCCCAGGGCAGGTACAGCATCCACACCTACAGTAATCAATCACAAACTCCAGGAGCCACCCCAAGACTGCATGAGGCTTTGGGGGGGACACCTATACACAAATCATAACAGAGGGAAAAAGAAATAAATGATGAAATAGATGAAAAAGAAATTGATGATGCTTAGAGATGAACAGAGAAAATGGATTCTTGACCTGGGATCTATTCCTGGTAAAGATGCTGGGAGCATTTGCATGCTGTTAAAATCATGACAAAGGATTTAGACTATTACATAAGCTTAGTCCATGAAGCAGAAAAAGGGTTTGAAAAGATTGGCTTTAATTTAGAAAGAAGTTCTACATGCTTAGTAAATAGCATTGCATGACACAAGAAATATCTTATGGATCAAATGCACGAATTTCCTTGTTTGATTTCAAGACATTGCCACCCCACCCTCTCCCACAATCACCACTTGGATCAGTCAGCATCCATCAGCATTGAAGCAAAAACCTCCAGGAAAAAGACAAATCATTTAGGTTCTTCTGATCATTAACATTCTTTAACAATAAAATGTCCTTATATTATTGTGCATACATTGTTGTGTTTTGCTTTGCTTTCATGACTGGAGATGAAAGCAAGTGTCTTCACACTGATCTATATCCCCAGCCCTTTTTATTATTATTATTTACTTTGATACAGGTTCTCTCTAAATTGCCCAGCCTGGGCTCATCCCTGCAATCCTCCTGCCTTGGTCTCCTGAAATACTGGATAGACAGCTTGTACCACCAGGCCTGGCTTACACACAGTTGAAGTGTGCTATTGCATACACAACAGACTACATTATAATGTAAACGTAACTTCTGTATGCATTGGAAAGCCAAAACTTTTGATTTGCTTTAATGTGATATTCCCTTTACTGCCCTGGCATGAAGCCAAGCCTGCAATATTTTCCAAGCATTCCCGTATACTGGTTTGCTTGTCCATGTCTTGTACTTCCTGTAGGCTTTCTCCACTCTCTTCTTTCTATTCCTCTGACTGGGTAATTTCAAATGATGTATCTTTAAGCTCACTGATTCTCTCTTCTGCTTGATTGATTCTGCTGTTGAAACACTCCAGGAAATTTCAGCACACCCACGCATTCTTTAGCTCCACAAGGTTTGGTTTTCTTTTTATGTTTGTTTCTATCTCTTTGCCAGACTTCTCATTTCATTTCAGTACAGTTTGCCTGATTTTGTTTAGCTGTCCACCTGTATTCTTTTATAGCTCACTGAGCTTCTTTCAGATGATTGTTTTGGATCCTTTATTGGGGCTGGAACCTGGGCCTTCAGGGGCAGAATCTGGAACCTGAGGATTCAGGTACAAACACAGGCTTGAGTCCTTGGGCTTTGGGCCTGGACTGGATCCTAGGTCCACAGAGATAACCTTGGAGTTGCAGGTTATGGAAACTACCATGATACTAAAATCCACTGGGGTGAACCTAGACTTTGAGTCCACTAGGGCCAGGGTTATGAAGACTGATCTAGAGCCTGGGGCTATCTGGTCATGGGAAGGCCTAGGAGCTAGGCAGGCAGGGGCTGGTCCATCAGGGTTGGCATGGATCCCAATGCCATGGGGATCATTTGGACTTTGGAGCCAGGGTCCAGGGCAGCCAATCTGGCCTTGGGGTTCACTGAGATGGTCTCTGCATCTATTAGTTTCAGACACTGGAACTTCTGTGGAAACTCTGACCATGAGGGCCAACCAGAACCCAGGATCTGCACTTGCCAGTCTTACCCTGATGCAGGTCTGGAGTCTTGAGCCACTAGGTTCACCATAGTGGAGGAACAGATCTGGAGATAGAGGCTGTAAGAGTCAACCTAGCACTGGAAATTGAGTGCATGGGGCCTGCATAGAGCCTGGCAGCACAGAGCAGACCTAGCATTGCCATGACCTGAAGGCTGAATCTTTGGGTACCTGGCCAAACCCAGAGTTTTGGGTTCTCTTGTTGCATTGTTTTACTGGATAATCCCAAGGCAAAGTTCACCATTCATTTCACCCTCCCTGCCCAGTGTGGGAATTGATTATCTCTCTGCTGCCTGGGATTATAGGTGACATGGATGAATTAAACTTTCTTTCTGACCCTCTTCAAATTATCTTCTTTTACATCTGCATTATGCCTGGATGCTATAATCTCTTCCCTAACTTCCCTAGCCCTTGTGAAGTTGTTTTTTGTGCCTAGACAGCTGTTCATATTAATGTTTCTGTGACAGAATGAGAACTGGAAAGTCTTTTTCTGTCATCTTTCTGATGCCACCCACTTAATTAACTTTTGGCTAGCCAAAGTGACCCATTTCCAGCTGGAGACTTTAGTGGAATTGCTGAACTGGGAGCCTCTTATAGACACGGACCAAATATCTTGGGAAAGAAATAGTTACAATGAGCAAGGGGATGAATCCAGTAGAGATGCTAATATGCCTTTCTTCCTAGCCACAGGGGAAGGCACTTACATCTTCTCAAACATAATTACCTTCCTGGTGTTTAATGAATACAACTTTAATACATGCTCTACAATTGAAATCTGCTAAAATCCAACATGGGGGGAAGTTTTCTTGCACTCGCTGATCCTGTGTATAAAAACGAAGCATTAAACATCTGGAAATTATAGATTTGGTTGTTTACTTGGAGTGGTCTAGTGGGGTGTCACTGAGAGCTATTACCTACCGTATCTCAACATGTTAAACAAAGCTAAAGAGAAGACCCTGAGAAGGACCCTGGCAGGTGGGGCCAGCAGGATGGCCGCAGTCATGGAGCTCTAGCCCCGATCGGACCAATATCAGTCTCCAGTCTTCATCAGTTCCAATGATTTCCTGGGGAGAACATGGAAAATGCAGATGTGTACCCCAATTTGCTGCATCTAACTATGGCAAGGGACCCTGGAAATTCTGACCCACACCAAAGCTCATGGTCTATTAGACCCAAGTGTTGAAGACCTCTCTCTACTTTCACCCCTCTAGCACGAGAGATTTTCCTGAACGGCCCTTCCACTCACATAGAGAGATGCTACAAGACGCTGCTGGGCAAAACCATTCCTGAGGGAGTCATCCTTCCACATGATCTTAAAGCTGTTGCTCTGGGCTTTCTATGAAGCCCAGAAGAAAAACCTCAGACCCATTTGTCCAGAAAATTCTGGTTTATCTTGAGGAATTAACCTAGTTTGAGGAAGGAGAAACAAGAGCAGTATGCTTAGGTGGTGTTTGTTTGCTTGTTTGTGATGCTGAGAATTAGACCCAAGGGTGCTATGCACTGAACGGCACCTCAGGCCCTTTTCATTTTTTTTATTTTGAGACAGGATCTTGGTAAATTGTATAGGTTGGACTTGATTTCATAATCCGCCTGCTTCAGCCTACCTCAGTGCTGGTATTGCAGGTACGTGCCACCATGCCCAGCTTCACGATGAGTATTTATCGTGAATCACATCTCTGAATTTATTTTGGGAGGCAGGACCTCTATCTCCAGTTTTAGTTGTCGGTTATCTTTCCCCCTAATTGAGTCATATAAACCTCCTAGCTTCTACCAGACATTGTATCTATAACTTCCTATGCCATAATTTAAAGATTCTTGTCCTATTTAGTAGAATGTTTATGTTCTTGTATTCTTTTTCAGAGGCTTTTTAGAATATGAGAGAGAGAGAGAGAGAGAGAGAGAGAGAGAGAAAGAGAGAGAGAGAAAGAGAGAGAGAGAGATGCTTGTGTGAGAGTTTATCTGTCCACTTCATTTCTCAAGAGCTGTCTCATGTCGTCAGCTGCACCTCGAAGCCTCTCTCAATCCCTCAATCCCTTTGCCATCCTCACAAAAGCAAGTGCCAAGGATGTTCTTAAATAGGAAGGATGGAGCCTTTGATTAAAATGAGCAGTGGTGAGAGCTTCACAACAAAGCAGATGGAGACCCTGCTTTCCCCCAAGCCTCTTCTCTGGCCTCCTCTTTGCTTCCATCACTGGGACTTGATGAGCCTGGCTAATTCAACGGATCACAGCCTCACATCCTTCCTCCATGGTTTGCCAAGTTCCAGTCTCCTGACCTTGCCCGGGGCCTGAGGTGGTGCTTGCAAAAGCAGCAGGCCAGAACCTGTGGACAGAACCGGATAAATCCCTCTCCGCTCCTGGGACACAGCCCTCATTTAAATGCTGGCAGCTGCAGCTTACCTGTATCGCCTCCAAAAGGCCAGGGTAAAGTGGCTCTAAGTGGGGAAGCGCTCTGTTCTGCCGCTCACACCTTTAATCTGCTCTGGCAGAGCTGGCTGCCACCGTAGGCACATTGGAAACAGGGGCTCCTATCTCCAGCCTGCCCACCACGGCCCTGAAGAAGTGACTTCGCGACCAGCAGCAGCACAGCCTGCTAAAGGCCTTCGCCCAGGGTCCAGGTTACAGGATCCCCACGAAACCAGGTCACCACAGAAGCCCTGTGCGCGATTCTCTGTGTGGCCTCTAAATTGCATCCTTAGAACAAACACATCACATCCATATAGAAAAGGCCCCAAGAAATCAGACAGCTATTACTTCTGTTTCCTGACCCTGCGACAGGGTTAGAATTTAGAGCTTGGCCATGTCCGTGTCCATGAGCTTCCCAAAACGAATCAACAGCCCAGCACCGTGTGCTTCCAGGTGGTGTCTGCTTGGCAGTCGTGCTCCTGTCTCTCACTCTGATGAGTACATTTTTTCCCCTGGGGAGCGGGTCGTTTAAGTGGCCCGCAGCGTCTGTGGCAGCAAGCTCTGAACTGAAGGAACAAGAAGGCCACGGCTCCAAAGAGAAAGAACAAATCCACCAGGGACACATATGGATTTATACAGCACACATGTATTGATTTATCTCTGTGAGGGACAAATATTCTCCATTGACAACTAAGGCATGTGAGGATCAAGAGACGGGTGCAGAGTGTCATCGTGACAGGTAAAGGATCAGGATCTCTTCCACATGCCACGACTCTTACATCCCGTTGTATTATTTGATGACAGGTGACAAGATGACTGGCTAGAGAGAGCATACTGAGACCTGGGATGGGGTGGGTAGAGTGCAGTTCTCAAGGAAAGCTGCTCACCCCTTGCCCAGCACCCCTGGGGAAGCACAAGTCACACTTCCCCAACATTCTTTCATTGATCCTCGTTTTGTCAGGAACACATCCAAGAGTGAGCTCTGTTGAAATGATCTGTGTGGTTCTTGCCATTCAGCAAATGTGTTTGTTTTTGCCTATAAATGATTTGACTTCATGGTGTACAAAACAAATGGGAAATCTCAGCATCATTCTCATGCTTGGAGCTGCTATCCAGAAATATCTATTTTGGTACCCACATTTTTTCCTTTTCTCCCTCATGTGGGGATGATGAAAGCTATAAAGCCATTTGTCTCCCCTAAATTAGCCATGTGACAACGCAGAGCTATTAATAACCACTCCCCACAGCATTAGTGTTTATGTGTGAGCAGGGTCAAGTGGTGACTGCCCAGGAGGAAGAGCGGCCAAGGAAAATGCCAGTAACATAGCAAATATGCATCCCGCGTTGGTGCAGGCATATGGGGAACAGTACAACCCCGATGCCCTCCAGCCACAGCCAGCTTGTAGGTGCCAGAGGGCTCCCTAATGCTTCCCTACCCGAGGGCTGAACCCCTCCAGCTTGACTGAGTAGAGCCCGCAATGCTGATGGCTCTCCATGCTTGCTCCTGTACTCCAGGCACTGTGACCTCTACCCTTGACCAAGCCCTCTTGTGACCTGCCTCTCATGACCTACGCTTACCTGACCATCCAGAGACTGACTTCACAGCCACACAGGACCCAGAGGGGCTTCCACCCTGTCCTAAATCTCAATATGGAACAGCCTTACAGGAGAGCTGCTCCTGCTACTCAGGTGGGCGTTGCCTGAGTCCAAACCAGGACTCCAGTTGCTTCAAACCCTTGCATCCCTTCACCTCCTAGACTATTTCCTTACTTCACTGCAGCAGAATCTAAAGTGGGAAGCCACCTCCTCCCTCAAGAGCAACCTAAGGCAATGCTAAATGTGAGATCTGCCCCCAGAGAGAGGGTAAAAATCCGGTACCAGACCATGAGTCTCCAATCTGACTCCCCTTTACCTCAAAATGGACAAATCAGTCAATCTCTCAGCATCCCATTTCCCTCTTCTGTAAGCTGTGAAACACACACACACATACACAAACACACACACACACACACACACACATCTAGAGACCTTCAAAAGGCTGTTGTGGCATTTAATGAAGGACATGAACCTTTCTTTGTTAAAAAAAAAAAAAAGTCATACCTTGGTATTCAGCTGCTTTGAAACTCATGGAATTTGGTACTCAACACAGTTTGCACACAAGTTTTGGTCAAACACTCATCAGGTGTTTGATAAATGACACACAAGTTACAATTTGTAGATGTTGATTACTCCCCACTTTTCAGCTGAAACAAAACAATTGGGTCAGTACTTACCATTTTTGGCAGTTGTCATGTCCACTGGGCCACCCAGTTACTGATGAGTACCGGGGTAGCACTTTAGATACTGTAACAACAGTGTCTATGATGCAAAGATGATTGAGCTCAAGTTTGTCGAGGAAATGGTGATATTCCTAAAATGTCTGGATCTGTGAAAATCCCTGCAGAGGGAGCAGCAAAAGAAAAAGGGAAAAAAAAGATTGAGCTCCGGAGAGAGTGCTTCTCGAGATGCCCCCGATGCCCTTGAGTCCCTGTTAGGCATGAAGTAGCCTCCAGAATCATCTCCTCAGCCTTTCGAAGTACTCAGGATAAAGACATTAATAATCACCTTCTGGGTTGAAATATAAAATACTTGAAATGTCAACCTAAGCTGATCAGAGAAGTAGCAATTGAAACACCTGCTGTTTCTGTAATGGACGGTGGTTTGTAAAGTTCAGCGTCCGCACACTCTGATCGTAAAACACTATGCAGCAACAGAGAGCTGCATTCAATTTGCAGCACCAAAGCTTCTGTTTAGGCAGTAAAAAGCTTTCCTTAGGAGTTAATAAAATCAGAATGGCCAGGCATGAGGGTTTCTTAATTTCCAACAGTAGTTGAGGCCCTTGCTCTCACACAATGTCTATAAAGCCATTTAAATCCATCCCTTTAGCTCCATTCCTAGTTGAGTAATCATTATCAGTCTTTTGGACTATCTAGCATCTTATTTCTCTTAATAATTTTGGATTAATAGTCCATTGCTCACATATAAGCTAAAAATGCCATATACTCATTTCTTCTGCCTCCCTTGCAGCTAGGTATGAGTGCATGACCTGGCACAACTGATCCTGTGGCCCTTTCCTGACTGTGTGTCTGAAGTCAGAGACCTGAAGAAGCAAGGGTCACATGGGAGCATTTTGCAGCTGATCTGGCAAGTGCATTGCTATTCCTGATCCCTGAGGCACAAGCAGTGCAGAATGGCCCCTGAGTCTTCCCAGAGCCATTGCACAGTGACAGGAACCATTCTTACTTGCATAATTCCAAGCATGGCACACAGATCCTTTCAGAGCTTCTGGGGACTCTTTATGCTCTTTGTCTGATGAACCTCTTCTTTGAATTAACCTTCGGAATTACCTCTCCCAAGAAGCCTTCTTTGGTGTATCCTTTCTTCCAGTGGATTATCTAGACTTCTTGACATTGTGGGCTGTGCTGTGGTTTGAAGTCTTCTGTCTTTTCCCAAATTCTGTGCTGACACTTATGTGGCCTTTGGGAGGTGGTTGAGTCATCAGGGCTTGGCTTCTTGAATAGGATTAAGTTCCCTTATAAAAGGCTTTGGCAGGGCTGGTGAGATGGTTCAGTGGTCTAAAGCACCTACTTAGAACAAGCTTAGAAAAGCACAGGGACTGCGGTTCAGTCCCCCAGCACCACATGCCAGCCAGCCACGCCCCCTGATGGGCTGAGCTGGCCACACACACATACATACATACATACATACATACATACATACAGAAATAATTTTTTTAAAAAAAAAAGCTTTGGCAGAGGGAATTAAATCTTTTTCACCTCCTGCCTGCTGCCATATGAGAACACTGCTGCCTCTCTGGAAGGACACACCACCCATGGCACCATCTTAAACCAGAGAACAGCCTTCACCAGATACCAAACCCACCAGACCCTTGATCTTAAATTCCCAATCTCCGTGCCTATGAGGATGTAAATTCCCTATAAGTAACTTCCTCACCAGAATTCTATTATAGCAATGCAGATGGACTAAGACAATCATCTATTCTTTTATCACAGGGGACAAAAACTATAGAGGCTCAATAAATGCATCTACATTATCTTCCTATGACAACTACACAAATTGAAAGACATTTCGTAGCTTAAAACAAACTTATTCACTCACTGGCTTCTGAAAGGCAAAAATCCAAAATCATTTTAGCTGGACTGAGATCAGGATGTTGGCATGACTCAGGGACAATCCAATATTTGCCTCTTCCTACTTCTGGTGGCTGTTGACCTTTTGTGGTCACTTTGTCTTATTCTCTTGTCTATAATCTCCCTCTGTTTCCCACTTGTGTAGATGTTTATGATTCCCCTTAGGATCCACCAGGATAATCTAACAATTTCCCAATGTCAAGATCTTTAACTTAACCTCATCTTCAATGTCTTTGTCATATAAAATGGCACTCACAAGTTCTGGAGACTAGAACGTGGACATGTTCAAGGCCATTATTCAGTTCCCCTCCACTATAAATCAGGTACTGTATATATTGCTACACACTAAATCATTAGCCCTCCCTCCTTCCCTGAAACACTGTACTTGGAATTGTGCCCACAAGGCTGTCTTCTATGTGACAATGTTTTAGAAGAAATTATTTTGATCCTTCACACACTAAAACTGCTGCTGTGGTTGGATATGGTTTTTTTTTTCCTCTCCAGAAGGTTCACAGACTACAAACTTGGTCCACATCATACTGAGAGGTACTGGGACCTTTAAGAGGTGGGGTCCAGTGGGATTTGATTTTCGAAGACACTACCCCTGTGAATGCATTAATGTTTTTCCCAAGAGACTAGACTCCTTCTCTTGAGAGTGGATCAGGTCTTTCAGGAGTGATTTAGTGAGTTAGGTCTCATAGGACTGGATTAGTTACCATAGCTACCATTGGAAAGAAAAACAAGCTAGGTTAACAGTTTTGTCTGATTTGGGGAAGGCACAGAGAGATATGTCTGAGGGTGGACAATTTTTTTATTTCTTAATCTAAGTGTTGGTCCCACAAGTATTTGCTTCATAATTACTTGTTAATCTGCACACATGTTTCATTATTTATGATTTTTACTTAAATTTTAGTTTAGAAATTTTCAACCATTCCCTAAGTTGGAGTCAATAATACAATAAACTCAATTGCAATGGTTATCCACATTTTATTTTTCTTTCATTTATGTTCACCTCCCAACAGGGAGTGGATGGGGTAAAGCCAATTCCAAGTGCATATCACTTTATCTACGGATATATATATATATATATATATA
>NW_004524611.1:9024462-9033251 GCF_000260255.1 Octodon degus
TATATATACATACAGTCATTGCACTCATTTTCTATGTCTACAAACACTACAAGTGCTGAAAGGAAAAAGGAGAGCATGGAGCTGGTGTTGCAGGTAGAAATTCCCTGTAGGGAAGATACTGTGAGCGTGTACACATATATGTGTCAGGACCATGTGCCAGCAGGAGGCCTGCTTCAGGATGGAGGAACAGCCAGCAATGCCAGGGGCTCTCTACTCCAACTTGGGGGCCACAGCTCTGTTTCCCAGTGGTGGAACTGGGCACTTCCATGTCCAGTAAAAATTTCACGAATCATTTTATTTCAGTCCGCCCAGCACCCAGCACAGTGAATATTCTAGAATCAGACATTGAGGCTTAATAAATGGATAAATGTCCAGGGAAGACAATGGCTTTAGAGAACCCAATAGCTTGGATGGGGAAGATGTTTTTAGTAACCTTAAGTAAACCACACTGTTCTTGGACAGAGGAAAGAGACTGAGGACTGCTTTAAGAAACAGTGACAACGCTATATGCCAAGTGGGAGAAAAGAGGGGCTTGTTTGACAGCAAAAGTAGACAGGAACACTGAGGCAAATATCGCACGGGCCCTGGTTTGTCTTCTCCCTGGAGGAAACTGAAGTAGATAACACAAGATATAAATATGCCAATCTGATAAGACAGAGGTAGAAGTGGGAGCCAGAAGACGAATTCTCAGACTCAGGGTCAGCAGTCTAAGTCTTGTCTTCACTACGGGTTGCTGAGCTCACGGGCACCATGAAGAGGCCAGTGGAGGATGCGAACTTCCACCACGCAAACTTCCTTTGGTCAAAAACTTGTCCATTGCTCAAGCCAACTCAGGTCTTCATCTTTCACAAGCTTGGGTACGTTTGCCTTGAGTGCCCCAAGCCTCCTTCCCCTCCAGGACCTTTGCCCTGACTGTTCCTGCATGAAGAACACTTTCCCCAGATTTATATGTGCTGCCCCCTGGTGTTATTCAGATTCCTGTTCAAAAGTCTCCTGGTGGAGACTTTCCACCACCACGCTATGTACAAGATAGAATCCCACGTGGGTCCTAGCTCTCATTTCTTGTCCCTGTCTTATTTTTCTTCATAGTCCTTATTGCCAGTCTCCCCACCACAGGACACAAGCTCTGTAAGGACAGATTTCACCCTTTTTTTCACAGTGGTGCCCTTCGCCCAGAGAGTGCTTGGCACATGGCAGAAGGTCAATTTGTAATTTTCAAATGGATGAAGGATTGGCATGCCTGTGTCTTTCACCACTTGTCTTCCCAGTCGGGCTCCCCAAGGGCCTCTCTGTTACCCCATTTAAGATAAAGGGATTACTGTCCTATAGCTCCAGGATGGCCAAGCACACAACACATGTGACAGTTTATTAATCATGTACAACATTTGATCAAAACATAAGGTGAATATTTAAAATGATTTCTAGGGGCTGGCCAAATAACTCAGCGGATTAAAGCACCTGCAAGCAGGCGCAGGGGCCGTATCGATCCCCAGGCCTACTGTGCTGGCCCCACCCCCAGGGTGCGCTGAGATGGCAATTGAGACTGGGCATGGTGGACTGCACCTGTAATCCCAGCTCTTGGGAGGCTGCAAACAGGTAGATCACTACCAGTCCAATCTAGTAGTGAGACCCTGAACACCCTGTAGACCTTTCCTAAAACACACACACACACACACACACACACACACACACACACAAAGATTTATCATTTATCTCCCTCAGAATGCTCCCCCTTGCTTCTACCACATTTATCTGATTGCTCTTGCCACTCTCCAAGCAGTTCGGAAAGTCCTCTTTTGTATCTTTAGTCCCGGTGGCTTGGCTGCCTCGATGTCCTGAACCAATCCCAAGCATTTCTCTGTCAGAGTCATTTTGACTTTGGAGAAGAAGCAGAAGCTACAGGACACCAGACCCGGTGAACAGGCTGGGTGAGGACCCAACGCAACGTTTTCACGAGCCTGCCTTTTCCTTGAAGGACACTTGCCAGCAGCATTCATAGTATTTACTCACACCTCATAAGGTCACTCATGAAGGAGGACTTTCAGAACTGCTTCAGAAAGTGGAAAGAACAACGGGACAAGTGTCTGTGAAGTACGGGGGATACACAACAGGCCATGTGTCCTTTACTGAAGCAAATAATTTTCTTTCAAACTTTCGCCTCATACGTTTATCACACCCTGTACATTCGCAGGGCGGTGGGGGAAGAGGCCATCACTCACCACACAGGACCACAGGAGGGGCGCACTGAGGAACTCAGGGACATGCATGGGCTGTGGAAGAGGGGCCCTGCAGCATCAGAAGGTAGGGCAATGGGATTGGCTGGTTAGAATAACTCCAAGGCATGGACTTAAGGACGATCGGGAGCTGTGCCTGGTACCCCTGAGAAGGCGAGTTGTTCAGAGTGAGGCCTTTTCCTTGACAGCAGAGTGGGCAGAGGAACGTTCACTTAGGCCATTCATAGCCCTTTGATTTCACCAAAGACACATAATTTTAGGCCCTGCCCCACTGCTCCTTGCCATCTATGGGCTCAGACTGGCCTCACTGACCCGTCTTAGAGGGCCCAGGGTCTCTCTGCTCAGCACAGGTTGGTCTTTCATGCCTACTTTGTCATGTTGCCTATTGTGTCAGTCAGCTTTCCTGTCACTGAGACAAAACCCACCATCCACAACTTAAAGGAGAAGTTTATTTTTCTCAAGATTCAGAGTATTCCATTCATGGTTGGTTTATTCCAAGGCAAAAAGGCATTGCAGAATGGCCAGGTGGAAAAGAGGGGAAGAGCCAGGTGGAAAATTCACATCCCCACCTCGTGACAACAGTTCACCTGTGAACTCATCAAAGGATCAGTCACTGATGAGGACAGCTCTGTGATGCAACCACCTTCTGAAAGTCCGACCTCTAAGCATATGAGATTCTAGGGGACACTCTAGGTTTAAATCAACCCCTGAGATTGTCACCATGTAACTGTGCTGACAACTCCAAGCCATAGTCCTATCTCTCTGGGAGAGTGGCTCAGCTCATTTGCATTCCTAGTCTGGGTGTGGCCCTGGTCTCTTCTCTTTGATTTAACCCTGTGACTTGTTGTTCACCCAGCAAGACAACTGCCAACAAGGTGCCCAGAAGCCCCACTTCTGAGAACTTCCAAGACAACGCATCTGTGGAGAGAATCAGAGAGGAGCTTGAAAGTAAAGATGCAAAACAGCCAGTGGTGTTGTTTATTTCTACCCTTGTGCACAGGCTCAGTTATGGTTCCATCCTCCTGCCCCCGATTTAGGTCTTTACTTCTGACCCACTAAGATGTTCCTGGTGGGGAGCCATGTGGAAGCCATGGCAGGACACCTCCCACATCCCCTGCTGTGGCCCCCGCTGGTTCTCACAAAGGGCCGCCATCCCCTTGCACCACGCAGAGGCTGGGCTTTAATAGCTGGCCTGCAAGCAGTGGGAAAGTCTATGGCCCCAGTGTCCCACAGCAGGTGAGGAGACCTGGGTGCTCTGGAAATTCGGATCAAGAGTCAGCTTGCTGACTTGCTGGGCCATGGGAGAGGGGAACCTTGAATCACAGTCATCAAAAAGCAGGGTTTCAGGGTCATTCTAGCATGAGCTCAAACTCCAGCTCATCTCTTGCACAGATGTGGGATCTTTGATATATCTTGTGGCCACTCTGTGCCTCAGTTTCCAGTGCTATAAAATGTGATTGTAAGAATTCATTGCGATATTGTGTTTCAGGTGTTCAGGTACAGCAGATGTGAGCGTTTGGGACAAAGCAGAGGGTCACGAAGGGCAGTGGTGGGAGGGTCATACTTTGCATGCTGGTGGGTAATGACATTCTCCTTCCAGTGGGAACCTGTCTACAGACAAAGAAGGCTCACAGTCAGTCCTCAGGCTCAGAACACCTCTTGAGCCCTCACAGTATCACCCCTATCAGTCCTTTTCTGTTCCTATTGCTCAGAGAAAATGTGGAGGCGTCAAGGCCACAAGGACGACTCATGAACCGAGGCATCTCCGCCAGCATCCACCACCCAGCAGATCCCTCAAGGTCCTGCCGCAGTCTCTCAACCACACACTAGTACACTAATCCTCTCAAGCAACTCTTCAGATTCTAGGTTTTGTTTGTGAAATGGACAGGTCACAAGTGACAACGTAATGTCCACCTGGCCTCCTAGTTCCAGCGGTGGTTGTGGACCGTACTCTAGTGCATCCACCAATTTTGCCTACCTCTAAGTTTTAGGGTTGATAGCAGGTATTGGCAGACATTTTTAGGGAGCTTATTCTCTAGACCCACTTAATCTTCTATCATATTAGCACAAGGAGGGGATCTTTTTAATGATAAATTTAATCACACTTGAGCTATAACTCTATAAAATTCTTTTATCTTGATTTTTGAGAGACAAAGAGGTGACATCTGAAAGGAGCTGAACAAAAACTCATTTGACAGAGAGAAGGGCTCAGCCCCCTGACTGATTGTCAGGGGCCCTCATCCCCATCCTGTGTGAAAGGCAGGGAGATGTCTGGCAAGAGGAAGCAAAGCTGTGTGATGTGACACCCAAGGGGGGAGCTGCCAGCCTGCTCTGGATCTGGAACTCCCCAAAGGAGGCCTAGATTCAGGTCCCAGAGAGCAGAGGGCTCCGCTTAGACACAATAACAAGTCCGGATGGGATTAATTAGCTTGGAGATGACTGCCAAGCCTGCTCCATCTTCTCTTCCAGGATCCAGCCTGCCTGCCTCCCTAGCTTGTGTCCCCTCTTGTCATTTCCTGCCTGGAACTGAGCTTGCATCAGTTTGTCCACTCCAAAGAGGATCCCAGCCTAAGTAAGAACAGGAAAGTGGACAGAATGATCTCTGGCTGCTCAATACCCAGGGAATTTGTGCCTGATTCTGCTGCTGCAGGTGTTAAAATCCTGCAGCCAAGAGCAGACTGCTTCTAGAAGACAGGAATGTGGTGCCCCTCCCTGCTAGGGGAATGCCCTTCCCCCAGCCTCACACCCCCATATCCTCTGCAGCTTCTCATTCTGGACTTCAGGGTTCTGCAGTGTCCTGAGTCTCCCAAGTATCCACAGCTGGTTAAGCCCTATCATTTCCTCCTTACCAGTGCTGATCCCCAAGCAGCGCTGAGCAGGCCCTGTCTGTGTTCTTCTCATACTTTTCACGCCCTTCTGGTGGAACAGGTTTGCCAAGGTCAAGGACTGTGCTTGGTTCACTTCTGTGTCTACAACTATACGCATAGCTCCTGGCTAAGGGTCATCTCAAAGGCTAGGAAGGAAGGGCACCTGGGCTGCATGTGGGGATGTCAGTGGGTGCACAGAACCAAGAGTCCCCAGGTTTGGTGGCCTAAGGATCTCTATACCTTTTACCTTAACATCAGTGTGATCACCATAGTTCCTCCAACAGGCAGGGCATAATTCTTGTACAAGTGACAGCTTAGCCCTGGAGTCTCCATAAAAATATTTTTTAATAGGCAAATGACATTTAAACAATAGGCAACCTAGATTTATAACACATTCACCATAGTTCTGGCTAGTAATTTCCCCTCTTTCTGCCTCAGTCTCCCTTGGGCAAGCAGCTCTCCCTGAAGGATCTGTGAGCTGAAAATCTAATCCAAGAAGTCAGCAGGCATAAACAGGATTTTAGCCTCAGTGTGTTGGGAACAGCACTTTGTGATCTTGGGCAAATTGCAGCCCTTGGTCCTCAGTTTCCCCTCTTGTGGCTTCAACACAGGTTGAGAATGTCCCAGGGGCTACTCGATGATGTACACCTACTCTGCAGTGGATTTCAGGCTAACACTGAGCCATTGATTGTGTTGAGCTGCCATGGGCAGCTCATGGGTGGTGAGACTGGGCTGGGTGTTCTGCCTCCCTAGACAGCACCCATGATAAAAGCCCATGAAAATCCCAAGAACTTTCCAGCTATGAGGGAACCCAAAGGTTGGAGTTCAGAATGTCCAGAAGCACATTCTGGTTTCCACATTGTCCACAGCCCACCTTTCAGCATGCAAAGAAACCTGGCAGGATCTAAGCAGGAACCTTCAGCCAGTATTTATACAGGGAAGACGGATTATTAAAATGAGTGTTTAGTGCCAGGTACGATGGTGCATACCTATAATACTAGTTAGTTGCTCAAGAGGCTAAGGCAGGAGGATCATGATTTCAAGGCTAGACTGGGAAACTTTTAGTGAGACCTTCTCAAAGAAGGGAGGACAGAAGAGAGGGAGGGAATAAGGAAGGAATGAAAGAGAGACAGGCAGGAGAAAGAAGGAAGGAAAAGAAAAAGGAAGGAAAAGAACAAAAGGAAAGAAGGAAGGAGAGAGAGAAATGAAGGTGATTCCTCAAGTACATGTTAGTCCAGCAGTTCTCAAAATACAGCATGATCACTTCTGAGGTCCCTATAAATCTTTCTGGGAGTCATAAATAAATGAAGCATATAGAATTCCAAATATCCATAGCCAAAACAAATCTATACCAAGGCATATAATAATCAAAATTCCAGAAATTCAGCACAACAACAAAATATTAAGAACAACTAAAGAAATATATCACTTAGAAAGGAGAGGCCATCAGAATCACAGCAGATGGGCTGGTGGGATGGCTCAGTGGTCTAAAGCACCTACTTAGAACAAGCTTAGCAAAGCACAGGGACCGCGGTTCAATCCCCCAGCACCACATGCCAGCCAGCTCCACCCCCGGTGGGCTGAGCTGGCCACACACACACACACACACACACACACACACAAATAAATTTTTAAAAAAAAGAATCACAGCAGACTTCCCAACACAAATCTTCAAATCAAGGAAAGCTTTGCTGAGATATTTCAAGCCTAAAGGAAAACAATCCTCACCCCACATTGATGTGCTGCACAAAAATACCTTTCAAAATTGGTGGAGAAGTAAGATACTTCCATGACAAAGAACAACTGAAGAAATTTATGACCACAAAATCAATTCTACAGAATGATCTGAAGAACATATTAGAAAGAGAACCACAACCACAGGAACACCAATAAAAAGAAGCCACCAGGCAGGGCAAGCAATTATATAGTGAAGAAAGACACGAACAAACAGCAGGAAAATAATAGGAAAATGAAAGCAGATAGATAGATAGATAGATAGATAGATAGATAGATAGATGATAGATAGATAGATATCAGTTATAAACAGAAATGTAAGTGATCTCAACTTACCAATCAAAAGAAACAGACTGGCAGAATGAATTAAGAAGTAAGATCCAACAATATACTGCATTCAAGAAACACATTTGCTAAAAAAAAAAAAAAAATCCATAGACTAAAAGTCAAATGATGGAAAACAATACTCCATGCAACAGGAACCCATTAAAGAAAGCAGTTATTCTGTTTGCAGATAATGCAAACTTGAAGCCAAAACTGACCAAAAGAGATAAGGAAGATCACTAGCTACTTATTAGTGAAACCAACATACAGAAGCCACCAGGCAGGGCAAGCAATTAAATAGTGGAGAACTCCACTACTTATAGGGAGAAACTCCAAGAAGAAAAGATAGCAATCATATATATCTATGCACCCAAATTGATGGAGAAATAAGGTCGTCCCATGACAACCTGTCCATTGTGCAATGAAACTGGAACTTAATGAGAAAGGAAATAACAAGAACTACATAAACACATGGAAATAAACGACATCCTTCTGAACAAACAATGGGTCACAGAAAAATTATTCAGTATATACAATTAAACAATAATACCTATATTACATACTGAAACTTACAGGACAAAGTAAAAGCAGTTCTATGAGGGAAATTTATAGCAATGAACTCACACATCCGAAAAACAAAATAAGCTCCAATAAACAACCTGATGTTGAACCTCAAAGTTCTAGAAAAAGATAACTCATGCCTAAACTTCATACAAGGGAGAAAATCATAAATAGCAGAAATTAATGCAATATAGACTAAGAAAACAATACAAAGAATCACTGAAACAAACAATTGGTTCTTTGAAAGAATAAATAAAATTGAAAGCCATTAGTCAACTTCATCAAAAAAAGGGAAAAAAATGATATGAATTCAAGCAATCAGGAATGAAAAGGGAGAAATCACAACAGATACTACAGAAATCTAGGAGATCATCATTACCTACTATGAGAACCTATATCCTAACAAGATGGAAAACACAGAAGAAATGGACAGATTCCTAGACATAGTCAAATTGCCAAAACTAAACCAAGAATATACAAAAGTTCTAAATAATCTGATATCAGACAATGAAATTGAAAATGTAATTTAAAATTTACCAATAAATAAAATCCCAGTGGCCGCTGTAATGTGTGCATAGCTTCCGTCTATGTCTGGTAGCAGTGTCTGTCTGTGTTTTGCATTCAGATCTTGCTATTCACATAAGCATTATGTAGCCAGAGAATAACTTGGGATCACAGTACTGGTCTAGTGATGTCCTTTTGGACATATCCACCACTGGCCAGCCTCCAAATTCCCACACACAGAATTCCAGAAGAGATTAGCTGGGGGAGTTTGTTGTAAGATACCTAAAGTCACTAACTGTATTATTAAAAATAAGACAAAAATGAGTGGAGGGTATTTGTTTCCTTCCTGAGAAAAACTGTTTTGAAGGCACCCTGTGGGAATAGCCATTGATTAGTTTTTAAGAGGACAATAGGATCCCCTCGGGCTGCCCCACACCACTCTGCCGTACGTCCCCACCCCTCCCGCCGAGTAGAAATTTCTGCCGACTTCCGGGAACCCCCAGACCCAGTCCTAGCCCAGGTCCAGTGAGTGTGTGGAGAGCTTCCTGCTACCCTGCGCCGGCGG
>NW_004524611.1:9036441-9051482 GCF_000260255.1 Octodon degus
AAAAAAATAAGAGGACAATAGAATTTTTTTCCTGTTTTGTTCATTCTCAAAACATTTTGGAAAATTAGAATTTCATTTTATTATAGACATCTTGAAAAACAAAAAATAAAATAAAATCCCAGGCCCTGACATATTCACTGTTGAATTCTAGGAGAAATTTAGAGAAAACTGATGCACTAATGCTGGAACTCTTTCAAGAAATTGGAAGGAAGCAGTATTTCCAAAATCATTCCTGGAAGCAAGTATTACCCTAACTCTGAAATCAGATAAGAATGAAGCAAAAAAAGAAAACTACAGACCAATCTCCCTAATGAACATAGATGTAAAAGTCCTTACTATGATACTGGCAAGCAGAATGCAGCAAATCGTCAATATTATACATCATGAGTAAGTAGGATTTATCCCAGGGGTGAAGGGATGGTTCAACAAAACACAAATATCACATGATCTTCTCAATAGACACAGAAAAGCATTTGACAAAATCCAACACCCATTCATGATAAAACCCTAGATAAAATAGGAATAAATGGCCTTGACCTCAATCTTATAAAATCCATCTATGACAAACCAACATCTCACATTATACTAAATGGTCAAAACATACAAACAAACAAACAAAAAAACCCTTTCATTCTAAAATCAGGAACATGGCAAAGATATCCACTATTATGTCTCCTATTCAGTAGATGTCTGAAAATATTAGCCAGAGCAATTAGGAGAGAGAGAGAGAGAGAGAGAGAGAGAGAGAGAGAGAGAGAGAGAGAATAGGAAAAGAAGAAATTAAATTATCATTATTTGCAAAAGACATGCTACTCTACATATAAGAACCCTAAAGCTCTACCAAAAGACTTATAGATTTAATAACTAAATTCAGTAGCATAGCAGGATATATAGTCAACACTCAAAAATCAAAAGCATTCCTGTACACAATGAAGAAACTCACAGCAAGAGAAATGAGGGACTCATACCCTTCACAATAGCATCTAAAAAAGTAAATACTTAATAGGATGTAAAAGATCTGTACCCTAAAAAAGAGATTGAAGAAGATATTAGAGAATGGAAAGATCTCCCTTGCTCATGGATAGGAAGAACCAACATAGTGAAAATGGTCATACTTCCAAAACTACTATACAGATTTAATGCAATCCCAATCAAAATAATATTAGTATACCTCACATATCTAAAGAAAATAATCCTAAAATTCATTTGGAACTGGAAGAGACCTAGAATAGTAAAAGCAATTCTGCACAACAAAAGCAGGTCAACAGGCATCACAATCTCAGACCTGAAGTTATACAACAAAGCTACTGTGATAAAATCAGCATGGCAAAGAAAGGCCTGAGGATATGTGAAACACAGTAGAAGATGCAGGGGTAACCCCAAACACACTCAGCCAAACACACATTATCTTTGACAAAGCAGCCAAACATGTTCACTAGAAGAAAGCCTCTTTAACAAATGGTGCTAGAAAATCTGGCTTTCCACATGCTAAGGACTAAATCTAGACTCATACCTAATACTATGTATTCAACTAAAGTCAAAATGGATCAAAGATCTAAATATTAAAACAAAAACACTAAATTACTGAAAGAGAAAATAAAAATCTCAAAAATATAGGTATAGGGGCTGGGGAGATGGCTCAGTGGAATAAGCACTTCCCTGGCAAGGGCCTGAGTTCAATCCCCAGTTCTGCCAAAATATATGTGTGTGTGTGTGTGTGTGTGTGTGTGTGTGTGTGTGTGTAGGCAGAGACTTCATTAACAAAATCCAAACTGTAAAGGAAATATGAGAAAGAACTGAAAAATGTAGTCTCACTTTATTAAAAAGCTTCTTTACAATAAGAAAAATCAACAGAGCCAGGGAGATAGCTTAGTGGAATAAGTGCTTGCCTGGCAAGCACAAAGTTGTGAGTTCCATCCCTGGTATCACCAAAAAAAAAAAAAAAATCAACAGAGTGAAAAGACAATTCACAGAGTTGGAAAAAATTACAGCCAGTTTTGTCTGACACAAAGGGCTTATATCTAGGACATACAAAGAATTGAAAAACATCAGACCCAAAAAGTTCAGAGGCTCAGGCCAAAAATAGGAATCAGAGATGAACACACACTTTTCTAATGAAGAAATACAAATAGCAAATACATGAAAAAATGTTAAACATCGTTGGTCTTTCAAGAAAGGCAAATTAGAACAACACTGAGATTTCATCTTGCCCGAGAAAGAAGGGCTATCAGCAAGAAACCAATAGCTAATGCTGGCGAGCTGGTGGGGGAAAAGGAACCTTTCTCCACTGTTTGTGGGAGCAGAATGGTGAAACTACTGTGGTCTCCATGCTGTGCGGACCATTCAGTCAGTGTGGAAATTCCTTCAAAAACTAGGATTAGGGATCCCATTGGACCTACCTATTTCCTTTCTGGGTATCTTCCCAGAAGAATTAAAACCATCATATCATAGTGATTTATGTGCACTCATGTTTATAGCCGCACGATTTGTAAAAGCCAGATCTTGGAAGCAACTCAAATGGCCATCAACTGAGAAACTGATTAAAAAGATGTGGGTTTTTAAAAATATAGAATGGAGTACTACTCAGCCATAAGGAAGGATAAACTAGAAACTTTTTGGGTAAATGGATGCAACTCCAGACTGTACTCATAAGTGAAGTAAATCAAATCTATATGTGTAAACATTGTATTGGCTCAATAATGTGAGAAACTAAGTGAGTAATAAGATCAAAATTATGCTGTGAGTTGGGAAGAAATTATCCAAAAGAAAAGACAACTTATAATGGAAGAAAGGGGAAAAGGGAAAGGGAAAAAGAAAAAAAGGTATTTATACCGTTTCTCTTAGTTTATTGAAAAGAAAGGTTTGTGCTAATACTGTTTGGACCAGATATCAAGGCTTTTATAGATAAATGCCTGCAAGTAGGGTGAACTACTTATAAATGAAATAAATTACATCTGCATGTGTAAATATCATATTCCCTTCCCTGGTATGAAAACGTGAACGAGTAAATAAAATCCAAAAGGTATTACAGATACTGTGAAAGAGAAAGAAACTACTCAAAAGGAAAGAAGTGGAATGAGGGAAATGAGGAAAGGAAAAAAAGGGAGGGAAAAAAGTGTATTTTAGTCTAAGATAACTGTACTACTAATTTCTTGATTTGTGGAAAGGAGCAGTTAATGCTCAATTATTTCACCAAATTTACATGCATATGCCTAGTAATCTGAACAACTACTTCAAAGACTACAAACATACTATAGAACAATTGTTGGATTCCAATCATCCTGGTTTTGTTTTTTAAATTCTGTATTGTTTCTAATGTTTTTCTTATTTTTTTATTCTCTTTAAGATAAGGAATATTTGCCACCTGTGAGTAAGACACCATAAAGAAAGATATCATGTCTATATCTTGTATTACAAATAAATACTATGAAGACAGCAATACACAATTTATTAATTATTGCAACTCTCCTACTAGCTTGTTTTGAAACACTGTTTTATTGGTTTTTGTTATTTTTTTCTCTTTAAAATAAAATTTTTAAAGGAAAAAAATCATTCAGGGGGCCACAAGGCAAAATTACTTTATAGTAATGGTAACATAGCGTTTGCCTTTCCACTCCCATTTCTCTAACAAGCATACAAGGCAGCTTTCCAGACGCTACACAATGTGAAATATTACAACAATTAAATGCAGAGACAAGAAGCCAGCTGTCTTCTATTCAGCCAGTGAGCAAAGAGATCTGCAGAAATGTAAAGCAATGCCATTCTCCTCCCTAAATTTTTGTTGTTGTTGTTCTGAAAAATCTGTGTTTTCTTAAAGTACGGAATTTATGTTAAATACGAAATGGGCTCATTGTTTAAAATGAATTATTATTTTAAGAATTTCTCAACTTTGATTTCTAGTGTGGTAAATATAGCAAGATGTGATATGCATGAACAAAAGCTTTTTGAGGTCTTCAATATCTTGTTGTTGATACTGAGGACCAAATCCAGGACTTTTGCATTAAGTAACACCCTCAGTCCTTTTTCATTTTTTGTTTTGAGACTGGATTTGTTAAGACCCTTGCTAAACTGACCAGATTGGGCTTGAATTTACCATTCTCCTGCCTCAGCCTGCCAGAATGCTGGGATTATAGGCATACACCACCATACCCAGCAAGGTCCTCAATAATTTTAAGGGTCCAAAGAGGTCCTGAGAAACAGACAAACAAACACTGTTTTCCTTGGTAGGAGAGAGCTATTGGGCTTAGGAAAATGGCAAGTGCTGTTCAAATGCCTGTAGCACTGCTCCCTGGCTATGCAGCCTCAGGTAAGTCACTGAACTTCTCTGAACTTCAATTTCTTCCTCTGTGAAATAGAGGTATTCTATGAGGTGCCTACTTTCATGCTTGGACCTTGTGTTGTTTTTGATTGTGTCCCTGCTTCATAATGACCAGGGCCCCTTACCTGGGCACTGACAGATCATGGGTATCAGCTGAACGGGAGGTGCTGCCTATGGCTTTAGCTGCTTCTGCGCTTCTAGCAAGCTCCAGGGTCCTGCTTATGCTACTGGCCAAAGACTCCTATTTTGAGAAGCACTGAGGTAGGCCTCTAAGAATTTCAACCTTGTAGATGATTAGAAAGTGCTTTACTTCCTTGGTGCTTAATAAAATCCTGGTCGTGGAAGGATCTTGGAAGGAGAGGGTCTCCTGGGATTTGGAGGAGTTTCCAGAAAGAGATGAGTGGGGCCCCTGGCCAGCCTCATTAGCTGTCCTTTTGAATCTCCACCAACAAATCCCACACAGTCCTGCCTTGAGGAGCCTCTCCTACCAGCAGAGAGAAGGCGGGTGCAAGCGGCGGCGAGGTGTGCTGAGTAGCCCTCAGTCCCACAGTCCTGGCCTGGTTCTTGCCTGGCCCTTTCACTTCGTTCATCTTTCTCCCTCCATTTCAACCAAAAATCTCATGGCTGAAGATTGCTGGCTTGGTGTTCTCCAAAGCTCGTGGCAGCAGCCCCTAAGTAGCATTCTCAGAGTCTCAGGGGAGACTGAGGAAAGAGGCCCTGATGGGAAGAGCTCGAAGCTACCCCCAGGAAGGCACACTCAATACTCCTCACTCCTCACCAAATCTGTCCCCTTGTTCCTACTTAATACTGGAAATGTTTTTCTCTTCTCTCCTCACTGCCAAGTTCCTCTTTTTTAAGCAGGCTTAAGACGTCCCAAAAGAGCTGTTCCCTCAGGCCAGCATCCAGCTCTCTCACCATGAGATCCTTCTGAAAGAGCTGCTATTTTTTCTCTTTAGCAAAGTCTCCCCAGAGATGGGGGGAAGGAGAAGTTCCCTGTAGAACCGTGCAGGTGGGTAGCAGGATACCACAGCCACTTTTTTGGTCACTGGAACACAATACCTGAAACCTGCAGCTTACAGAGGAGAAGCTCCTATGGCTCACGGTTGGAGGGGATCCAGTCCATCATTAGCTGGGTCCAGGGCATGGCAAAATGGCACAGGAGAGGAGAGATGCTCATATTATGGCCGCCAGGAGTAGAGAGCCAAGGGAGGGGCCAGGGACAAGAGGAGACTTCCAGATCACGGTCCTGGTGACCTTTCTTCAGCCAGACCCCACCTCCTACCAGCACATCCAGCTACTGAATTCACCAAAGGATGATCCCACTAGTGAGCACAGCACCCAATGACCCAGTCACCCTCCAAACATACCAGGATTCGGGTGACATAAGTTTTGTCTAATCCATAATACAGGGCACAAAGGCAGAGACCATGAAGAGTGTCAGAATCAAAATGGAGTCACTCTTGCCCACTTAATAAAATGGAGTCTGGAGGTCACACAGGAAAGGCTGTCCCACACACGTAACTGTGATAAAAACTATTATAAAGACACTCTGAAAGCTACAGCCTCTCACAAGTGCCATCACAACATTACAGCAATAAAACCTTCTAGGACATTGACCCCTCGATTGCCTATCTAACCTTGGGCAGACACTGCCTAGTATTGATCCCTGCAGCCAAGGATAATTATTTCAAAATAACTAATGAGACCTGCCTCATCATATCTTAAAAATCCTGTCTTCCTTTGCCCCTCCACACATGCCTCAGATCCTCAAATTCCTGATGAATTCCCAAGAAAAACATTGTTCTTTTAGAGTCTGCATTACTTAGGAGGCTGAGGTAGTCAGCCATCCTCCAGTGACCACACAGAAGTTCTTCGGAAGCCTCCCCATCTCCTCAGCATAGGGAGGGCTTTGCTGAGGCCGCAGCGTTAGGACAGCAGGCTGGCGAGATAGCTTAGCAGATTAAGGCACCTGCTCAGGCAAGCGTAGGCAAGCACAGGGACTACAGTTCAATCCCTGGCACCATATGCCATGCCAGCCCCGCCCCCAGGGTGGACGGAGCCTGCCAGGGCCCAGGGGTAGTTGTGCACACATGTAATCCCAGCACTGGAGAGGCTGAAAACAGGAGGATCACTATGAGTCCAAGCTGTGTAATAAGACCCTGTAACAACCAAATACATTTTTTTTTTAAATGGAGAAAACAGACAGAGCAAAGACAACCAGGTCAAAATATCAAAAAGCCAAAAGATAAATGTCACTGTCCCCCTCAAGAATCCCAGGCAGATGCAAACCCAGAAATACAACAAGATTGCATGGTCAAAACCTCCCCTTCCCAACAGGTAGGCTAAGTCAGTGCACCACTGGGCCACGACTCTGGCCAATCCTCAGCTATAGAAACTCTCAGAATCCCAGGACCTTAAGACCCAGTGCCTGTCCCTGGCAGGGATGTGAACTCCCCTCATGGACTGCTCCCATCCTGTGGAGCGTACACTTGCCTCTTTGTCTTCCGATACTTCTTACTCTTGTTGCTCCTTTGGAGTATCCTGCTTAATTCTTTTGTTCAGGACACCAAGAACCTGGGAGTAACTCCCCGAAGGCTCCCCCATCTGAGAACTCTACCATAGATACTCAGAACAAGGCAACAACTCCCTCCTGGGTTGCAGGGCGAGCTCCATGCCCAGAGTGGAGAGACAGAATTCCTATCCATCCCTGCCGAGCCAAACCCTGCAAGTTTCCATTTCCTCTGGGGGAAAATTGGAAGAATAACATCTACTTGAGTGCCGGAGAATTAAATGACTCGCTATATAAAAGCACAACAGAAAGGAGTTCATGGGTGCTGGAGGAAGTGGGTGACCTGCAATTGTCTCAGCATGAACACCCCTTGCTGCCTTGGCTCAGAAGGAACCATAGTAACGGGCAGGTATTTGAGGAGTCGTGGAGCACCATGAAAATAGCTTTTCACTGACATCAGGAGATCAGGTTTAATCTCACCAAAAACTGAGAAAGTGGTTGGGCCTAACTAGCACTGTCTTGCAATGTAGTTATGAGGATCATACCAGACAAGAACCCTGGGGTCCCTCTGGACAAGAAGCCCCTTTGGATGGGAGAAAGTTCCAGAAATCTGTTAGGTGCTGTGTAAAGGCCCTCCCAGGTTTTTTGAGCCAACTGGTGATAGATCTGGGGTGTTAGGCCTCTCCATGTTTGTCCCTCCCTCTGTTTTTCAACCCGGCAGCTGTCTCTCCTTTTCCCCCTGCCTGGGCCCTGCTCTGAGGCCTCAAGCCCTGGGCCAGAGCCCGAGAGGCCTTGCCAAAGGGGACGCTTGGACCTTCTCCCTGGCTCAGATTTATTTCCACCCTGGCCGCTGTTCTGCTGACCTGATCTTACAACCGCATGATTAGGTTATTAACATATGATGGACCACAGTGCGCAGTGGGTCCTGCTGGGAGGGTTAGGAAAAATCGCCACTTCAGCAGGGCTGGAGATAGGATGGCAAGCTCTGCAAAGGGCAAGAGAAGACAGGCAGGCAAGAGCAAGCTGCAGTCACAGGCACTTCAGCTGTGGTTCTTAAAGAGGTCCTCACCGCTGCATTCCAGGTCTCCCCCCTGGGAAGAGGGGTGTATCTGCTGAAAAGGACATGAATGCCTGCTGCGGGCCTCAGTGTCACAGGGACTCAGCACAGCAGCTCTGTGCTCCAGCTACTCTGATTATTTTTCCCCCCTTTTGTGGTCCTGGGGATTCAACTCAGTCCCTTTACACTAAGCTACACATCTGGATCATTTTTGAAAAAATTAAATATTGAGATAGAGTCTCACCCAATTACTGTTGCCCAGGTTGGGCTCAAGTGTGTGATCCTCCTGCCTCAGCTTCCCAGAGAAGACAAGGATTGTAGATGGGCACCACCCCCCACATCAGGGGCTTGCCTCTTTTCTTCACTTAGAGCCTTGACCACACAGGTCTCCACCAGGGCAGCCTTGTCATGTTCTGTGCTGGAATTACATGCCTGGATGAGGTGTAGTGTACCCTTGTTGTTTACTGCTTCCATGGAGTGAATATCCGTGTCTCTCCACAGTTCATGTGAAACCCCACCCCAGGGTAACGGCATACGGAGGTGGAGCCTCTGGAAGGTAACCAGGTCATGATGGGGAGGCCTCCATGCCTGCTACAGCTTAGAGGCATGGATCCAGATGCCCCTAAAAGGCTCATGTGTTCAGAGGTGGGGCTTGGGGAGGTCATTGATTGGATCATGTGATTTAGTAAGAGCCTGCCTCAAAAGTTAAAATTATAACAGAAGCTGGAGATGTAGCTCATGGTCACCATTGAGCTCAGAACTCAATGCACTATGAGGAGAGGCTGGGAAGCGGTGGGAGGGGGGACCCAGAAGTGTTTCCCTCCCTCCCTGCACCTCTCTGCTCCGTCTCTCTGCTTCCTGACCACCATAATCCGAGCAGCTTTCTTCTGCTCGACCATATCCTCCCTCCTTGCTGCCAATTGACTATGAACTAAATCCTGTTAAACCTCTACTCTTCTAAATTGTGAATGTCAGGAATTGTGTCTCAGCCCTGGGAAAGTGACTGGAGCAGCGAACTTACACGAAGAGTTCCCCGCTTACCCGAGTTCCCTGGGGTGCCAGCTCACTCTTCACCATATGAAAAATAAATTCCTACTATTTAGGAGCTGTGTAGTCTATGGCACTGTTGTAGTCAGGGTTTGCAGGGTAATACAGGACACATAATTTATAGGATTATTTTAAAATATATACCCAAATGCAGAAGATTGCCAGAAATTATACACACTGGAGACCAAAAAAGTATAGCTGAGGCCCTGGATCCCGCGGCCACGTGCTGGATGAGTCCGGCTGAAAACCTAGAGCCAACGGCAATGTCCTCCACAGGTTCAGCTGGAGGCCTAAAGCGCACGAGAATATCTCAGCAAGTCTGTATCAAGGATCTATACTGGGAAGGCCCAAAGGTCAGTGGAAAAGTTAGAAAATCTACCTCAACGGGATGGAGGATCTGCGCTAGCAGGCTGAGGGATCTGCCCTGGAGCCAGGAGCCAATGCTGAAGGTACCAGAGCTTCCCTAAAGAGAATCACAGCCAACCTCAGCACAAGGTCCCAAGCTCCTCCACTGATGAAACAGCCACGTTCTTATAGAGAAGCTAGCGTGACAAGCTTCTCCAGAAAAATCAACAGCCTGCATCCTCATCCAACCAGTTTGTTTGTTTTTTAATGCCACTGGCAACAATCCTCAGGTTAATTCCTGTTAATTCAATAATCCTTGAGTTTCCCTTGCTTCCTGGTGAGTCAGTACCTGGAGCTCAAGAGGCCCCACCAAGAGAAGGGAATGATGACAGTAGCGGCCAGGGGGACCTAGCAGACCTGTGGGAGGCCATAGATGGAAACCCTCTGAAATAAGAAGGGAAGTGCGCTTAGCCCAGGCCTGCTGTGCCCAGCCTCTGGTCTCTGCTGGCCGAGCCCCAAACTCTTCCTCCTTCCTGCCTCTCAGATCCAGAGCGCTGCTGGCAGAGCAGTGTGGCAGGCCCAACTGTTCCCCTACTTGGCTCCCTGCTGCTGCTCTTGTTGGCCTCCTGGGGTGTTTTCCAGTGCCTCTACTCCAGACAGTACCACTTTCTGGAAGCTGCAAACACGCCCCAGTCCCAGTCCCTCAGCCAATGAGCTCATCTCCAGCAGGGAGAGCTGAACCACACAAAGGAAATCCTCTGTCAGCTTGCTTAGATTTCTGTCACTTCCCCCCACCTCTCTCATCTGCTGGCAAGAGATTCTTCCTCTGTCTCCACCACCCACCCTTCCGCCTTCCTCTCACTTTCCCTGTTGCTCCTCAATCTACAGGAGAACTATGTCATTCCCACTTAAAACAGGATTCCTCCTCTAGGTGTAGGGGCGCACACCTATAATCCCAGCACACTGGAAGGCTGAGACAGGAAGATCACAATTTAGCGCCCAGCCTGGGCAATCCAGGGACCTGACCAAATCCTGCCTCGAAAATGAAAACTTTTAAAACAGCACCCCCAAAAGAAAACTCAAACAGGATTCCTTAACCTGGCTCATCCTCACACTGGGGGGACTTATAGTTATCTCTACATTGAAGAAGAGAAACATTTTTGCCTTTTTATTATTGCGCTAATTGAATGGTGCAGGCCAGGGAATTTAAAAGAATAAGGGTTGATGTAGATTACAGTTCTCACGACTTGGAAATTCAAGATTGGGAGGCCACTGCCAATGAGGGTCTTGATGGTGCAGGCTCTGTGGAGTCCCAGGGAGGTGAAGCACGTCACATGGTAAGACTTACATGAAAGGGCCACCAGATAGCTCAGGGGACTAAATCACCTGCTTAGGCAGACTCAGGGACCAGGGTTTGATCCCCAGCATGCAGTGCTAGCCCCACCCCTGGCACACCCTGAGATGAAACAGCCTGGGCATGGTGGCGTGCACCTGTAATCCCAGCACTTGGGAGGCTGAAAGCAAGAGGATCACTATGAGTCGGATCTGTGTAGTGAGACCCTGTAGACCGTGTACTAGATACATTAAAAAAAAAAAAAAAAAAGACTCACATGAAAGATAGAGCCAAGCCGGATCCAGATTCCATCACGCTCTGCAAACATCTCACTGAGGCTTCAAGCCCTGTGACCTCAGGACCCCTCGAAGGCCCCACCTCTTTCTCTACAGTGCTGTACAGTGTGAGCTGGGTGTCAGCACAGGCTCGGGGGGCTTTCAGCAGTAGCACAGAGTCAGTGCAAACTCCTCCACTCGTCAGCCCTCACAATCACAATCTCCACCTAAAATATGACCAAGAATTTGTACTGGAACAATCACTGTGTATTACGCAAAGGAAAGTGTGGGTGATGCCACGGGATGCACGCCGTGGTTCCGGTTCCCACAGAAAGTACCTCACTCCCACGTCCTTTTCATAGAGTAATGATGGATAATAAAATAATTGTAGATATCTAAATGGTGTGATTGTGAGTGACTATTTTATTTTTTATTTTGTTTGTTTGTTTGTTTGTTTGTTTGTATTTAGGGCAGGGTGTTCAGGGTCTCACTGTGTAGATCAGACTCGGAGTGATCCTCCTGTTTTCAGCCTCCCAAGTGCTGGGATTACAGGTGTGTGCCACCACGCCCAGCCTCAATCACGGCTCAGCGTGCCCCAGAGGCAGGGCCTGTATTGCAGGCCCGGGGATTGAACTCCCAGCCCCTGCGTCTGCCTACCCCGCTGAGCTATTTGGCCGGCCCTGTAAGTGATTGTTTTATTCTTTTGGATATTTTCATTTTTGTGGATGAACATAAACCGCGAGGAAAGGCAAGCTTCAGGAAAAGGCAACACACTGCCTTTTTCAGATGTGGAGCCATAATCCTAAAATGCAGTGACTAAATCGCCCTGTACACCAAGTGGATTAAAGACAGTTCAGAGATGCTTAAGGTAAGAAATGAAATAATTAGAAGGAAATGTGGGAAGGGTTCTTCTAATCTTGAAATGGGCAAGATTTTTCTGAGCAATTCACAAGTGATAGGGCCACGGAGGAAAACATTAATAAATTCTATAGTTGTATAATAAACAATGTCAAACTATAAGGAACACATCAGGGGAAATTATTAAGACGTGGACACGACTAAACGTTTAAGCAGCATTTTTGAATCAATAAAAGCAAACCAATTAACGGAGAGAGGATTAGCTGAAAACCTGAAATGCACCACAGATAAAGCTGTACAAGTAACTTAGGAACATTTGAAGAAGAAAGCAAAACACTTTTATTAAACACATTATATCTGCCTACCATAGCGGGAAGAATAAAAGTACTGATTATGTCCATGTACAAAAGAATATTCAGAAGCTTGGATTCTCACATACTGCAGTGAGAGTAGAAGTTGAAACTGCCTCTGTTCATCTCTTCACGATATCTTTCCATATTTAAAATTCACAGGTAGGAGCAGCACCATGGCGGTAGGCAAGAACAAGCGCCTTACGAAAGGCGGCAAAAAAGGAGCCAAGAAGAAAGTGGTTGATCCATTTTCTAAAAAAGACTGGTATGATGTGAAGGCTCCGGCTATGTTCAACATAAGAAATATTGGAAAAACACTCATCACCAGAACCCAAGGAACCAAAATTGCATCTGATGGGCTCAAAGGTCGTGTGTTTGAAGTGAGCCTGGCTGGCCTGCAGAATGATGAAGTTGACTTTAGAAAATTCAAGCTAATTACTGAAGATGTTCAGGGCAAAAACTGCCTGACTAACTTCCATGGCATGGACCTCACCCGGGACAAAATGTGTTCCATGGTCGAAAAATGGTAGACCATGATCGAAGCTCATGTTGATGTCAAGACTACCGATGGTTGCTTGCTTCGACTGTTCTGTGTTGGCTTTACTAAAAAACACAACAATCAGATAAGGAAGACCTCTTACTCTCAGCACCAACAGGTCCCCCTGATCCGGAAGAAGATGGTGGAAATCATGATGTGATAGGTGCAGACAAATGACTTGAAGGAAGTGGTCGATAAACTGATTCCAGACAGCACTGGGAAAGACATAGAAAAGGCTTGCCAGTCTGTCTACCCTCTTCATGACATCTTTGTCAGAAAAGTAAAAATGCTGAAGAAGCCCAAGTTTCAATTGGGAAACCTCATGGAGCTTCATGGTGAAGGTAGCAGCTCTGGAAGGGCTACTGGAGATGAGACTGGAGCTAGAGTTGAACGAGCTGATGGATGAGAACCACCAGCCCAAGAGTCCGTTTAAGATCCAGATTTTTAATAGTGATAAATAAAGTCCTATTTGTGAAAAAAAAAATAAAAAAATAAAATTCACAGGTAGTTGGACATGATGGCGTATGCCCATAATCCCAACCACCTGAGAGACTGAGAGGGGAGGGTTACAAGTTTGAGCCTAGCCTGGGCAGTTTAGCAATGGAGCAAGAAGCTGTCTCAAAATTTAAAAAAAAATTAAAAAGGGCTACGGGTCAGAGGAGGATATCTCCATGCAAGGCCCTAGGTTCAATCCCCAGTACTGTAACATAAATAAATAAATGAGTTAATAAACACATTTTTTTCTTTTGGCTGGCTCTAGATGCCTTAAGGGCAGGTCTGGTAAGGCATGAGGATCTGGGGATCAAACCACAGTATCCTGAGCCTGACTGCCTTTGCTTAAGCAGGCACTTAAACAACTAAGCTAATGGGCAGGTCCCTCAATAAACATGTTTTAGAAATCTGTGTGCCCTCCAAACACACACACACACACACACACACACACACACACACACACACACACACACCTGGGAAGTTTTTCTAGAGCTATGTTTCAAAGAATCAGCTTCTGGTTACTTTAATCCTTTCTGTTTTGCTATTTTAATTTCATTGACTTCTGCTCCCATTTTCATTATCTTCTTCCTAATGCTTCTTGTATTAGGCTTAATTTGTTTCACCTTTCATGAGCTTATGAAGGTGGCAATACAAGTAATTCATTTGTGATCTTCTGCCTCTACAAAGATCACCAGGGCTGAGTGTTCTTCTCTATGGGCTGTTTTTGTTGCACCCCACAGATTTTGATATACTGTATTTTAATTTTCTTTCACTTCAATATACTTTTCAAAATTTTATTGAAGTTTTCTCATCTTTGACTTATGGGTTATCTAGTCATGTTTTGTTTAAATAGTTGGGCTCTTCCAGTTATCTGTTATTGATTTCTAGCTTAATTTGCACATGATACACAAAAGCACACCTCCTGGTTTCTCTTCTTCACAACAGTTTAAAGTATGTTTTGTGGACCAGCCTTAGTCTTCCCTGATGAGGGTTCCATGAGCACTCAGAATGTTATGGAGCCAACTCTCCTGTGGATGGCAACAGGGCTCAAGCTGGCTGCTGGACCTTGGTCTGAAATTGGCTGCTCTTGTAAATCAAGACCTTTATCCTGGAAGGGAAAAGCATCTCTGAGCTCTGGTGGCTGCTATTGCCTTCCCAGGTATTGTCTCTTGATACTCTCCACTGTACCTGGGAAGTTCTGGTGATCTGCTTGAGAAAAAAAGCTGAAAAGGAGAAGAATCCTCTTGGCCATGAACACTATATCCTGAAACTTCAACTTCTTCTTCTTCTTCTTCTTCTTCTTCTTCTTCTTCTTCTTCTTCTTCTTCTTCTTCTTCTTCTTCTTCTTCTTCTTCTTCCTCCTCCTCCTCCTCCTCCTCCTCCTCCTCCTATTCCTCTTCCTCCTCTTCTTCTTTCTTCCTCTTCCTCCTCCTCTTTGTCTTCTCTCTCTCTCTCTCTCTCTCTCTCTCTCTCTCATCTTCACTTCCATTAAGCAATTATCTTATGTAGTTGAGTGTTTCTCCCAGCGGCTTCCTCCTCCAGCAAGTAGATAATAGACAAGCAGACTCCAAATTTCTGGGAAGAACCTGCTTCTCTTCAGGGTGGCTATTCTGTGACCTTTGTTCTCTAGTGAGTTACAAAAAGTCATTAATGTGTCATCTATCTAGCTTTTTATCTTGTTATATCAAGAGGAACTGCTCTTTCATGGCTCTTTATATTTCAGAGATACATCTTCAAATGTGAATGTGAATATGCATACATACACACATGCAGTGATCCTTTGCCTCATTATTTGGAGGAGGAAGAAAATTGAAAACAACACAATGGGGCCAGGGAGATGGCTCAGTAGAATAAGCGCTTCCTTGGCAAGCACAAGGGCCTGAGTTCAATCCCTGGTTCAGAAAAAAAAAAAAAAAAAA
>NW_004524611.1:9051667-9064881 GCF_000260255.1 Octodon degus
GGGCTGAGCTGGCCACACACACACACACACAATAAATAAATGTAATAAATAAAAATAAATAAATATTAAAAAAAAGAAAGAAAACAACACAATGGTCTTTAAAAATAGAGCATCAATTGAACATGATTACTCTGCTTGCATATTATAGTAATAGTATAAAAATGAGGTGGGTGTGGTTAAAAGGAATAAGAAGAAACATTATGCAGCAAAATTACATACTGATATGGTAAATAATGCCCACTGGACACCACCTTGAATTTATTGTAGACCTCTGGGGTTTTTTCTTCTCATGTAGTTAACTTTAGAGACGTTCCCAAATGCTCCAGGCTTCCCTGTGTCTGGAACAGGATAGAAACACACGTCTTCATCTCCTTGAAATGTACTCCTGTGCCCTGTCTTGGCCAGTGGAATATTAAGGAGAATCACATGGGATCACAGCGCCTAGTCATTCCTTTTACACAGTACCCAAGGCAGATTAACTAATGGTCAGCCTGTAACACCCAGGTGGGATAACACCCACCCTGAACTGAATCAGCGTGGTGCTGGTTGTGGAAGGCCCACCTGGACGTCATCGCCAGCAGCAAAAAGAAGAACTGGAGGGGAAGAGGATGCCAGCTACTGCTGCTTCTGGAGAAGTCTGCCATGCTGGTTTTCCTGATATGAACGCAGCTGTTCTCTTTAGAGGAGGAGCTTGGGTCCTCATTGTTGCTGAGGATGGCTGCAGTTCTCTTTGGTGGAGCTCTGGTCCTTACCTTGAGCATCCCTTCCTGGCTCCAGGGCAGATCCCTTAGTCTGTTAGTACAGATTCTGATTCATCCCACTGGTGCAGACTTTCTAACTTCCACTACTGACCTTTGGGCCTTCCCAGTCTAGATCCTTGATACAGACTTGCATGAGACATTGCTGCAGGCTCTAGATCTTCAGGTGGACTAGTGCAGGACATTGCCCTGGAACCCAGGCCCTCGGCTGTATTATTTGGGTCTCTAGTGTATGGGAAGATCTCCTGCACTCTTCTGCACTTGACTTATTGGGTGAATATTATAAAATAATCCTATAAATTGTGTGTTCTGTATTAAATCGTTTCCCTTGTAAACCTTGACTACAACAGTACCCCTGCACAGGGCCCTGTCTGCTAACAATACAGAGTGGCCCTGCTGTGATATGGAGCTGATCTGTGGGCTCATGGACCCAGAGCTCACATGCACACGGGTTTAGGGCCAGTATAAGATGTGAATGTTGGAGACCAATGGAAGAGAATAGAAGACACAGAGACCCAGCAGATGAGGGGGGTGGGGGGTGATAGGCATAGAGTGAAAGAGGCCCAGATGGGCACTTCTTTCAGGCTCCTGGTTTAAGTCTCTTGAGTAACCTGACTAGACTATATCTCCTTAAGCTTTGTGAGAAGCCAAAATATCTTAAAATAAAGCCTCACTGGGTAGGTTCACTTGAGCACATTCCTTCCAGGACATGCATGCATTGAAGATTTCTCGCAGTCTGGCCCAACTTGCCTTGCTGGCTGTCTTAGTCACTCCCTCATCGTTGGAACAAAGATCCCCCCCAACACCCACAACTTAAAGGAGGAGAGATTTATTTTGGCTCACAAATTTTTCAGAGGATTCAGTTCCCTCGTCATCTGACTTTGAGTGAGAAAAAGCACGGTGGAAGGGCTTGCTGGAGGAGAGCCGCTCGTGTCATGGTGGCCAGGAAGCACAGGGACAAGGGAGGAGCCAGGGTGAAAGATATGTGTTCCAGACCACAGCCCCAGGGATGGAATCTAGTGACCTGGGCCCATACGCTAACAGCACACTGAGCCACGAACTGACAGGTGGATGGATGCACTGATGAGTACTGAACCCCAAGATCCTCCCGGAAGCCCCACTTATAAACCTAGGAGCCTCTCAGGAGAACATTCTAGACCTGAGCCATGTCCCCCAACATTGTACATAACAAAGCCTTCTCCAGCTTCCCTAGTTACCAGCTGCCTCCAATTGGCTGCCTGAGCATCTCTCCACATCCCTCATCATTTGCAAACCTCCCGGTTCCCTGTGTGATATGCTTTCCATGGCCTGGTCTTCTCTCCTCTCCTCGGAACTGAACAAAATTTCTTTCTCACTCTGGATTTTTTTTTTCTCTATTAAATCATTCATCAGATGCCATTTTGTGTTATAGTTTGTTTCAATTATTTTTATTTCTGACGCTCAATCTTAAACTCCTTCAGGGTAATAAATGTATCTTAGTCCTGCCTTGAAGGTTTAAATGTTTTCTGGATGTTTAAATTATTTAAGGCTAATCTTATTAGCTCTACAACCCTTTATAAGAAGATGGAATAGAAGAAGCTGTTATAGGTCCTTAAAATAAAGCCTCATTTTGAAAAATACTGATTGCATGGGCCAGGGAGATAGCTTGGAGGTCGAAGCACCTGCCTGGCGAGCGCAAAGATCCAGGTTCGATCCCAGTACTGCACACTGACTGTGTCGGCCCCATGCTGAGTCGGCCACCAAAACTATGGTGACATGGTGACACATACCTATCATTGCAGCACTGAGGAGGCTGAGACAAGAGGGTTACTAGGAGTCTGAGCTGTGTAGCAAGACCCTGTACCAAATAAATAGATAAAAACTTTTTTAAAAATACCGATTTCAGAAAACTGAGAACAACCCAAGTGGTCTTTAAAAAGCAAGCATAAATAAACCATGATACATCTATATGATCGAATGTTAAAGGGCTTTTATAGAAATCAGATGGGTGTGGTTAAATGAAAGAGATTACAATTACGCTGCTGTTTTAAAGAACGTGCTAATATGAGAAATTATTTCCATTGGACAGCACCTTAAATTCACTGTAGAGGTTTTTGGGATTTTTTTCCCTTGTGGTACACTTTAGAACTATTCCCAAGTACTGTAGCTTTCTCCGCTTATGGAACTCGGAGAGGAACACACATCCTCCTCAGTTTTCTCACTTGCAAAGCTGAGATTAAAATACTTCTGAACACACAAGTCAACGCTGTGTGTTAAGGGTTTCTGAATACACAGAGCGCTGGAGACTGTGCCTGCCATGGGGTGTATGTACCTGAGAAGCTTTAACTACGGATCAGAGTGTGATGCGCACTTGTCATCCCAGCTCTCTGGGGAGCAGAGGCAGGGAGATCACAAATTCTAGTCCATTGTGGGCAACTCAGCAACTTTGTGAGACCCTGTCTCAAAGTAAAAGGGCTGGAGGATAGAATAAGAGACCTTTAGCAGATGACCTGGCACCTGGATGTGAGGCTGTCCAGTCTCCCAAACTGTATGAAAATAATTTTCCATTTTTTCATAAATTATTTCAAAAAAATAAAAATAAAAATAAAAAAATAAAAAAGGGGCCGGGGAGATGGCTCAGGGGCCGGGGAGATGATTCAGTGGAATAAGCGCTTCCCTGGCAAGCGCAAGGGCCTGAGTTCAATCCCCAGTTCCGCAAAATAAATAAATAAATAAATAAATAAATAAATAAATAAATAAATAATTTCATTTGTAGTATTGTTAGAGTTGTCCAAAACAGAGCAATACAGAGTGCAGACTACCTTGGGGCTCTTCTTGGGAGCCTTAAAGAAAGGCTAAAGGAGATACAGGACAGGTATTTCCCAACCTGATCACTCAATGGATCATTAGATGCAGCCCAGAGCTTTAAATGAAGATGAGATTCAGGTCAGTAGTAAGAAAAGACTGTGCAATCTGGATAGTTCTGAAAGGAAAAAAAAAGTTAATTTTCCTATTAATGATAGAATTGTACAATAAAAGTTGCAATCTTCAAACAGAACTGAGTTGTGTTTTGAATTTTTTAAATATTTTTATCACTATAAAAGCAAACTAAGCCTGTTGAGGAAAATTTGGAAAGTTTTAAATTAATCCTTTCAGAAGGGCTGAGAAGTTTTGCATGATCCCCTTTCACAGTGCCTCCATAAAATCCTATTTCTATTATAATTTTAGCATCTTATAAGACATGAGCTTTCTTATATCAAAATAGTGTCATGTAGACCTTGTACTTTTTATTGAGCACCATTAACATTAGTTTCTTGCTACATTACTAAGAGCTCTTGCTGACCTCTTCACAGAGACGGTAGAGCCCAGTGATTTCCCCCTTTCCCAAGCCAACACAAAGAGCCAGAGAATATAAATAACCGAAAGGGGTAAAACCACCCTGAATTCCCCAAGAACAAGGAGGGACTCCAATTTCTTGTCTTATATTTTGGAAAGAGGTACAGAGGAGGATTCTAGAAAGCCTGTTCTGGTGTGACTTCTAGCCCAGCAGTCACTAACAGAGTGTTAAGTTATTCCCAAGAAAAGGGTATAATGACCCCAGTAGGAGGGAAGGTCTACAGGAAAGGGGAATTCGTTTGAGTGCACACATATGCTCAGCACTACAAATCTCTGACTGAAATTGGGTGGAAGACCCTTGTTCTACAATTCACTCATTTTTGCTTGGATATGTCATTCTTTATCTCCCTTTTTTCCCCTTCTTCTCTTTGTTTTTCTTTTTACTTTCTGTAATGCTACTTGATACAATCTCCCTGTAGCTTTCACTGACCATCAGGCTACCATGACACTTTCACTGGCCATCTCAACACTGACCAGTCATAGCACAAGTTCTACAGAAGTCACTGGCTCCCCTACTTCACTGAGTCTTGATTGGATTAATGGCAAGTGGGGGAACCCAAGCTTCAGTCCTCTGTCAGACTGGGGATATAAATAAGAAGTGTTTCACCACAGGTGTAGAAATAAATTAAAGAGGAACTCGTCCTGCTATCCTTTGGATCTAGAATGTCACCCAAATGTCAAAGGGTTAAAGGGCTTGGTCCTCAGCCCATGGTGCTGTGGGGAAGTGATTGAGTCTTTAAGAGGTGCAGTCTAGTGGGAAGTCTTAGATTTATTTTTTTATTTTTTGGTATTTTTAGGGAAGGGTCTACAGGTTGTTCAGGTTCTTACTACTAGATTGGATTTATAGTGATCCACCTGTTTACAGCCTCCCAAGAGCCGGGATTACAGGCGTGCACCACCACACCCAGTATCAACTGCCATCTCAGAGCACCCCAGGGGCAGGGATGGCATGGCAGGCCCGGGGATCAAACCCACAGCCCCTGCTCCTGCTTGCTGAGCTATTTGGCTAGCCTGGAAGTCTTAGGTTATAAAGGGCATATTTGCAAGTGGAAATGTGGACTTCTGGTGTCTGTCTCTGTCTGTCTGTCTGTCTGTCTGTCTGTCTGTCTGTCTGTCTCTCTCTCTCTCTCTCTCTCGCTCGCTCGCTAGAGCACAGGCAGGGAGTGGCTTTCCAATCCACTGCTGCCATGACAGCCTCAACAGGTTGCTCACTACTGCATCGAGGCCAGCCATGGATGGAAGCCTCCACAGCTGTGAGCCAAACCAATCTCTCTTCTCTATGTGTGGGTTATTTGTAAAGCTCAGGTGTTTTACCCTTGCAAAGACAGCTCTCGGAAGTGAGAGCCACACAAAACTTTGGCAGAATGGCTCATCTCAAGGTGGAGATTTATAGACACACTTGACACAGCCTCCTTTTCTTTCTCTTCTTCTACACTTCCATATTCCTTTCCCATTTAGATGACAAGAGCCTAGTGAGGTAAGAATATTCATAACTACAAAAACTGCCCGAGAAACACTCAGGGAAACCAGTCTCAGAGCCTCTAGGGAAGCTCATCTCTTCTTTTATTTGTTTCTGTTCTCTCGCAAGATTCTATATTTGATTTCCTCTTATAGTTTAAATTTAGCAGCTCTAAGTTTATTGATTTCTTTTTAAAAAATTTAAAGCCTGATC
Source organism: Octodon degus (assembly GCF_000260255.1). Taxonomy (NCBI): domain Eukaryota; kingdom Metazoa; phylum Chordata; class Mammalia; order Rodentia; family Octodontidae; genus Octodon; species Octodon degus. The sequence continues at coordinate 9,057,473 of NW_004524611.1, forward strand.
TTGTAAATTGCTATAAATATCAGCCTGGAAGTGATGGGGCTGGGACACCCATCTAACTGTGGACCACTTGAGAGGAGGCAGCTGGCAGCACTGCTCAGCAGGGCGCTTCCTGGTTCTCCTCCGTTCCTGACAGGCACCCACCAGCGCTGCAGCCTGGTGGAGAGAGCAGTGTGCCTGCTTGGAGAAGGGCATCCTCCAGCCAGGGCAGTGAGAAGCTCTGTTCCCAATTCTAGATCCAGTGACAAGAGGCTTGGCACGACCAGACTAGCGATAGGGAAAAAGGAGCCATGACAGCCTTGGAGATAGCTTTTCTCTTACATCAGCACACCATCCTGTGGGAGGCTCAATAACTCCAGGCCTCCAATCCTATTGCAAGTGGGTTTCCGGGTTCCTGTGAAACTGCCACATCATGACTCTGCGCCACGTATCCCTTAATGGTCACCTGAGTGCCTCTGACTTATAAAATTCTCTTGGTGCATCAGCGTCATTAGTGATGCTAACTTCCACTTCCCCTACCTCTGCTGAGCTAAGCTCCTAATTCTTCTTCACCCTTCTATTTCCCATAAGTCTCCTGCTATGACAGGAGGTGGGACTTCCTGTCATAGCCCAGTTGCCTAGTTACTCGCGCCTTTTACCCGCCAATGTCATTTCCCTATGCCTCCACTATATATACCCAGAGTTTCCTTTGAATAAACGAGACTTGATCAGAATCCTGTCTTGTCTCCATTTCTTGCGTCTCCTGTCCTTTGTCCCCTCCTCAATTCCCCGCTCCTCTCCCAGGTGACCTTGGTTGACTGACCCACTGGCCATCCTGCGAAGGTTTGGGAAGGGTGAGAAGAAGGCCCAGGATTCCAGGAGCAGAGCTTTGATAGCCTTATCCAGAAGAGATTGTGGTTCTTTTCCAAGTTTCAACAGACTGCATGGAAAATTTAGCTGATTATTGTCATGTTAAAGCTATGTGATGTTAAACATCTGTTTGCTAGGAAATATTTAGATAATTGAAAACAGCATATGTTTAAATTCCAGACCCTGGGACAGAACTTTGCCAGGGCTCTCTGCCCACCACCCACTCTCACCCTGAAGCCTGGGCCATCAGCCACAGAGCTCTAGCAGGGCCCCAGTAATGCATAGGCTGCCCAGGGAACCAGTTTTCCCAAGATTGCCAAAGAGCAGATATTTGGCTGCATGAGCTCAGAATGTCTAAATGAAGAAATGCTTGTTTTGATCCAGATGAATGCTTGCTTTTATCCAGATGTTTTGGCCAGAAAAACAAAACTAAAGGCAGCAAAAGAATTTCATACTTCTCGCAAATTTACATGCTTGCATGAATCTTAAACTCTTTTTATTAAGTCAGACTTAATGGTTTTTAGGTAAGAACAACAACTCTATTTTACTTATTTTTATCTCAGCCTTAAGCAATGCAGTTAAGCTTTTGCCTATAGATGGTAATAATAGGTAGCAACTGTTGCACATTTTCCATGAGTTAGGACATGATGTAAGGGTTTTAAGTGCAATAATTCAATCAGTCCTCAGAGGGGCCCTATGTAGTAAGTACCACCTTTCTATTTGTTTTGTAGGGGAGGAAACGAAAACACAAAGGCACTAAGCAATTTAACCCAAACGTGATGACCTGGAAGGATGGAGTTACCAGTTCTTAAAATGAGGATGGCTGTGGTGTATTCAGGGAAAGTCGTGACTTCTATTTTTCACATGTTAAATTTGAGATGCCAATTAGCCAACTAAGTGGAAATATCCACAAAGCATTTGGAACCCTAGTTCCTGGAAGCTCATGAGCAAAGTTAAAAGGAGGAAGCTATTAGAAAGGATAAAGAAAAGCACTGGAAGGAATTGTTTAGGGAAGGAGTGTTAAGAAGAGGTAGGGAGAAGAGGTCTGGGCAGGTCAACTTGGGGGTGATCTGCAAGCAGAGCCAACGAAGGGGGAGAGAGAGAGAGAGAGAGAGAGAGAGAGAGAGAGAGAGAGAGAGAGAGAGAGAGGAACCAGAGGGCTGAATTGAGTTGGAGGAGGAAGAGGAGGAGGAGGAAGAGGAGGGCCAGGGAGATGGCAGTCAAGGCTGTGGTACACCAGCATCACACAAGGAAGCATTTTGAGGAAGAGGAAGTGCCCAACTTGTCCAACGCAGCCAACGTGGGAGTACGACGAGGCCTGATCACTGTACTCAACTGTGGGTGGTCATTGTTGATCTTGATGAGAACAGTTTCTACCAAGTGATGGGCTGGAGCAGCTGGAATGGCCTGGCTCAGGGGCCTAGCTGTCCAGAGAGGAGACTCTGTCCCCCTCACCTCAAGGTTCGCCGATTTCTTCCATTCCAGTGACTTCCACTCTCACTTCATTTCAGCCACCTGTACCAACAGGTCTTTCTCTCTCTTCCCTCCATGCTTTTGCATTTCTAAACTCTGGAATTCTAACGTTCTACACCAGAACCCCATCTTCTTTTAGCATCCTCCTCCTTAGCCCACCACATTCTTTCTTTCACCGTCTGGAGACTTCAAGCTCTTTGGCTCTTCTGTTCTTCCTCTGGTAACTCACCACCTGCAGTTTCTTCCTTTTCCAGAACAAAACCCTTTGCCTCAGGCCATCGCAACCAACCTGACCACACCCAGGCAGGAGGAATCCCACCTTCCAGTGCTTGGGTGGCTGGGCCCTGGGGAGAAGCCGAGGCCACCTCCCAGACAGAAGCATCTGCCAAATCTCTCTTGCTACCACCTGCCCTTTCTCTTAGTGCTGAGAGTCAGATCTCAACTCAGCCCTCCGCAATAAATTCCCTTACTTCACAGCTTCAGCAATCCCTTTCCCTCAATCTCCCCCATCCCTTGACCCAAGCATAAACATGTTTCCCAGCTTGGCAAATCTCTTCAGAAAACAGATTCCAGAGTTTCAGGCCCAACTCCATGGCACTAGAGTACGCAATCAATGTAAAGGAGAAATTAAGTCTGAATACCAGGGATGACCTGATTCATATTCCATCCCTGAGCCAGAGAGAGAAGCCCTGCCAGTGGGAAACAGATGCCTGAGGTGAAGGATGGGCCCTGGCAGGGCAGTGTTCAGTGGCTGCCTGTACTCCACAGCATAATGGGGCCTCATTCCTACACAGCAACTCATGGTCCCCTAAGAGACCCTTGAGGGCAGGCAGGGCTATGCTGTCTGTCAGCCAAATGTGACTCTTACTACTGAAAGAACACACACAAGCTGTGATCAAAATGCACAGCCTATGTTTAAATTAGAAATTAAAAGATCTTTGTAGCAGTAAAATTGCCGGTAGCCCCGCTCAAAATCCTCCCCTTTGGTTCAAATACACTCGTCCCGTTGATCTTGCCACAGGACGAGTGTGTCACTTCACGGCTGCCTCAATGCCTTCTATCAATTCAAACCTTAACAGCAGCAATTTCTGTCAAATAAAAGCATAACAGTGTGGCTTCAGCCGCCTTATGCACTGGTCTGGCCCCATGCAACTTCCAGTTCTTCCCCACTGTCAAAATGACCACGAAAGGTGAATATTTTGAGTATTCATAACTTCTGAAGAGAGCACAACTGAAGACACTCTCACAGAAGGACTTCCAGAACTGCTTCAGAAAGTGGCAAGAGGGGGCCAGGAAGATAGCTCAGCAGCATAACTGCCTGCCGGGCAAGCACAAGGTCCTGAGTTTAATCCCCAGTACTGCAAATAAAGGGGAGGTAAAGTGACAAGAATGATAAGATATATCTCAAGTAAGGCTAGGGGAGTATTTTGAGAAAAATTCATGGTGATATGTTTTTCATTATAATATTTTTTAAATTTAAACATTAATTATATTTTTATCATATCATATTCCTTTGAAGCCAATCTTCTTTCCTTTATTTGGACATAGACTGACACAGATATTCTTCACTTAATGACTTACCTGTTTAATGACTGTTTGGCCTTACAACCTGAATATTTTGTACAGTTCTACACATCTTGTTTATAGACACTGTCTTTTTTGTACAGTATATCTTGTATTATAAAGCACTGTACTTTTTCTGATTGTACTATACATTATAGTACTTAAGTTATATATTCTGTTATACATTACAGTAATGCATGGAAAAATTATGCAAAGAAAAGCAAAGTCATCAAGAGTTTCTTTTCAGCATGCCTTTGCTCTGAATATTATAAAGTGCACACTATATACAATTCCTCATTGAATGACCAGTTCAATTAATGATCTACTCTCATAAACATAACTCACTTATTAAATGAAGAATGTCTTCACAATGGTGCTGGATAAGATATTTATAATGGAAGACATTTTACAGTTGTCCAAAGAATCAAAAGGCATGATCATTTCTTGGAGTCTTTAATGGCCCAGGCATTAGCTGGGTGCTTTATATAGCATCCTCATCATGCCAGGGACTGAACTGGCACCGCTTAGATGGTGCTGATCAAAAGAAAACTGCTTCTGGCTTCATGGACTAATAGGGAAGAGGGGCTTTAAATAAATAAGCCCACAAGTAAAACTAGAATCAGAAACAGTGAAAGTGCTGCAAGAGAAAAAAGCAGTCCTGTGGATTGGAATGTGCCTCCCCAAAATGTCGAAATGCTCACCCCTAGGGTGTGGCGTTTTGTATGAAACTGGACCATAGCAGATGTAATTAGTTAAGATGAGTTCATGCTGGAGTAGAGTGGCCTCTTCATCCTATACGACCAAAAATCAATGTGGGAGAAAGTCACATGAAACCTGAGATACACAGAGAGGAAATGGCCTCACTGGAACAGAAGCAGAGATTGGACTTCTGTCTTTCAAGGAGAGGAACTCCTGGGTCCACCAGAACCTAGCAAAGGAGAGAGAAGTGTCCCCTGGCAGAGGCTTTAGAGAAAGGACAACCTGGCTAACATCTTAATTTTTGGACTTTACTCTTCAGCGCCTCAAGAGAGTGTTTGGTTTTTTGTTGTTGTTTTTGATAAAGGGTCTCACTACATAGTTCAGACTCATAGTGATCCTCCTGTCTCAGTCTCCCCAGCACATTGTAGGTATGTGTCACCAAGCCCAGTTTCAGGGCCTACATGGCATGCCCGGGTTTCCAACTCAGGTTCTTGTGCTTGCCAAGCAGTGCTTTATTAGACTGCTGAGCTGTCTCCCCACCCCCAGTTTCCCTTGCCTTAAGCCACCTAGAACTTTACTGCAATTGGCCTAGGAAACTAATGTAAGTGCATAGCAAGTAGGCCCTAATTTACATGGGACTTGTATTCTCAGGTATCTTTGAGGTTAAGTGAAAGAGAGGTTCAAACTTGCATCAGCGTAAGGAACTGATTCAAAAGAGACAGGGTAGCCCAATATCAAAGTAAGCATTTTATGACTGAGGTTTATGAGAGATGGAAAGCAAAGAAGTTTTGGGGCATAACACAGAAACCACTGTGAAGATTTTCAGGGCATGGCCATCAGAATAAATATTCTCCCACAGTGTTACTCCTGGATAGATTACACTGAAATTTCTGAGTCAGAGAATCCAATTAGTTTAGCTTGTGTCATGTGCCAGCTTCCCTGGAGGGTTGGTAGAAAGTACCTGAGGAAACTTGACACTTCCACAGACTCTCCCATCAAGGCTGTTTGACTTCCAATGAAACATCAGAGCACTACTACAAAGGAAAAGGAGAGAGGGTGGAATGGATAGATGGTTCTCTGAGTACTGACCCTCAGGTGGATAGTGGGAGATGTAACAAATCTTGGTTGAAGATTAAAGTTAAGATTAAGGTTAGGGTTATGGTTAAGGTTAGGGTTAGGGCTAGGGTTAGGGCTAGGGTTAGGGTTAGGGCTACGATTAGGGTTAAGGTTAGGGTTATGGCTAGGGTTAGGCATAGGGGTAGAGGTAGGGTTAGGGTTATGGTTAAGGTTAAGGTTTGGATCTTGAAGGATGTTGAGATAAAAGGCCATCAGGAATGAGCTCAAGGCCATCAGAAACTACTTGTCATGTTCAAGGAGATGGATGATGTTGAATAAAGGAAAGTGTGGCTGAGCATTTTTAGGTGAGAATATTAAGAGCTTAGGCTGGGTTTCTTGGCTCTGAGAAGTCTTTGAAAAACAAAGTCATTAAATGGGAGGTGGAATACATGAGTTGTAGTTTAAAAGAGGCATCTAGATGGACACCTATTTAGGAGAGTTTGGCCTTGAACAACAATGGATGCAAGCAGCTAGAAAGAAAGTGTGAGAGAGCAGTCTACTGCTCAGCTCGGAAAATTTCCAACATTTAGAGCAGCAGTACACGTTGTATTTCTGACTTTTTTTTCCTACACCTATAAACATGAGTTGTCTATAGGTCCAAAGTACACCTCAATTTCATTGTATGTGCATATACCACACACTGAAATAGTTGTATATCATAAAACATGCATCCACACAAGTTAGTTTGGATGATTTTTTTTAATTAAATTTGAAATACCTAACATTGGCCATCTGATTTAGAGCTAGGGGTAGAAGAATATGAATCAGCCACATTGCTGCCAGAGAGGCAGAAGGGAAAACTAGAAAAACAGCAAGTCATGAAATTTTATTAAAAATCTTCCAAGGAAAGGGAGGGGTTACAGCATCAAGTATTGCAGAGCACCCTAGGAAATGAGGGCAGAAAGAAAAGGGTCTTTGGGATTTGGCAGCGTGGCAAGCACTGGTGATTCCCCCAGGAGAAGTTGCCATGGTGAAGTGACTTTGGAAGCCACACCAAAGAACTGATAATAATTGAGTATAAACTTATTTAATGGTCCCCACTGCCCGGCAAGGAGGGAATCATTCCACACTTGCAAATGAGGAGATCAAGGCTCAGAGCTGTAAAGAATGTGCCTTTGTTTTTACACTGTGGGAGAAGAGTGAAAATTTAATACCAGCCCTTCCCAGATTTATAATGCTCTGATTCATCCATTAAAGGAAGCTAATAGATATAAAAATGCCATTATTTAGAGGAAGGGCTTAGGTTGAACAGGGACAACTGCACAAAAATGGTGCAGTTGTGGCCTCAGGGCATTCTGGAAGTTCCGGTGGGGAAAAGAGAATCAATGGGTGCTAAGTGATAAGCAAAACACCTCTCCAGGCCTTCTAAGCAAAAAGGAAGCTTCATCCAACCTGGAAAAGGTGATCTAAGGATTGAGGTAATGCTGTATCCTAGTACAGTAAGGTTCTAATGTTGGTCTGGGCTGGGCACGGTGATGTGCCTATAATCTTAGCCCTCTAGGGGAGGCTGAGACAGGAGGATTGCAAGTTTGAGCCCAGCCTGGGCAATTTATCAACTGAACGAGTCCTCATATCAAAATAAAGCATGTTTAAAAGGGCTATGGATGGGGCAGTGGGAAGGTCCTGGGTTTCATTTCCAGTATGAAGGAAAGGAAGAAGAAAAGGAAGGAAGGAAGGAAGGAAGGAAGGAAGGAAGGAAGGAAGGAAGGAAG
>NW_004524611.1:9064981-9067542 GCF_000260255.1 Octodon degus
AGAGAGAGAGAGAGAGAGAGAGAAAAGGAAAGCGGAAAGGAAAAGGAAAGGAAAAAGGCCTGCTCCTAATGTAAAAAACCTTGTACCTTAAAACTGGTACTTGAAGTCTTCCCACCTAGACATACTGTGTCTAGGTGAATCCAAGCAGGCAGCACTTCCTCCTGCCAAGACAGACCTTTGTTTTCTGGATGAGCACCAGAAGAAGGGCTCAGCTTACACCAAGGGGCCTTACTGTATGAAAGCTGTATCTCTTGAAACACAAGTTGAATAGTTAAATGCAGAGTGGCCCAAGCACCCTAAGACAATCAAACCAATCCACACCCTTCTTTGTGCACAACACATTCATCAGCTAGAAGAGGTATTTAACTGGTTCTCACTTTTGCCTGACCTGTTTGAAGTAATAAGGATTGGATATGTCCTCCCACCATAAAGAATTAGAAAACTAGACAAGCTATTTTCTAACACTAGGTTGAAAACCAACAGTTCTCAGAATTTGGTAACAAGTAGCCCAGGAGAAGAAGAGAAGTACAGGGGTGATCTGGAAGAACTGATTGCTTAACTTCTCTTCCAGGGCATGAGAAGAAGGAAGAGGGCCCTCCCTTGGTAAAGAAGACACAGTGTAAAGCCTGAAGAGGCTGAGGCAGCTAGAAATAAGGACAGAACTTTGGTAAAGAGGGAGCTATTGCAATTAAATTGTTTCATAAATCTGCATGGGGAGGGAACTTGATTCCCTGCTGAGATCTACGCTGTCTATGCTGAGTGAAACTCCATGAAGCCAAGCAATGAATGACTTGGGAATCACCAGGTGAACAGTCCCAGAGATTATACAAAAATAGGGAGATATCTGCCCTCCCCCAGCCAGACTGGTGTTACCGCTTCTATCTAAACTAGCCCTCATGTGTTCAGAAGTGGGGCACTGGAAGGTGATTGCGTCAGTTTATCAGTGTGAGTACTGTATGCATAGTGGAGTCATCCATTCATGAGTTTGTAACCAAATGTGCTGGAGGAGGCGGGGCCTGGCTGGAGGTGGGTCACAGGGATCTGACCTGAAAGAGTGTTTTCTTGTCCTTGGCTCTTCCTTTCTCTCCCTGCTTCTTCCTGCCAGGGTTTGACTATCTTTCCTCCACCATGCCCTTCCACCAGGACAGCTCTGCCCTGGAGCCACACAACCACGGACTAAATTCTCTGAAAGTATGAGCTAAAATAAACCTCCCTTCCTTAAATCACAGGTACTGAACATTTTGTCTCAGTGACGTGAAAGTGACAGTACAACTTCCGAGTGTCCATTCCTTATGGAGTCAACAGAGGAGACCTCCAACTCAAGAAATAGAACTTGAATCCCCATGCCAGCAAAGTTCAAAGTGATCTACAAGAAATTTATCTGCCTGCAAAAAACTCAACACCAACTAAAGGAAGAATACAAAACAAAAATGACTGGACTGTCTAACAAGCAGGAAATGCGCCCTAGATGGTCTCTGAAAGGTGGATAGTTGAATTTGTAGGAAGGAAATGTGACATAGCATCACTCGACTGTGCAACAGCTGACAACATGCTCAAAGAGAGCCAGGTCACTTATTTGATAGTACTAGGGACTGAAACCAGGACCGTCACACTGAGCTACCTCTTCTACCCACCCCACCCCATTTCTTGTGTTGGAGACAATTTCTTCCTAAGCCTACCAGTGGCTTAGGCTGGGCTGGAGCTCGCAGTTCTCCTACCTCAGCTTCCCAGAGTACTGGGATTACAGGTGTGCACCAACCTGCCCAACATAGCATTTTCTTTCACTTTTCTTCTCAGTTTAATGTGATTTGCTAAGGAAAAGCAAAAGTCTAAATGTCCCAAAGAACACTGAGACAAAATGTTCACATTAATTACAGAGACACAAGCTTTCTGGAAATGGCCATAGCCCTCATCACAAAAGAATAGAACAGATGTATGTAGTTCACCTCAGGAACATCGATAGTCTTTTTTAATGCATAGCCTTTCTAGTTTTAGATACTATTCTTATGCTTTGTTTGAGATATTGTGCATCACTTAAATAGCAAAAATCCAGGTACCATCGCACTCCACAGAAAAAAAATACATGATGTTTATCTTCTAAAACTATGTAGATGAAGGAGAAAAGGCATAATTTGTGGAACAAAAGACATAAGGGAGAGAAAATAATAAGTCATAAATGTGAATTTTAACCACAGGCTGATAGAAAATGAGCCCAGTGTCCAATGTTGAATAGGAAAGAATTTTAGGTTAGAAGAGTACGCTTGGGCTGTTGATTTAAATAGGAGCCAGGGTGAATCATGCAACCATTGGCCCACTGTGTGGCTCGGGGCAAGTATCCTCACCTCCACTAGTCTGACCTCTGTCACTTTTCACCCATGGACAGTTTAGTCCTTTGTCTTTAGTTTTCTTCTTTTGAAAAACCTAGGGGCTGGAGAGATGGCTCAGTGGTCTAAAGCACCTACTTGGAACAAGCTTGGCAAGGCATCAGGGACCGCGGTTCGATCCCCCAGCACCACATGCCAGCCAGCCCTGCCCCCTGGTGGGCTGAGCTGGCCACACAC
>NW_004524611.1:9067642-9082302 GCF_000260255.1 Octodon degus
GGACCGCGGTTCGATCCCCCAGCACCACATGCCAGCCAGCCCTGCCCCCTGGTGGGCTGAGCTGGCCACACACACACACCACTCTCTCTCTCTCTCTCTCTCTCTCTCTAATAAATAAAAAAAAAAATTAAAAAAACCTATATATGTTGAGGTGTTGTTTTGAGTAGGAAATGAGTTCATGCATTTGAAGTGGTTATAACAATATTTAGTGGTAGATGCTGAATGTTTGCTGTTATTATTGCTCTTGTTACTATTTCATTTGATTATTATAATCTCATGTGGATGATAGATATGCTGTCTCTGTCTCTGGTACCTGACACAAGGATCAGGTTAAACATAACCACAAAACCTCAGCATGTTGCCTCACACGTAATAGCTGTTCCATGAATAGTACATACACACACTCCTCATTTAGTGTCCAAGTTGGGTTTATTTTGGGAGGGGGAAGGGGGTTTGAGACATGGTCTCACTATGCAGTTAGGGCTGGCCTGGTGCTCACTTTTTGTAGCTCCCAAACTGGTCTCAAACTCACAGAAACTCCCCGTCTCAACCTCGCTAGTGCTGGGATTATAGGCATTCACCACCACCCCCAGTTCTGGGGCTGGCACACCATGCAGGGCTGCAGATTGAACTCAGGACCTTGTTCTTGCCAGGTAGGTGCATATGCCTCTGAGCTATCTCCCCAGACCAATGACCAAGTTCTGCACCTGAGTGAGACTAGGTCATTGAATGAACTGGTTATCAAGTTTGGAATTATATATTGTATACATTACAATATTCAAAACAAAAGAAACTCCAGGTACACCATTGCTCTTATTTGCATAACTCTTACCTGCAGTACGGTAATGTATAACAGAGCACAAAACTGCAGCAGTATACTGCATAGTACCATCAGCAGAAACTGCAGGACTGCACTGTAGAAGCCACAAGGCCACACTACCACTCACGTTTCCCCATCAGAGTTTGAAGGCAGGTTTAAGTTCCAGCAGCAGATTGGAAGTCCGGCAACATGTCTCACTTGTAAGCTCAAATAACTGTTAAGCAGGTAGGACATTAAATGAGGAATATTTGTGCTATTAAAGGTATAATAAGGAGTAATCGGGTAAACATGAATGCATAAAACTATTAAAAGTTATATGTACGTATCAAAGCATCAATGAGATGAGAAAAAAGTAGGAAAATTTTTGCAATAAATGATAGCCCTCATAAATAAAGAATTCATATAAGTTGATAAAAAGATATCAAAGACCTCAGTGTATAAAGGGACAAAGAAAATAGCAAATGTTTCATGCATGCACATGCTAATTACTGCCAAATATTTAAAGTATTACTTAAGATCATCAATAGTCAAAGAAATGTACATTAAATAGCAATGAGTGCGTAAAACACTGTTTCTGGGAAATGATCTGACAAAATGAAGCAGCAATCGTAAAAAATTCTGTACTCACGTAGCCTGTGATGCTGCTTCCAAGAATATATTCCTAGAAAATATTCTAGAAAAGTAGACAAAGACTTATTACTAAGATATACTCACAGCATTATTTATACGAGTTGTACACAGATGAGCACAGCACAGGTTGACTATCTGTGGGCTGATATCTTCAATGTTGTGATCATATTGCTTCGACCATAAACACATATTGGAAAAAGGACCCCATTTCTATTAAGACACATTACCCTAGAGAAGTTTTCAAATTGGTTTTAACCAATACTTGCTGCTTCCTGGGCACTTCAAATGCCTCGTGTTTCAGGGCAGCTTCAGACTTGCGGAAAGGTTTGTCTTCAAAACTGACTGGAAAGTGCCACCGTTAGCTGCACGTGTATGCGTGACATTGTGGGTGGCTGGCTCACAGTGGAACTTTGCAAATAGTGGCCCTGCATCTCGACAGAGGCAGGCACCTCTGTCCTGCAGACAGGAGCCCAGGAGCTCAGGAATGAGAAGCAAAGGCCAGCCCAGCTCGTGGATTCGTGCCAGCTAGGACGGAGTCCCCTGCCGTCAGAAGGGGCTGACCACGTAGCCTCAGAACGAGTTTGTGGGCAACTTGCCACATCTTCGCTCTCTATAACTGCCAAGCCTGCATTTTTGAGAGACTCGGGATATGCCTAAAAGCTAATAGCTCTTGTTTTTTTAGGGGAAGTTTTTCTTGGTTGTTTGTTTGTTTGTTTTTGGAGTAGTGATGCTTGGAGTAGTCATGGTGTAGAGATCTCTGCTACCCTAAAAGTCCCCAAAGCTATCACTTTTAACAAATTCATTTTTGGAAACTCTTGCCAAAAAAGCAAAGTAATTTTTTTGCACTGAAGGCTTTGGTTAAGAGAGCTAGTGCTAACTTCTATCCCATTGCATTTTCACCAGCTTGGAGCAGGAAAAATCCAATATGTTACATTCAGTTGAGTCTGAGATGTTATCTTCTACACACAGAATTTCAGAGCAGAAGGAAAGTAGAAAGTTCTGGCCCGGGTGCCTGCTGCATGGGTGCAGACGCGGCCAGCGTGGCTCACTCTGCGATCAGACTTGGAGTAATCAAGGGGAAAGGGGAGACCCGTGCCCATGCCTGATCAGCCCTGGTCCAGCAGACATCCTGGTTCAATTGAGCAGAGAAGCCGTGAACGCTTCTCCAGGGTCTGCTTTGTGTATCTGTCCCAGAGCCTGCATGGAAAGAGAAACGCATCCTTTTTGTCCTCCCAGGCTAGAGTTTTTTCCCAGCTGTAGCAACTACTTCCTGTCTTTTGACCTTCTGTCCTCTGGCATGCTCAGTATTCTGCAGGTGATTCTCATCGATTGAGCCCTGGGACTGCTGGGGTGATGTCCCTGACACTCTAGAAACCCTGTGCCCAGCATGTTAGGAGTCTGCCTCCTTCTGAGAGGGGCTCAGGTGATTGGCAGGTGAGTGGCTGCGATGGATAATTGCTATTGCAACTGGATAAGGAGAGGCCTCTCTGGTGTGCTGACAGGCTGGCATTTGTGGCCCGCTTACATCCCATCAGGGCAAAAGACAGCCAAGGTGTGAGGGAAATCCGGGAGAATCCCAGTCAGATCCTGAGTGTGGGCCTCCTGCACGATGGTGGAAAAGGTGGCTTATAACCTGCTGTTGGACGTTTAGTGGGGAGCTTCCCCCCGATTCCCATGACCGTGATCCCAGTGGAGTGTAGCACTGACTCTTTTCCTATGAAATCACCTGGCCAAGCTTAGTATTTGAAAATAAAACAAAAACAGTACATCCATTTAACACTGAATTGGTAAATCCCCAAAAATGACAGGGCTGAGAAGATAGGTTCAGCAACTGACCCTCTCCAGTAGGGGAGTCTCTGTGCATATGGTCTTGTGTCTACAGTCACAAGAATGACACAGCACTGCGGGTCCCCCTCAGTCTCTGCTCTGTCTTCCACTGGGAAGGGCCTCATCCTGGACACCCAAGCCCACTTCCCCTGTAAAATTATCCAATGTATAAGAGATTATAACATTGACTTACAACAGTCAGCCACAGAGTCAGATGAGGGAGCGTGCAGAGGGTGTCTGCACACCCCAGACTGAAGAATTCAGTCCCAAGTCTGAAGCTCACTGCAGTGCTCCGTGCAAGTCTCTATTTGTCAGCTAATGGGTCTGTGACAGAAGACTAAAGAGTTTGCGATAGACACTGAACAATCTGTGACAGAAGACAAAGGATCTAAGCTGGAGGCCAAAGAGTCTGAGCTGCAAGCCAGGCAATGAAGTCCAAGCCAAATGCAAAGACTAAAGTTCCTCCAAAAAAGTGGAACATCCACTACTTCCTCAGCCCCTTTATATGGTCTCTTTGTGCTGAATTACTCTGGGGCAGAACCAATTGTGCCCCAGGGCGGGACCCCCACCAGCCGGAACTGTGATGTGGAGTCATCCCGCCAAGTTGACACAATATATCAACCACTACAGCCATCTTGCATTTTTCCTGAAAAGATTGTCATGGAATTACCTATGCTGCATGTGAATGCTTTCCTTTCCTAGGTTCAGGCTTTGACTTCTTGTGCAAGACAAAGTCATAGTCTTAGTCTGTATTCTGTTCCTATAATTGAGTATCACAAACTGGAAAATTTATTTAAAAAGAAAGTTATTTCTTACAGCTGTGGAGGCTGAGAAGCCCAAGGTTGATGAGCGGCCACATCTGCTGATGAGAATGTTGTAGTGTCCCAAATGGCTCAGGACATCACATGGCAAGACAGAGCAAGCCCAACAGTTCAGGCCTCTCTTCCTCTTCTCACAAAGTTAACTCCCAGAGCCCCTCTTCTGAGTACCACTAGCATGACTTCAAAGAATAAATTTTAGCCTGCCTAATGGAGGTGACAAACCCCAGGTCATAGCAGACAATTTCTTCCCATTTTGATGTAAGTAGACCTGTCCACCCTTACCTGGTACATTTAGTGCATATCCACCAACAGGATAGGGACCCCTAACTACCATCTTGGATCCACTATTGCTCATGGCATGGTAGAGTCAGGCTGTGGAAGCTGACAGACTTAGGTTGACTCCCAGCTCTAGCCCTTTCTAGCTACATATGCATGACACTTAAAATTTACTGTTAATTTTTTATTCACTTGCACATTATCTAGAAGATTAGATTAGGAAAACGTATTTCCGGGTATGGATCATGGAGGTGTGATCTTGGTGTCTACATCTGGTTGTTGGCCCCTAGCGCAGCATTCCCCTCTGGTGCTGTTCCCCTACCCTGCCTCCCAGTTGCCTCCCAGCTTTGTCCCACCACAATGTTTTTGCCTTCGAGCCTTGAAGCCATGTACTGAATCCTCTGAAACTATGAACCCAATACACCTCTCCTTTAAAGTGTGGGTGTCAGTTATAGTCCAAGTACTGTGAAAACTGAATTCTTGGGCAAGTTATGGAGATCATTAAGCTTTGAGGATATGAGAAATAATCACCCTTTCTTCATAAATTCACTGTGAGAATTGAATAAAATGATGAATGGAAATGCTCAGCACTGTGCCCAACGCAGAGTAAGAGCTTTACAAATGTTCACCACTATTATTAACCATGTGAAGGCCCCTCCGTAGGCATAGATTCAAACCTGGAGTCTTTTTTTAAACCCTTGGCCATCAGAAGCTCTAAGGCAAGTTTGAATTAATAAGTTTCTGATGAATTTGGTTCTTAAAGGCATATGACATTAAAAATGTATGATATTTTATGTCTGGGTATAACAGCAAGCTTCAGCATATATTTTACATGTCACAATCAAATAAGAAATGAATCTTGAAGCTCATTGAATATGAGAAATCCAACAGGGAAAATATAAAAATATCTATGTTGAGTATTGAGGATTCATTCTTCAAAAAAGTTTACAAAGAACTCCAGCAGTTTTCTTGGTTGCATAACAAGTCTTTGCCCAGCCAAGGAGATAGCTCATGGTCTAAACACCTGCCTGGTAAGTGCAAGGACCTGGGTTCAATCCCCAGTCTCATATGCCATGCCAGCCTCATACTGAGCTGGCCACCAAGACCAGGCATGGTGGCACATGCCTGTAATCCCAGTGCTGAGGAGACCTAAACAAGAGGATCACTATGAGTTCAAGCTGTGTAGTGAGATGCTGTACCAAATACATTAAAAAAAAAAAGAAGTCTTTGCTGTCTACAAAGGACACAGGGCCAAAAGATGATGCTATGGGTCACTTCCCCCTCTAAATCTCTTTAAAATATTGACAGGTATACATTTGTACGGATGTGCTCATGATGCATTGTATTGAATTATTAACCTACTTTCCTAAAAGTCATTAAGATCTACCTCCCAGTTGATGAAAAAAAAAATCCAACTAGACTTCTGGGCAAACAACAGCAATAACAATTTATCATTCTATACATGGAAACTGAATACATAATTAACTTGCAGAATCTCCATAGATTTCATTCATAAATACCCAGTTTATTGGGATTTGTTAATTCAAGTCATATTTTTAGACAGAACCTGGATGGATACTGTGGGTCGGAGATAAGGTTCTCTCTAGGTAGTTAAGTTAAAATGAGGCCTTAAGGTGGACCCTAATCCTACATGGCCGGCATCCTTATGAGAAGAGACGGGCACACGGACTCACACAGAGGGGAGATCAGGTGAAGGCACAGGGAGATGATAACATCTCAAACTGAGGAAAGAAGTCCTTGGAAAAATCAACCTGACCAACACCTTGATCTTGGACTCATAGCCTTTGGGAATGTGAAAAAGTACATTTCAGTTTTTGAAAGCCATTTGATCTGTGATTCTCAGTTATTGCAACCCTAGTACACTAACCCAGGGACTTTATCAGAAACCACACCTTTTGCCAGGTGTAGTGGCACATGTCTGTAATCTCAGCACTTGGAGGCTAAGGTGGGAGGATTGTTGCAAGTTTGAGACCAGCCTGGGCTACAAAGTGAGCTCAAGGCCAGCCGGAAATGCATAGTGAGACCATGTCTCAAAAAATGACAAAGGAAGAAAGAAAGAAATCACACCTTTTATCCACACTCTCCATCTCCAGGCTTGCTGTCTTCCACAATACCAATTATTGCATCATCTCTAACCACAAGCACATCGGGTAACTTCCCAAGGTCTGCTGGCCCTCACCAGCACCCAAGGTGCAAAGGCAACAGAGTGGGATTTATCTCTCCTCTGGTTTCTGTCACTTTCCCTATATGGAAATGATTTCCTGGAGAACACACCAACCCCTTGCCCTTGGTCAGAGAGTCTTTGGGGGCATGCATGTGTCCACCCAAGTTCATTGTCTCAACATGTGCATACTCACTGGTTCACGGCAGGGACCCCTGATCTATGCAGCGGCACCCCACTGTGCACACAGACCTCCAGCTTCCTTCCAGGATCACCCCTTTCCTCTGTCGCAGGCTGACTCCTGCCCCCTGAGATGGTCCTGTCTAGAGTCTGAAGCATTTGTCAACGTGTTACCTTGGCTCAACCAGTTGCCAGCTCGGGCTGCCCTTGATGCACACTCAGCGAGTGCTGCTTTGGACCACAACCCAAATACTCTGGGCTTGTGCAGAAATACAACTCCTTCCACACTTCTTGTTCATTCTTTTAGCTAGCAGTTATCTTCTGATATTTGTCTGACAGAAGAAAAACTTTTTGTATTACTGTAGAAGGCAGCTTTAGCATCTATGTATAGAATGTGTGGAAAGGCAGCTGTATCTTCTGCAAAAAGGGCAAAATCTGTAGCAGTCATAGCTAAAAGTGGAATGCTATCTGTTGCAAAGGAGTGCCTTTCCAGTGGTAGGATGGCCATTTCTTTCTTTCTCCTCCTTTTTTCCCTCTTCCTTGTTTTCTTCCTATGTGCCCTCTTCTAGCAGCAGTACCACATCACTCAGACTGTCCACGTAAGGGCCCACACTTCTCCCTTGACTCCTACCTCTGCCCATGCCACACCCATTGAGTCACTTGACCCCCAGGTCTGTTCACCTTCTCTTGCTCTCCTCGCCTCACCCTGCCTTGCTATGTCACAGTCTCCCCCATGCTGCAGGGTGCCTGCCCTCCCTTGCCTCTTTACCCACCCAGTGTTCCCCTGACCCTGAATACAGAGTGACTTTCCTCCAGCCCAAACCCACTCTAGGCCCTTCTTGGGTTGACTTGCTAGCCATCACCTCTCAGCCACACCCCCATCTTCTAGATCTTGCTTTGGGATGCTAAGCTGGAGCTCTCTGCACCACATTTCTGCTTCTGCAGACTGGGCCCAAGGAAAAGAGCCTTCCTCCGAGTTGCACACTTGTGTCTCCCGTCAGCATCACCCACGCAGTGGCACCGGTGCTCTGTGGCTAGAGCTGGGGTAGGTCTCCAGCTTCTCTTGATAGCTACAGACTCTTCACAGGCCGTCTGAATCGCCAACTCCAGTTGTCGCCACCCCTGTTTAGTAACCCGAGTAGCCCCCTGTTTCTTCTGAACCTCACGTTCTCATGAATCTTCTTTGTTCCTGAAGCCCTACAGCTGGGAGCCATGATTATCTTTGGGCTCCTTCCATCCCTTTCTGCTCTTCCAGTCCTCCAGAATTCTCCATATCGAGTTTCCTCCTTTGGAATATCCAGAGCAAGTCTGTTGTCTTCCCAACTACACCCTAACCGAGGCACCCCCAAGAGCCCTCCAGCTAGAGATCCAATCTTTTTGTACAAGGATTGCAGACAGTTTGTGTTTAGGCCCAGCACGACATGCTGGCCCACATATGTGCTCTGCAGTCTGTCCAGGCCCATATACAGCCTCCCTGGCTTTGTTTCATTTTGTTTATCTGTTTGTTTGTTTGTTTGTTTGTTTGCCGCACCAGGCTGCAGCCCTGGCTCTCTGCTCATTGCTCTATGAATTCCTCTGCTTGGAATCCACTCCTTGCTCTTCAGCTCAGCTCCCGCACTTGCTCCCCTAGAAGCCTCACCGGTGCTGCTCCACTGTTCATTCCCAACGGCGCCCTTCTCCGGCGCCTGCTCTCAGGTCTACTGCTTCACAGCTCAGAACTCCCTGGCTAAGGGCAGGATCCCGGGCTGGTCTTTCTCCTTCTTCCTCTGTACTGCACGGGCTGTATTCTCTCCCCTCTCCCTTTGTCTGTCTGAGTTTCCTCCTCCTTTCTGGGCCTGAGAAAGATGCTCAAATGGAAACAAAAAAGAAAGAAGAGAGGGAGAGGGTCCTAAGGTGACTTTCAGTGCCACCGGTGTCCGCTTCTGACCTCCGTGTGCACTGTGGGACATACTCGCTCCAGGACCGGAGGGAGCAACAGCTAGCATTCCGAGGCTGCTCTGCCTCTCGTCAGCTGTGCATTTCCTGGGTGAGAAGGACGCAAATGGAAGGCTTCGGAGCTCGGCTCCCGAGGGGGAAACCATAAGAACGGCGACTAAAGAGCAGGAGACACCTGCATACGCGCCAGGGCAGTAAGAGGAAGGCTGTGCCGCCAGCGAGAGGCCTCACTGGCCTGGCGACCGGGTCCCGTGGGAGGACTCCTGCTCACGTTGAGCACGGCTGTCTTGATGACAGAAGAGAAAACGATCCTTGTGCCTGGGAAGCCGACCTGGCCTAAACAAAAGGAGGGAGGTCAACGAGAGGATCTGACAAGGACAAACCCCGGCCTCTTTCATGGTAGCAGCCGTCTTCCCCGCCCAAGCAAGGAGGACTAAGCCCAATGCAGCACCGCTAGCGACCACAACTTCACTTTGTCTCCCTGTCCCTTCGCCTCCTGGCTCTGAAAAATCACTTAAATTATTTTTCATCTGTTCAAAGTAACACTGGGAAGAACGCCTTTTTCTCTCTGTGACGCCATGCGTGTGCACACATGTGTAAAATGACGCTCGTGCCCCCTGAAGTGGGTCTGATTCACCACCCGAGTGCTGAAGAAGCCATGGAGAGGCAAGAGCAGCATTAACCAAACCCTTCTCCCAAGAGCAGACTGGACAGGGAGGCCCAGGTATAAGAAGGGGTTTGCTGTCCAGTGACCAAGCCAGGCCAGGGCCCTCCCAAACTTTAGATCCCTGACCACTCAGGGCTTTCGCTTTGCAATGAGATGCCACTCTTAGATTCACAAAACAAGAATTTATTATTATCCCTGAAGCTCCAGGTGGCAGATTCAATATCCCTTTACCAGGTAAATTATTTATATTGAAATGTGTTCCTGGGAGGTCACAGTGAAGCCGTATAAGCTGGAAGCATCGTTTAATTTATTGTCGCCTGATTCCCCAGTTGCTGCTGGTTCCACCATGGTCATTTTTTACTGACACATTTCCAGTTCGATGTTCTGCATTGGCCAGAGGAGGAGTTTTTGCTGATTGCTCTGTGGGGTATCATGCAAGCACGGAGGAGGTTGTGGTCATGAGCATAGCCTGAGAGAGGACCCTCCAGAGGACCCTCCAGGCCCATGATCCTCCTGCACCCTCCACCTAATGCAGATGGAACACGCAGTTCCCGCCTCTGTGCTGGTGCTTTGCAAAGCTGACCTCGCTTCCTATTCTGACAACCAAGCTTGAAGGCGCTGCCCTTCCTGGTCCATGGTTGCCACTCTTGAGGCTCTGATGAGACAACTCATGGTCTGTGCTTGTGCTGCACAAGTTACAGAGCCAGATCCTCATCCGCATCCGTCTGAATCCAAAGCCCCTCGCTCTGGTGGCCTTGCCTGGTAGGCAGGCAGCTTCCTGGTTAACTGAAGAGCACAACTGAACAACTATTCACTGGTGTCCTCCCCTGTAAAATAGATATTGCTGTGCGGATTAAGGGTGTTAACAGAGGCGCTTGGACAGTTCATCACAAGCATCTGATTAAAATGATACTGTGAGCCGTGGAACGAGGTGCAGACATCTTGGTGGTACTTTTGCCTCATTCTTAAGTGTATCCAAGGCTTCAGAGCCCCAATTCAGGTTTCTAGCTGTCAGTTAGTGACTCTTATCCATGTCATCTCACCTCCGAACCTCAGTTTCTATATCCATCAACTAGAGACAATGACACTCAATCCTGTTCATCTCAGTTACTTTTGATTCATTGCTGGGACAAAATACTCAGCATCAAAATGAAGGAAGGAAAGGTTTATTTAGCTCACTGTTAGTGGAGGTTTCAGTCCATACTTGGCCAGCTCCAAAGCAGATGGGAGCAGTTCATGGCAGCAAAAAAAAACAATGAAGAGCAGAGGAGGAGCTGCTGCTGTGGCATCTATCAAGCCTCTCTCTCTCTCTGCCTTCCATGCTAACTGCAAGAAAGTGTGACAGCTGCTGCAAAGATCCAAGCTCCTCTAAAGCAGTGCCACTGCATTGAGCAAGGTCCTTCAAGGATGTGACCCACTGAAGCCTTCCTGTACCCCTTTATACACCCTTTTTGTGCTGAGTCACTCTGGGGCTGGCCCTCTCAGCCCTACCACACCAGCCTTACCCAGCCAAGTTGACAATGTATCAGCCACTACACTGTTGTTCCACAACATTTGAGACAATGGTGCCCTTAAAAGTTGAACAGCATTAAGTGATGGTGATGGTGTTGGTCATGGTAATGGTGATGGTCATGGTGATGGTCATGGTCATGGTCATGGTCATAGTCATGAGGATAAAGAAATGGAGCCAAGGAAACCACAGGGCCCAAGGTGAACTTGTGAGTCCTTCTAGAGTCTCTTGGTCCTCACTGTGAAATCTATACTTACATCCACTTCTCTCCATAGTTACAGCTGTAGACATATCTGGAGAAATGCAAACACTTGTCAGGCCTTTGGTGTTGACTTCAATGTTCCTCCTCTCCAAGTCAGTGGTGCATATGGCAGCAGGTGAAACCGGGTTGCCATTGACCTAGCAGACTACCGACTCCCTCCCATCTTGACCTCCGTGGTCTGCAGCTCATCCTCCAAGCGCCTGGTGAATTGCTGTGTTGCTTCTTTTGGGATGCCATTGTGGCCCTTCCTCAGCTGCTGCTGTGTCCTCTGTGACTCTTTGTCTTAGTCACTTCTTTCCTACTGAAACACAATGCACAACATTCATAATTTATAGGAAGAGAGATTTATTTGGGTTCACAATCTGTAAGGGCTTCAGTCCATAGTTGTCTGGCTCTAGGGCAGGACAGCACAGCACAGGGCTGTGGCAAAGAAGAGCTGTTCATGGTGTGATGGTGGGGAAAATAAAACAAAAGGGTAGGACAGGGCAGGGAGGTAGACCCTCCTACTTCCACTAGGCTCCACCTCCCAGTAGCATTTGTAGCTATACACTCATTGTTGAATGAATACCACGTGCCCATGATCCAGTCACTCCCAGTGGACCCACCTACATGTGCATGAGGCTTGGGGGACATCTAGACATAATCCATGACTTCTTTCATGCCAAGCCAGTTTGTCAGTGATCAGTCAAGAGTCAGGTTGAGGGAAGGGCATCACACCAGCAAGGAATCATGGGATTAGAATTATTCCACTTCTCCATGGGATTATTCCACTTCCCCACCAACACAAGACCAGCTCCTCAGACTTCAGGAGAGAAAGGGCAGCATGGGGTTTCCAGATCCTATTCTTTGCTGCCTCAGCTATCTCCTAAGTCCCTGACACAATAGGATTTGTTCTCTGAAACTTTCCTCCCATGAAGATCCAGTGCCGGCTACAACACTCTCAGGTCTCCCTAGATGACAGCCATGGCCCTGCTCTGTCACGTTTCACCATGTGTGCATGGTGGGGAGAGACCCACAGAAGAGGACTTTCAATGTACTGATCGCCCAGTATCACTACTAAAGAGAGATGATGCTCCCAGATGTACAGTGTGTGGAAAGGGGATGTCCCCTTAACAGATGACCTAAGATAAAATGGGTCATCTCAGCCCAGTGCTACTCGATCTTATCCAGACAGGTGTAGCACCTGGAGAGCTTAAAAATAACATCAACCAATCAAAACCAAATCTCCAGAGTGGGACCCAGACACAGATCTGTCTTTAAAAGCTCTCAGGGGATCCTGATGCGCAGTGAAACTGAGACTGACACTCACTTTGGCGATCACTACATCTCTCACCTCTCTGAGCTGGGCCAGGATGTGTACAAAGGGATTTGTCCCACAGCCGCAGAATGCCAGGTCTGCATGTGTCCCAGCCTGGGTGTACAGCTGGCGGTCCAAGAGGGCATCCTTCTGGCTGTTTCCCCAGGAGTACATATCGCAAAACAAAGCTGTTCAGAGAGAAGATGTCGCAGATAGAAATCAAACACCCAGAAACTGAAAGAGTGCTGAAGCAGAGGAGGAGCTCCAGACCTCAGGCCCTGGGGACCCTTCCTCTATCAGTAAGGCAGGATAACTAATAAGCAGCCTGCCTGGCTCTCGGGTGTTTATGGCTCCCAAATGAGGATGTAGACAGTAAAGCACGTTGCAACTCCTAAGACTTTGTACGACGATGAGTTATTATGTTGGATTAAAGTTGTCACTGCTCTGCTGCTTTTGTGAGGATAAAATACATTCAACATAAAACCACCATTGAGTGAGAAAAAAAATCCTCTTGTTAGAGTAATTTTCACCTAGAAACTGGGCATGGCGGCATCGCAGTGCCCCAACCCACTGCAGGGGGAAATACTGAATGCAATTGTTCACCAATCCTGGAGCAGCCATGTCTACAAAGATGGGTTTTATGTCCAACGTGAACCAAAAGAGAAACACATCACATGTTGGTGGCAAGGCAAGGTCTTCACTGACATTTGCTGGACATAGAAGTCCCCTTCTCATCCTCTTACCTACCTGCCTGTCAAGAGCTGGTTGCAGAGGATAAGTAAATGGAGAAGTGGAGCCAGAGAAAGGTAGCATGGGGGATCTGACAAGGAAAAATGCAAAGGACCAGACATAGCATAGGGCTATCAGAGGAGAAGCAGCCACCATAGGCAGAGGCCAATATCACGAGGCCCACCTTGTCTTCCCTCTAACAGCAGAGTCAGGGGACTCTACAGGATTCAGCTTGGCCTTCTGTCCTTTCTTTGCTAAGCTGGGGAAGCCCAACATGATCATCACCCAACCCCAGCCCAATGTCCTTGATTCAGCCCAAGCTAGTGTTGACTCACCTGCCTTATGATTACCGATGCTGAGGCACAGATATCTTAGACCTGGTATTTGTCAGCTCTGGCTGACACAGGAACTCCACAACCTAAGAGGGTTCTATAGTTTATATTCACATTCTCACAATTCTGGAGGCCACAAGCGCCAAGTCAAGTGTTGATAGGGTGTGCTCCTTCTGGGGTTGCTCTCCCTGACATACACCTGGCCACCCTCTGATGCATCCTAGCACTCATAATTGGAAGAAATCACCTCCTCCTTTTATAAGAACAGCATTCAGACTGGATTAGGGGCCCACTCTGGTGGGCCCACTTTGATCTAATCACCTCTTGAAGACTTTTTGTCCAAATACAATCCCATTCTGAGATGCTGAGGGCCAGTGCTTCAATCTATGAACTACTTTTGAAGAGGGGACATAATTCAAGCTTTCTCTACAATTGTCACTATTTTTTTTTTGCCTGATTTCCCCTTCACTACCATTTGGCTTTTTGTGCTTGTGTTCTGGCCTTGTAGACTTGGCCACTTGTATTGGCCACTGACCTCATCCATTGCCCTCTCTCCCATTCACAGACTCACGCCACTTCTGGGAGTTTCAGGTTGGAGTGCCACTTGAATCCTGACCCCTAACTCGGTCTTAGGTTGCCTCCACCCTAGTTCTGGGCAGAATGGAGTTTGGTACTGCCAAGAACCAACATTCAGGTTGTGTGTTCCTGGATATAATGTCATGATCCCTTCCTAGTCTTTCTCCAATAGTTATGTAGTTTGAATGGGTTTAGGGGTAACATCTGAAAGAATGTAAAAGGCCCATTTGGTTGGTCATCATTAGCAATGACGGTTGTCTCCCAATGCTCCTCTTAAATGCTATAAACCCATTCCTTACAAAACTGAAGGGAGGGGCTGGGGAGATGGCTCAGTGGAATAAGTGCTTCTCTGGTGAGCACAAGGGCCTGAGTTCAATACCTGGTTCTGCAAAAAACAAAAACAAACAAACAAAAAAAAACTGAATGGAGTCAGGCATGGTAGCATACATATGTGATCCAAGTTACTTAGGACCCTGAGACAGGAAGTTTGTCAGTTCAAGGCCAGCCTGTCTCAAAATAAAAGATAAGAAAAAGGCTGGAGATGTAGCTCAGCACTTGATGGGTTCAAACCCTAGTACCACAAGAAGAGAAAGGAGGAGGAGGAGGAAGAGGAAGA
>NW_004524611.1:9082476-9094417 GCF_000260255.1 Octodon degus
GAAGAAGAAGAAGAAGAAGAAGAAGAAGAAGAAGAAGAAGAAGAAGAAGAAGAAGAAGAAGAAGAAGAAGAAGAAGAAGAAGAAGAAGAAGAAGAAGAGAAAATTTCAAAAAAATGTCAAGGAGACTCATACATGTTCTTGAATACACAATAAACCTACTTCTCAAGAGATGTCTGGTTTTGGCTGATAGGCAAAGGTGACTTGCTGTACTCAGGAAACCTTGAAGTCTGTTGGGGCATTTGTGCAAGCATAGCACCTTTCCCAAGACAGGTCAAGCCAAATCCCCCATGGCTAGGCGGAGTCCTGCAGAAGGAATGAGTGAGTATGAGCCAGACAGATGAGCGGTAAAGTTTACCAAAAAGTCACTTTATCACCAAAAATTCTGGCTGCTTCCAAAGCACTTCCTTAGCCTCAACTAGAAATCTGCCAGCTTGTGATCAACTTGTTTCTTTGGCCAAAGCATGGGGGAGTCATATTTACTCATTCATTCATCCAACAAATATGAATAAGTTATCATATACTCAGCCTTGGGCTGGAGGTCAGGAAGAGAGGGATGAAAAGGACAGTACCTGATCTCAAGTGGTAGCATTAGGGCCTCCTGGATGTGGGGACGTTGGTGTCAGGTAGGCTCTGGAGCCAGGACACCTCATGCATGCACATGTCTCTAGAGTCCAGGGTCAGCTGTGGTCCTGAGCCTGGAGGGAAGTGGGCTCTTCAGCCAGCAGGTCCACAAGGGTAAGGCAGTGCCAGCTCCAGAAGGTGGAGGCAGCAATGGATTCAAATGAGGCTAACCCAGAGGACATCAAGGAAAGGACTTGCCCCACAGCCCCTTGCAAGCAAGCATGACATCAGATAGGACACCAAATACTAGAGAATCCTGATATCCCAGGGACAAAGCTTGGTTTCTACAATGGCCTGGGGCAGGTGGGAAGCATCCCTTCGATGAATAAGGTCATGTGAGGCCATCTGGTGCCTGGCCAGATGTCTTGTTCTATCTACAAAGCCAATTTCCCCCAAGAGCTGCTCCCACAGGGGTGGGGTCCCACAGAGTCTGCCTTCCCTGATTCGCCCCATGGACTGCTTTTGGGTGCCCTAAATAGATGGATTTCTTAGACCGATCGAGAGCATCCCATGTACTCCGGCACCACGAGTAGTGTTAAACAAAATCCTTAGCATAGCAGATGTGTATTAGTCAGGTTCTGCAGGAGGACAGAATCCAACAGAGAGCATATATGTGTTGAGGGAGGGAGGATTCCTGTGGATTCTACTTCTCTGGACACCCTTAATATGCATCTCAGAAGGTCCAGCTTTTCCCTTCCTCTTTCTCTGTCTCCTCTTTCACTGCCTCTATAGTAGGGGAGCTCCTTGGGGATTTTCCCATTGCCATGACAACCCCACTCAGTCCTGCTGGATGGCCCCTGCCTCA
Source organism: Octodon degus (assembly GCF_000260255.1). Taxonomy (NCBI): domain Eukaryota; kingdom Metazoa; phylum Chordata; class Mammalia; order Rodentia; family Octodontidae; genus Octodon; species Octodon degus. The sequence continues at coordinate 9,083,903 of NW_004524611.1, forward strand.
CCTCCACCTCTTGCTGAATAGCATTACCTCCTGGGTTCTACAAAGTGAGCCTTGAGTCTTGAACTCAGTCTGCCTTTATAAGCAGGTGATGAGTGCATAAAGGCTGCCTGGCACTACTCTCCACTCCGAGAGCCATGTAAGGTTCTCATCACCATCTTCCATTACTGCACAGGCATCCCCATGGCTGGCAGAGCAAACTCAGGGCTTGAATGTAGGTCTGCCTCTTACCGGCTGTATAATTTGAGGCAAGTTAGGGAATCCCTCCATACCCGCAGCTCACTTGTTGGACAAAAGTGTGGGGTGGTGCCTAGTTTCCAGGTGTACTGCAATGACCACAAGAGTCAAATCCTGGCACACAGCACATAGCCATCAGTGCTGGCTATGGTGGACCAACAGTTTGGCTCCTCCAGTCTGGCTGGCTGCATCTCCTGCACACAGATCTGGCCCCAGGATCTTCTTACTTCTGCTCCAGTGTCACCTTCTGAGACCCAGGCTGTGACAACAAGGACCAACCCGTGATGTGCCAGAGTTGCCGTCACCAGAGCCTTGTCTACAATCCAGGAAGGCTGCATCTTGGATGCTTTCTGATGCCAAGCAGTGGTGTCCTGGAGAAGCACTCTGTTTTTTTCTGGTCTGGAGATGGCATCAGCATTAACAAATGGAAATTAGGAGGCATATTTTTTCCTTGAATTTAAGGAAGAATTTCATAAGAATGAGAAACACCCTGAGATGAGCACAGAAGGCACCCTGACACTCTGTCACAGGCAGGCTGGGAGGGGCTTCAGGCCTGGCATGGGCAATGATCTAAGTCTCCTTCCAGTTCCTTTCCAGCCTTTGGAGTTGGGCTACTGGTAATTTGATGTCTAGAATCTAGTTCAAAATTAGTATTCTGAGTAAATAACATGGGGCCTTAGGCTGCACATTGTCTCATTTTCATGCCCTAAGGACAGAAGACTCAGCAGAAGGCAGAAAATAAAGGAAGAAAACTAAGGCACTGTGCAATTCAAAGACTTCAAGGTGGGTCCAAGGCTGACGCTGAAGAGCACACGGAGAGAAAGGAAGAGGAAATCTACCACCTCAGGGACCTAGATAAATGACCCCTGGAATTGAGTGTGGTGGCCAAGCAGGAGAGGACCTGGGACACATTTCATCACAGGGAACCAAAGACCCAAGGGGGCCTTTGTTATGACTGACTGGCACCCAAGTGGGGTAACAGAACCTCTAAACATGAATGGGATGCCCCCCCAGAACAGTAGCAGCCTGTGCCCTCCTCCTTGGGACAACCCAGAGGAGGTCCCAAGCCTCAGGATTGCTCAGAGTCCAGCAGGGTGCAGGATCAGAAACCAGGTGTCCCAGAAGACATAAGTGGGCAGATGGACCAAGATAACATCGCAGGTTCCATGCCCTGTGTCACAGTATGAGTGTCAGTACAAATCCAGGGAAGAGGAGGAGGCAGCAGGAAAGTGGAACACAGAGAGCGCCTCCCAAGCACTCAAGGATGGCCTTGATGGGACTTAAAGTACTTAAAGGAGCCCTGAAGCTAGAGGGAGGCTGCAGAACTATACGCATGAACCTATAACCAAAGGTCAGCAGGACATAGGATGTCCCCACACACGCAGCAGGACAAGTGAGAGTATGCAACCCTGGTCCCCCCACCTGATCACTGGACTCTGTCACCCTGTGAGTGCCCTTGTGCTTGGACCCAGGCCCAAGGAAATCAGAAGCTCAGACTCAACAGAAATGAAGGTTGCAGCCACTTTGTGGAATGCAAACTTCATACCAGAATTAAATTTGCTTGTAAGAAAATAAAATGCAATTGCTTACAGTAGGAATTTGTAACTGGCTCCGTACTCGCTCCCTGGGCAAATTTGTGGAAATGTGTTTGGCCCTCCTGGGGCAGCCTGCGGCTGTCTGGTTGGAATGGTGATTTGCTTTACTGGGCTGCATCGTTTGTCAAGATGTCATCTGCTCTGGGCGCTGGGTAGCAGCTGCAGTGCAGCGGGAGGGAGAGCTTGGCAGGCAGGGCTGCGTGCGTGAGTCTGGGGTCCTCTTCCAGATCAGTGTGGCGCCAACGTGCACCTGTGGCTGGGATCTGAGTTCTGAGCCTCCTGGCTCCATCTGTGGCTGCCTCTGCACCCAATTATGTCACTTCACGATGCGGAAGCTCCCCAGGAGAAAGCTGTGCGAACCCCGGGCCAGCGTCCCTGTCTCCCACATCCTCCGTGACCTCTTGCCTTCTTCCTGCAGTTTGACTCATCCTGAGCTCTTGTGCTGCCCCGAGCTGTGACTCACAAACCATGCTCCACCAGGACCCCTCACTCTTCTCCACTACGACTCCCAAAGGGACAGCGTCGGTACTGAGCTAGCCCCTGAGCACGCACAGACTCTCATGGGCTGCAGGGGCGAGCTCGGGCCTGCTAACTGTGTCCTCTACTCAGCTTCCCCACATCGCTGGGTGGTGCCTTCCACAGCCAGGTGCAGGGGCCACCCACCCAGGAGTCAGCCTCGACCTGTGCCACCAACGTCCCTATCAAACAGGTCCTCTCCGTTCCATTCCATCAGCGCTTTCTCCTCAACCATCTCCCCAATTCAGGACAGTGCCCACTAGGGCCGGTTGCAAGCAGCTCTTGTGTCCCTACTTCTGATCCTGCTGTTAACACTCCCTTCTCACAGAAGGCTAGAATAATGGCTTAAAATGCGCATGTGCGCATCCTGCTTTCTCGCTGTACGCCCCACAGGGCCTGCAGACAGGAGGACCGCTTCTGCTTCCTTTGGATCAGACTGGGGCCATTCTGCGTGAGACTCCTCTGCTCCTGCCCCCACCCCCACCCCCCACCCCCACCCCGCCCTGGCAGCTTCTGATCCCACTCCATCCGAAGAAGGTTTTCCCTCAGTCCGCTTGGTGGCTCCAGACTGGCCGTGGCCACTCTGTCGAAATGTAACCCTTCCTTCCCCTTTCACCCCTGAGAGGCTGGCACTGTCCCTCAGGTGCCAAGAGAATACAAAGAGAAATAAAAAGAAAGCACCGGCATCTCTTTTTCTGTCTTCCTCCGTGTTCATAATACTTTCGACTCTGTGTATTTTTTATAACACATCGGTGCTATGATGTGTGCATATTATTATAAACAAATATATTTGCATAGAGCTCACTGTGCACCCATACAGGGCAAGTGTTCAGAATTTTTAGATAGAAATAGCAATCAAAAACCTGGAAGCCGCTGCTCTGTTACAATACATTATCTTAAGATCTTTTCTAATATGTCACTAAATAAAGATTTTCTTTTGTTTTGCTTCTCTCTCCTAGTATATATCTCTCTCCTAGTACATAAACTCTTGTTCACGTGGCATTATCTATATGACCCTCACTTAGAAGAAGCTGGCTACATTGTTTATCTTCAAAAAAGTATAGTCGAATCCAAGTACTTGGGTTCAAATCCCAGCTACTCGGAAGGCTAAAGCAGGAGGATGAAAGATTTAAGACCAGTGTGGCAACTTAGAGAGAGCTCATTTCAAATAATAATAATAATAATAATAATAATAATAATAATAATAATAATAATTACAGACAGACAGACATCTTTCGGTATCCATGATGGGTGAGTCCCAGGACCTCTGCAGATACCAAAATCCACACGGGCTCCAGTACCCTACATAAATGGTACAGTATTTGCCTAGCACCTACTCACACCTTGCCGTGTGCTCCTGCTCAACTCCAAATCATGTATCACACCTGATGCGATGTCAGTGTTACAGAAATAGTTTTTTTCTTCTTTTTTGGTACTAGCAATCAAACTTAGGACCTTGTACTTGCCAGGCAGAAGTTGTGCCTTTGAGCGACAACCCCAGCCCTAGAAATAGTTTTATACTGAACTGTTTATGTGGAATAAAGTCAAGAAAAACATCTGCACATGTTCACTGCAGATAGAATTTTTTTCTCCAAATACTTTTAATCTGAGGTCTGTCGAATCCACAGATGCAAAACCAGAGGCGCGGAGAGCCGGCTGCGTTTGCCGACAGATGGGGTGAAGGGAGGGAAGATGAACAGAGCTCTCCCCGGATTCTAGTGGGAGGATGGCTGGCTGTTGCTAACTCCCTCCAGCGCTCAGGATACTGGGAAAGAATGTCACAGTAACTGGAAGCCCACAGAATGAGGCCTTCTCGGATCCACTGGAGGTGTCTGGGCCTTTTATCCTCTTTCCAGGTCAAGCCCTTGCCTCTGCCTACGACTCAAATCTTCAAAGCAACTGATGTCTTAGAATCTGAAGGACAGTCCCCAGGAAGTCATCAACACTTTAAAATAAACATCCTACAACTTTCACAAATATTCACCCCTAATTTGGACCTAGAAGCCCACCTCCACTTTCCAGTCATAGCGCAAAAGGAGTCAGGCAATGAGCAAGCATTTTTACCCTGTTGTTTGTGCCTGTATTGAGATTTTTCCAGTGGTGAAATTTTTTCCCATTTGCTTTATCACTGCCTCTCTTTTCTTATTTTTATTTTCTTTATTTTTGGCAATATTAGAGATTGAATCCAGGGCTTTCACACTGAGCTGCATCCCCAACCCTGGATTTTTTGTTTTTAAATTGAAACAGGTACTCCCTACTTTACTACATTACCCAGACTGCCCTTGAACTTGCAATCCTCCTGCCTTGGCCTCCCAGCATGCTGGGATTATAGACAGGGCCTAACCACACCATACTACTCCTTTTCATACTTCTATATATACATTTTTTCAGCCACTTAAGACTAACATCTGTACACTGTACAAAATACTGTTGTATTTCCTGTGAATAAAGATGGTTTCTCACAACTGCTGTGCTGTGATCAGTTTCAGGAAATTTAACACTGAAGCAGTGTTTTTATCGGATCTACCATCAAGTACTGTATATTGAAACATTTTCAGCAGCAGGACTGAAAGTCCCTTGGAGGAACTCTCTTTCGGCATTACAGCAGGACATGGCAGCTTGTGATGGCACAGACTGATCTGATTCTCTCGCAGAGCTGAGATCAAGGTCCAAGGCCCATCTCCCAGTGTTCCGGTCAAGGCATTGGTGGGGCTGCCCCCTCCCAGGTGCTCTGAGGCAGAACCCACTTTCTTGCCCTTTCTATGCTCTACACACATTTGGCCTGCTCTCCTTGGCTTGTGACCTCTTCCTCCAATGGCCTCTCCCAGGTCTTCCTTTGACCCAACCATGTGATTACACTGAAGGTCCATCCAGACTGTCCAGTATAATTTCTCCCTGTCATGATCCTCAGCATAATCACATCTGCATGTCCCCTTGGCAATAAAGGATGACATCTATGGGTCTGAGTATTGTGAGGTCGATGTCTTGTGGGGGACCCCTTCAATCCACATATGGATGAACATGTTGCAGATGCACAAAGGCACTGAAAATCCAGCCTGCAGTTCACTTGGTGAAGACCATGTGCATTCTTTACACAAAAAGTTCCTATGAGCTGCCAGGTCTGTGTCCAAGAGGGTACCCAGTGAGGGCTGCTCTTCCTGATTTGCAGTATCCATGTATGTCATTACTGCTTTCTTCCCCACTCTGCTCTGCCCAAGGATCCCAGAAGTCTTGTGGAGGAGGTGGGCTTCCTTGTCATATGCTGTCGAAGCCCAGGTCTCCACCCAGGGCATAGGCTCCAGCTACATAGAGCACCAGGGACCCCTGCAGCTTCAGTGACACACTGGGGCCCATGGGTGAGAGGGGGACATGGCCTTGGAGCCCAGGATATCTGCTCCTTTTGCTGCACCAGCCAAGCTATGATACACCTGTTCCATCCCAGAGCCACCGAGGCAGTTCTGTCCTTCTATGGTGGAAATGGCTTTAAGAGACTTGTTTTCCTGGGTCCTGCCTGCTCCACAGCTCCCTAACTGGGGTTATTACCTCGGGAATGCTCTCACATGCTCTCCCTACCTTCCTCCCTCTCTCCCTCCTTCCCCACCACCTTGGTTTTTTAAAAATAATTTTATTGAGAAACAAATAGCAATGAGACAGTTTCAAAACTGATTAGTAGGACAGTTTCGATAATTAATACATTACATATTGTTCTCTTAGTGGTTATTCATTGTACAAGATGCAGACATGATATCCTGTCCACAAACACTATTAGAACAAATCTTTCTATTCATTGAATTAAGAGAATGTAGTTGTATATCTATCCTAACTATTTTGAATACATAAATACAAAAGGGTCATTCATTTGTATCCCCTTTTTTGTTTAGTTTTGTCAGAGAAGGGTATTCCATTGTCATTTAAATATTATAGGTGCATGAATTCAGCAAAATATTCCAATATAGACCAGTAATCCATAATAGTAGTGGGCTTTCCAAAAGATTGGTAATGTCAGAAGTTGTTGACTTGAGCCTTTTACAGCCCAGCATATTAAAATGGCTTTACTTTTTATACTTCATTTTTATGTTTTTCTGCTGGATGGTTAAGACCAAGATAAAGCAAGACCTATATAACAAGAAATGTAATTTTTGTATCTGATATGATCAGTCAAATCCCCTCAGGATTTATCCTGAAACCCTGTACCGCAGTTCGTAGATCCTTTGTCAGTGTCAGCCGTGTGGATGAATCACAGCCATTACTTGACCAATTTGCTTCCTGTGAAAGCCTGAAAGAATGTCTTCTCTCTATGTGACTCTCCTTAGGCACACTCTACATCATCGATCACTTTCCTCTTTGGCTCCATAATCTCCTTCATCAGAAAATTTGGGACACAACTGAGTTACATGGTGTTATAGTACAGGTTCTCCTATGTCCTGAGTCTTCACTGACCTTGAAAGGCTAGGGCCAAAATGTTGGCTGTCATTGGAGCCCTTCTTTTTCTCTAATCTTTATTCTGCAAATTTAGGTTGTTAACCCTCTAGAAGAGAAGCTTATTATTATTACCCTACAACATAGGCAGTTGACCTTAACCTCACTATCTGTCTGAATATCAAACATCTTAGGCATAACATGGAACAGGTATTTTTCATCAAGTATTGATATGTTAACCTGTAAGTCCCTACAGAATATGAAGAAAAAAAATTAAAAAACTATTTTAAAAAATAGGAATAAATAGTTACATATTTTTACTCAGAAGTTTACAAATCTAACCATATACAACATTGTAAAAGGACAGTCTTGTGACATTTTTTTCTTGTCTCTTGTTTTCATTTATTACCCTTTTTTTAAAACAAACATTTACTTGAGAGACAGTATTGCAGTAATTGGTATGTCATGACAAGCAGTACGTATTTAGAAGACCAGAATGACAGGCATTCCAAGCATGACCCTACTAGTACATGTTGCCCACCATCTTGTTTGTTTTATTCTGTTTTGTTTTGCTTTGTTTTGGAGACAGGATCAGCCTGTAGTTCAGGCTGATCTTGAACTCACTAGGTATCCCAGGCTGGCCTCAAACTCATGGCCATCCTGCCTCAGCTTCCCAAGTGCTGAGATTTTAGGTGTGCGTCAGCAAGCCCAGCTAGTGACCCTCTTATTCTAAGAAACCTTCAGATTCATAAACTCCTGGCCCCAAGACCACGGTTCCTGATTTCCATTTCCTGTCCCCTTGGGTGAGCTAGAGTTGACACTGTGGAATTCTCCGTTCCCAGTGGCTCCTTCTGTAGGCAGCTCATCAATCGTTCTGCTGCCAAGGGTGGTGACTCAGTCATGAGCTCAGGGGACCCCTCTGTGCCACTAACACCCCTCTGCACACCCCACATTCCACCCCCCATGCTGCTGCCGTTAGCCCCAAGGTCCTCTGAAGCTGTCAATATCTGTTTGGGGCACTGAGGTCTCACTGCCACCTCCCCAGAGCTAGGCTATGCCAAGACTGTCACAGAAGCATGCCAGGCACCACTCAGCTTATGTTCTTCTGGTGACCAGGCCAAAGGCAAGTCCTTGGTGTGAGACCAGGGCTTAAAAACAAGGGTGGAACTAATTCTAGAAGGTGAGGTCACATGTGTGGTAAATGCTTAAAAGTTTAAAAAATGTATTACAGCAAGAGTAAGTTGTTATTAATCCCTGCTTAAAATATTCCCCTTTGCTTAGAACGCACTTATCCCCTCGTTCTTGACGCTTTCTAAAGCAGTTCTGGAACTACTCTTGCCTGAGGATTTCTAAGCAGTGAAGTAAATACAACAAATGTTGCTGCCTAGTGCCATCCAGTGCAAAGGCAAGCGGTAAAACTTCACTTCCCATCCTTTAAAATTCTGAGCATATTAAATGCCACTGAGCGGGCTGGTGAGATGGTTCAGTGGTCTAAAGCACCTACTTAGAACAAGCTGAGCAAAAGCACAGGGACCACGGTTCAATCCCCAGCACCACATGCCAACCAGCCCCGCCCCCTGGTGGGCTGAACTGGCCACACACTAAGTAAATAAATAAATATTTATTAAAAAAAAAAAGAAGAAGAAGAAAGCACACAGCTGTCCCCTACTGGATTGGATGCCCAACTGGTGGCATTCTAGCATGACAGCCCTTTCTAGTCTGGCTACTCCAGGACAGTGGCCAAGTGACACCATGACATAGGACTGAGGAGTAAAAAACACAATGTATTGCTATTGTATTGTTGGTATAGTGTCACATTTCCTGTAGGTGGTACACTCTCCATGTTCACCAATCTCTGTAGAAAAAGTCTCTTCTGACTCTGCAGATAGAGATCTACAGGTTACCTAAGCATCTTGTCAAGGGGGCCTTACAGGAAGTAGATAGCTTCCACATAATTATCCAGTGGACAGTGAAGCTTAAGAAATTCAGAGGTGATTTGTGTAAACAATGCTCTGTCTTGGCTGGGGAAAATGATGGCAGCCACAGATATGTCAGAGAAAATTAATTTGTGAAGTTTTGACATCTGGCTCAGGTAAGGGGCCAAAGTAGCATGGTGGAGAGTGTCCAACTGAGGCTCACAGCGACCTGTACAGAATCAAGGTTCAGGATTTCTAGCACCTCTGTGATACTTTGAAAGCACATGGATGTATTCCTCCTGGTTGTATAACGCAGTTGCAGCATTTCTTCTCCTTGTGCACCTTGAGAAGATTGGATTAGAATGGACACAGGCATTTCTGAGCAAGCCGCAGGCTATAAACCTCTTCAGGCTCTGTTTCTCCTCTAAGTTTTGCTCACTCTTCTTATTTTTCTCCTCTTCTTGACCTCAAAGGAGAAGGCTTGAAACACATTTCCAACCTAAACTCTCCAAAAGTTCTGGTGCACACACAACATATCTAGCACTTGCAATTTTAATGTTCTATGTGGGAATAAGGAAAGTGTCTGAACATGCTGGCTGAGAAGCAGTTTTCTCTTGTGCTATACTAGCTCTAGGCATCACTTGCATTGTTTTCCACTCATTTTCTACCTTATGTATTTTCCTTCCACTTTCAACAATGTATCCAAATAAATTTCTGCTACAAGGGCCTGTGGAGGGGGCAGGACCTTACGGTTCCTTTCATTGCATCTGGTACAGTTAGCAGTCCTCTCCAACTTTGGGTCAACCCCAAGGAGCCTCGCCAATGCCCTTCTCTGATTCCTTTGGTTGTTACTAAATATCAGATGTCTCTTCTCTCCCTTCCAGTCTCCATACTCCTGACACGTCCAGTCTCTTGCTCAATGAGCAGGATCCCCATTCCAGGACACTCAGGCAAACCTGATCCAGCAGCACATCAAGCACATCCAGCACAGCTTGTAAGATCTGTATGTTCCTTCTCTACAATTGGACAATAACCAGATAAACTTGTGATGCGTTTGGTTTCCTCATATTCATCAGTGTTCCCAGAGGCAGGCGCTGAAAGGGACAAGACAGTACCATGGCCTTTGGGACCTCAGGGTGTCCACTGCTTTTTTTTGAAAAAATAAGCATTTTATTGTTTATAATACTGTCAATAAATTTTTCAAAAGAAAAAAAGATAGGATTTTGTTTTTCAAAACAGGCAGGATGAAAGTGAAAAGAATGACAGTAAAAGCTTGTGGTAGTAGGTAGAGGACAAACCCATACTCTTATCTGGATTCATCTATGGTCAGAATCTCGAATACGTCTTCATTAAGACAGAAGTAGGCCTTTGGGCAGGGTGTCCACTGTTGAGGACTTCCAGGAACACTTCTGGTAAGAGCTCCCTCGGAAAATTTTGCAGAATTGCAATGGCCAAGTCATTGTCCCTCAGCAGGCTTTGAAGTGCCGGCTTCAGGGGTGTGGATGGGTACTGCATTCTTATCCTGGTAAATCTTTAAGGCCAATGATCCTGAAGAAACATCCAGAGAAAGCTGTCCTTTCAGTCAAGGCTCAAACTCACTTCCTGCTCTTTAATCATGAAACTTTCTTACAAAGACCCTGGTCTCACAATGGTAAAAATATCTTTAGTTTTTCCAAGATCTCTTTTGTGCTTATAGCTCTAAGGCGTTACCTCAGCTTGTAATCACACCATAATAAATATCTCAAACAGGATTTTCTGCCGTGTTCCGGGAGCCCCCAGACCCAGTCCTAGCCCAGGTCCGGTGAGTGTGCGGAGAGTTTCCTGCTACCCTGCGC
>NW_004524611.1:9094517-9165192 GCF_000260255.1 Octodon degus
AAATGCCACTGAGTTGTGCACTTTTTAAAGTGCAGAGGTGCCAGGAGTAGTGGCATGTGCCTGTAATCCCAGCGCCCAGGAGGCTGAGGCAGGAGGATCACTGCAAGTTGGAGGCCAGCCTGAGCTGCATAGTGGATTCAAGGCCAGGCTGAACTATATAGAGAAACCCTGTCTCAAAAAAGAAAGTATGACCCATCTAGCATGGCTTACAAAAAGTTAAAGGTAGAATATACTGTGTCTTTGGTTGATATTTCAATGCTCATTCATCTGTGACGTGTTTCCAAAGTGGGTATCATTCTGGACAGACTCAGGCTTCAGGCCTCACGGAGCTGCTGTTCACAATACTGATAGTATATTCGCATCTTACATTCATCGGCTCACATGGAAAAGTCCATATGCTACCTCAGTTCTACCACAAGGCTGATATATTTCAATGACTTAAAAACATCAGTATTAATTTGGAGTTGACAGAGGTAACCTAACCAACTACCATTATGTTTGGTACTAAGAGATATACCTTTCAATAAAATTATTGGAATGCAAAAGAAAGGGTTGAGGGAAGAAAGAAAGTGTGAAGGACTGGCGGGGTATTGGAATTATATCTTGTGACTTCTGGTTCTTCCTCAAAGTCAAAAGGACTATGAAAGGAAAATATTTTGAATGAATTTAGGCCACAGAGGCTGCCACAGACTATTCAGGTAAGGACACTCACAAGAGAGGAATTCCAGAACTGCTTCAGAAAGGGGCAAGAAGGATGGGCCAAGTGCTGGAAGTGAGAGGAAGAATCTGAGAGGGATGGGTGGCACTGTGCCTTTCACTTAATATTTTCTTTCAGTTTCAGTATTCACCATAGTTTCTTACATCATACATCACACAGGGGCAATGTGCTTAATTTTAGACCCAGGGTCACCCCACCTCTGGAGCTGAGGGGATCATTTCAGCCAACAGGAGGGCACAGGGGCCAAAGGTGGGATCCTTCACGGGCCAACAGTCTGTCCTGTTTTTGTTCCTCCTGGAGCCAGAATTCTCACTTTGTCTATCTCACAAGAAGAGTAATTAACACCTTTCAAGTTGTACCTTTTCTTCCCCAAGGTATCAAAGAGTTCATTTCTGGGATCAGACGGATGTGAAAGGCTTTTTAAATTACACTGCCAATAAGTTGCCTCTCCCGCAGAGCAACAGAGATCTAATGAATGTGTAAAATCACATCCAGGCCAGCGCTAAATTGATTCAAAACTGAGGTTTGTGGCCACAACAGGAGGGGCTGGGCCTGGGCCTGGAGCTGGAAGGACACATGGAGAAAATGTGCAGCACCTGCTTCTTCCTGAGGACCGCCAGGGACACCAACAGCTGAGGGTGTGGCAGGCCAGAAGCCTGCAGCTTGAAGACATGGAGAGTCTTCCGTTGGAGAACAAGAGGGTGTGGCAGCTCCTGTGGTGCCCCCCAGAGGTCAGGCCTGCACTTGGTCACCCCAGAAAGAAGCAGTTTCCCACAGAAGGGGTCCTGGGGCATGGCCTTGGGTGGACAGGAGCTAGGTCAGCCCTGTGTCCCCACCATGGCTGCCTTCACAGTGGCCTTGCCTCGAGATAGCCAAGTAGACAGCCAGGCCACCTGGACCTCAGGTCTCGTCTCACTTCTGTGCTTTCTGTTATCTCCTTGGAAAATGCATTTTAAGTCTGGTGTGGTGGTGCATACTTGTAATCCCAGCACTCTCAGAGGCTGAGGCAGGAAGATCACAAGTTTGAGCCAAGCCTGAGAGACTTAGTGAAAATTTGTCTCAAAAAAAAATTTTTTTTAATTTGTAAAGGGCCGAGGATGTAGCTTAGAGGGAAAGCAGTCAGATCTGGATTTGGTTTTGCACATAAGTATAGGACGCAGGTCTTTGGAAGGGGGCAGTGGAGAACACACTGGTCTTCCAGCCCAGGTAGCTCTGCCTTATCAGGCTGCCTGATAAAGAAAGAAATGAACATTCTGAGCATCAGTCATCATAGCCCAAAGTGTAAAACAACAGCAGGTAAGTGATTAAACAAAACGTGGACTCTCCACACAGTTTTTCAACCATAGAAAGGAATGAAGTGCTCACATTCACTACAAAGTAGACAAATCTCATAAGCATTCTGCTAAGTAAAACAAGCCCTTTGCAAAGATCCATATATTGTATGATTTCTTCTCTTTGAAATGGCCAGAATCAATCTATCTATAGAGATAATAGACAAAGGCTTTCCTAGGCTCTGGGGGATGGGGCATGGGGGTAGACATGAGTTTGCTTTTTAGGATTATGAAAATGTTCAAATCGTCCCCCTACCCCACCTTTGGACTAGTTACAGATTGAACCTAGGGCCTTCATATTGAACTACATCACTAGTCCTTCTTAATATTTTCTATTTTGAGACAGGCTTTCACTAATTTGCTGAGTTGTCCAGGATGAGCTCCAACTTGTGATGCTCCTGCCTCAGCCTCCAGGGTGCTGAGGTTACAGTCAGGCACCATCACAGGCAGCTTGTTCTAATGCTCTTGTGGTGGCAACTTTAAAATTCTGAATATGCTCAATGCCACTGAGTTGTGCCCTTTTTAAACTGCAGATGTGCCAGGCATGATGGCATGTGCCTGTGATACCAGCACACTGAGGCAAGAGGATCACTGAGAGTTGGAGGCCAGCCTGAGCTACATAGTGGATTCAAGGCCAGCCTGAACCATATAGAGAAACCCTGTCTCAAAAAAGAAAGTGCAGAAGGCTCATATGGTATTGAAATTCTATCTTGTTAAAGACGAGGACTCAGTCACCCATCTGTAAAGTTAGTGAGCATTGTCCACTTCGAAATTGTGTGTGGGCTTTATTTCATTTATATTGCTATAACAAAATGCTGAAGGCTCATAGTTTATAAAGACTGGAAATTTATTTCTCATGGTTCTGAAGGCTGTGGGGTCCAAGGCAGAGGAGGTAATGGGTTTGGTGTCTGGTGAAGACCATTCCTCATAGATGACACCATCTGCAGATGACTGGGTCAGAAAGGGCCATAGAGGGTCCTCACATCCCCAAAGAGCTCAACCCTAATACCACCACAAAACAATTAAGTTTCCATCCAAAGTTTGGAGGGGACATATTCAAATCTCAGCAGTGGGCATTTTAGCCCAGGCTCTGACCCAAGGCAAGACCTCAAAATCATAACTATTATCAGTCAACTGCAAGGCAGAAAAGCTGGGCTGTAATCCCAACCCTAACCTGGCTTCATTGTGTGACCGTAGGAAGCATGTAGCCTCCCTCAGGACTGAGAGGTCTGACTTTTCAGACTGAAAAGGTCATGAAGGTGACAAGAATGAAAGTCCTCTGTTGTGCTATTCAGGAGAGAAATGGGATCTGGTACAAGATTGCTGGGTAAATGAGACAATGGAAGGGTGGATGAATGGGTAGATGAATGGATGGGCAGATGGATGATGGATGGATGGATGGATGGATGGATGGATAGATGATGGATGGATGGACAGATGGATGATGGATGGATGGATGAACAGAAGGATGGATAGATGGATGGATGGATGGACAGATGGATAATGGATGGATGATGGATGATGGATGGATGGACAGATGGATGGATGGATGGATGGATGGATGGATGGATGGATGGATGGCAGGTGGATTGGTGAATGGATGATGGATGGAGGATGGATGGACATATAGATGGATAGGTGGATGGATGGATGAATGGATGATGGATGGAGAATGGATGGATGGACAGATGGATGGATGGATGGATGGATGGATGGACAGATGGATGATGGATAGATGGATGGATTGATGGATGGATGGATGGATGAATGGATGGACAGATGGCAAATGGATGGGAAAAAAGAGAGAAGGAAATGTGGCCATTTTTAAAAGACCTCTTGCCTATCATTAGGTTTGGACATTGGTCTCCAGTCTCCAGTGCCTTTAACCTTCCAAAAAAGCCCACAGCAAAAACTCTCCCAGTCTGCTGCCTGTAGAGAGCTACAGTCCTCATCCCTCTTGTACCACGGCTCCCAGTTCCTTGGGCTGAGAAACTCCTGTTGTCATCTCTAGCTGTTCAGTGTGAACACGGCCACTGTGACTCTCCTGCCCCTGATCTTGTAAACCTGCATAGCAAATCCTCTTGTATCATCACACTTATATTTTCTGTTGACTCTGTTCCTCTGGAGAACCCAACAAATACAAGGAACAATCCTGGGGCTTCATACCATGGGCAAAAAGAGCCACTTCCAGAGATGAAAAGAGGGGGACGCTGAAGATGGGGCCAGAGTGATCCTGGACCTTCAAATCTTCCAGACCTGTCAAACTGAAAACCATTCATGTGCATGCCAGGCTGTTCTAGGGGCTGAGCCTGTGTCATTGTAACTAAAATTGCTTTAACCCATGGCTTCTGCATTCTGGATATGGCCAGGCACAATTGTGCCTCAAAAACACAGCTCAGAGGCCCCAGCCACAGTCTGGGGACCCAAGTCATCTGTACCAGTTTTGATCCCAATGTGCAGAATAGGAGTTCCTCGAAGAAAGATCCCTGATTTCAA
The DNA here is from genome assembly GCF_000260255.1 of Octodon degus. NCBI lineage: Eukaryota > Metazoa > Chordata > Mammalia > Rodentia > Octodontidae > Octodon > Octodon degus. The sequence continues at coordinate 9,099,063 of NW_004524611.1, forward strand.
CTCAGAACAAACCTGACAGGTCCATCTTCATCTCTCTGACCTGGATCATCTCCCAAACCTACATATAACATGGCAAACTTCCTCTTCCTCCTCTTCCTTCTCTTCTTCCTTCTCTTCCTCCTCTTCTTTCCCTTCCTCCTTTTTCATTGACCCAGGCTCATCACACAGAGCTACACACTTAACCCTTTTTTAATTTTTTTTTTATTTTGAGACAGAGTCTCACTAAGTCTCTCAAATGCCCTGAATGAACTTGAAATTATGCTCCTCCTGCCTTGGCCTCCCAGAGTACCAGGACTGTAGGCATGTACCAACATGCCTGGCTAAAACATGGCAAACATTTGTATTTATAACTTTCCCTAGGTTATATCATGTTCTAGACACTAGAATTAGAAAGATGAATTTACAGTTTCAAGGGGGAGAAAAACTTATAACACAACAGGGCAGAAACCATGCTAATCAGAGCATAAACTGGAGGTCCTGGGAACAGATAGGTAGGAGAATTCATTCCACCTGGAAAGATCATGGCAGTTCCATCCAGGAAGCTCTGTTTAAGCTGGCATTGAAGGACAATGGAAGGGGAAAGGTGTTACTGTGAAAGGGGACAGCAGAGGACACAAAGGGGCTCATGAAACCCTCAGCCAGCAGAGGAACAGGCAGGAAAAGCCAGGGATGCTTGGAGATTACGCTCAGCAATGAGCCGAGCTCAAGTTGCACCTTGCAAAGACAGATGGGCCAGTTATACTCCTCCTCCTTCCTCATCCTCTAGTACAAGCTTGACATCTCTACCAAGAGCTGAGCACCTGGGCTCTTTCTTGTACTAGAACTGAACTTTGGAACTGTCTTGAGCAATAGAATACAGCAGAAGAAGCCTCATAAGACCACCAGGTAAAGCAACAAAGGATGTTACTGTTTCACACTTAGTGTCTTAGATGATTGTTTCTCAGGAAAGCCCATGGTCATACCAAGAGAACACTGAAGCACTCCTGGGGGGAGAAACTAAGGTCCCCAAACAGCAACTGCACCCATCCATCAGGCATAGAGTGAGCCACTTTGACAATGGATCTTCCATCTTCAAGAACTACCATGCCAAGCTTTTGCTCAATGCCTGACCAAGAGAACTCATAGCTTAATAAATGCTATCATTTTAAGCTACTGAGTTTGCAGATGCATGATTTTGCAGCCATAGTAACTGGAAAAGCTGGGAGAATTATAGAGGATGCTGAATGCTATTCTAAGGAGTTGCTTTATTCTTTAAAAAAAATGAACACTGCTGCTATTTTCTGGGTGGACAATTGTATGACTCAGCACATATGTCTGAGAAGACACTCTATTTGAAAGGTGGAAAGGACAGAAAAGAGGGAAGAATAGAAAGGAACATCTCATAGGAGCAGTGATGCTATTGTAAGAATCCAAGGAAGAAAGGAAAAGAGGAAAGATATGAGGTGCTCGTGGTGTCAGGTCCATGGCACAGTGACTGGCTAAGTGTGGGAGAGAAGGGACAGTCGAGGGAAGGGTGGCATTGATGGGGAGCCTCTCTGTCCATTTTGTGTTGCTAGAACAAAACACACGAGTCTGGTACTCTGTAAGTAGTTTATTTGGCTCATGATTCTGGCTGCTGGAGGGTCCAAACAGCATGGTGCCACTATCCTAATGAGGGTCCCCTGGCTGTGTGACCACATGGTGAGGTAGAAAGGGAGGTGACTGTGTGCAGAAAGGGCACACATGTAAACAAAGAAGCAAGAGATGGGAGAGGGGCAGAGTCACTCTTTCCAAGCAACCTGCTCCAGTAGAATGTACCCAGTCCCACAGATCTAACCCATTCCTCCAAGACAGAATTAGTCCTTGATAAGCTTGGAGTCCTATGACCTAACTTTCTTCCACTAATACCAGATCTTAATTTCTCCTCAACACCACCAAACTGGGACCAAGTCTCCAGCTCATGAACTACTGGGGACGAGCCGTACCCCAACCATAGCAGCAATTCTGAGGATTCCAGTGCTGTGGACCAAACGGACAGTGATATCATGAATGGGTTAAGACAGAAGGGCCTGTCATTTAACTAAGAGGTCTGGTTCAGGGTAAAGCAAGGCTCACAGTTTGGCCTCTTTCCAGGGATACGTGGGTCTCCCTTTAGCTCTACACAGCATGGCAACCTCTCCAAAGCCCTGTCCACTGCCAAGGTCCCTTTATTAGAGATCCTTGTTCTGGTACTCAGTCTCAGAGAAAACAGGATGTGCATGGGAGCAGCTGGCCCACCCTGACCTCCTGACTTTTTTTTCACTAAAATCACTCTTCTTTGTCCCCAGCCCTTCAGCAAATCCTTTCAGTAAACTACAGCAGCCACGCCTTTCATCCTCACTAAACCCTTTCCCAAGCCACCATCACCTCCCACCTAGAAAACCACTGTATTTTCTGAATTAGTCTTAGTTGTCATTTTGTTTTGCTTAATAGAAGCCAGATAATGTCACTTCTGGGCCTAAAATCCTCCCCATGGGGCTACAATAAAACCCAAACTCTACCCCAAGTCCCTTCTCTGCCTCTTGTTCCACACACTCTGGTTGACCTCCTGTCCTGGTCACACTCAGCCTCTTTCTGATCTCCACCTGTGCCAGACCCCTCCTGGCCTCAAGACTTTTGCATGCTCCTTTGCTCTTTTGGCAGCCTCCTTCCTCAAAGTTGGGGTCCTAGAGAGGGCCCCCATAAAAGACTTCCTCTCCCCCACTTGAATCTAAACAGAGAAATAAGATAAAGAAATAACCAAAGAAGACCAGGATATTCCTATAATAAGTAACAAAGGCCAGGTTGGGAAACAGCCTAATAGATAAAGCTGAACGGTCTGAACACTAAACCCTAGAACCAACGCAACCTCTTCAGCCAGACCTGAGTCCCACACCTCGCAGGTCAGTCTCCCCAATGTAGGACTCAGGGCACAGAAAGCTGAGAAGTCCTGTGAGCTATAGACAGCTTGCTCCCAACAGAGTAGAGGGGCAGAGGGTGAGCTTGGGGTGGGAACAGGCTGGGTGTGCCTGGCTGATTCTCCCCAACTCTGCTAATGACATCTGTCCTTTTGCCTGCTTTGGGTGCAGTGAAGGACAGGGCAGAGAGAGGTCAGGCATGTGATGTCACAAGGTAGCAAAGGAAGAGCGTCCCCACACATCAGTTCCAACCTTGTCAGGTCTCAGAGAGGCCTTTCCTGACTCACTATTACGTTTTGGGTATGGAATGTCCTCCCGGAGTCTCCTGTGTGTGTGGGCAATTGGATCACAGGGCGTTGTACTCATCAGTGGGCCCCTCCATCAGTGAGCTCATGGCTGAACATGCCATGAGGAAGCAGGCCCTAGGTGGATGTGGCCACTGGGACAAGACCTGGAGGGGCCACTTCTTATGCTGAGCTCCTCCCTGAAGCTCTTTCTTCCCACTCACCCTGCTTCCTGGCTATCATGGGACAAACAGCTTTCCCCTCCACTATTTCTGCCCTGAAACCAACCAACCATGGACTGAGCCCTCTGAAAACCATAAGCCAAAATAGACCCTTCCTCCTTCATGTTGTAGGCATTGGGTCCTTCGACCTGGCAATGGGAAAACTACTAAGACACCCACTCTGTACAAAGGAAGACACACACACACACACACACTCACAGACACACCCTGGCTCTCTCTCCTCTCCACTTTCTGCAGGTAGCTCTGTCAGTCCTATGGGCCATCAGTCATGCATTAGCCCTCACTAGACCTCTGCAAGGTTGGTGGCCTCGTTCACAGCTTCATCCCGGCACCTACGCATAGCAGGTGCTCAATAAGGATCATTTAATGAAGCAAAGACACAAGAACAAAAATCCTAAGCATCCATCCCTTCTGTTATGTCCCAGAGCTGGTAACTTAGGTCCTCTCAATCCCAGAAGGGATTCCTCCCAGAACTAGGCTGACCTGCAACCCCCAGCCAAGGGCAAGCATAAGCCTGGTGGCTGTTCATCTTGCCTCCCCATCTAGAAGCATCAAGCCCCTTCTTACAGACTGCAGATACTATTTTAAGAGACCATTTGCAACCAGCTACCATGACGACAATGTCTCACCTATTCCCTTTGCTCAGAGACACAAAGCACTACAAACACTGGGCGATGTAATTGGTTTCTTCAGCGTGGGGTCTGAGCTTTCTGGGGTGCATTATGTTCCAAATGAAAATGAACAGCTAGAGGAACCATTGCCTCTGCTCCCTCTTCTGGAAAAAGCTGGCTTTTTCCCGGCTGCTACCGATCCATGGGGTTGGGGGGGGGGTAGTTAATGATGGAGAATTCGTCACCCGAGACCATCTGAAACATTACTTCTCTAGTTCTAAGAAAGGAAGTGGGAGTGGGGAGGAAAAACGAACGCCTACATGGCAGCCAGGAATCATGGTCCTTCTGGAGCACCAGGTGACATGGCCCACAAGTATCTGATGAGTCCCCAGCCCTGCCCCAAATGGGGGAACAGGGGAGTCCCTGCACTTGCTCCCCACAGGCTGATCATTGCAGCTGGCCCATGCCCCCATACCCATGTCAACAGTGTCTCCCACAAAGAGTAGGGACAGATGACTCGGATGACATTCAGACCCTTACACTGTCAACCAGGCAATGAGAAGGCAGGCAGCTCTGGGGTTCTTCAGAACAGGAGGCCCAGTCTTCTTTCTTCCTGATAAGGACAAGATAAAGGAAGCCCATCCATAGCTCACTCCCAGCATCCTGAATCCCCAAACACCTGCCACTCTGGCCTCTCTAACACTGGCTCTGGTTTTCAATCTGTAGAGCAGGGACGAAGCTAAAGAATTCTCTTTCATTTCACTCCATTAATAACTAAGCAGCACGGACTGAAATATTTATAGGCACAAGCACCAGGCGCGTTCTGGGCAGAACCAGGCAGGCAGGGATGATTTGCAGGGCTGTCGCTCATTCAGCCTTTCCTAGAAGGGACACCAGACAGTTCGAGGGTCAGGAGGAACCAGGGCTGGCAGAGGCAGCCTCCAGATGCGTGTGACCTCCCAGGGCCACTCAGAAACTGCTGGCTTCGTCTAGGGCCCTTCTCAGGAGAGGAGATGTAGGTGGAGTGAGCTGCTGAGCCTGCCCTTTGTCTGTCTCTCCACCTCCTAATATTCAGTGGGGCCCAGGGAGACTGCCTGGTGCTGAACTGGTTCCCCAGCTCTGAGCAGACTCCTGTTTCCTACCATGCAAGTGTCTGGGTTGTTCATGGGCCTGATCGTAACTGGTTTGTGGCCACCAGAGAAGACACTCAGGCTGGCAGGAGACCATGGGGACTCATGTGGCTTCTCTGAGCCTCTTATCATTATGCAGAAAACAGCAACCTTGAGTTACTCTGTCCCTTAAAGTTATTTCCAATTCTGTGACAATTCTGTGATGGTAGCAGAGAAACCACTTTAGGTTTCAGAGGGACGGGACAGAGAAATTATGGGCATGATAAAGTTGCAATGAAGAATAAAGGGGCAGAGCTCAATCCCAAATAAATTGTGAATAATAGGAGGTCAGACGATGGGCCAGGCATGTGTCTAAGTCCTGCGTGATGAAGCGGCTTATTATGCCCATTTTAGAAATGAGGAGTCAGAAGCACAGAAAGCTGTAACAACTTGCTAGTGATGCTGCAGTCTGGCTGGGGCAGCCCGCGTCCTCGGCCTATGCTCTTATTCACAATGTTATAGCATCTATTCAATTATATCCCATGCATTCAGTCACTCATTAAACAAATGTACATAAAGCACCTGCCATCGGTCAGACCCTAGTCTGAATGGTGACTTAGAAGTTTCATAAAATCCACTGAGGAATTTGTACTCGAGAGACCCATTGAGATCAGAGAAGTCGTCTTCCCCAGGTGTTGTGAAATCCTCCCTTTAGCATAGAGATAGTCAAGCCTTAACCCACATATAACAAGAATTCTGGGTCTTCTTAATACATCAGAAGTCTTGCCACTTCTTGCTCCAATGCAATATTTATGCTGAATTCTTTGTCTCCTTGTTACCCTTCATGTTCCTTTCATTAACTGTGATCATTAACTGTGGTGTTCGCTTGAATAAGAAGCACCTGGAAGATTGGTCGAGCACAGTTCTGGGTGTCTGGATGGACTTACTGAAGACGGGAGACCCCGTTGCCTGCAGGTGGGCAGCACCAACCAGCAGGCTGTAGCCTTGGTGGAGCAAAGAGGGAGAGAGGAACAAAGTCTAGCTTCTTGCTTCTTTGGAGGGGCTCCAGTCCTTACCACCACCTTTGGACGTCCATCTCCAGGCTTCTGGTGCAGCCTCCTGGGACATCCAGCTCGGATCCTTTGCCTTACTATTATGGACTTGCACAGGGCTCGGCAGAAAGCTCCAGGCCTTCACTTTTGCCTGGATCCCTTGGATCTGCAGCGCACAGACAGCGCTTTTGCTCACTTCCAAATCCAACTCGGCTGGCAGCCATTGCAGGCCTACCATGTAAATCCCTAATAAAAAAAATGCCGGCCCCGCCCCCACGGTGCCCTGAGATGAGGATTGGGACTGGATGTGGTGGCCCGCGCCTGTAATCCCAGCACTTGGGAGGCTAAACGCAGGAGGATTACTACGAGTCCGATCTATGCAGACCCTGTAGAGCCTGTAGGACCAGCGAGATAGCTCAGCGGACTAAACACCTGTTCAGGTAAGCGCTGGCCCCACCCTCAGGCACGTTGAGCCGACAACTGAATCCAGACATGGTGGCGCATGCCTTTGATCCCAAAACTGGGGAGGCAGGAAACAAGAGGATCACTCCAAGTCTGAGCTGCATAGTGAGACCCTGTACAAAATACATTAAAAGATCTACAGTGAGCATTACATTTAGTGATGAAGCATTGGTTCCCTCTTAAAATCAGAAACAAAGTAAAAATGTCTGCACTTAGCAATCTTGTGGAAGCAATAGAAATAATAGTCAGTGAAATAAGCCATGAAAAAGAAATAAAATTCACACAGACTGGAAAGGAAGAAATACAACTGGAGCGTTCCATGGACAGTATGATTATCTAAATAAAAAAGTCCCAAGAAATCCACAAGAAGAACTTTTAGAATGAATCAGTGACTTTAGTAATATAGCAAACAAAATCAACCACAGCATGTTTCTCTATACCAACAATGAACAGTTGGAAACCAGAACTTCAAAAATCAATGTCATTTTAAAACATCAAAAAGTGGAAATATTTATGTATAAATCTAACAACACATATACTGCATCCATTGCTACTATAAAAAGCTGGAAAAAAAATCAATCAACAGAGACATAGATGGAAGACAACCCACGTTTGTGGATTTTTTTTTTTTTTTTTTTTTTTTGGTGGTACAGGGGATTGAACTCAAGACCTTGCACTTGCCAGGCAAGCGTTTGTTCTACTGAGCTATCTCCCTGGCCCCCTCACGTTTGTGGATTTAAGACAACATAGTAAAGAGGGCAGCTCTTTCCAAATTGATCTATATACCTAATGCAATTCCAATAAACCAAAAGCATAGCAACTTATATATACATTTATGTGGAAACGTTAAAAACTCTAATAATCAAAATGGTTTTGATCTTACTAACCTATTTTAAGGTTTAATGTGTCAGTACAGCCATCAAGACAGAAATAGACTCAGACAGTACATTCAGTTGTTCTCTGATAAAGACACAAAGGCAATTCAATGAGAAAGCATAGTTTTCTTGATGAATAGTGGCTCTAGGACTAAGCCGCACCCCCAGCCTGTATGACATTCTTAAAAAGAAAAACTACAGCGATGATGACCAGGTTAGAAGCTGCCAAGGACTGTGGTAGGGGGTGACAACCAGTGGTAGCGTGAGGGAATGTTTTAGAAAGATGAAACTGCTCCATATTCCATTTGCCATGGGTAGCACCAAGTTGTGTGTGTGTCCAGCCTCACAGGACTGCTCCAGAACCTGCAGAGAACTGGGCTTGGGGTAGTGGGTTCAGTCTAATGTATGTTACTTTAAAAAATGCTCCAATATCCCCAAGTCACTGCCACAGTCAGCTCACTTTCTTTCCTTTGTGCTTCCCCAACCACCTCCAGCCCCATCTGGGATGAGCTTGCCTCATTAAGGAGCCTGCCTAAGCTTGACTAGGGGAATGGAGTGGACGCCTACACCTGTGTTCACTAAGTTTCTAATTAACACTTGCATCATTAGACCCGCACTCGGATCCCCAGACCTTCATCTTAGAGGCCTGGCCACCTCGTGACACTACTGGCTAAAGTCATACACAAAGAACTGTGCAAGTTGCCCAGAGTTCTAACAAGTCTTCTTCCAGATCAGTAAGTAAATAAAAAGCAGTCTTCACCTTCAGCTGGCATCTCTTGAGAAAGGTTGGAGAGGATCGAAACCTTAAGTTCAGGAAGATAAGGAAAAGCTCAAAGGCTGGACATAGTGTCAGCATCACGTTCCACCAGGTAAGCACATTGAAAAGTTCGCAAGGCCGACATTGGGTATTCGATTTCCTGCACAGAAAATAAACAGGTGAGATCCTTCTCCCACATCGGTCGGTTCACAAATGCATCACATTCATTCCAAGGGGCCCTAAGAGCAGCCTCCATTAGACATGTGTTTGTATCTGGTGCATTGGGAGCAAGATCTCACCCATGAAGGGTGCTATAAAGAAATGCTCTGATCCACTGGACACTTTCTCTAGCAGCTCTGTGGACCTGCACGTGTGCATACGAAGTATCATTGTGATTCCCATTCTCCATTTAAATGTGCTCAGAAGTGTTTTCAGATCCTCTTCTCATGTCTAGTTCTTCAAAGAATCAACTTGCACAGCTACGGTTCTCCCTTGGGTGAGTTGTGATTTCCATTCTCATTTCCTCTTTGCTGGTGCAGGTGTTTCTGTGGGGTCCCAGGCCTTTTGGACTGTGGCTGAACCTACACAGAGCAATTTTATATTTGCTCCTGCCAGGCCGCCAGGGGTTTCACTAGTCAGGACATGTTTCATTATTAACTTCTCTGTTTGGGATTCTTACCCACAGTGCTGGTGTAAGCTGAGCCAACATCACATCCTTGTACAGTATGGCTGAGTTTCCAGTCCCTGCATCGTGCCAGGACAAGAAGCCAGGGAGCTTGGAAACATCCATCTCACCTTGAAGGAGTCGTGGAAAGGACACAGATCGAAATGCCTCTATTACTTAGATGAGCTGGTCATTTATACCAATAGTTGTATTTTTTTTTGGCAGAGGGAGGGGGTAATGAGAGAGACAGACAGACAGACAGACAGACAGACACACACACACACACACGCACACAGAAACAGAGACAGAAAGACAGAGAGACAGAGACAGTAAAGACAGGGTCTTACTAAGTTGCCCAGACTGGTCTTGAACTTCAAATCCTCTTTCCATAGGCTTCATTCAACCACACCTGGCCTGCACTGGCAGCTTCAGGAAGATTGCCATCTATCCACTTGCTTTTGATTAAGTTCTAAAAGGTACAAATAGCTATCCGTCAGCACCTTGGTGGTAAAGATGAGAATCTGATGGAGGCACCATGGTGGATATGGCTAACGCCCCAACAGCAATCAGTTCCCTGCTTCCTCCTTTGCTAACCCTGACCGGTCCAGAGAGCTTTATGCCAGCCCCAGGGGACTAACCCCAATGAGTCCAAGATGGTCTTGGCAATCAGTCAGGATTATCTGCACTCACAGGTACCCTGGGAGCAAAAGGTATTGTTCTAGTCCATCTCATTTCTCCTTTAAGGCCCTTTTCATGGTCACATGATGAAGGCCAGGACACTTAGTTTCTTGCCTGTCACTGGGACAAAATGCCCAATACCCATAATGTAAAGGAAGAGAGATTTCCTTTGGCACATGGTTTTCAAAAGATTCAGTCCATGTTTGCTTGACTTCAAGGTTGAAAGCTGCTCACCTTAAGGCAGACAGGAAGCAGAGAGAGAAGGGAGGAACAAAGCTGAAGACACACCCTCCCAGGCTACACCCTAGGGACCGTCCTCCTCTGGGCCCCACCTCCTCAGAGCACAGTCAGCCAGGAATTATCAATGGGCTAATGCACTGATGAGCCACCCTAAGATCCAGTCACCTTCCCAAAGCCCCACTTCTGGGCATGGGAGACACAACCATGTAGCTTTCACCAGGGGAAATAAGCCAGGGAGGTTCTAGGAAGAACTGCTTCAGAAAGAAGAAAGCTCTTGAGAAGAGTTTTCTTGTCTTTCCTAAGTGATGTTCAGAACTGCAACCAGCTTCTTGCCATCGTGAAAATCTACATGGGGATCAGAGCAAGGCAGATTTAGCACCCTAATGTTTTAGAGGTGCTGACCTAGCGCTGAAGCAGCTGACTTTTGTTGTGGGGATCACTTATAATGCTTTTGTTATTTCAACATGAGTAGTCTCGTCTTCTGTCCCTTTGGATGAGACACTGATATAGAAATAGTTACAGCAACAGATACAGGAAAAGTTACTCATTTCTTTGGCCTCTCTTACCAGGCTGCTCTAAGCTGGGGACTCAGGGTGCTGAATACATGTTTTCCTGAGTGAAGCAGGAGCAGGGAGGACCTTCCTGTACCCACTGTGTGTCTGTAGACGTGGCTGCTGCCCTATGCCAGTCTGCAGGCTGTCTCAGTGCCACCCTTCAGAACAGCAAGATTGGCTCTGGCTAAGCTAAGCAAAATATAGCTTTTCTGGAAGGATACCAGGGAAGCTCTGACCATTCAAGGAGGTACAGACCAGGGGTTCTTAAGGAACATGAGAAGAACAGCTCTGGGAAGCTCAGAAGTGAGAACCTAGGACCTCTGTCCATCTGTGGTTCTGTTCCTGTTTCAGATGTCCAGGACAGGGAAGTGGGCTGATGGAACTTGGCTGGGTGCTCACCCCTGCAGTGTGGCCAGACTCAGTCAGTCATTGCCTTCACCAAGATCGGCCATAGTACCCCACAGAATGGGCTCTGTCCCCAGAAGAGCACAGTAGAACTGGTGTTGGCAAAGGAAAGCAATCACCGCAAAACTGTGTTCTCCTGAGCCCATCATAGTTATGACCTTAAGCCTATTTGACTCTCAGCAGTGACTGTCAGAACCTGGAACCAACGAGCAGCCTCTGTCCCCGCATCCCATCCTTGATCCAAAGGAAGACAACTCTTTGTCATCAGAAGGGCTCACAATGGGGCAATCACTGAAGGCTTTTAATCAGAGGACCCACGGATTCTAATCTATATTTATAAATCACTCTGACTTCTCAAAAGGGTACAGAATGGACAGTGAAGAGAGGGTTGCCAGGGATGGGCTCGAAGAGTGACTCAGGCACCTACTAAGGAGTTCAGTGGATGGGAAGGATGGAGAGCCAGGGCTGCCTTCCATTTCTGACGGATCATGAGGGGCCAGAAAGATGGAGAGATCAGAGTTCCAGCTTGAATTCCTAGGAAGACCACGGCACAGCCGGTGCACAGGGGGTGAACTGGTGATAGATGGAGCAGACTTAGTTGGGCACTAGGACAAGGGTGGATACCAAATAGGAAGCCCGGAGCTCTGGGTCAAGCCTGGGAATATTCCTGGGAGACATCAGTGAATCAACAGCTTTAGCTCACAGAAAGGACTTGATTACTAGGGACCACAATCAGAACCAAAGGACAGAGCCCTGGTCTGAGTCTGTGGGCTCCCGAGACTCAGAAGCCATTTGTGCAGGAGGTGCTGGAGTAGAGAAGGTGCAGACAGAGGAGGAAAACCAGGAGTGTGGGACCTGGAAGCCAGGAGGAGGGTGCTTCTCAATAATGCAGTTTGGCTGTGACTGTAGAACCCTGCTGCCGTGCTCCATGCATACGCTCTTGTTCATTCTACCCCTCTGGAGAAGGAACCCCCAAACTCAGCCTTCCCTGCTAGCTTCCTTGCCTCCTGCAACATCTCAGGGAGAAGCCAATCAGATGCTGGCGGGGGGGCACTAATGAAATGTCCCCTTCCCCAACTCCAGGAATTATGTCTTTCCTATCTAATTTGATTATTTTCTTAGCTACCAAAAAAGAGAAGAGGAATTTGAGGCTGGACCATGGAGCTGGTTTTGCTATTACATTCCCTACTGGGGAATCCTCTCATTCACTGCTATTCTTCAGAGAAACCAGAGGCACTGACCAGGCAGCCCAGCTGTACCTCCTGAGCATGCGCACCAGGCTCCAGGCTGCAGGCAGCAAGGGAAGAAGAGCCAGGCTCCAGGAAGACCGCTGAGCTCAGCAGCCAGCCTGCTGCAGACCGGGAACTGGAAATTGGGGCCAAGCAATAGCATTTTGTCTTGGCTGACCCTCGGAGTGGCTCTGGTGGCTTAATTTTAAAATTTAAAATGAAAAGTGCTTTCCCAGAAGAGAGACCAACATATTTTCTTTCCACCAATGACTTTTAGCCGCTGAACACTACCTGGAAAGAAGGGGGAGCCTCTGCCCTTTGGAAAGAAAAGTAGCTTCTGTGACAAACAGCTGTCACCACCGTCCTCAATCTTCCCAGGGAGGCAGAGGAGTAAAGCCCAGCCAGGCCACCACAGCAGGTGACCCACAGTGAGTGGCCTCTGGGCAGGACCAGGTCACTCTGCACAGGGCTTTGTCCACTGTGCTCTAAGAAACCCTCAGGCACACTCTGGAAACCCGGGAGACTGGAAAGGTGCCTTTCAGAGCTGAAGCTCTGCCTCCTGCCTTCTCGATTTCCAGAGGCCCTGGCAAGGTGAGTGACTTCCCCAGGGCACCCAAAAGGGGCAGGATCATCCCAGACATTGGAGTCTCGAGGCATGAGCCCCACAAATGCCCACCCTCAGAGGTAGACAAACAGAAGAGCCTTCTTCATGCAAGAACACATGTGGGCCACCACAGAAAGAGAGGTGATGTATCTCCAAGGCCCCTCCTAGAGAGCCCATTCTGTCCCTTGGTGTCTGCCTTGAAAAACAGATATAGGGCTGGGGAGATGGCTCAGATAAGTGGCTGCCTGGCAAGCACAGGGTCCTGAGTTCAATCCCGAGAACCACAAAAATAAAACAACAAACAGACATATAGTTTTGTATCTGAAGCAGGATGCAGGATTTAAAAAACAACACACTGTACATGTTCTAATGCTGGGAATGGTGGCACACACCTATAATCCCAGAATGCCCAGAAACTTAGGTAGGAGCATGAGAAGTTTAAGTCTAGCCTAGGCAACGCAGTGACTTAGTGAGACCTTGCCCCAAAGTTAAACATAGGAGCTCAATGAGAAGGCCCTGTGTTCAGTCCTCAGTGCTTCAAAATAAATAAGAACGTTTGAGACAAAACAGACTCATGGAGATGAAAATGCCGTTACGTAAGGAGGGAAGGTTCACTTCACCGAGGATATGCTGTGATTTTAACCAAATAGACTCAAAATACTTAAAAAGAAAAAGGGCTCCATGAAGACAAATTGATTGACAAATCTGTCATCATATAGGGCTATTTAACACAGTGCTCTCAGGAGTTGATAAAACATCAGTAAGAAATACAAAATATGAGCCCTAACATTTTGACAAGATAAACATATTATTCCACTCTAACTTGACTTTGAAAATTTTTAATGAGAACAATGTCCAGTGAATATGAAACACTAGCAAGTTATTTGCTGACAGTGAGTGTGTAAATGGCCACAACTACTTTGGGGAACAGTTAGGTCTTAGAAAGACAGTTGAACGTCCACACAGTCTGATGACCCGGAAGTGCTACTTTTCACACACACAGGAAGTCTCTGTATGACCTGGAAGTGCTACTCCTCGTGGACACACTTAAGGATGTTTCCATACCTGGACATCAGGAGACCAGGGTAAGAAAATTCACAGCAGTACTGTTCACAGTAGCCAAAGCAGGAACCAGCCCAAATGCCCATCAGCAGTAGGCTGGAGAAACCATCTTTTATTCACGTTCTGTCACCTTGTACAATAACGAAGTGAAGGAAATAAGCCTTTTCTTCTTGGTTTGCACGGACCAGTCCCAAAAATATATAGGGTCAGGTGAAAGAAGCAAATGTCAGAAATCAAGTTTAAAAATAGACAAAACTGAGCTGGGCAGATAGCTTAGGGGTCTAAGCACCTGCCTGGTAAGTACAAGGACCCAATTTCCATCCCCAGTACCACATGCCATGCCAGCCCCGAACACTGAGTGTGCCCTGCCAGCCCAAAATCATGCATAGTGGCACATGCTTGTAATCTCAGTGCTGGGAAGGCTGAGACAGGAAGATTACTATGAGTCTCAACTGTGTAGTAAGACCATGTATCCAATAAATAAATAAATAAATAAATAAATAAATAAATATTTTTTTTAAAAAATAGTCAAAGCTGAACAATGCCTTGTGTAATGGTGGAGAACTAGGTACTAAAACTATAAAGAGGGGCCAGCCAAATATCTCAGTGGATTAAAGCACCTACTTTGGCAGATGCAGGGGTTGGAGATTCAGGCCCCAGCCTGCTGTGTTGGCCCCATCCCTGGGGCTCTCTGAGACTGCAATTGAGATGGGGTGTGGTGGCACACGCCTGTCATCCCAGCGCTTGGGAGGCTGAACACAGATGGTCACTATGAGTCCGATCTATAAAGTGAGAACCCTGTAGATCCTGTACTAAAATACAGAAAAATAAAAAATTAAATTAAAAAACTATAAAGAACCAAAAGGATGAGAACCTAAGTTAGGATCAGTTTTCTGAAGAAAATGGGGATAGAAACAGGGGATTGTTAGGGGCCGGCCAGATAACTCGGTGGATTAAAGCACCTGCGTAGGCAGATACAGGGACTGGGGTTCAATCCCCAGCATGCTGTGCCAGCCCCGCCCCCAGAGCATGCTGAGATGGTGATTGAGACTGGGCGTGGTGGCACGCGCCTGTAATCACAGCGCTTGGGAGGCTGAAAACAGGAGGATCATTACAAGTCCGATCTGTGCAGTGAGACCCCGTAGACCCTGCACTAAATATATTTTTTTTAAAAAACAGGGGATTGTTCTCGGACAAGGCAGCTAGAAGGCTCTAAGGTGTTTGTTCACTTTAGTAATGCTTACTAAACTACATGATGACAGGGCTCATTGGAGAAAGTTGGTACATGTATCTAACATAGGTCAATTCCAATCCCATTAATTACTTCTCCTTTCCCTCCCCACTTTCTCTCGGCCCTATTCCTGTCTCCAGAGGCTGACCTGCTGGTTTCCTGTCCTCTCCAGTTACTCAGTTTCTCATTTGAGAGAAATCATGCAATATTTAACTTTCTGAATCAGTTAATGGCACTCACTAAACATGATAGTTTCTAGTTTCATCTCTTTCCTTGCCCCCAGAAACATGATACAATTCTTCTTCATGGCTACATAATATTCTACTGTGTAGGTACTGTGATCGTTACCAAACTGACTGTGTCAATATGAGTAAGAAGCACTCCTTAAATTGGTTCAGCACAGCTCTGAGTGTGGCTGAGGGGATTTACTGAAGACAGAAGGCCCACCCGGGGTGAACTTGTCACGTTGGTGGCATAAAAGGAAAGAGAGAGGCTCATCTCAGTTTCTTCAGAAGAGCTCCAGTGTTCACCTTGACCCTGGACACTATGCTGGTTTCCACGGAAGACACTCAGGGATCTTGACAAAGACTAGCGTGGGACCCTACGGTGAGCTCTGGGTGGCCCCTGGATCCTTGAGTCTTCAGCATACACACAGCCTTTTGCACCCTTCCACACCTGACTCTGGGGGCGGCCACTGTAAGCCTATCTTATAAATTCTTATGAATTTGTATATCTTGCATTAAATCCATCTCTCTACTAATCACTGAGGCATATATGCTACATTTTCTATATCTCTTCATAGAAATAGATACTGTTCCATCCATTTCTTAACCAGAGGGAGATATACACGCCTGAGGGAAATGTTCCTGCTTCCACACAGGCATCAGGAGAAATATTTGTAAATCAACATTCTTAAAATTATATGAATATAAATGAAGAACAAAATAAAAGATAGGTAATAGCAAATAGGAAGATAGGTCACTTACAAATCAGAAGATGGCCAAGAGGTGGAGGTTGAAAGGAAGAGGTGGGGTAAAAGAAGATTTGTTGTCAATAGACCCATTCTCCATGATGAATGTAATCATTATGTCCTGTAAACATTCACTAATAAAAAATTCAAAAGTTTTATTAGTATGATGGCACCAATCCCAGCACTCAGGAGGCTGAGGCAGGAGGATCACTGTGAGGTTAAGGCCAGCCTGAACTATGTACTGAGACAGAAACAAAAAAAAAAAATCATAAGAAAACTAATAAAACTAGTTAGGATCTAAACACCTGCTTAGGCAAGAGCAGAGACCAGGGTTCGATCCCTGGTACCACACGCCATGCTGTCCCCTCCCCCAGGTGTGCTGAGCCAGCCACCATGACTGGGCATCGTAGCACACACCTGTAATCCCAGAGCTGGGGAGGCTGAAAACAGGAGGATCACTATGATCCTAGCTGCATAGCGAGACCCTGTACCAAACACATTTTTTAAAGGGGGGTGTGGGGAGATGGCTCAGTAGAATAAGCCCTTGCCTGGCAAGCACAAGGGCCTGAGTTCAATCCCTGGTTCAACCAAAAACAAAAAAAAACTAGTCATGATATCAGAAAGAAAAACTATCTGCACACATTTCATAACTAGTCTTTTATATATTTTTAAAAAGAAAGGAAATATGTCAGAATATCAGTAACCTTAATTATAACTTGGGGGAAAGTTTATGAGTAATTATATTTCATGTTCATATGCTTTTATAATTCTGTAAATTTTCTGTAATGAGCAATCTATCATTTTTGGCATCAGAAAAATAAAAGGAAACCTTGGGAAGTAATGAAAGAAATCACAAAAAGAAAGACTTGGGGCCAGGGAGATGACTCAGTAGAATAAGTACTTCCCTGGCAAGCGCAAGGGCCTAAGTTCAATCCCCGGTTCCACAAAAAAAATAAATAAACAAATAAAAGACTTTTGTTTGACCACATGAACATTTAAATTCTCCACATGTCTAAAAGTAAATAAAATCAAGAGTAAAGTATAATAATGAAAATACTTTATATGACCTCTTACTAATAAATAAGAAAAAAGACTAATAGATAAAAGACAAGAAGAAAGAATTCACACCCAAGGAAATGCAATTGTCTAAAAACACATTGGAAAATATTCAATGTCAATTAATAATTCCCAAAATACATGGCAATGGAGACTAGAGAGTGGAATGGTCATAAAACTCCACGCCGGACAGCCGGGCTTCAAATTCTAGTTCTCCTGACTTATTAGCTATGTGTCCTTGGGACAGTTCTCCCGCCATGCAGAAAGCAACAGAGCAACACTACCTTCTGGGTCTGTTCTAAGGATTGGACTTAACGGACTCAAAGCCCAAGCTTGGCACAGGGAGATGGCTGATAAACAGGCTTTCCTTTTCCACCAGTGAGGGGCAAGCCAGGGAAAGAGCTGGCCTGGCAGCGGTCTCATGAGGAGGCCAGGCGCCAAAAGGGCATAGGGCAAGTGACGGGGGAGTAGAGGGTGTGCCAGTGCCAGACGACAAAGTGACTGGCTCCAGTGGAGGTGACCGCAGGTTTCCTGAGAAAGAGGTGTAAGCAAGAGGTAAATGCCAACAGCCGCATGTGGACGGGACTTTATTTTCCAAAGGTGGTGGCGGCGTTCTTTCCCGTCTCCTGCATCTTTCATGCAGGGTGACACTGACAGCCTGACACCTCTCCTTTTGGGAGATGAGGTCTATGTCCTTGGTCCTTGAATCCAGTGACCTTGCAACTCCACTGATGCCACATGGCTTCTGAGGCAGCTTCCACCTGCTGCTCTTGGGGCAAGGCCTGTCCTTGCAGAACAGTGTTCCTCCCTTCGCTCCTGCCATGGTCCCCTCTTTTCTCATTCTTTCACTTCTTTCCATCCTAGTAGGAAACTGGCTCACACATTCTTCTAAATCTGTTTCTCTCTCACCAGGCTTGTGCTGGGCCCTGCTGTGACACTGTCCTGGATGGCAGGAGTCACAAGGTGACAGGAAATACCTGCAGCTTGACCTAGTCCTATAAGATGATGGTGGCTTGGTCCACAGAAGGGGGGCTGAGGGAATAACCACAGAAAAGCACAAAGAAGAGCTGGACATGGTAGTGTGCTTGTAATCCCAGCACTCTGGAGACTGAGCCAGAAGGATCCCAAGTTTGAGCCCAGCCTGGGCAACTCAGAAACTCAGTGAAACTCTTTCAAAATTAAAAAAGAAAGAAATAATAGTAATTAAAGGGCTGGGGATGGAACTCAGTATAAAGGTCCTGAGCTCAATGCCCAGTCTGAGGAGAAAGAAGAGGGACTATCTTAGTTACTTTTCTCATTGCTGAGACAAAACACCTGACAGCCAAAGTTAAGGAGGAAAGGTTGATTTGGCTCACAGTTTGGAGAGGTTTAGTCCACAATCGGCTGGCTCCAAGGCAGGGTGGCACATGGCACTGGACAGCAGTTCATGGCAGGCAGAGGTAGCAAAAGCAACAAGGGACCTTCACAGCGTCCTTCTGCCCCTTTTATCTTACCCAGGTCAGGGTGGGCAGCACTCAGATCCTTAATCCCAGCATCCTTGAGCCCAGCACTGCACCATGAATCGGTCCCAGCATCACACACCCCAGAGCCAGCCACCTCTGATGGGACGAAGAGGAGAGACAGGAGGAAGGGGAGACTTGGAGATGAAGAAGGGAAACCATCTCGCAAGCAGAGGCCTACAAGACAGACTGACCCATCCTGAGACCCTCACGGGAGGCAGATGCCCAGATTTCCCTGGATTTGCTTCACCCTCCAAAGCTCCTCTCTGTTGACTCTCTGTCCGCCATGAGGAATAAGATCTTGGCCTGGGCTTTCTCCTGGCAGTCAAATTCTTGTTACCCAGGTCACTGCCATGAGATTCCATTAAGAAGTCTGTCGCTATGTTTCAGAGGCTCTGAGCTTAGTAAAGAAAACCTCCCGAGGTCAACACCCCTAAACCCTGCCCATGCTTAGCAGATACCTGGGACAGCAGATGTTCATAAATGGAAGCTTAGGAAACACAAACGAAGCAACAGATTCAGATCTTGCCACAACCTTGTAGGCACTGTAGTCCTGTTTTAGAGATGAGAAAACAGATTCAGAGATACCAGTAGTTTGCTAAGATCATAAAGCTAGAGAGCAGAGACTAAAAATGTCCCACCTAGCTTTGGAATCAGACTCTTCCCATGAGCAGGACATGGGTGTTTTTCATAGTTCCATGCGCACAGGTCATCATTGTAAATTAATCATCTCACTTAAAACCAGAGTCCAGCCAGGCATTGTGGTCCATGCCCATAAGGCCTGCACCCTGGGCAGCCAGGGCAAGAATGCTGCAAGTTCAAACCCAGCAGGGGAAGCTTCATGATTTAGCAAGACACTGTCTCAAAATAAAAAAGGGCTGGGGACGCAGCTCAGTGCAAAGGCCTCCGTTCAATCCTCAGTACTGATAAAAGAAAATTCTGGACCATGCCCCAGCCATCCTCGGGGCCCAGGGATGCCTATGTCCAACAGGTATCACACTTCTTAAGAGAGAGAGAAAGAGAGAGAGAGAGAGAGAGAGAGAGAGAGAGAGAGAGAGAGAGAGAGAGAACAAATCTCAGCCACAGGTAAGGATCTTGAGAACAACACTTTCTGTAAGCATCTTTTCTCCTAACATTCCCAGTACAGGGCTAGACGTGCAGGACTTGAATAAATAGCTGCTGTTGGCACTGATTTCCCAGTATCCCAGGGTGCCCAGACACGGGCTCCTGTGTACAACTGCTGCTTTTGAGCAGCAGGCATTGTCTGATTAATGAAATTATCATAAACATATTGAGTTTACTTGATAATAAGTAAGCACCATCAACTGATAATGAAGTGAAATACACAATCACTTAATTGAGAATAATTGGGTTGAATGACAAGCTTAGACTCCTGATTAAAATTAATTGCATCCCTCCTAGAGACAACCTTGGAATCCCAAATGTAAGTAATTAAAACTTTTGCAGGTAAAAAAAAAAAAAAAAAGACCAATTCTTTCATATGGCAGTCCAGGAAAAATGAGCATACATTTATACTCAGTTTTTTAAACTACATTCCAAAAAGTAATGATGGTGTTACCTTTGGAGAGATGCTCCGATGAAAAGCTAAAGCCGGGTTAATTTGAGTGGGCAAATATTGAACCTTTCTCAAGAAGAGAACCATTTAATCTGGGAGCTCTGGGGAGGCTTAACTAACTAATTGAGGATTTGGGTTGGAGGAAAACACAAACCGAGTGTATTGTAGAACATTGTTAACGGCGAGTGGGTCAGCGGCACAGGCTGCAGCCCAGTCCTCTCTCATGTGCGGCTCGGCTGGCTCAGAGCCAGTAGTGTGCAGGCCTAGGACCACCCCTGTTTGTGCTGCCGACTTAGACAAGGGGAATCACCTGCAATCTACTGAAATGCAGAGGCTCACGCTAAGCTTCTGTGTTTCCAACAAGGGCCTGCGTGGTAGAGGACCATGGGCCGCCATGCCAGACCTCAGGTAACAGCTCTGTTGCCAGAACCCCAAAACCTTCAGAAATATTCTACAGAGGCACGGGCTGGGGGGGAGGGGAGCATCAATGGGCACCTACCACTAGGCACAGTTCCCACATAACCAAGGACCAGATGTCAAGCTACAAAAATAAATTCTGTCTGATTTAAGGGGAATAATTAAAAGACTTTTTTAAATGGGTCATTTTAAATTATTAGGCCATGGGAACAAAAAGAATAAAGAATAATTTTTTTTAAAAAAAGCCTAGAGTAAAAAATAAAATAAAATAAAAAAATGAAAAATAAAAAAAGCCTAGAGTATTTATGGGAATTTATCAAGCTGACCAATAACTATATTATGGTGATTCCAGAAGAAGGAAGAAAAGGAACAGAGAGATTTTTGAAAATATTATTTTCAGAGCTGGGGAGATAGCTCAGTAAGCACCTGCCTGGCAAGAGTAGGGTACTGAGTTTGATCCCAGGTACCACATGTTGTGCTGGCTCCAAAACTGGGTATGGTGGTGCACGCCTGTAATCCTAGCACTGGGAAGGCTGAGACAAGATGATCACTATGAGTCCAAACTGCATAGCGAGACACTGTATCAACAGCGACAACAAAAAGAGAAAATATTATTTTTTTTAAATTTTAATTTCTTTTACATTTATTTAGAATGTGTGTGTGTGTGTGTGTGTGTGTGTGTGTGTGTGTGTGTGGCCAGCTCAGCCCACCTGGGGGAGGGGCTGGCTGGCATGTGGTGCTGGGGGATCGAACCATGGTCCCTGTGCTTCGCCAAGCTTGTTCCAAGTAGGTGCTTTACACCACTGAGCCATCTCTCCAGCCCCAAGAGAAAATATTATTTTCAAAAATTTAACCTTAGAAAGGCAGCAGACAAGCAAATTAAGACACTCAAATGCTTCCAATTAGGATAAATTCAAAGAAGCTCACACCGAGACACATTATGTTCAAACTGCCAGTGTCGACTACACTGTCGCATTTTTGCCCATTGAGGGAATTCTGCCCACACACTTCTTCAGGATTTCTTTGTCACCAAGCATCCAGTCCTGCTCCTTCCAAATCCTTTAGCCTCCAATCAAACCACTGGCCAAAGCCCACCAATCTGGCCAATTCTCTTTTCAAGCAAAGTGCATAACCAAGGGCACTGCTCAGTGTCTTGCCCACTGGGAGGACATCCCTTCATCGCTCTCCACCAGGAATATTCTAGAAAGAAGCTGTCCTACCAGCTCCTTCTCTGTGGGGTGGTGTCTACCTATCATGCCTAACTAGGCTTAGCCTTCCCTTCCCCCATCAACAGGTCATAGGGAGCTCTCCAGGAGGCCATCCGTGCAGGCTGGGGGACAGAAGGTATGTGGCAGGACCTCTTCCTGTGACCTACTTGTGCCTTCAGGGCCTGCCCAGGCATGATCCCCCACTGGCTGATAGAATGATCTGAGGTTCTGAGGCCAGGATGAAATCCAACGTGCAGACACAGAAGGTGCATGGAGAAGGCTTCACAGCCAGGCCAGGAGCCCTCGGCCTGCACTGCTGGCGACATGAAGGCTGCACCCTGGACACTGCTGAGCAAACTGCAGCCGCTGCTGCCCGCTGTTCTCCACCTCACAGAATGGACTCTGCACAGGGCTGCTGCCTAGCCTCGGCAGCTCGCAAGATCAGAGATGGTGCGAGGACACAAACTGGTGACGCCTGAATTGTAGAAAACAGTTTACCCCATTAGTTTATGAGCAAGGCAGCTAGCTAGGGGCAGGCCCTGGGGTGGAGTGGGTGCCCAGCCACATGGATAAGAATGAAAATAAGAACAGTCAACTAGGACTTAGGGCCAGAAGCGAACTTCTCAGGAAGCGCGGGATGCCGCACACCCACTCCCTGTGCACGGACAGCGGAGCCACGCCCCACACTCCTGAGCTCTGAGGAACTTAAAATACACAGGAACTAGGGGCTTTTTCCCTCTCAAATCTTAGCTTCCTTTAACCCCACCCACTGAGCAACTGGGTTAGAAGCCTGGATTCCAAGCGATCGCTCCTATGATAGGCGGCCTCTAAACAACTGAGCTTGAGAGGCTATGAAGGTACCCACTCGGGACCCCGAGGGGAAATCCAGACTGTTCTCCTCGCTATTTCCCATGAAATCTCTCCTCAGCGCCTCCTTAGGTCCCTGACTCTGTTCTTCCGTGTTTGCAGCACTCCCAGCTCATACCTGGAGTATCACAATCCTGTGCATTTGAGCTGAAGGAAGGCCGAGGCTGAGTACCTGACACTTGGGGTGCCCTAATGTTGGGCTTCTCGTGGGCCAAGATTCACAACATAAGGAGCTCTCCAGATATAAAAAAGGGGTCAGTGGCTGGGTGGCCTTGTAGGTCACACCGATTGCTGCTGAGATAGTCATGGCATAGTCGGAGGCCACCACAGGGATGGGGAACAGTCACGTCGTTACCTGCTACTCATTGAAAGAGTAATTTCTGTTTTGTTCTGGGAGAGTCAAGGACTTAAAAGCTTTTCTTTCTTTTTTTTTTTTTTTTTTTCTATAAGCACAACTCTTCACTTCATGCTACGGGCACTGCACAAGTAACTAAAAGCAGAATAAAGTTTGACCTTCATTCTGTAAACTTTGGTCTTCGAAGTGTCCAGTCAGTTGCTTCTCAGTTCTGTGTGAAGTTATTCTTGAGTTTTCACGGAGCATCTATCTAGGAGCTGGCCAGAGGGAGTGGATTAGTCCCAAATTTACATTATCGCATTCCTCTGCAGACTGAGGACACCAGGAGAAGAGGTTCACAGGAAAATTCAGCTATGCCCGGAAGCTGCCAGCCATTGTCCTAACCTGAGTGAGACACCACAGATGGAGGCAATCCTCTCCTGGGAACAAAAGCATCTCTCAGCCACAAAGATTCCAAACTATGACACCGGAACTGAGACAATGGTCCACTAGACCCTACCTAGCATCTAATCCCCACAAGCTGGCCTCCTGCCTTTGCAGGTGGGCCCATCTGAACGCCTGTACCAGGCTGTACCTCCCCCAGTTACCTTAGCCAGAGTGCTTTCCTAGCTTCCCTCTACCTTTCCAGTTAAACCTTCTAGTTTATAAATGTATGCTTTAGTTCTTAACTTCCATTTCTACTAAAGCGAGTGCCTTGGCTCCCTGATGACACTACAGGTGGCTAAGGGTCATGTACTAGGAACTCGGTGCCCAGAGGAGTGGTATAGAGAGGTGGGGGGGATCTTGATGAAGTGAAGCTTAATGAGAGGCCACTGGGGGCGCTGTTCTTGGAAAAGCTTAATATAGCTCTCATGGGATCCTAGCTTGTTCCTCCAAATGTGGTTTTTATGAAGGGACTCAGCTTGGCCCCTGACTCTCTCTAGCTTCCTGTGCCATCATGTTGTCTCAGTCCCACCAAGGTGCCATCCGCTATGCTGTGGCCCAGCCAGAGGGGGCATTCTCATCAGGGTGCTGACGCCATGCTTCTGAACCTCCACAGCTGTTGGAAAATGAGCCACTCATCTTAAGGGAGGTCCCCACTGAGGCAGGAGGTTCAGGCGTGGCAAGCCACTGGGGCAAGTGGGTGTGGCCTGTCCATCACAGAGATCCCGGAGACCTGCACCCAGAAACAATCAACAGTGCTATCTTCAATTTTTCTTCCTCTCTCACCCTGCAGTGTGTACTTCTTTTCCTCCTTGTGATTGGCTCACAGATGCCCCCAGAGGATATTTCTTTGCCTACCTTAAATATCTTTAAAGCATGTAAAAATCTCACTACCTTTTTCCCTTGTCTTGGCCCATTCTCTGTCCAAGACAGAAAGTACCTAGAATATATCTCTAGAACCCTACAGCCCAGTGATTTTTATCACGATAGTAAATGGATTAATGTACTTGCTCTTTCTGTCTCTTCTCTTCTGCAACCTCCCACAGCTTCCACCTCAGTCACTTAGCTCAACTCTCTTGTGGTCAGGACATAACCCATGCCGTCAAAGAGCCTTTCCTGACCCATCTTCCCTGTTCCTTTGTTTCTCTATGCCCGCCCACAACACACGCACAAAGCCTCCTATACTCAGAGATGGGGCATTTTGGAGATGGCTCTATCTAGAGTGAATGAATATAAATTAATGGCATGTGAATATGACTAAGGGTATGATCATCAGCTTAGCCCACCAATGGTTGGTCCACATGGTTCTGGATGTGGGCAATGGGAAGCCTCATCCTGGGTGTAGGTGACCCCTCAAAAGGCTCGTAGCCTGGATGGCATAAAAGGGAGGCTGGTTTCATTGCTTCTGCTTCTGGTGCTTCTGCTGCGGCCTTCTGCCTGCTCTGCTGTGGACTGTTCCTCGTCTTCCATGCCACGTGGAGCCAGCCAACTACAGACTGAAACCGTGATCTGAAATAAACTTTCCTCCTTTAAACTGTGGGAGTCTGTACTTCGTCCTAGCAACAAGAGGAGTAACTAAGACACTTTCAAGCTCCAGGCATGCATTGATTCATTTCCCACAGGTTGCCAGATGTCAGAACGTGCCGCGTGAGCCCACCAGGCAGAGGCTTGAGGCCAGAAATCCCATTTCTGTGTCACTGTCTGACCCTGAAGTTTAGTTAAGAGGAGAGGGAAGGCAAAAATCATCCCACCTGCCAGTTAGCATCAAATTTTTCCAGGAAAAGATTAGCAGACACAAGGCTGAGCAATCTACTCTGAGCAGAGCCTGCCAAGTGAAACCCATGAACACCTCTAGAACATGCCAGGGCAGATGGTCAGAAACTAACATCCCAGGGATGGTGGGTGGAGAAGGAAGAGGCTTTTCCTAGACATGAAAGCCTGTAAACACAGTAAATATGCTAGGCCTATCAAAAGCAGAGCTATATTTGCCACATAAATTATGAAACATGTCATAGTTTATTTTCTCTATGTCAGGGTTTAAAAAAGAAATCTCAATTTTTCAAAAGATGGAGTATTGAAACTTGTAGCTAGGGTGCCTGAATGCTCTTTCCTGTCATTCTCTACCATTCCACTATCAAAAGTGAAACAAATGCTCCTGACCTTTCACATGCCTTGTCCAAGCAGAACAGGAACAAACTGGACTCAGTGGCAAGTAGGGTACAGCCTGGGGCTCTTTTCCAGAAGAGGCAGCTGTGGGTCAGCTTCAGGCAGAGCTGAGTTATCCAGCAGATGCTCAAAGGGTCCTAGGAGTGAGAGCAGCAGATGCTGGTGCTGAGTTGGGGCAAAGCCCCCTACAAAGGAGCCAAATGGCCCAAACACAAATGGCCTGGACACAGTAAGGACCTCATTCAGCTGCTCCTGGAGGTTTAGAAAGCATTGTTGGCCAGAAGCCAGCACCCAGCAGGTCCTCCTTCCCTAGCAATGGGGGATCCCAGGCTTCCAGAAGCCTGGTTCTCACCTGGACTTTGAATCCCACATTCCACTTAACTTCCCTTTGACCGCCTTTTGAATAACAATGTGTTCTACTAGGGCAGGCTAATGAGAAAGTAATCTTTCTCTTTCAGAGCTATTGCTCTGTGAAGTGCTTACCAAATAGGATTTTTAAATAGCAGGAAAGCCAAACTCAATTTGGGAATTAATGTGTTTAAACCCAGCTGGAAATTTTCCTCTTCCTTTCCAAGGCAGAGGCTGGAATCAGAAACCTCCAACTGGCTCCAGCCTTAGAAGAAGCCGGAAGTCACTATGGTATATCTCAGCAGCACCAGGTTCTGGCAAGGCCAAACTGTCCTTGCCCCAAAGGAGGCCTGCAGAGCCTGAGAGCTTTTCTCTGCAAATGGCCTGAAGAAGGCTACTTGCTCAACAAGCCGGTGACTTCCCACAAAGGCTTCACTGGCAGCAGTGGTCCCAGCCGTTCTCTCCGTGCGTGCAGGTGGCCCTCTCGGCACTGACACATAATAGCCAATGCTTACAGGAGGAATGTAATTTGCTCACGGCTTCAGGCTGACCATGAAGCTAAGCCTCAGGAGCAGCTAATGTTGAAAAGTTAGGCCCCCTCCTTTTGGCACTAGGATTTCATCTCCAAACATACGGAAGCCTGAGAGAGGAAGGTCATTGGGGATGGGTCAAACCAGACCCCTACCTGGGGGGAATGTGTCAAAGGTCATAAAAACCCCTAGCTAACAAGTAGAACAAAACAAAACTCCCCCCAAAAGAAGATGTGTGCTGCGCTGGCAAAATGACATCAGAATTAGGACCTCTGAGCACTGTGAACTAATCAGAAACGTGATCTTATCCATTCTTCATTGACACCTGGGCACGAGCAATCCAAAGACACTGTTTCTGATCCTTCGCGATAGCTGCTGAGAAGAGAATTTTTCAACAGGACAGTTTAAATCTGGCATGAGATCTCGTGAGTTTTTGGCAGGACAAATGGCCTTGTGCCTTACTTGGAGGGCAGTGCTGGTCTTCTGGATACCAAAGACCCCTCCAGCTTTAGCCTCAGGGCCGCTGTGAGCCTTTTCACCACTGGCTCTCACTCTGCAGAATGAGTTTCTTTTCTGAAGTTAATAAGTGAACACGCTCACTGCCTTTTCTGTGTCCAATTCTTTGTCTGGGACACCAAGGATCTGAAAAGATGCCCCCCAGGACCCCCATGGGGCTCGTCGTCCTTGCTTCAACAGGAAGCTGCACTTGGCTTCTAGGAGCCAGAGGCTAAGGGGTTGGGGAGACAGCTCAGTGGCATAAGCACCTTACTGGCATGCTCAAGGTCTGGAGTTTGATCCCTGGAGCTGGCCTCTCCCTGGGCTGGTGGTCTCTGAAGTTCAGAACAGCTTCCAGGTGACAGACTTGAGACACTGGCCAAAATATCTCCTCCTATCAAAGGCCCCAAAGGCCTGGCCAACAGCAGGTCTCTAGCTCAGCTCCTTCCCCTCCATCTCTGCAGCTTTTCTCTTTCTTTTTTCAGAACTGCCACCATGCCCGCATCCCTCCCTCTTCCCCAGGCTGGAGGCGGATTCCTCTCAATCCCATAACATCCCACTGAGTGAAGAGCCACACACTGGGCCAATCACAAGGAGGGCAGGCATCATTCATGTCCTCGGGGAAAGCAGAGATTTATCAGGCAGAAAAATGATTGAATTCTTTTGTGTGTGTCTTTTATAACTGGGCCAAATTACCTCCGAATTATGATGGCTGTCAGGAGCTGGAAAGGAGAGGAAATTGAATATGTGCTTTCCAAAGTTTGGAGGTATTGATTAGGGATTAATGGAGGGAAATGGATAAATTGGCTAATTGGTTAGGTAATTTATATTCTCAAGTGATCATCAGGAGAGGAGGTCCCAACTGGACACAGCTTCTTCTGCTGTGAAATGTGGGCGTTTGGAGACTCTAAGCTCTGTGAGAGGACCCTCCACCACTCTCAGCTTTGATGGTTTGCTGCAGCTCAGAAAAGCTGTCATACCCATGACTGAAGTTTATCATGCCAAAAAGATACAAATTAAAATCAGAAAAGGAAAGTGGGACAGAGGGTGGCATCCATGAAAATCAGATGTGAACTCCACTTTGTCTTTGAGTGGAGCTACCCAGATAGCGCATAATTTTCCCAGCAATTAAACCAGGACAGCCCGTGTGAAGTGTAATGCTCAACTCTCCACTGTTCAGATGAACTGTGTGCCATGCACAACATGAAGGAGGATGTGTCTGTGTCGCTTCCCAACTTCAGAGGCTGTAGTCCTCTGCTGGCCCCAAGTCATAAGCATCATGGTAGAACGGCATGGTGGAAGAAAGCTGTTCATTCCATGGCATCCAGGAAGCAGGGAGCAGGGACAGAGCCCTGGAGGAAGAGGTTAGGAAGCAGAGGCCTCCATGACCCAGCCTGGCTGTGATGCTTAAGCTCGACTGCATCACCCTGACTGGCTTGGGAGCTGCCTAGGTATTGGTGGAATGCGCCCCTTGGGATGTCTAGGTAGGTCTTTGAGGTGCGCCCTTGGGTGCTGTATGATGAACTAAAAGGCTTCCTACATGAAACTTCTGTTTCATAGCCATAGACTGAATCCTCTGAGAACACGAGCCAAATGAAAGCTTTCCTCTTTTAAATTGCGGGCATTAGACCAATCAGTTTACCAATCAAGATTAACTGTCAAATGATGTATCACCAACAAAGAAGTCCACCTAAAACTAGTGTCCATGGGTTTACACATTCACAACAGGGCTGTAATTTATGTTGCACTGCTGGGCAGCTCAGATTTGAATGTTATGTCCCCACCCACTTGAAGCACCGGCGGTACGTGCATGATTTCTACTGGGCAGCATGGGACCTCCCATTGGGTGGTATAAGCTTCCCAATGGGATAGTTGGGCATGTACCATGAGTGTGCAAGCCAGCAAGAATGTGTTAACTGGAGTTTCACGGAACCATGAAATGCCCAAGCAAGGGACCTTAGCTGCTAAATCTCCAGCATCCCCTCCCCCATTGGTCAAACCAGTACAGTGTGGCCCAAGTGTCTATCATAACTCACATGGCTAGCACAAACTCTCTGGTAGGGTCCTGGACCCCAAGCATGTGGAGATGCTTTTATTAGGAAGAGTATTCCAAAGCTCAGAGATGACCTCCCAGGAGGCAGTCAAAACCTGTGCTGATGACCTGTACAACATGTTAAATTTGAATAATCCAGGCCTGCTGAGCTAATCCTGCTGAGCCCCTAGGCCACGACAACCCCAGGAAAATGATTTCTGGTAAAGTCAAGACCAGGTTTTTATCCTTTATTAGAGATCCTCTATCAATCCTGCCTTCTGATACAATCCTATCCACCAACAACACTGCTTTTCTGTGAGCCTTATTTGCCTTCAGGGCTATCATTTTCTTTAAAATAAACTATATCCCCAGCTCCCAAATATCCCCTTTCTCTTCTAGGATATCACCCAAAATACAACTTACATTTAATCATTCTGTCTCCTTAGACTCACCTTGGGTGTGACAGTGTCTGAGACTTTTCCTGTTTTACATGACTTTGATAATTTTGAAGAGTGCTAATTAGTATTTTCTATAAAGCTTCTCAAGTGGGATTTGTTTCTGATGTTCATCTCATGATTCGAGTGGAGCTATTGATTTTTGGAGAGACAACAGAGTGGACGCCTATTCCTGTCATACCCTAACAGGAGTACGTACTACCAACATGACGCCACTGCTGGTGTGGACGTGAGCCTTGGTCACCTGGCTGAGGTGGCATTTACCAGACATGGAACTGTCAAGCTACCCTTCTCCTGGAATTGTAATCCTCTGTGCTTCGCCAGCATCTAAGAAGTGGGAGCTAGTGCTCACTTCCTTGAGAACGGGCTATCCCCGTATTGGGAATTCTGCATAGGAGACTTATCTCTTTTGGTCTATCATTTATCCAATTTTTTCTTTATATCAATATAGACCAGAAGAGTATTGAAATAGGCCGCCCCAAGATACGCCTCTCTAGCGTGTGGCTAATTTTGAGCTAAAAGCCATTGAGAACTAGCAGTTGGAGTCAAACACCTAAAAACAGAGCACAAGTTTTCCTTTTGCAAATGCAGTTCATATTAATAAAGGTCATTTCCATTTGTAGATGGCATCTTCCTCTCTTGCCAGAGAAAGGAGTCCTTCAAAAAGTCTTATCCATAGCAAAAAAAAAAAAAAAAGTCCCATTTAAATTTGCATAATAAACTTTCTGAACAATCCTTCTCTATCACACTTCTCCTTGTCACAGTTCCTTAACTTGCTTCCTTTGCTCAGAATCCCAAAACCCAGGAGAGAATGAATACAAGCCCAACGCTGGTTAGGCTGGTTCTTTGGTCACATACCTCCACTCACCCCATTTATACGCACAATGCATCTATTAATAAACATCAGTTGGCTTTTCTTTTGTTAATCCATCTCTGGCAAGTCTAGTTTATAGGATCTCAGACAGAGGACCTAACATGGGTAAAATATTGTTTTTCCCTCTCCTACAGCCAGGCTTATAAATATTTTTTTAACTTGAGCTATAATCCAATGCTGTCTTAATTATTTTGTTGCTCAAACTATTCGAGCTTTACCCTTTGGGGATTTTTTCAGTGGTCTCTGGATCCTTTTAACATACCCCATGGTTGTGGGTTTTGAGTTTGGTTAAGTGTTTTCAGCATCTTTACTTTTTGATTCTACAAGATGCTCTAGGCTCTCTTGTAGGTCCATTTCAGCCTCAGGACAGATATTCTGAGAGTCTCCAGAAGATAACTGAAACTGTTGCTACCACAGAGCCTGGTATATACTATGCGGCTTTTTCTACACACACATACACAAATGTAATGCCTTTTCTTTTTTATCATTTGTTTGTTTGTTTGTTTGGTAAATGGTCTCACTACACAGCCTGGACTCATGATCCTCCTGTGTCAGACTCCCCAGCGCTGGGATGACAGGCGTGTGCCACCACGCCTGGTTTCAGTGGCCAGCACTGCAGATTCTGGGGTTGATACAGCATATAGTGCCGGGGATCAAATCTGAATCCTTGCACTTGCCAAGCTGACGTTTAGACTAGTCCAAGCTGCCTCCCCAGCCCCTGCCTTCTCTATCTTAACTAAGACTTTATCATGCACACTAGCTATGCCTCTTGAGCTACAACAGCAAAACGAAGAAAAACTCCTTTGTCCACCCTCACAACCTCCCAGATAGATTTATTGCCACTGTTGATCTTACCAATCTCAGGATGTCACATTTCCCCTTACCACAGAGATGACTTTCATCTTTTCACTAAAAGGAAGCACTTTACAGCTTTTCTTTGACATATCCAAAGCTCCAGCATCACTAATCTTGTGATTTGGGTCATTAGTAAGTAAAATAAGGATTACTTAAACACAAGCACTGTGATACCAACAGTCCACCTGATAACCAAGATGGTTACCAAGTGACTAATGGGGTGGCAGTGTCCCCAGACAGTGCAGATATGGAAGGCGGAGGGATGACTCGTGTTCTGAGCAGTGCAGGGCAGGACAGCACTATTCCTTCGATTGTACTACCACTCAGAATGGCAAACAATCTTACATTATGAATTCCTTGTCCTTGTAATTTTACATTTAGTGTGTTCAGACCATGGATGAACTTGGAGAGGCCAAAGCCACGGCTATAGGAAGGTGCGATCTCTCATTCTGATTTGCCAGTTTCACTGGTATAAGATACTTCTGGCGATTAATAAAGAGTGCTTCTGGGGTGTCTAGGAAGGTTATGGAGTTATGGACTGGGATGCAAGGTACGATTGCTCACCAGCTCTTCTCCAATGCTGTCCCATTCTGCTTTCCGGCCACCATGAGCTAAGCAGTTTCGCTCCACCTCACCCTTCTTCCTGGATGTTTTTACCTTGAAGCCAGCTGATCATAGCCTAAATCCCCTGGAGCCCCTAAATTTGATCTCTCTTCCTTTAAATTTGGGTGTCAGTTATTGTTCTTGACCTCCAGGGAACCTATTAAAGAGGGACTCCTGAGCTCCATGCCCCTTTCTTAGAACCAGCCAATCACACAAGAAGTTATCATCTTTAATCTTACACTCAACTTCTTAAAATTTCAGGATGTTTTATGGAAAGATGTCACTGTGCTTCATCCCCTCACTTTATACTTGGGGAGATGGAGGCTGGAGTGGAGTGGGGAGTGGTAGAGAGACATTCGCCACAGTGTTGACAGAGTAGGGACAGGAACAAACGTTTCCAAGTGAAATGTTTTTTCTACACTACTACCCCCCAACACACACACACACACACACACACACACACACACACACTAGTTTTCATTGCAGATGAAGAATGCAGAAAAGACTGGGTTACACCCTAAGGCAACTCCTCAAAGTTACTTTGTGAGTCGCATTTGCATTTGCTTTCACATTATTTTTCCCTTCTCAGGAGTGTACAGGACTCAAATAAAATTTCTGATGAATAAAGACACCTAGTCCTTGTCACTGCCTAATCAAAGTCCTGTTGGATGTGTTTGAAGCTGTTGACTTCTTGTTCGCTAATTTAATAGTGAGTTTTCCTCCATACGTGCATTTGGTTTCATTTTCTTCTTATAAAGCCATTAAGTATTTGATGGTAATCGTTCCCATGGAGACTGTAAATTTCATTTCTTAAAAACACAAGTTCTTGTGTTTTAATACCGCATGTACTGAATAATTGGTTTTAATGCTAAGAAATTTGAGACAAAAAACAGCCAGGATCATGGAAGAGTGGAAGTGCTTGCTCAGAATGACCCAGCGAAGACAACAGCACTAGTTTGGAGATGCTGGAGGGAGAAATATTGGAGGATTAACCCTGCAGCCTGCAAGGGAAGGCATTGGCTCGGCCGCTGAGTATCGTTCTTGGGTAATTCAACAAAACTAAGACCTCAGGCAACGTAGCCAAAATGGACATGAGACTTGTGCGAGGTCTTGACTGTTGGCACTTGACCGCGATAAGGCTTCATTCCCAAGGTCTGTGCTGGGGACACTCTTAGTGTCTGCTGGGATCCCACAATGATGGCTCCATGCTACAAGTGATTTCAGTCATAGAAAAAAATCTTATTTCAGCTTGCAGGACTATACGCTTTTTAAAAAAGCCTTTGTGATCTGTGTTTCCAACTCCTCCCCTTCTTCTTCCTCCCCCACTTCCTCCTCTTCCTCCTTCTCCTCTTCCTCCTCCTCCTCCATCCTCAACACAGGCACCAATGAATGTGTCTCTCTCCTCATCTCCACATCATTATCCTGACCTAGGACCAGTGCTGGAAGGGGGAAGGCAGATGTCTCCTCTACATAGCGGTCACTGCTGCCCTCCCTGGTTCTCAGGCATAGAGAGGAATGTGTCAAAGAGACCTGTCCATGTCCCCATCTTGCTGGTGCTTTAGGTGACCCGACAGTTTGAATGTATGTGTCCCCTCCAGCATTCATGCTTGGAAAGCTAGACCCAGCATGAAGAGGTCTTCAGGAGATGATCAGCTTATCGGGTTCCACCCTTATGAATGACAGTAATGAACTTGTAACACAAAGGCAAGGGACCCACCCGCTCATGCCTTTGCCCCTCCATCCCTCCTACCATGTGAGGATAGAGTGGTCCCTACCAGAGGTCTCAGCAACAAGGTGTTACTTTTTTATTATTTATTTATTTACTTGGTACAGTGTCTCGCTAAGCAGCTGACTCATAGTGATTCTCTGTATCAGCTTCCCTAGAGCTTGGATTACAGGTGTGTACCACCACACCCAGTTTTGGTGGCCAGCACAGCCCAGGGCCAGCACAGTATGTGGCACCAAAAATTTGAACCCAGGTCCTTGCGCTTGCCAGGTAGGTGCTTAGACTGCTGAGCTATCTCCACAGTCCAAGGTGTCATCTTGAAAACAGAAACTCAATCCTCACTGGACACTGAGGCTGCCAGCACTTGATCTTGAACTTCGGCCTCCTACACTCTGAGGGATCAGTAACTATAGAAAGCTGCTAGGCTTCCTACATTTTTTTTATTATTATTAGTAGTAGTAGCACATTTGCAATATGTAAAATTGCTTTGGATCCTCAGGCCCTCCAGCTCACAGGCTGCCATTCGGGGTTCTTCTGTTCCTGATCCCCTTGATGACCCCTGGGGCCCTTCCCCTTCTGATCCTGTAAGCCTACCTAATACACCTCTTTGTGTAACTATGCATCTAGTTCTCACTGACTCAGATCCTCTGCAGGACCCTCATGCAGTAGCCTTGTGGTCTTACTCAGGATAGTTGAGTCCGTCCACTCTCAGTGGCCTCGGGCTTCCCTGTCACATCCTCTGGGCAACAAGATCCCTGCTCTCTCTCTCTCACTCAGTCTTCCGCCATCCTGGACCTGGAGCCATCTCGATGGAAATCGAGAATTCCTGGTGAACTAAAGCCAGCACACTGGTTCTCAGAGTGTGGATCCAAGCCCAGCACCCCTGGAGACTTGTAGGAAATGTCCATGTTCAGGTACCCATCCCAGATGTACCAACGCAGAAATATTGGAGGTGGGACTGAGACATCTGTGATTAACAAGCTTTCCTGGGCATTCTGGGGCATACTAAAGCATGTGAACCCCTGCTTCTAAATGTAAACCATCTTACATTTTTCTCCCACGCCCCTAAGCCTATACTTTGGACCTCCTTCAACTTTAGTTTCTAGGCAACTTAAGTAACTTTCTAGATTCATGCAGCAACTTAGTGCGGTGCTTTGAACCACAGCTCCTCAACAGTAACTGCATGCTCGCTAGCGAGACCTAGCATCGTAACCAACCTGCAAGCACAGCCAGCCCAGCCTCTCCTCTTGGAGCCTGCCAAACTGAGAAGGTCAACATCAGCACCCCCTGGCTCTGAGGACCATGGCCAGGATCCATGTTTCCTGTAACGAGAGAGCCTGCTGTAGTCCCTGAGGCCGAGCAGGGAAATGGGGCTGGGTACCCAAAATAATTAAATGTGCACAGGAAGAAACCTGGGCTTGATAAGGAAATGCATGTCCAAGCTATAGCATTAGTCTGGCTTTAAATTCATGTTATAAAGAAGGTGAAGGGGGCTGGTGAGATGGTTCAGTGGTCTAAAGCACCTATTTAAAACAAGCTTAGCAAAGCACAGGGACCGCGGTTCAATCCCCCAGCACCACATGCCAGCCAGCCCCGCCCCCTGGTGGGCTGAGCTGGCCACACACACACACACACACACACACACACACACGCATAAATTTAAAAAAAAAAGAAGGTGAAGGACGCCTGAGAATTGAAGGCCACCTGTCAGAATGGTGCTTCTGAGGAACCTGAGTTTGTGGGACCTCTAACGCCTCCTCCATCACACCATAAAGTCCTTTTCTTAAGAGAAAAGCAAAGCAAACTTGCTTCTAACTTATTTCCTCCCTTGGGAACCATCCGTGTGAGCACAGCAGGGTTACAAATTTGAGGCACTAACAACAGAGGAGCCAACGCTGACCAAGCAGCTTTTGCTCCGCACCGTGCTGTGTTCCTGAAGTTGTGAGAGGGTGGATTAGTCGGGCTGTGCTGCTTCAACACAGTACCACACCCTGAGGGGCTGAATCCATAGAAATATATAGTCTCACAGCTCTCTTTTTATGTATTTAGTACAAGGTCTACAGGGTCTCACTACACAGATTGGACCGCAAGAGTGATCCTCCTGTTCTCCGCCTCCCAAGCCCTGGGAATACAGGCGTGCACCACCACAGCCAGTCTAGTCTCACAGTTCTGAGGGTGCTAGTCCAAGGTCAAGCATGAGTCGGTTAGAATCCTTCTGGACTCTCGCAGCTTAGCTTGCCTCTTTCTCACTGTGCCTTCACTTGGTGCTTCTTCTGTGTAACGAGTCTACAATCACAACTTCTCTTACCAGAGGACACCAGTCTCGCTAGATAAGAATATATGCTTATGACCTCGCTTAATCTTGTATCTTAAAAGCCACAGCTCTAAATTTACTCATACTGGGTGTTGGAACTGCAACATATAAAGTTTGGGGCAGGGTGCAAAATCCAGCCCATGACAGTGGCTGAAGGGACCATGGCAGAGCTCAGGCCCCGGCTAGGCCTCCGCTCACCCTGTGGGTCAGCCTAATGCTTTTTATCCCATGGCCTTCACTCTTCTGCTCTGCCTCTATCTCTCTGCTAGATCTTTCTCCAGCACAGCACTTGACATAATTGCATTTATTTGTCATTTGTGCAAGTGTTTATTTACTGCCTGCTTCTCACATTAGATGACCCCCTACAAGGCTATGTCCGATTTGTTCCCTGCTGTTTACCCAGATCTTGGCGAAGTCCCTAGCCATAGCTGGTACTCAGTAAGTACTTATGGAACTAATTAATCAATTAATACTTGCTTATTTCTTAAAAGAAACCAGGGAATCCATCTGGGAAACATTCAGCTTGCATGTAATTAAAAAGCACAAACAGCATTTTTTTTTTAAATCAACAACCACGGTTCCAATAACTCCAGTAGGTTACAAAATTTTGTTTTCAGTCAACAAGCGTCATTTTCCAATAACCCCGGTAGGTTCCGCATCCCATCTTCTGTCCCTGACAAATGTCTAAGTGATGTATGGCTGGAGAGAGAAGGCAATGTGTACAGGATCAATGATCCCACGGTGTGCGTCGAAGGCGAAGCAGCAGGGGAAGGTCTTGTTTTGGGAGTGGAGGAGAGACCAGTACAAAGGCACACCTGTGGGACTGTGCCCGGAGAATCTGAATGTGGCCTTCCCACGGAGGCTGACCACCAGGGTCTTGCTAGCGTGTCCCCTGGACACCTGATTCCTAGGTAAGAGCAGAGTTTTTCATCTGTGTATGTCTGCACAAGGGATATCTGTCCAGCACTAATCAGGCCCACCACCTCCCACATGACTGGAGGGCAAAGGCTTAAATAAAATAGACAAGTGATATAATTTTAGGACTCCAGGAGGATCAAAATCCTCTAGCACAATTCAAAATTCTCTGGGGGTTGAGGCAAAGAACTTCTCTGGGTGGCCCGTATTTATTTGATTTTTTTAAAAAAAAAAAAAAAAAAGGAAGGGCATTTGGAGGAAGTGCAGGAAACTGAGCAGGACCTTGGGATTCAATGCAAAGACTTTCCCAGGTAGTAGGTTATGCTAATTAGGAGACTGTCTTACCTCCAGGCTGACATTCACCCCTGGAGTGGGACACGTGCAGCTGCAGTCTCTATTTAGTTAACTGGAGTTGGAGCCAGGTATCCTCAGCTTGGCCTTGTCTTGTCCTTTGAGTCATCACGGTCTCACAGGGCACTACAGGCCTCAGCCAGGACCAGTGACTCAGAGCTGTTCATTTACTATGAGTTCACTGCCCATCTCCAGATGAAGGACCTATGCCTGGGACAGACTCACAAGTAAACCTAGAAAGCCCATTGATTAATTTTAATTCCTGCTCAGAGTCGCTTTATAGTAGTCTCTACCAGACATCAGCTACTAAGCCTTCCTTATTTTCCTCCAGCTTTGGCACAAGCGATCCCAATTTTCACAATACGGATCACCTTTAATTTGCCAATATTGATGCTCCTAGACTGACAATGGGTCCAGCTCCCAGTGAGACCATTGCAAATTTCAAATATTGCTATGTGGAAAATACTGTTAGGTGCTTCCTACACCTAACCTGCTGGCCATCACAGCAACAGGGCACACTGTTAGAGACTTGGTCGATGGAGTGGATGACAGAGCCGGCAGCCTGCTGCTCCTGGTCAGGGTCAGGAAAGGATCACAAGTCTGGGAAAGATCAAAATTCAAAGTACACTTTCTAGGAATGCATATTACTTTCACACCATTGTAAAGTCAAAGAACCCAGAAATATATAGCATCATGCTCAGGGCCTCCCTGCACAAGCGACTCTATACTTGCTACACAAACTGTGGTCTGAGAACCAGGAGCACCTGCCTAACTGGTGAACTTGTCAAAAATGCAGAATCCCAGACCCCAGCAACGACCATTGAATCAGAACTTGCATTTTAACAAGACATCCCTGCGTTGACAGACACCATGAAGCTTGAGAAGCACTAGCTTAGAACAACCTCCCTGGAAAAGCATAAAGTGCACTTGGAATCTCATTGATACCCTTTGGGTGACTGTTATGGTTTGTCTCCAGGTGTCTCCCCAAAGCCTCATGGGAAGTCATGGGGAAGACTTATAGAGTTCATGATTAACTCATGATCCGCTAGGATTATGGGTAATCCAAGGCTGGGCTTATGGGACTGGGTACTACTGGGATTATGGCTGTGAGTGCTACACCTAGCCTGAGGCAGATAGCTTGAATGTAACATAAGGGAGACAGAGACAGACTTGCTCTCTGTTGCCACTGCTCCTCCATTTTGCGCTCTTGCTCTTTGCCGCTGCTGTGAAAGGGTGCTTTCTTGCCATGTGCCACTCTGCCTCGGAGCCTGTTAAGTATGGACTGAAACCTCCAGTAACTGTGAGCTAAATAAACCTTACCTTCCTTCATTCTGGGTGTTGGGTATTTGTCCCAGCAACCAGAGAAGAGTAACTGAGACAGTGACCTTGGGCACCAGATTTGGTGCTTCTTTCTCCAGTATAAATCTCAGAGTGGAAATATCCCAGGATCTTCCAAATTTATCTTATTTTTTAAATGTATCAGTTATTTAATTAGGTTCTTAGTAAGAGATTTAGAACACTAATGAATGAGGATGAATTCCATTTGTCAGGGCTGGGGAGATAGCTCAATAGAGTAAGCGCTTGCCTGGCAAGCGCAAGGTCCTGAGTTCAATCCTTGGTACCACACGCACGAAAAAGTTGCATTTGTGAGAGCAAAACCAGATCACAGGTAGCCTTGAGTTGGCTTCTGATCCAGCTTGCGCTGCTCTAAAATCTGGTATCTCTCTTTCTCAGTGTTAAAGATCTCACCCCTCCGGTGTCTGGGTTTCTGCAGCTTTGTCTTCTTGAGTAAGTATCAGTCTGGGGATGAAGGCTGTATCAATTTGTGTAGAGGTGGCAATGACAAATTTCTGGTATGTTCTTCGTAGAGGGACGTGATTAAGGCTAAAAGGCCCAGTCACAAGTAGCAAGCCACTGGCCAACTGCTTCAGGAAGACCACTCTCTTGCCTCTGTAGTGCCTGGTGAGGATGATCAAGGTGGTGCCGGGAGTGATGCTAGCTCGAAGTTTCCTCACATGCTGACTGAAGGGTTTCTTGTCATGGCTCAAGAG
The DNA here is from genome assembly GCF_000260255.1 of Octodon degus. Classification (NCBI taxonomy): domain Eukaryota; kingdom Metazoa; phylum Chordata; class Mammalia; order Rodentia; family Octodontidae; genus Octodon; species Octodon degus. The sequence continues at coordinate 9,138,123 of NW_004524611.1, forward strand.
CTTTCAGGGCACATCTTCAGGAGGGTGGTATCTAGGCATTTTTTGAAGCTTAACCACCTGAGTGCCACCATTCTTGTCACCACCGACTGGTTTTGTGATAATAGCAAGAAACTTCTTTTTCTTCTCGACCTTCAATTTAGCAGCTGTGTACTTTCTCTCATACAAAGCCTTCCTGGACTACATAGCAGATCAGGAGTATCTACCAATTCCTCTAACCAGGACAGGATTTCACCTGCAGTGGGGCTGCCCCTTCTTGGACATTTTTCTCTTCATCTTTCCCTTTAAACTAGTACCACAGTTGCTTTTCTTTTCTTTTTTTTTTTTTTGCCTTGAACTTACCGTTTTTACCAGTGCCACTGGAAGCAGCCTTCTTGGCTTCAGGTTTCTTCACTTTGATGTCTGGCTTCTTAGTTTTTCACCACCATCTTGCAAGATGGGAGAGAGCTAAATTTATATTCTTAAAAGAAATTTGGGGGGGGTCTCTTTCAAAAATAATGTGTGTGGGTGTGGGTGTGAGTACGCACATGTGCCCACGCGTGTTTGTTACTGGGGAATGAAGCCAGAGCCTTTGAACTGAGCTCCACCCCAACCCTTTTTATTATTAGTCCTGAGGCGGGGTCTCCTTGAGTTGCCCAAAGTATGATCCAAGTTGTAAAACTCCTACCTCAGCCTCCCAGAATGTGCCATCAGCCATCAATCTCCCTTTAAGAGCTGCAAAGAAGTGTGATCTGGGATGACACAGCAGCAAACGTCACCCAAAACAATGCCAGCTCTGCTCTCAGAAGGAGGCTCTGATTTCAGGCTGTGTCACTTCCTTTCCTACCTGTGTTCTCATGTTTCAAAGCTAATTTTGGGGGGCTTTGAAAGCAGAAAAATACAGTTAATGAGGAACCATTACAGTCGGGTGATGCGCGTAAGTTCTCTCTCTGCCTCTAACAATCTAGCACGCAAACACACTTCCACGTGTTAAGACTTAAGAGTCAGAGGCAATCACAATTAACATATGCATTTTCACAGATAAAAGATGTAAGAATGTTTTCAGATTTTTAAAGAGATTATGTAAAGGACATGGAGCTGGTAGGTGTCAAACCTAGCCAGGAGCCTGGAGCTGTCTGACTCAGTCAGATAAAGCATATGCCAGGGATGGGGGTGTGGCTCAGTGGTAGAACATTTGCCTGGCACTCAGTCCCTGCACCACAAAAAACAAGATCCGTGTGTCACTGATAGATTCCAAAGAGGAGGTCTCCATCATCCTTGTCACAGCATCTGGGAACAGACCCTCCATGTGGCGACCTTCTGAGATGGAAGGAACAGTGGTACTTCCCCAAGGTTGAAAGTATGGGCTGGCCTGACCCGAGATGCATCTGTAACCAGAAAAAATACCTTGCACAGAACTGCTTCAGAGACCCTGGGGAAATTTATCAAAATGATACAGATCTTGAGAGATGACAGGATTACAAAGGCAACAAAACTGAGCCTGTGGAAAGGCTTCTAGGTGTGATATGGGTTTCTGCCTTGTATCTTTACCCTACAGAGGTCATCAGAGAGCCTTTGGGAAGAAATTGTCAAACCCTGGAGGAGATGATGGAGGAGATGCTCTTAAGGGATGTTAGCAGGTGCCCCAAATGCTGTCTGAAGAAATCAAGGCTGCAAGGCTCAGCAGACCTTGATGTTCTGCAAGGTCCAGTGCCCAGTAGGCTCTGGAAAGGCCCTGCAGGGGACAGGCCAACATGGTGGTTAAGATTGCAGACTCCAGACTTGGTCACAGATGTGCAAAGTCTGCACCCACCATTCGTGACCCGTGTCACCTCAGGGCAGTTATTGCAATACCCTGGGCCTTGTTTCTTCATCTGTGGACTGGGCATTAAACATGCCACAGCCATGGGACTATGGAAGCAAATCATACACAGATCCCAGAATGACCCCAACTTCCCTGTGGCTGTCACACCGGGCCTCAAGCTTTTGGAAATTCCTAGGGCAGCCGGATCTGGAAGATCCAGGAACTTATCTGTGAAAGAACAGCCTGGATGCCTCGGAAAATGGCAAAGGCATCTATCTGCAGAAAGGAAGGCTGCCTGGTGCTCCCAGGACACAGGCTGGCAGGAGGGGGTCCAGGGCCGGCAGCAGGGGTGCTGAGCAAGCTGTCTGCTGTCTTTCGTGCAGTGATGAGAGTAGATGATGCAAATAAATACACGTTCTGTGTCAGGAGCTGTGTGGCGCACCATACATGAACTACCCACTTCAGCCGAAACAGCACTGCTAGGAGCTATTTACTATTTCCCTCACTCTGTAGATGAGGAAACAAGCTGAGACCTAAGGAGGGAGGGGTGTCACAAGGCTGGCACAGGTGCGCAAGGGCAGATAGTCCGGGAAATCCCCTGAACACTGCTCAGCTCCCAGCAGCCCCTGCCAGCCCCAGGGTGTCTTGGCGGTCAGTGTAGCCACGTGCCGATCTCTGCCACGCTGGAGCACGAAGCCATGCCACGTAGTGGTCACTGGGCTAGAGGTGTGGCTCTCTATGCCTCCAGCTCAATGACAGGTGACAGCACCTCAGCAGGTTACCGATGGGGGTGCAGATGATGCCCAGCTCCTGCCACGGCAGGGGGCCTGGCTGCCCAAGCCACATGGAATGGAGCCACAGTCATCATTTCTGAGGTCCTATGGGGACGCAGGATGGCACACGATGGCACGCTTCACCCCTTCCCGCTGGTGCCCATATCTAAAGAGACATGCAGCAACGCCATGTGTGGGCTAGATCTAAACCAGCGCACCCAAATTCAGCCTTTGCCACCGATTAGCAAGAGTGATGTTGGGCAAATAATGTAACCGCTCTGTGCCTCACTTTACCTCTCTGTACAGTGGGTATGATAACATACCTCTGTATTAAGGTGGGTATGAGGATTAAAAATGTTAATAAAAAACACATTGTACTGGGGTCACTGGATGTCCACAAGTGAAAGAATGAAGCTGGATCCCCACCTCACACCATACTCTAAAATTAACTTAAAGCTGATGGAAGACCTAAACGTAAGCAAAGAAACTGCGTAACTCTTAGAAGAAAACAAAAGCAAATCTTCAGAAAATGGGTTATTTGAAGCTTCTAAGCTATGACTCCAAAACCACAAATAACAAAAGTGTCTTAGTTACTTTTCTCTCCTTGCTGGGACAAATACCCAACACTCAAAATGAAGGAAGGAAAGGTTTATTTAGCTCACAGTTACTGGAGGTTTCAGTCCATACTCATCTGGGTCCAAGGCAGAGCAGCACATAGCAGAAAGCAACTTTTCATGGTGGCGGCAAAGAGCAAGAGTGCAAGGGAGTAGCAGCAGCTCAAGCAGCTAGCTTCTCTTCCCACCTTACATTGTAATGCAAATTACCTGCCCCAGCGTAGGGGAAGTACTCACACCTATGGGTACTTCCAGTATTTACCCACCTATGGATAATCCCAGCAGTACTAAAACCCATAATCCCAGCCTTGGATCACACATAATCCCAATGGATCATGAGTTGACACAAACTCTAGAAGTCCTCACCCCATGACTACATGGGGCTTTGGGGGGGACAATGAGACACAAACCATAACAAAAAGAAAAACTTTCTTTAGCAGATGCCACAAAAATTCAAAATACTATGTTTCAAAGGATACCATCAAGAAAGAATAAAAACAATCCACAGAATGGGAGCCAACAGTTGCAAATTAGATGTCAGATGAGAGGTTGGCGCCCAGTGTATGTAAAAAACAAAACTCTTAAAACTCAACAAAACGATAACTAACCCAAGTTTAAAACTAACAAAAAATCTGACCAGATATTTCTCTAAGGGAGTCATTCACACAATGGCTGAGAAGCACAGAAAAAGCCATTTAACATTGCTAGTCACTAGGAAATTGCAAACCAACCAAATGGTACCACTTTACATTCATTAGGGTAACTATAAGCAAAAAGGCAGACACTAACAAGTGTTGGCAAAGACTAAGAAAATCCAAGTTCTCAAACACTGCTAAAGGGAATGCTAGTTGGTACAACTGCTTTGGAAAACCAGTCTGGCAATTTCTCAGTGACCACAGAGCTACCGTATGACCAGAGATGTCACTCACAGGGCTACAACACTTGAAAACATCCGTTCACACAAAAACAGGCACACAAGTGTTCATCACAGCATCATTCTTGATAGCCAAGCAACAGGGAAGCCCAAGTGTCCATCGTGAGTGGATGAAATGCAGACTCTCCAACAATGGAAAGTTACTCCACCACAGAAAAGGAAAACACAATGGATAAACTGCAAAAGCATCAAGGCCGATGAAAGAAGCCACTCGCCGAGGACCACACATTATAGGATTCTGTTTCTGTGATGTGTTCAGAATAGGAAAATTCTTAGAGGGCCACAGAGATAGCTCAGTGGTCTAAGTGCTTGCCTACGTAAACGCAAGGACGTGGGTTTGATCTCCGGTACCGCACGTTGTGCCGGCCCCACCCCAGGCGTGCTGAGCTGGCCACCAAAACCAGGCATGGTGGTGCACGCCTGTAACCCCAGCACTCGGGAGGCTGAACTAGGAGGATGACTATGAGTCCAAGCTGCATAGTGAGACGCTGTACCAAATACACAAAATTAAACAATTAAAATATTGACATGATAAAAAAATTCTTAGAGCAGCAGAAAATTCTTAGAGACAGAAAGAGGATTCACATTTACAAGGAATGGAGACATGGAGGGAGGAGGCTGGGGCGCAAGGGTTCCCTTGTGGGGTGGGAAAATCTTCTGGAATGTGTGGTGATGGCTGCGCAGCTCCATGCAAATGCTAAAATCCATCGAACTGTGCGCGTGAAATGGGCTACAGGAGAAATGTGACACTAAGTTGACAGGTGGGGTGGCTGTACTGACATCACACAGAACAGGCTTTGTGAAGAGAAGCTTCACCAGAGACAAGAAGAGATATTATGAGGAAAGGCTGAATACAGTTGGAAGATAATGCGATGATAAAGGCATATACAAGGTATGGTCCAAAACTACGGTAAGTGTTACATTTTAAAACTTTATCATTGGGGCTGGTGAGATGGCTCAGTGGTCTAAAGCACCTACTTAGAACAGGGACCACAGTTCTAAGCTTAGCAAAGCACAGGGACCGCGGTTCAATCCCCCAGCACCACATGCCAGCCAGCCCCGCCCCCTGGTGGGCTGAGCTGGCCACACACAAACACATAAATAAATAAAATTTTTAAAAAACTTTATCACAGTAAAAGACACAGCACCCTTAATCCCCCTCAAAAACACCCACCCTGGTTTCAGGCACACTTATCCCATGGCTGCTGCCACTCCGCAGCACTTCTGGAAGTCCTCTTTCCTGAGTGTCTTAGGTTGTGCTCTTATGGCTCCGTCAGTGTCCTGAATCGACTCCAAGTGTTGCCTTTTTCTGGTCATTTTGACTTTGGGGAAGAGCCCGAAGTCGTACAGTGCCAGGTCTGGTGAATACGTTGATGTGGACGCAATGTCGTGTCTTCACAAGCCTGCCTTTCTGCTGGATGGTGCTCGGCGGCAGGCGTCACTGTATTTTTGATCCCATGCCAGTAAGGACATGCACAAAAGAGGACTTTCAGAACTGCTTCGGGCAGTGGCAAGCACAGTGGGGTCCGCGTGTCAGAAGCAAGGAGGGGTATTCTGAGAGGAATTCACTTCAAGAGGCTGTTACTGCAATCAGTTTAAACTCTCCCCAGGTATTTGGTGACCCTTATGTGTCAGACAAGAGCTGCTAGTTCTTTGAAAGCATCAAACCTCCTCCTCTGCCTGTTTCTTTGGTGCTCTGAATCTTTCCCTTCTTCCAAACCTTGAAAGGTCCAGAGCAGGAGCTGAGTCTGTCTTACTTGAGTGCAGGTTCCCAACTTCCGTCTCAGCGTCAGGGAAGCACTCCCAGGACTGCTGGCCAGTCTTGCTCACCACCGCGGCTGCCACCCAGCCTTCCTCCTCCCGCACCTCTTAGAGGTGCCAGCTAGGAACGAGCTTCTCTGGGTCCTTGCTCCTGAGCCTCTGTGATGTCTCAGCCCAGGCTACACCATCTGCTTCTCTTCTCCAGCACATCAGGAGCTGAGCTACTCTGTGTGTGCGCAGTGCCTCCCAGGGCAGCAGCCCAAGATCCTCTCTCCGAGCCCAGGCCTGTTAGGGACACAGGAACATCTCTTAGCTTGCAGCTCAGGGCAAAATACACTCTCCCCTCTTCATAGCTGACTCTCTGGGTGTGCCACGCGTGCCAGGGCTGGAAACTTAGGGAACACAGGAAGATGGAAAGTCAAGAGGAAAACTAGAGATGTAGGAGAACATGGTGACCAAGAAGAGCCAGATTCAATACCTGGTTTCAGCACTGACCGGCCCTGTGACTGTGACCTCAGGGTCCTGAATTACTCATCAGTGAGGACACCCAACGTCCTAGGACTGCTATGAGAATTAGTGTGTGTGTGTGTGTGTGTGTGTGTGTGTGTGTGTGTGCTATGTCCTACAATTTAAAAATTGCACAAGAGGCCTCATGGCCATCTACCCCAATCTCCAACTTCCAACTAGTGCTGAACAATGACAATAGCAAAAAATCTACTTTTATTGCTTAAATCTGAAATAATATTAAGTAACTTGAAGCCATATTGATGTTCCCTGTGGTAAAAACCAAGGATGCTCCTCCTTGTTCCTTTCCCACCTTGCTGGGCACCAGCGACATCACTGGCCCCTCTCTCTGGCCTCTGTGGACCATCTCTCTCTTACCTTCTCCTCTTCTATTTCTTCATACTCTGAATCTTTCTCTTCTCCCAAACTTTGAAGGTCTTTCCTTGGTGAGCTCCCCCTCCTGTGACTGAGAACACATACCAGTTCCTGAAACATCCGCTCTGCCCACAGAAGCACTAACCACTCACAAGCAGCATGTCCAAAGCTAAAAGGACCAGCTTTTCTTCTCTCCCTTCCTTTGATCAACAGCTCATTATCCGCCCATCACCCATCACCTCCACCCACCTCGCTGGGTACCCAGCTCCCCAGCCCCATGGTGCCTTGGTGTCCTGTTCCTCTTTGGGGCTACTGTTGTCTTCCACGTCTCTCTTCTCCTAGCCCAGCAGCCTCCTGTCCAGGCCATCTATTCCTTCATAACATACAACTCCAAAGGCAGTGACACTAAACAATAACCACGACTCTGCCCCCAGTCTTGGTGCAACAGGACTGGCTATGTCTGTCCTCTGAGAGCTGGGTGTTCACCTGACACCCAAGGGTGGAGGACTGGGCTCCTCTGAGCACCTGCCCACTCACACAGCTGCCCATCAGCTGAGGCCTCCCTGGGTGATTCATGGAAATGGCCCATGGCCTCACCAGCTGTGTGTTTAGGTAGTGGGGTGCTAAATAAGCAAGCACCCCAAGTGAACTGGGCAAAAATTGTACCACCTTTGATGTCACATTCCTGTGGCATTCCTGCCTCGGCATTGTACCCAGATATAAGGGCAGGGAATATAGATCTCCACTTTGTTTTCCATACTGGGGATTAAACAGAGATGCTCTACTACTGAGCACATCCCCAGCCCTTACTGTTTGTTTTTGTTTCAGAGACTGAAGGGGAAAAGTAAAATTTTAAATAAAAGCCCACCCAAGATGCCTGCTAAGATCAAGTGGACAAGTGAGTGGGCTTGACAAGAGAACACGTCTCCCTTTGCGTAAATCCCTGTCTTTCCTGCTTCTGTATAACTGATGGTTTTGCAATGTAACTTAAAGTGTAACAGGACATTCCTTCCTCTGTCTAAACCATGCTTCATATAACTGGTGACCTTGTGATGTAACCTGAAACACTCAAGCTCCCTTAGCTACCCAAGATGTCACCAATGCTCCAAACATAAGGTACCAAGTCTACCTTTACATCACCCCTCTTGCTTTCTCAGTGGCCCCAAAACTCTGCCAAGTAGGAGACATCCTAGTCAGAAGCCCACCATTGCAGTAAGCTGCCTTCTAAACCTTCTTGGGTCCACTTCTTCCTGTTTGCTCTTCTTCCTGCAACAAGACCAGGTCTTGTTAAGTGACCCAGGCAGACACAAACTGGCAATCCTGCTGCCTCAGCCTCCTCAGTGCTGGGATCCCAGGTGCACAGCACCACACCCATGCCTGAGCCCCAAATCAGGCCCCACAGGGCCCGCTTGGTAGCAGAAATACCAAAAACAGAACACTGATGGAAAGTACAACCTGCCAGTTACCCCAGCTAGAATTCCTGCTCACAGGGAGACAGGAGCAGTCTGAGAAGTCACTGGTCTCCCTGACGCTTCCATTAGCTGATGCTGGTCCTCCCTAGAAAATAATTCACTATCTTGCCTTTCAACTTCTAGAGAAAAAGAGCATCCAAGGACCGCCCTGATAGCTCAGCAGACTAAAGCACCTGGTTAGGCAGACGCAGCATCCGGAGTTCGATCCCCGGTGTGCCATGCCGGCCTCGTCCACAGGCCCCGCTGAGACTGGGTGTGATGGCACTTCCTGTAATCCCAGCACTTGGGAGGCTGAACGCAGGAGGATCACTGAGTCCGATCTGTGCAGTGAAACCTTGTAGATCCTGTAGACACTGTACTCAACACAAAAAAAATAAAAAGAATCCAAGGTCCCTGCCTAATCTGGCTGCAGCCTGGATGCCAAGCTCCTCTCCACCCAGCTCCTCCAGGTCACATTCACAGCAGACGGTTTGCACTTCTGGACCTTGTCCTCAGCTCTAAAGACTTCCTTGACCTCCCAGGCTGAATCCTGAACCAAGGTTGCTCTTTTGAACCCAGTGTGGTGGGAAGGCAACTTAGCAAGCAGCCTACCTTGGCCTTCCAAGATAGAAGGGGAACACAGTCTCTACCTGGAGTGATAGCCATCCACCCGGGACCCAGAGGTGGGCTTTGGTTTAGTCACTGTGCCTGTCAGCTTCCACCCAAAATGTGTCCCATTCACTGACCCAAATTCTCCTCTTCTGCGGGGTCCTCTGCTCTGTGACATCCTCAACGTCTTGCTTCCACCGCAGGCTGGCACGCTGGAAGCCCAGGTCCAACCATAAAGCCCTGAGGAAGTGGAAGACTTCCCTGCGGGCCAGCACCATGCCTAAGACGCCTTTCATTAAAAGTGAGCTAGCTAAGCCCCAAGCGTCCGCATCCCTCCCGAATCACTGAATCTAAGGAGTGCAGGGAGCTCTCTGCCCACCCAGCGGCAGTGGGTGCCGCGTCCTGCGACACCTGCCCCGCGGGGCTGGGCTTCTGCTCTCTGTGGAGCTCGGTACAGAACGCCGAGTGTTTGTGCAGCTGCTGGTAGCATTCAGTCATTCTGAGGCTCACGCAAGGTCCCCTTCACTCTCTCCTCTCAGCCTTTGGACCTCGCCAGCGGAGGCAGCCATTTGGGTGGGCTGGATAGGCGTGCGGATCTGTGCGTGCGCCGCAGTTTCGTGTGCACAGTTTTCTTCAGTTTACATAAATGGCAGCGTGCTGGGCACATCACTCCATTTCTTTCACGGCTGCTTTAGATTATTTCTGGGCTGCACATTAGTGTCCCGGTAGAAGGCGCCAGCGCACTCTAGCCCCCTGCTGCCGCTAACAACACTGAGATGAACGTTCCACAGGTCTCCAGGTTAGCACTGGAAGAGGATCCCCGGATGCAGCTTCCCTGTCCTCCTTCCTTGCTTGCCTCCTTCCTTCCTTCCTTCCTTCCTTCCTTCCTTCCTTCCTTCCTTCCTTCCTTCCTTCTTTCCTCCTTCCTTCCTTCCTTTCTTCCTCCTTCCCTTTCTTCCTCCTTCTCTGTTTTGAGGCGCTACCGACCAAACCCAAGCCCTCCTGCACACGAGGCAGGTGACCTACCGCTGAGCCACGCCCCAGCCCTTCCCACCCATCCTTAATTCCATTGCAGCTCACAGGTGGCGCTGGCAGCCACGCCCCCGCAGCAGATCCTCAGCTGTCACCAATTCCTCCACCCCCCTAACACATGGCCTCAGCTACTTTTCCAAATGTGCCAGTTCTGATTAGTGTGAAGCATGTCTCCACAGCGCCACAGTGCTATAATTTGAATTTCTGTGATCAATATTGATGTTGGGGACTTGCTTATGCTCGAATTAGCCGCTTGTATTTCCACCTCAATGAATTCCCTTTTGCCTGCTTCTCACATGGAGTTCAAGAAGTTTTGGGGTTTCTTGTGGCTTTATAGGAATTTCTCATCTAGAACAGGTATTAATCCCTTATTAATTTCAGATGTTATAAACATTTTTTCCAACCTGTCACTCATCTCTGAAGTTCCTCTTTGGATTCTTTATTAAACAGAAATTCTTCATTTTGATTTATGAGTTGGAGTCTTGGTGGCTTGGCTCTGTAGCGATCAGCCTCAGACAGGTAATAAGTGGCTCACTACAACAGGTCATTTCTCCCTCGTAGAGTTGTTTAGGATAGTTCTGGGCCAACAACAGAGCACAAGGTGGGGGATCTCTGCCCCAAGAAATCATTTGGGGTCGCAGGCTGACGGCAGCCCCAAAACTTCACTCTGAGTGGTCTTTCTGATGGTCACAAAGGAATGGCCGGGAAGGTGCGGAAAATAGGCCCAAAGCAACGTGGGAAAGAGGAAGGGCGTGGGCAACAAGTTCCAAGCCACTAGGTCTCCGTGGCTGCCCCTGGGGGACCCAGCCACCCTCGGATTCTCAGAGGATTTGTGTCTTGCACTGAATTATGGAATCCATAAACCTGGTCCTTCTGTGACTTCTCCAAGGACTGGAGGACTTCGCTCCTTAACTTGACAACCAGTTCTAATTCGGAAATCACCCCTAAAAGAGCAGCAGTCCTACAGCTCCCTAGGACTGCTGAGTCGGCCCCCCATCCTCACAGGTGCTCTAACTGGGCGCCAGGCCTGTGCTACCCCCGGAAGTGCGCCGGGAAACTTACCGGGAGAATCGAGCTTCTCCACCGACCTCCCTGAGAGAGTTTTCAGATGGCTGGTGCAGAGCGCCCCCTGGTGGCAGGAAAGCAGTTTTGCTCTGCAAACTCCAGGACGTTTCTCTTTCCTTCCTGCAACTTCAAACTCCTCAGCTTCCGGGCATCCCGCGGGAAAGGCTCTGCCGAAAGAACCCAGGGGTCCTCACAGCTGAAGAATCATGCACCTTTCAGTCCAGCGTGCCCAAAGCGGAGTGCACCGTCCCTCCACCAGCCCCGCCACCGCAGGAGATTCTAGGCTCAAGGGCCGCTCGCATGCCGTGTCGGATCCTCCATCCCTCCCCTCGCGATCCCTGAACCCACCAGAAAGGCAGACGAGAAACCTGCATGCAACGCCTGTGCATGCAGCGTTATTTGGGGACAGTGTCTTTGCAAATGTCATTAGGATGGATTTTTTTTTTTTTTTACTTTTTTATGTTTATTAGTACATGCCTGCTGGACATAGTGATCACATCCTTCCTAGGAAATGGGGGCGCGAACACCCCACGTCTTACTCCTTTTTCCCATCTCCCTATATTTTGAGCGCTCTCTTTTCTCACTGCATACCCTGGGTCTCTCATGAGGAAAGCCACCCAATACGTAACCTCCCGTGTTTAATTTATCTCACTTAGCATTATGGCCTCAATGTGTACTTGACTACAAATGACTCAAACCTCTCCTTTTATGGCTGAATAGTACTCCCCTGTGTGTAAATACCACATTTTCTTCATAAGATGTAAGTTGCGGTCACACTGGACGAATGTGGACCTTCAGCCCCACATGACTGGTGCCATTATAGGACAGAAGATAGGTCCCCAACAAGAACATCAAGTGACAACGAGGATGGAGAGGAGCAAGGAGTGCACAGGCTCACCGGCCCCAGCAAGATGGCAGAAGAGGCAAGGACCGGCTCCATCAGTGGCCCCAGAGGGAGTGTGACCCTGCTGACACCTGTATTTGAGAATTCTGTTCTCTGAACTTCGGGAGAACAATCTCCGGTCCCCAGGCCCTCCTCCCCGAGAAGCTGCAGCGGGGTGCGTAGCCGGGTCTGCTGCCCCTGCAGCCCCATCCCGGAGCTGGTGGAGCCTGGTCATCACTGTACAGGCCCAGAAATGTTTGCAAAGCAAAAAAGATTAAACCTAAAACCTTCCAATGAGTGAAGAGCTGCGTAGGGACAGAACCCTCCGAGGTGGCAGTGAGACCCCCCAGAATATGGCTCTTCCTGAGCATCCGCCCTCCACGTTTTGTGGCTTCCTTCTCTCATCTCATTCTGGCAAGGTGTCCACTGCTCCTGGCTTGGGCTCTGTGTCCCTTGGGCCTGACAAGCCACAGGGGAGCTCCCACCCTTTGAGTCCTCCCATCCCAGTCCATGATGACAGCGTCCCAGGAGCCACTGGTGTGGAGGTGGCAGCTGCGACAAATCCCTGTAGCCTGCCGGCCTAAACAACAAGCTAGCATGGGCTTCTAGCAGCGCGGAAGGCTGGACATGCAAATTCAGGGTGTGGGAGGCCCCACGTCCGGTGAGAGCCACTGTCTTAGAGTTCCCTGGAGGAATAAAATCAGTAGAAAATGTATGGCTAATTGCCCAAGGGGATGTACTAGGCGAGCTCAAGGCTCGGAGGCGGGAGGGCTCTCGGGGGCTCTCTGCAAACGGCAAGCGCAGCCTGCAGTAGCTGCATTACCAGAGACAGCAAGGGTGCAGCCCTAGTCCAAGCCTTGGTCCAGGCTGGAAGCTCCCTGGCAGGCGGAATAAACTGAAGACCGATGTCCAAAGACCACGGCAAAGACTGAAGCTCTTTCAAAATGGGAGCACTTCCGTTGTCCTTCTCCTTCTCCTCCCCTTCTTCTTCACTCTACCCAGGCTATAAGCCTATTGGCCAGTGTCGCCCCAATCCGGAGGGCTCTCCCTCCTTCAGTTTGCTGCACTCTGTCAATCATCCAGAGACACACCCACCCAGAGCAGGTTTTACTAACCACCAGGCATTTCTTAATCCACGCAAGTTGTTGCACCGCAATTCAGTGACCACAGAGTTTCTGCGTTTGCAGCTGGCCCCCTTATTGTGGCCAAGTGCTAATCTACCTATGAGGATGCCCTCACGACCTGATCACCTCTGGAGACCTCACCTCCAAATACCTCCACTCTGAGCACTTAGAGTGTAAGTGCTGAACTGGGGAGACCAACCACTCAGCGCCAGCGGTGAAGCTGTTAGGTGGGTGTGGCGGCCCCTGGCCCCTTCGGTGGGGTGGGTCTCCTAGCGCCGGTGTCCCCCATGGCCTGCAGGGTCAGCGGGCTCCTTCCCAAGATTCACGGGGGTCAACTTGGTTTGCCCACGTATGACAACCGAGAGTCACTTGCAGGGTTTCAAGTCACATTACAGAGCCACTCCTGAACGGGAACTGCCAAAGAAAAGGCTTCCGGTAGCTGGTCCTGGCGGTGCACGCCTGTCATCCCCGCCCTCTGGGAGGCAGAGGCAGGAGAATCTCAAATCCGAGCCCGACCTGGGCAACTTGGGACCTAACCAAGGTCCTGTCTCAGAATGACTTGGGGGTGTGGCTCAGTGCAAAGGCTCCAGACCAGCTTCTAACAATGGGGGAGGGGGGCAGGGGGAGGTGCCCGATGCCAACCACTCAATGGTAGAGGCAGCCATTAAATGGAGCTGCAACTTTGCACATTAGGTGGGAGAGGGGAAGGGAGGGGAGGAGAGCGTTGGGCGCAGAGGGGATAGGGGAGGTCCACAGTAGGTCCGCGGTAGGCCGCTCTGGGCCGCTAGTTCCACGCATGCGCACCGGCCAGGGTCTGCAACTAGTTTCCCGCCCGGCTGCTACAGCCGAGCGCAGCTCAAAGCTGTTCTCGTGACGCCCTCTAGTGTCCAGATTGTGCAATGACAGGAACCCATAGAGCTTCTGGCTTGAGGCTTCCTATGGACTGAGGCCTCGAAGCAGCAGCACCCACTTGGTTCGCGTGGCGCTTTTGGGTTTTTGTTTTTGTTTTTTGTTTTGGATTGGAGAGTGAACCCAGAACCTTCACACTGCGCTATATCCCAGTCTTTTAATTTTGTTTTAATTTGAAGCAGAATCTCATTAAATTGCCCAAGCCAGTCTTGAACTCGAGATCTTCCTGCCTCAGCCTCCCGGAGGGCTGAGATTACAGGATTAGGGAGGGACAGGTGTGGATTCTGAGTCTAGAAGTGGGCCATCTTTGGGCCACAGGACAGACAGGATGACGGGCATCCGCCTCACCACCTTGAACCCAGAGTGAGGCAGCCCTGGTGTCTGTGCACAGTGCCCCCAGGTTGCAAGCAGCTCACCAACCCCAAGTACCACAGAGAGAAAGAGCCATACACATCTGAGACAAGCTTTCTGAGTTCTGTCTGGGGATAGGAGGTTCTCCAGGGACACCTCCTGCTTAACTAGCAGGCTGGGGAAATATACAGGATACATTTTAAGACAATCGTCCTTCATCATTCCAGAGGGAAAACTCAGTTAGGGCAAGCGGCACCTGGTATCCTAGCACCCCAATATCCCAGTTTCTACAGTCCTATGGGGTGAGTGGGGAACCCCAGGCTCGGGAGCAGCTTCGAGGAGACAGAGCTGTAGTTGAGGCCTGACCTTAGTTGTGTGTACCCCAGGTCCTTCATCACAGAACACTCACTCTCAATAAAATGTTGGCTACAGAACCCACGATTTGGGACATCGGTACTAAGGCAGAATTTCCCTGGGGGTGCGTAATCCTGTAATCCCAGCACTCTAAGAGACTGAGGCAGCAGCTCAAATCCAAGCCCAGCCTGGGCAACTGAGTGAGACCTTGTTTCCAAAAAAAAAAATCGTCTCAAAATAAACAACTTAGAAAGGGATGGTAATGTAGACCTGTGTAAAACTTTGCCTTGAGTTCAATCCCCAGTACCGTGAGAAGAAGAAGAAGAAAAGGATTGCTCAAAAGTATTGAAAATGGGTGTCTTAGCCACCTTCCCATAGAAGGGACAAAATACAAAACATCCACAATTTAGGAGACACTTATTTGGACGCATGACCTCAGCGCAGAGTCTGCTGGCTCCGAGACAAAATGGTACCGAAGAAGGGCCAGCGTGGAGGAGGAGAAGGTGCTTGGCTCGTACTGGTCATGAAGCAGAGGCAGGAGGGAACCTGGGGTGGGGACAAGAATGCTTGCTTCCTCTGCGTCTTGCCCGTGCTGACCACCTCCAGCCACAGAGCAGTGTGATCAGCTAAGGGGCTCACGACCCCATCCCTTCCCCACACACGGGACCTCTGGGGGCTACTGCGATCTGGAGCACCACGCAGACATTCAAAGCAATACCTGTGACGGAAGGTTCATAGAAACTGCCCGAAACTCTGCCCACCAGGTGCTGAAGACGTGAGGCTTTCGCACACAGTGGAAAATATTACTCAAGCCTTGAAGAAGGAATCAGGCGCTGTGCCTGCGACCCTCAGGACGAACCCCGAGAACCTGCTGCCCCCTGTCACTCCTGCAGTTTGCAACATTTACATAGAATCTTCAGCACAACCCAGTGCCCAGCTGCAGAGAGCAGGTTGCCGGGGCCAGAGGCTGCACACAGGACGGAGCTGGAGTGAACGTGTCACAGCGAAATGGTCACAGGGTCTCCTTTTGATGAAAATGTTTAGGAAACAAATAGCAGTGACAGCTGCCTACGATCACAAATGGATTAAATAGGGCCCGGGGAGATGGCTCAGTGGAATAAGTACTTCCCTGGCAAGCGCAAGGGCCTGAGTGCAATCCCGGTTCCGCAAAAAAAACAAATGGATTAAATAGGAGTGGGTTATGTCATTTACTGCACTATACACTTTTAGTAAGAGAAGTTTCTTCTTCTTTTTTTTTTTTTTTTTTTTTTTTTTTTTTTTTAAGGAGGGTCTACAGGGTGTTCAGAGTCTCACTACTAGATTGGACTCATAGTGATCTGCCTGTTTATAGCCTCCCAAGTGCCGGGATTACAGGCATGCGCCACCACACCCAGTCTCAATCCTCATCTCAGGACACCCTCTGGGGTGGGGCCAGCAGCACAGGCCCAGGGATTGAGCCCTGGACCCTGTACCTGCTTGTAGGCACTTTAATACGTTGAGCTATTTGGCCGGTCCTAAGTTTCTCTTCTTTGTTCAAAATTTTCACAAGTTTCCCAGCCTATCTTAATTTTTTTTTTCGGTACCTAGGCTTGAACTCAGGACCTTATGCTTGCCAGGCAAGCTCTTATTCTACTGAACTATCTCCCAGACCCCAAGATTTTTAATTTAATAGAAATTTTCATTAAATACTTATTATATGTCAAGGCCACCATATGCTTTGATAGAGCGCACAGTAGCTGGGAGGATGTGTTTGGTCTTCATTGCTGTCACCAAAAACCTGAGACAATGAAGAGAGATTTACGGTTTATGGTTTCAGAGGCTTTAGTCCATGGCCGCCACCTCCAAGGCAGAAACATCATGCGGGCAGGTGTGGAAGAAGAAACTGCTCAGGGAGCAGAGAAGAAGTTGGCACAGGAGAGGAGGAGCTGGAGGTCGGATACAGTCCCCGAGGCCACGCCCCGGGGTCACGTTCTTCAGCCAGACCCCGCCTCCTGTTTGCATCGCCTCCTAAGACTGCCGTAGCGGGGCCGGCAAGAGAGCTAATCACGCTAACGGCCTGCTTAGGCAAGTGCAGGGGCCGCAGTTCAATCCCTGGCACCACATGCCATACCAGCCCGGCACCCAAGGTGGGCTGGGCCAGCCACAGAGTCTGGGGCGTAGTGGCGCACACCTGTAATCCCAGAGCTGGGGAGGGTGAAAAACAAGGGGATCCCCACGAGTCCGAGCTGTGCATTGACGCCCTGTAACAGCCAAATACATAAAAAGAATGCCATTGAATGATGGGCTGATAGAACCTTCCAGTCGCCTCCCCAAAGCCCACCCACAGTCAAGTCTGCAACACGTCAGGCCCTCAAGAGCACAGATGTCCAAACCATAACAGACCGGAGGCAAGAGCATCCGTCCTCGTCCACTATGGGCTTAACGCGGGAAGTCAGGACAAGAGGTTGGCAGACACGCTACGGAGTATAGTAAAGGCAATGGCGCTAAGGGAGGAGTCAAGCTGGGATGGAGAAAAGGAGTAGGGGCGTGCTTAGCGCATTTCAGTTAGGGTTGCTAGAGGCCTCCTGAAGGAGGATGCTTTGTTAGGACAGTTCTGAAAAGGCAGGCAGATGGGCTGGTGAGATGGCTCAGTGGTCTAAAGCACCTACTTGGAACAAGCTTGGCAAAGCACAGGGACCGCGGTTCAATCCCCCAGCACCACATGCCAGCCAGCCCCGCCCCCTGGTGGGCTGAGCTGGCCACACACACACAAATAAATAAATTAATTAATTAATTAAAATTTTAAAAAAAGTTAAAAAAAGAAAAGGCAGGCAGAGAATGAGGGGAGAGCACGTGCCTTGGCCAGGCACAGCTGGGGAGGCCGGCATGGCCGAGGTGGCCGGAGCTCCAGCGCGGCTGTTGCCAATAAGGCTGTGCTGCTGGTTAATCGTGACACCAGCGTGACCGCATCGAGCATCTCCTGGGGATGGACTGCCCTGAGAGAACGCTGAGCCATCCCTGGGTAACCCACTGACAAGCTCATAGCTGACAGAGCTGTCAGGAAGCAGCCTCGTTGGAGGAAGTAGGGGCATTGGGACACGCATTTGGGGCTACCTGTGGGCCCCGGGCCCCGTGTCTCCGGTCTTCTCAGGCTTCTCCGGTGCTTCCAGACACCGTGAGTGGAGCAGGAGGAGGACATCCACCACGATGCGCATTTCCGTTCCCACCGCAATGCCCAGCTTCTCTGATTGCTGGCATTGGGAGATATTGTAATTTTTGTCAGTTGGGTGAGTGTGTATTGTCCTGCTGACTAAGGAGGCTTGTAGCATTTCATTTTTTTAATACACAAGGTGTGGCTGAGAACTCCAGTGAATGGTTTGCCTTTTTAAAAATTATTAGAGCATCAGATACACTGCTATGAATATCCCCTTCCGCATAATACCTCCTGCCCTGTGCACACGGAGCTGTCGTTCTTGCCACCTTCTGAAGCAGTCTGTAAGTCCTCTTTGGCGAGGGCCTTAGTTGAGCCGTTGAGGCCACCTTGATGTCTCGAATTATCCTGAAGGATTTCCCACATGGCACCTTGACGTTGGGGAAGAGCCACGAGTCAGACACTGACAGGGCCAGTGAGGAGGGTGGGAGAGGAGACACCGCCCTGGTGTGTTCACAGGCCTGCCTTCCTGCGGTGGCACTCGGCAGCAGCACTCACTGTATTTATTACACCTCGCTCTGGAGCTGCTTCCGAAAGTGACGGGGTAAGTGTGTTCCAAGCCAAGACTAATGACAATGTGCATTGTACCGTGATAATTTCTTTAGTTAATCACACCGTATTTCTGATCATCGCTTGGGTAATGCATTATTATTGACTATTGTCCCCATGCAGTGTGACACATCTGGAGCACATCCTCCTGAAGCCCTGTAGCCAGTGGTCAATACTTCCCGTCTCCCCATCCTCTGGCAAGATTGATTTCTCTGTATCTGTCTTGGTTCACATCATGTAATAGGATCCTTCAGGTTAACCCACGCCATTGTAACTGGTAGGTTTCTCCTTCTTGCTTTTTACAAATTTCTTAACAAGGACAAATGGTTTATTTAACACACTCACACTTGGAGGCTCCTGCCCGACCTCAGTGACTGCCTTCGGGAGGGACTCTGGTGAGGGTCTGCATGCCAGCAGCAGAAGCTGACACTGGAACAAGAGGCCAGGGAGCAGAGACAGAGGAGGACCAAGACCACGGTGTCACAGTCCCTTTCAAGGACACATGCCCAAGGCTGAAGGACCTCCCATCACACCCTACACCCTGTTTTACCACTTCCAATAGAGCTACTTGGGGAGCAAACCTTCAACACATGGGCCTTCGGTGGGCAGCCAAGATCCAAAGTCGGATCCTGTTGCTGCCTCCAAAGGCCGGGGCCACTTCACCGTGCAAAATACAGTTGTTCCATCCCCAGGAGCCCCCAGTCTGAGTGTTTTGGCGCGGCCCAAAAGTCCTAGCCCAGTCTTCTCTGAGACTCAAGGCCAACAACCTGGATCCTCCGTAAAAGTCAAATATGCTCCATACCCCCAAGATGCAATGGTTAGCCAGGGCAGGCTGTCCACTCTGATTCCAATAGGCAAATAAAAAGGGTCAGCCCAGAAACTGAAACCAAGAAGGACAAACATCAAATGCTAACAGCGAGCCCGGCTACAGCTCAGTGGTGCATCACCTGCAGAAAATGCTAACAGCTCCTGTCCAGCGCTTGGGGCCCACTGTGGTAGGAGGCAGCTGCCGAGGAAGCCTCCCAGCCCTCTCGGGCTGGCTCTTCTTGCTGCCTACAGTCATCTTTGGCAGGTGTTGACTCGTGCAGGTGCCTCTTCCCACCAGGGCTTCGATGGCAGCATCACTTCCTGAGCACTGCCCTACGGGGACTCTGGCTCTGCCACAGTCTGCTGGGTATCCTCTGCTTCCCTTTGAAAACCCAGCAGAAGCCACCATGACCCCACTGTTCTTGCATCCTGCATATCAACAAAGCCAGCATCCTGTGGAAATTCTTTAAAATACTTTTGCAGGACCAGCCAAACAGCTCAGCCTACTGAGTGTCTGCAAGCAGGCAAAGGGGCCGGGTCGATCCCCGGGCCTGGTGTGCCAGTCCCACCCCCGAGGGTGTGCTGAGAGGGTGATTGAGACCGGGCATGTTGGTGCATGCCTGTAATCCCAGCTCTTGGGAGGCTGTAAACAGGCGGATCACTATGAGTTCAATCTAGTTGTGAGACCCTGAACATGCTGTAGATCCTTCCCTAGGGGGAGAAAAATACATTTGCACTTTCATACCTGCAATGGAAGCTGTGTAGGGACCTGGGGTAGTTGTAGATTCCGGAGAAGCCCCTAAGGCATCTTTCCTACATTTCTGATGCAGAACACTTTTATGCATACTAATCTCTCCTCCTTGGCCACTGCACACACACACACACACACACACACACACACACACACACACACACACCCCTGCACACACACCCCTTTCCTGGCCAGGCTGCAAATACTTCAAATCTTTCCACACTGCTCCTCTTGGTTTCTGATTCTTACTGAAACTTTGCCGAAAGAATCCAAACAATTCCCAGGCCAGTCAGAAGTCTTTGCTGCCTTGGAATCTCTTCTACAAAACAAGACAAAAGGAAACAAAATCTAGCCCAGCCTTTAAGCCCAACTTCCCACGAAGTCTGAGGGCGTTGGCAACTGCACTGAAATTCTTTGCCACAGCGAAAAAAATAGAGTTTCTCCAACTCCCGGTAGAAACCTCATTTCTGCCCAAAAGTTCAACATGGACTTGACTGTCCCGATCTCTGTCACCGTTCTGGGCTTCACAGTGCCCACCAGAATCTGCTTGTCACATGCAGCTCTGCAGATAGCATTCTAGGCTTTCCCTAGCTTGCTCCTTCAGACTTTTACAGTAACCTAAGTCCAAAGGATCCTCCTCATTGTCAGGCGTAGTTAGAGTAACAGCTTCGCTCCTTAGTACCCATTTTCTCTGTCCGTCATAGTTGTGATCCTCCAACAAAGTACCTGCGGCATCTAATGCAAGAAACAGGAGAGTAGCTCACAGTTGTGGAGCTTCAGGTTCAAAATCAGGCAGCAGGGACCTTTAAGGGGGAGGTGGATGCCCATAGCAGGAGCATGAGTTTGAGGAATCAGTCACACAAAACAGGTTTTCCTTCATCTTCAAGACAGAACAATGCTCCATGTGCCTGCATACGAGGCTTCCATGTTGCCTTTATCCACTCACCGGTACTTGGGTTGGTGTTGTATCCTGCCCTTATTATTTAATATTGCTCTCAATGCAAGAGACAACTTTCCAGTATATGGATTTCATTTGTCTCTGTATATTAATCCATAGGTAGGATTGCTGCATTGTAGGATAGTTCTACTTGTAAGTTTTTGACAGACCTCCATGCTGTTTTCCACAATGACTATCATTTTACAATCCCACCAGCAATTGTACTAGGACACTCTTTTCTTCACACCCCCATTATTAGGGATCTTTGCGGAGGACTCCAATCTCCTACCTGGAGTTTTGGCACATGGCAGGAAAGAAGACAGAGAGAGAGAGAGAGAGAGAGAGAGAGAGAGAGAGAGAGAGAGAGAGACAGACAGACAGACAGACAGACAGACAGAGGAGGAGGAGGAGAGGAGGGAGGGGAGAGGAGGGTATTAATTCACTGAGGAAACTGGTGAGGTGGTGTGGAAGGATGTATAGACAAGAGGTGAGGCTAGTAAGGCTTGTAACATAGGGAGCAAAGCATTCTTGTGGAAGGGACAGGAACAGCCAGATGTAGGTGAAGGTTAACGAGTAACTTGCTTTGCAGTTAATTCTGGGAAGGAATTTCCCTCTGGAGCCGTGCAGGCTCAGTGGAGACTTAGCTCAACCTGAGCCCTGTGGCATCCCAGAGCTCATCTAGTGGAGCTCAACCACGGCTGTTGATAATAAACTGCATTAGTCTATCATCCGCCGCCTGCTTTGGAGAAGACGCATGCACAGCCTTGGCCAGACTCACCAGTTAGACTAAACCAGTCTAGGGCTGTCGCCTCTATGCAGCTGGCTGCACAGGTCGCCAGCAAACACAGTCACTCCAGGATCCGGGGAAGGCTGGTCTGGAGGTCGTCCACACTCCACCAACACTTGCCTCTTGTCCCTTTGCTCGGGCATCCTCACAAGGATGCGGTCACATCCCACTACGGCTGCCTTTCTCTGGGGGTTCGTGAGGGCAAGCGTCTTTCCATGTACCTGCAGGCTCTTTGTATCCACTGTCTGCTTTGGTAAAATACCTATTCAGGTTCTTTGCTGACTTTGTGATAGAGTCATGCTTACTTTTTGTGTTGAGCTGAGCTCCAAATACATTTTTGATATATTAATTCCCCAATGGATACGTACCTTGCAAATATTTTCTTTTTCATAGAAATACTTTTCGTTTCAAAATCATCTGCTTCCTTTGTGGGTCAGCTCCTCTTTAGTCTGCTATACTCTCTTTGGCCTACTTTTGCCTTCATCGCCTACGCTTCTTGGGTCAACTCATCTAAAAGATCATTGATCAGACGAAGGCCATAGAACTTTATCTTTGTTTTCTTATAGAAGGTTTACACTTTCAGGTCTTAGGTTGTAGGATTTAATCAACCTAGAGATAGTTTTTGTTTATGACGTAAGCCCATAGGCATTAACTGAACTTTTCCCATTTCCTAAGAGTCTATTCTTGGCCTCTTTATCAATGATTTTATGACCATGTTTAGTTAAATTTACTTCTAGACTACTCTATTTTGTTCTGTTAATCTAGATAGCAGTTCCCATGACACAGCCATACTGCTTTCCTGTCCAGTGATTTATAATTTAATTGAAAATCGAGAATACTATGCCGGCAACCTTGCTCTTCCCCGAAAGTAGTTTAGTTGTTCAGGATCTTTTGTAGTTCCTACAAGTTTCAGGAAGTTCCCCCTCCCCATTAAACATACCATTAAAATTTTAATAGAGATTACATTGAATCTGTGAGTCTCTTTTCATAGTATAGATATTTTAAAAATACTAATTCTTCTAACCTCTGAACACAGGATGTTTCCATTTATTTATGGCTTCAATTTCTTTCATCAGTGTCCTAAAGTGGTGATGACAAACCCAGGGTAGGTGTGTTATTTGCTTTTCTTTTAAGACAAAAGACCGGAAAGTATAAGTCATTTTTTCTAAACAAAACTCTGCATATTGAGGTATAATTGCAGCACTGGCACTTTACAATAAATAAGTGGCTTTGGGTTGCAGTGTGGCCGCTTGTCTCTAGCAGGTTCACTATTGCTTTGCTAGAATTTTTGGTAAACAGATCTTTTACTTCCTTGGGCAAATTTATTTCAAAGTATTTTATTCCTTTTTATACTACTGTAACTGGGATCGCTTTCTTGATTTCCTTTCCTTTTTTGCTTTCGGAGAGTTTGTTGTTAGTGTCAAGGACCACAACAGGTTTGAGTGCTTTGATTTTATGTCCTACAAACTTTGCTGAATTCACTTATTACTCTTGACAGTGCTTTGGTGAAATCTTTAGGGTCTTCTCTATGTCATATGCTGTCATCTGCAGAGATGAGTTAACCACTTCTTTTCCAATTGGGATGTCTTTTACTTGTTTTTCTGACCTAGTTCTGCCCTGGCTAGAACTCTCAGTTCCATGCTGAATAGCAGTGGTGAAGGTGGGCACCACTGTCTCATTCCTGATATCACAGGAAAAACTTTCAACTTTCCACCACTGAATAAGATCTCAACTCTGTGTTTGTCACAGATGGGCTTTATAGTATTAAGGTTCATTCCTTCCGCATCTATATTTGTAGAGAGTTTTTGTTCATGAACGAAAGTTGTTAAATGTCCTTTTTTGGGTGTTCATTGAGATCATCTTGTGGGTTGTGACCTACATTCAGCTAATGCAGTGTCCCACTGAAATTTGTATGTCTGGTACCATCTTCGTATTCTGGGAATAACATCAACCTGATGACTGTGATTGATTCTTTGATGTGCTATTGAGTTCAGTTTTCAAGTACTTTGTTGAGGGATTTTTTTTTTTTTAATCTTTGTCCTTCAGGAATATTGACCTATAATTTTCTTTTAGAGTTTTCTGGCTTGGTGTCAAGGTAATGCCAGCTTCATAAGATGAGTTTGGAGGTCTTTTCTCCTCTAATTTTTTTTTTTTTTTGAAAGACTCAGGAGACTTGGCATTACCTGGTAGAATTCTCCATCAAAGCCATTTCCTGTGCTTTCCTTGTGGGAGACTTTGGTTTAGACATTGAATACATTTACTCATCATTGATGTGTTACATTTTCCACTTCTTCAAGATTTGGTGTATTAGTCAGTTTTCCTATCACTAACCAACAATACCTGACTTCCACAACTTAAAGGAGAGGAGGTTTAATTTGGCTCATGGTTGTATCAGGAGATTCCATCCATGGTCACCCTACTCCAAACCAGAAGCATCTTGGTGGTGAAGGGCATTGTAACACAAAGGTGCTCAATTCCTGCCAGGCAGAAAACAAAGAAAGAGAAGAATGCCAGAGGAGGAGGTGAGGGGCCACATATATACTGCCAATGTCACACCTCCTTGACCCACCAAACACTCACAAATGTGTGCTCCACCAATTTCTGCAGTAGCTTCAACAGGTGACATAATTGCGCTTAACCATTACACTCTGTCTTTTCAGATTGTATGTTTCTAGGAATTTATCCACTTTTTACTTATCCATTTTGAGGTGGCAATTTTTCATTGTGTTCTCTTAAGATCCTGTGTATTTTTGTAGCACATAATGTCACTTTTTTTGTTATTGTTTATTTGTCATTGTTTTTGAAGTTCTAAGGACTGAACAGGGGGTCACACATGCTAGGCAGAGCTTCTGCTTTCATTTTTAGTTTGAGTTCCACTATCTTTTTTGCTGGATAGGTCAGGTAGATTTTTTGTCAGTTTAAAAAAAGTTATTAGTTGTGTTGATCTTTTTGATTGTCTAGTTTCTGTTTCATTTATTCCTTCTCTAATTTTATTTCCTTATTTCTTTATATTTATTTTTTATTTTATTTATTTATTTATTTTTTTTTTTTTTTTCTTTTGGTGGAACTGGGGATTAAACTCAGGTCCTTGCATTTGCCAGGCAAGTGCTTATTCTACTGAGCTATATCCCTGGCCCTTATTTCTTTTTATTTATAGTTTTATTTCCTGGTACTAAATTTGGATTGAATTTGTCAGTTTTTTAATGTATTTAGTATAGGGTCTACTGGGTCTCACTGCACAGATCAAAGTTATAGTGATCTTCCTGTTTTCAGCCTCCCAAGTGCTGGGATTACAGGTGCGTGCCACCACGCTCAGTCTCAGTTGCCCTTTTAGTGCGCCCTGGGGGTGGGGCTGGCACAGCACATCGGGGATGGAACCCTGGTCCCTGCATCTCCCTAAGCAGGCACTTTAATCCACTGAGCTATCTGGTCAGCCCTTTGGCTTTTTTAAATAATTCCTTAGGATATGAAGGCTGGTTGACTATTTGAAATCTTTCTGTTTTTCTTAAACTGTTTATTGCTGAGAATGTCTTAAAATTGCTTTTCCAAATCCCTTAAGTTTTGATATGCCGTGTTTCAGTTTTCAATTATCTCAAGGCGTTTTTATTTCCATTTTTACTTCTTGTTTTTTGCCCCTTGGTTTCTCAGGAGTGTTTTGGCTAGTTGTCACAAACATTTTAATTTTCCAAAATTCCTCCTATTATTCATTTCTAGTTTTAGACTATTATGGTCAGAAAAGATATTTGAGATGATTTCATTCTTCTCAAGCTTGTTAGGCTTGTTTTGGGCTCTGACTTATAATCTTCCACATAGAACATTGTAAGCACACTGAAGAAGAACATGAATTCTGCTGCTGTTGGGCAGAAGGCTCCATAAACAGGAGAGACCAACAAATATACTGTTCCCTCATGGCTGCCTCAGCACCCTGAGTCTATTCAAAATAGCTACCTTTCACGGCCATTTTGACTCTGAGGAAGAGCCGGAAGTCACTCTGAGGAAGAGCCAGAAGTCACATGGTGCCAGTTAAAGTGGCTAAGGATACACCGTCATCTTTTAACACATCTGTCTTTACAATGAGTGGCACTCAGCAGCAGCATTCATGGTACTTTTTATTGCCAGATTCCATGACACTCATGAAAGAAGACTTCAGAACTACTTCAGGAAGTGCAAAGAAAGATGGGACAAGTGACCTAGAAGACTGTGAGGGCGAATTCATGGCAACATGTCTTTTACTGTAACAAACTGATTTTAGTTTAAACACCCATTGCATATTTTTCCCCCTTGAATATGCGTTAGTTCCATTAATTTGTAGCATTTTCTTGTGGATATTGTTTTGTCTTTCATTTTGTCCATTTCAAGTAGTAAGATTTTGAAGTTTCCTACTATTACTGTATTGTTGCTTTCAATTTTATTAATATTTGCTTATATATTTAGCTGCTCCAATGTTGGGTGCATACATAGTCACATCCTGATAACTGATACATTAACTGATACATCCTGATAACCAGGATATCAACCTGGTGAACTGACCCTTTTTCTATGATATGATTTGTTGTGAGTAACAGGTTCCACTTGGTGGAAGCCCACTTGGTCGGGTATAAACACAGCTTCCTTTCATCTCTTTGTCTTCTGTTATACGGCACAACTCTTTTCTTCCCTTCACTTTCAGCCTGTGTGTGTCCTTAGACCCAGACTGATGCTCTTGCAAGCACTACGTTATTGAGTCTTGGTTTTCCTTTTATTACCCAGTCACTCTGCTTCATTTCATTAGAGAGTTGAATCCATTTACACTGTTGGTGGCACCTCAGTTTATGAGCTTAATTCTTTCCATGGGTCTGGTCACAAACTGAGTTGGACAAGAACCCAATCAAATTTTCTCTGAAGGTGAATGATTCAGATCTAATCCTGGTTTATGACCGGAATCATTGACAGAATTAGGTTTATGAACCAAGCTACCCCTGTAACTAATTATTGATGGATAAGGATGGTCCATTGCCATTTTGTCCATTGTTTTCTAGTTCCTTTGGAAGTAGTATTTTAAAATTTCTACTTCTGATTGTGGCTAGTGTGTAGAAATACAATTGATACTTTTATATCAACTTATAGCCCATGACCTTGTTAACCCACTTTTAGCTCTAATACCATTTTTTGGTAGGTTCTTCCTGGGCAATATTCTATGTAGATAATCTTGCAACAAGTGTAAAGACAGTTGCATTCTTTTCTTTAATCTGCATGCCTCTTTTTCTTTTCTTGTCTTACTGCTCTGATGAAGGCCTCGAGTCTGTTGTTAAACTGAAGTAGTAATACTGGAAATCCTCTGTCCAAACTTGAAGGAAAATGTATTCCATTTTTATTATTAAGAATAACATCAATTGTAAAGATTTTGTTATTTATAGAAACTTTTGCCAGGATATAGCTCAGTATCACAGTGATTGCCGGGCAAGCATGAGGTCCTGAATTCTGTTTGTAGTAGGAAAAGGAAAGAAAGAAGAAGAAAGAAAGAAAGAAAGAAAGAAAGAAAGAAGAAGAA
>NW_004524611.1:9165292-9173410 GCF_000260255.1 Octodon degus
AAGAAGAAGAAGAAGAAGAAGAAGAAGAAGAAGAAGAAGAAGAGGAAGAGGAAGAGGAAGAGGAAGAGGAAGAGGAAGAGGAAGAGGAAGAGGAAGAGGAGGAGGAACAACAACAACAAGAAGAACAAGAACAAGAAGAACAAGAAGGAGGAGGAGGAGGAAGAAAGAAAGAAAAAAAAGAAAGAAAGAAAGAAAGAAAGAAAGAAAGAAAGAAAGAAAGAAAGAAAGAACCTCTTTCTCAAGTTAGAAAAATTTCCTTCTATTCCTAGCTTGCAGGGTGTGGGTTTTTTTTTGTTTTGTTTTGTTTTGTTTTTGTTTGTTTGTTTTGTTTTGTTTGTTTGTTTTATCATGGCTGGATATTGAGGGGCTGGCTGGATCAGTGGCATAACACCTGGCAAGTGCAAGGTCTTGAGTTCAATTCCCAGTACCAAATAAATAAATAAATAAGTGACTGAAGGCTGGATATTGAATTGTCAAATTGTGTTTGTGTGTGTGTGTGTGTGTGTGTGTGTGTGTGTTCTGAGATGATGAAATGTGTTTGCTGTTTTGCTGTTTATTTGATTAACAATATTGATGGATGTTTTAATGTTGAGCTTGCTTTCCTTTTTTAAAAAAAAAAAAACATGTATCTAGTACGGGGTCTACAGGGTCTCACTACACAGATCTGACTTATGGTGATCCTCCTGGGTTCTGCCTCCCAAGCACTGGGATCACAGGTGCGCACTACCATATGCACAGTTTCAGTCACCGACTCAGTACGCCCCGGGGGTGGGGCTGGCACGGCACATGGGGGATTGAACCCTGGCCACCGTGCTCTGCCTAAGCCAGCACTTTAGTCCACTGAGCTACCTGACTGGCCCCTTGCTTTTCATTCTTGAGACAACTTCCATTTGATCTTGATGCATTGTCTTTTAAATATATTTCTGGAAGAAGTTACTAATTCTGATATATTCAATTTTATTACACCCTTTTTTATGATTATTTTATGACCTGTTGAAATGGTTTCCCACTACAGTACATGAAAGTGTTTTTCTATATGCCTCTGATACTTGGGAATATCTACATCAGATATATGCAAGAACCCCACTGGGAAAACCCTAAGATCTTATTAAGCAGCATTGTAAAAGGCCTCTAATGGGGCTGGTGAGATGGCTCAGTGGTCTAAAGCACCTACTTAGAACAAACTTAGCAAAAGCACAAGGACCGCGGTTCCATTCCCCAGCACCACATGCCAGCCAGCCCCGCCCCCTGGTGGGCTGAGCTGGCCACACACACACACATACATAAATAAATAAATAAAATTTAAAAAAAAAAAAAGGCCTCTAATAAATGAATACTTTGTTCAAGAAATAAAAACCTCAAACTTGTAAAGATGTCAATACTTCTTATAGACTGGGAAAATCCAATGAAGCCTCAACAGGCTATTTTGTAATGGAATTTTCCAAGTTGAATTTTAGGGGGTTTCTATATCATCTACATTTTCAAATCTCAGAGAGAAATCTGAAATTACGAGCTGCAGAGTCCCTCTTTACACTGATGATACCAGGACCTTGCCTCACCCAATACACACCCTTTCTCATTCTTACTGTTGAGTTGCCAAACTATTAGTGTTGGCAAAGAACAAACCATTGGCTTAATCTACCCCTTCTATTATGTGCTGGCATTCTTTTGAAAGAATTCCAATGTAGAAACAATTCTTACACTTGAAAAAATCATGTAACATAAATTCATATACCACACGCTTCACCTGAGGTTGTCAATTAAGATTGATTTTGAGACACTAGCTTTTTCTCTGTCTCTCTGGGTCTCAGTCACAATCCCTGTCTCTGTCTCTGTATCTGTCTCTCTGTCTCTGTCTCTCTCTCTGTCTCTGCCTGTCTGTCTGTCCCTCCCTCCCTCCCTCCCTCCCTCCCTCTCTCTCTGGTGCTTTTTTGTCTTTTGCTTTATCATTGAGAATAACTCGGAGACTTCATGATACTTCACCCCCTAGGATGTAAGAAGAATAATTTGAGGCCATATGTTTGAGCTAAGTTCAGGAACACACACCTATAATCCCAGCAATCTGAGAAGCTGAGGCAAGAGAATCTCAAGTTTGAGTCCAACCTGGACAATTTAGTAAGACCCTGTCTCAAAATGAAAAGTTAAAAAGAGCTGAGAGTATGAGAGTATATCTTGGTATGAAGGTCCTGGGTTCAACCCTTAGTAATACACACACACAGACACACACACACAGACACACACACACACACGCACACCCCTGTCCCTAGTTCCTATAAACAGAGCTCCTAAAACCCTTACTTCCCTGCCTGATGTGGTTGTTCCGTCATCCTACACAGAACTCATGAACTCCCTGGTGGTTCCTGGGTGTCTGGACTTCTTTTACTCCTCTGGGGCGATTCTGGCTGGCTCCTGGGTGAGGACTGGTCGCCACCAAGACAAAGCCATTCGGAGAAACTTGGAGCTTTCAGCTGTTGCCCCTCAGAGCGGAGTGAGGAGCTGGAGCCCTGTCAGTCAAGGTGCGTGCTGGCGCGTCACGGTCGACAGCCCCAGTCGAGCAGTCAAGTCCATTCCACCTCGAGCACCTTAATGTTCAGTCTTCATTTTAGAGAAGGTTTTGCCTTTTCCTCCAACTTTTTCCTACGTTCAAGCAATTCTCCTTTTGCATCTTAATGGTTTTGTTTTTGTTTCTCTATGTTTCTGTTAAGAGATTTAAAACCCTGACTTGAGTGTTTACATCTCTTCATGGTCATTTAAAGCCACCTAACTTAGGAGGGGGCGTCTGCACCCGGAGGCTTTTGGCAACAAGTCTCCAGCTGAGTTAGTGGTGCACACCTTCAGTGGAGCGGCTGAGTGGCTTTCACCCTTGTTTGGGTGACTTCCAGGCGTCTGGGTGGGTGTCACCTGTCCTTCTGTCTGTGTTTTGATGCAGAGACAGCTGTGTGCACACTGGCATGAAGAGGGTGAGTAGTTTTCAGTGTTTCTTGGCCCAAAAATGCTCTTTGCCTGGTATTGCTGTAGTTCAGATCTAGAATGTTCCTCCAAGGTCAGGACAAACAGTTGGTCCTGGGCTTAGCAATGCTGGAACTTGGCGGAAACTTTGAGGGGTGGAAACTTGAGAGGGGCTTAGGTCTTTAAGGGCATTCTGTGCCAGGGAGTCTGACATGGGCTAAACCTTCAAAACTGTGAGCCAAGTAAACCTCTTTGCTTTTTAACATGAGCATCTCAGGTATTTTGTTATAATAATGAGCAACTAACACAGTGTATAGTAAAGGACATTTTTTATATCAATAATGCTTTTTCTCCTTAAAGGGGATCATTTATGACCTTTGATTTTGTGATTCTCTTTTATTTCTATGAGACTTTTAATTTCACTTCTCATTTTATATTTTTCCTTCACCAACAAGTCTCCAATGGAATAGGCCCTTGCTTTTCTTTTTTGAGTCAGGGTCTCACTATGTAAGCCATGCTGGCCTTGAACTCATGGTAGTCCTTCTACTTCAGACTCCAAGTGCTGGGATTACAGGTGTGCATCACCATGCCTGGGCCGCCTCCCCTTTTCCAGTCTGCCACTTCTCCCCAAGAAGCAGTGACTTCCAGAGGCCATGATCTGCTTCCGTGTGAGGTTCCAAGTTCCTTCCCTTTGACATTCCAAGCCCCACTCTCAGTTCTTCAGAAGAGACTGTAGTTCCTCCTGGAGTTTCTGTTAACAACTACAGCTCCTCTCTGACCCAAAGTCCTAAAACAGGAAATCCATTCATTTCAAGTTCTGACTTCTCTCTAGAGTTTACCTTTTTCATCCTCTAGTATCTAGGTTTTAAGCAGGGTTTTTTTCTTCCTCTTGCTTGCTTGCTTTTAGTTTTGCTCAGAATCCAGAGCCCTTATCAGTGAAAGAGAAATAAATTAGATAATTATTGCCAAGTACCATTGCTATCCTAGGAACACATATCAAGAAGCTGTGGGTGATTAGTTGACAATTAAAAGCCATATATGAGAGCCACAGGGGATCCCAGGTGGCTTCAAAGAGGTTTTCATATTCTGCAGCAGGAGAAGCGAAGCTCAGGTTCAAGAATTAATGTCCTAGTGGCTGAGATCCAGAGGAGGCAAAACGCCCAGCTCTACTATGTGTACACTAGGGTCTGTCTGAGATAAAAATTCAATTCTGATACATAGAAGGCTCCTAAATACTTAGGACCAGCACATTCTACTGGATTCTCTAATCCCACTTAATAGAGAAGTGCCCATCCTTCTCTATTAAGAAAAGCTCCTCCCTCCTTGCTTGGAGGGGACACGATGATCTGTCCTCCTCACAACAGCATCTGCCCTCAGATCTGCCCCACAACCCATTCCGTTGCACCATAACCCAGTCAATAAAGTAATTCCCCTAATAAAGTGGGAAGAGTGTGTGGCCAGCTCAGAGATGCTGAGGGTATAGGCAGTGTACCCTGGCAGGCCCCACAGGCACGTGCTTGTCAGTGGAGACGAAGGGTGGATTGAGGCACCATCACTTGGCACTGCATGGAGGAGACCTACAGGATTTGGAGCTCTCCTGAGAGATGGGATTAAGCCCTGGCAAGGACCCCAGGAGATGGCACGAATTTACTACTAAGACATCGCTTAATACCACGGGAAAAAGAAAAAATAAATAAATAATAAAAATAAAAATAAATACCATGGGAAAAGCAATGAATGGCCAAGTCTAAGTAAAGTTGAAATTGAAGAATCGCTGTCACAGATGGTGGAAGAAGGGATTACAAGAAATGGAGAAATGTGAGGTGTGGGAGAGAGACTGTGTGATCAGGAGACCTCAGAGGATCCAGGGATTTCTGAGGTCACAGGAATGAGATGGTCATGTGGACTCGGTCCCTGAACACCTCGGTGACAGCTGCTCTAGGGAGAGACAGGGGCTCAAGGAAAGTCCTTTGCAGGATGAGGACTACAAATGGCAAAGGGGGGTGAGGGGTCCCCTCAGACCGTGCCAGGCAAGTGGCAGACTGAAGGAAGTCAGGTGGCCACAGCCATTAAAGGAGCAGCAGGGAGGGCAGATTCTGAGGACGCTGGCCCTCAGAGCACGACAGGCACAGTGTCCAGGCCAGGGTGGCCGGGGGGTGAGGCGGGTAAGCAGCTGTGCTAGCGCGGGCAGCCTCAGCCCAGCCCAGCAGAAGAGGGTGGCCCAGAGCCGAGGCAGGCACCCCAGTGAGCACTCTGAGCCCCGGCCTGTCCCCAGAGCGGAGCCAGTTTCATGTGTGCCACCCACAGACTGCAGCGGAGGCGCCATCCCCCGTAGCAAGGCTCCTGCAGCATCACAGCAAACGCAGACAGCCCGACTGCCACCCTTTCCCCAGGGGACCTGCGGCCACTTCCCTGGGTGAGTGTGTTCTGAGGAAGGTAGTCCCGATGTTTCCAGGACTGTGGGACACAGGCTTGAGGGTGACAGCCACAACATTAGTTGCTTTGTTGTGGCGGCCTTGATATCCTGAATTGATTCCAAACGTTAATTTTCTTGGTCATTTTGACTTGGGAAAGAGCCAAAGGTCACATGGTAACTAGCAGACCTGGTGAGTGAGGTGATGAGCACACCCTTACATCTTCCTGAGCCTGCAGCATTCACTGAGGTTCTGATCAGACCTTGTAAAAACACTTACGAGGGCCAGCGAGATAGCTCAGAGGACTAAGCACCTGCTTAGGCAAGCGCAGAAACTAGAGTTCGATTCCCGGTACCGCATGCTGTGCTGGTCTCTCCTCCGGGCACGCAAGTCCGGCGTGGTAGTGCACGCCTATAATCCCAGCGCTGGGGAAGCCGAAAAGAGAAGGATCCCTACGAGTCCAAGCTGCGTAGTGAGACCCTGTACCAACTGCATACATACATTTAAGAACACTTAGAAAAGAAAACTTCCCAGATTGCTTGAGAAAGCGGAAGTGTGGTGGCACAAGTGTACTCCAAGCGAGGGGAGCAGGGCGGGCCAGATAGCTCAGTGGACTGCCGCGCCTGCCTATGCAGGCGCAGGGACTGTGTTGGATACCCCGCAAGCTGTGCCACCCCCGCCCCCGGGGCTCACTGAGCCAGCAAGACCAGGTGTGGTGGCCTGCGCTTGTGATCTCAGCGCTTGGGAGGTTGAAGAGAAACAGGAGGATCATTGCTAGTCCTAGAAGATGAGTTGATTGTACATGGTGGGTTCACTTCTGAGCTCTCTATTCTGCTCTGTTGGTTTACATGTCTGTTTTTATGCTGGTGCTGTGCTGTTCCAATTACTGTAACTTTGTAGTATATTTAAAATTAGATAATGTGATGCTTCCAGCTTTGTATTTTGTTGTTGTTGTTATTATTATTCAAGATGTTTTTGTTTTGTTTTGTTTTGGTTTGCTCCAGCTATTTGACATTTCTTGTGGTTTCATATAAACTTCAAAGGTTTTTCTTTCCTGTATCTGTGAGTCATTGACATTCTGTTAGGGATTTCATTGGAACCTACAGATTGCTTTGGGTAGTGTGGACATTTTAACACAAATTGTAGAGAAAGGGCCTGACTTAGTTATGCAAATGTGTGCTGAGTGGTAGCTGGTGTAGTCTGATACCCTGAATACCAACTCCCAAAGCAACAGAGGTGACCGTGGTTCTTTGATAAATGCCTACATGTGTGTCTAGGGAAAGATTTCACTTCTCCACAGTTAATGATGGTTAACAAGAGCAGGATATAAGGAGAGACATGCTAATCGTTAGGCAGTGGGGCGCTCCAACCGAATACAAGCAGGAAAGTACTGACTGCCCCCCAGGGGGTTGACAGGGCCCAGGACACACAAGCAATGTGATGTCTCAGGACCTTGGCTTGAGCCTTTGTCGACTGAATGCTCATGATTTAGAGGGAGAGGCCTTGATCCTTTCATTCATAAAATGGGTCCTCATGCGTTGTTTAGTTTTTGATTACTGGGGCAAAGAACCTGACATCTTCCATTTCAAGGAGGAAAGGTGTGTTTTGGTAGTTCCAGGACATAGTTAGCTGGCTTCAAGGCAGAAAAGACATAATGGGAAAGCCTGGAAAGAGGAAGCTGCTCAGCTCGTGGTGCCCAGGAATCAGGGAGCTGAGGGAGCAGGAGCCCCCACAGAAGGGGCAGGAACCAGACTTAGTTCCCAGGCCACACCCCCAGGCACACCAAGTGCTCTTTTACTATTCACATCGGTGCCACTCAGGCCAACCAGGCTGACAGGCTTCACCATTACCCCAGGCCTCTGTGTTGTCTGAGATTGATGCTGTAAGCACTGGGTCATAGGTGGTTGAAGGCCAACTTTTTCTCTGGAAGGGTATGGGTCCTAGACAAGGTTGCTGCTTGGTGTGACAGCCACTGAGGAGGGGAGGGAAATGCCTGATTTCCAGAAAAAATTAGGATCTCATTTGTTGTTAATAATCCCAGTGTGGGGGAACTACCCGCTCGGGCCCCTCTCCTGTCCCTCTCTTGGACAGGAGCTTTCTTTCTCTCAATAAATATATTCTGCTCATAATCTCCGTTTGTTCCTAAAATTCATTCTTCGGTTTTAGAGAACACGAACTCATGCAGGTCAGGTCGGGAGGTTGTTTTTCTCTATGTCATTTGGAGGTTCCTTGTATGGCTTGGAGGTCACCCACCCGAGACCAGTTTTTCTCCCTGTATCATTTTGGAGGTTCCCACCAAGATCATTGGACGGAGGTATGAGTTTGCTTTTCTTTCATAAATTCTAGATTGGCACTTGCTTAGGTAACAAATTTTTATGCTTCAAATGTTACTGTTTGTGCCCATTGCTCATAATTGATCATGCTTTGCCTCATACAGTTTTACTTCACATAGTACTGTTAAAATTGCTTACGATTGCTTCTGTTTTGTCTCCTATATTGTTGGTAAAATGTTGGTAATTGTAAGTTAAAACGTGAAAATGTTACAAGTTCATGATATTTCATTAATGGGACATTTTATGACTGTTGTGTATTTGTATACGTTGTCTTTGAACTGTTTGACTAAATGTGCTGGTATTCCTTGCTCGATTTTAGACCATAGCATTAGAGTAATGTTAGTAAGCCTCCTAGTGAATTTTATGTAAACTTTTGTAAAATGGGACTTTTAGCCAGCTCGGACTTAAAAAATATACATGCC
>NW_004524611.1:9173851-9176205 GCF_000260255.1 Octodon degus
AAATAAAATTAAAAAAAAAAAAAAAAGAAAATGAGCGTTTATTAACGCCAAAGACAAGGAAGTTATTTTAGAAAAAGGACACATACCCCGTCTCTGGGTCAGATGAGACAAAGAGAACTATGCCCATCCAGGAGGACACATATAAAAGCCATGTCCCGGCTTAGTGTTCTGGCAGGTCTCCTTCGGGAGGCTAAACCTGAGACACGGTGGAGAGAACCGACTTCTGGGTGACACCAGAAGGAGCTATCTCCAAAAGCAGCACACTTATGGGACCAAAA
This sequence comes from Octodon degus, assembly GCF_000260255.1. NCBI lineage: Eukaryota > Metazoa > Chordata > Mammalia > Rodentia > Octodontidae > Octodon > Octodon degus. The sequence continues at coordinate 9,174,130 of NW_004524611.1, forward strand.
CACATTTAGTGTGAGGGAGGATTCCATCTTTTCTCCTAGGTCTGGTTATCATTTAGGTGCATAAGAGATAAGTTGTGGACTTTAAAGCTTTTAATGTAAAGTACTAGGTAATCTTGTTTAGGCCTTTAACTATCCCTTATAGAACTTGGACCAACAGTGGTTACTCTGCCAGCTAGTAAATGCTCCTAGAGCAGCTGCCACTCTTTGAAGCAGAGGACAGGTTTCCCCAGCTGTTCTTTGGTGAATCCCCATTGAAGCCTATTGCTGATGGAATGTTGACCAGAGAAACTGCTGGATTCCTTTCTGGAGACTTCTCTGGTTTTGTGGGCCAAAGAAACCAAGAATGCCTGAGGGGAGAAGGCGCCAAACCTGAAGGTTCCTTGGTGGAAACTGGCTCCTGACCACTGAAAGGTCTCCACTTACCTTTTGTACTTTCTCTCCCTGCTAGTAAAGTAGGACTTTACCTGAGCTTTTCAGTAGAACATGTTAATGGGTCACTATTTCAGAAATAAGGCTGAGACAGTTTACAATAGTGGTTATCAGGGGAAGTTTACATCTGTGCCCTATGTGTTAACTAAGAGTAAGCTTTTTGCCAGCTATATTGTCTTTACCAACATGTAAAATGTGATTGCTAGATGATAAAAATAAGCCTCACCTGTGAGCATCAAGGTTAAGTCTTGTTTAGTTGCTAGAAATGTTTACCTGGGTGATCAGATGGAAACCAAGTGTCTGGAGACTGGCTCAGTGCACGGGGCCAAATCTCTCTAGTCAATGGTTCTATCTCTAAAGTGATCTTCGTAGCCTGAGAAGTGCTCACTTCTGACCTTTTATGCCACAGTTAATGCTGCCTTCTGTAGACATTCAGGTCACCAGACCAACTGTAAATTACAAATAGTCAATAAGAGTAAGTGAAGTGTTTGTGAGCTATTTCAGGAGATAGGAATCATGTGCCGGTTCGAGGGTGGATAGGCTGCTGGGATCTTGTCTCCCTTCTCTCCAACAGGAGCATCCACGTGCTCTGGAGAGGGCTACTCAGGGACGCCTGGGTGGAGGAGTCAATTAGAAAAAGGTGGGGACACCCAGAAAGGTAATTTCTATTGAATTCCAGGTTATCTCACAGTCAAAGTCTCTTTCTCCTTTAGAGTGTGCTTCATCAAGCACCAGAAGACGTTTGATCCTTACATGTTAAAAAGCTGTTTAAATAAAATGAAGAGGAAAGTATCAACTGTGATGCTAGCTTATAACTCGAAAGATGATGTAAAAAGGAAAATGGTAAAAATGTTTGTCATGTTTAGATTTGATTTACATTACAAAGGTCACTGTTATTTAAGTTTTAAGATGTAGATGTAAGCAACAGAAAAACCAGGCAGTTCAGCCCTGCCCACCATTGGTGAAAGTAAGGTTTCCCCTATTTGCCTTTCTAGTCTAGAGGGTGTACTTCTAAAACAGCTATAATCCAGGCCTCTACAAGGCTACCCCCATTCTTAGCTGGGTTTGTGCTCCTCAAGGACAATACCTTTTAAAGAAGTAAATAGAAAATTTGGAACTTCCAGAGTTCACATGCCTCAGATGACCCTGATAAGTACATCGATGTCTTTTAGAAGATTTATTCAGACTTATGAACTAGATTGGAGAGATATAATGTTAATCTTAAATGAAGCTTTGACTTCTGTGAAAATCAGGTAGCCATGGGGCTGGTGAGATGGCTCAGTGGTCTAAAGCAACTACTTAGAACAAGCTTAGCAAAGCACAGGGTCCACGGTTCAATCCCCCAGCACCACATGTCAGCCAGTGCCCCCCCTGGTGGGCTGAGCTGGCCACACACACACACACACACACACAAAATAAAAAAAAAATTTAAAAAAAAAAATCAGGTAGCCTTATAAGCTGCTATTACATTTGGAGAAGAATATTATATTGTTATAAAGACTCAAAAGATGGACAACCAGTGGAATTACCTGTTCCCACTGGAGCCCAACCAGTCAGAGCCCTGCTGCTAATAGCCAGGCAGAAGAATGGAAAAGACATTTCTTTCAAGTGTGTATTCTTCAAGGTCTAAGAACTAGAATCAAGCCT
>NW_004524611.1:9176435-9184591 GCF_000260255.1 Octodon degus
TCCAAGTAGGTGCTTTAGACCACTGAGCCATCTCGCCAGCCCTGATTTCTTAAAATGTTTAATAGAGGGATTGGCAAAGCATACTTTGTGAGATGTTAATTCAATAGACAGACAGATTACTCTTATAGATAAGTTCAGGAGCTACAAAAGACAGCTTTTCCTCCAGACAACTCATTTCATACTTTGGTAAAAACTGTTTTAAGTGTCGTATAATTGGAACTGGGAGAAAACCAGGGAGAGAAAACAAAGAGATCAAAAATGGCTGCGATTATTGTGGCCTCAAAACAGACCTTAAGTTTGATTCTCTGGGCTCCAAGAAGAGCTCAACGATGATGACGTTCATCTGCTACTGCTGTCAGAAGCCAGGCCAGCATAAGAGGGACTGCCTTACGAGGCCCACAAGCCATGCCCTGACTGCCAAGACAGCCACTAGAAGTGAGACTGCACTCTGAGGTGGAGGCCCCAGAGCTCTGACTCGGCTTCCCAAGAGGTCCAGCAGGACTGAAGGGCCCTGGGCCTGCCTCCTCCCTCTGGCCAGACTGTTACCTCTACCTGTCATCTCCACGGAGGAGCCCTGAGTAATCATGACTAGAGGAAAACCCAGCCTATTGCTGGACACTGGCACAGGTCTCTTTGTCCTTCTCCAACCCTGACTTTCCTTCCAGTCATCGTACCTCAATAGAAACAGACTTTATAATATATATTGCTTTAGCTGTAACTGAGGTAATGCAATACATTCAGATTGTTTACTAAACAATGGTGCTAAGACTGATGTTTTATAAATGTAATATATTGTTATTCATGTGTAAGATTTAAAGTATTTCACAGTTAAAACAGGTTCCCCAGGACAGATAACAACCTGTCAACGTAAAAATGTTCTAAAGAAACTGGCTTATGCAGTGTGCAATAGCTTTGGGCCTATAGATAGAGCCAGGCATTGTATTTGTGATGTAAAACTCAGAGCCACAGCATTAAAAAAAAAATCCCTTGGCAGTGTCCCTTGCTTACCATGGGGGCCATATCCAAAACACTGAATGGGACATTAGTTTAATATGACTAAATGCTTTGTATTTTATGATGAGTATGTAAGCCTGGTTGGTTTTTAATATAACTCCAGTATTTCGTGCTGATAGTTAATACATATGTGACCTCTCTTAACTGAAGCTAGAGGGACTTGCAGCAAACTGTCAAACTCCATGAATAAAGGGGCCTAAAAGCTAGTGAGTCGTGATTGCTAGGTCTCAAAAAGGTTTATAAATGTACCTGTTAGCTTGAATGTTCTTGCTTTGATTATATATGTTCTAATCTCTCAGATAATTTGTTATTTCTAGTAGATACCAAAACCCAGATAATCATGCAGGTAAAATCTAAAACCAAAAGGTTACATGTTGTTCAGGGGGCCCCAAATATCTGACACAAGCTATAAAAGTAAGAAGGGTTTACAGGAATAAATTTGTCTGAGTTGAGGTGTTTCATAGTAAAAAGGATACAAAATAAAATTACAGATGGAAAATAAAAATGGGGATACTAGCAGCCTATAGAAAAAAAAAGGTAAATGTCCACAGCTGCTAGAGAAGAAAAAAAAAGTATTTATGATGGAGTCAGAGGAAGTTTCAGATTGAGGTGGTCATGTGTCTTCCCTCTCAGTCTGAGGGAACCCATGTTAACTGCCAATATAAGGAAAAATCCTATTAAACTTTCAATAGATTGCTTATACAGATTTGTCAGTAGTTAGTTACCCAGCCAGTGGCCCACTTGCAAGTGGGAAAATACTGTTTTCCTTATTTCTGGCAATCCATGTGTCCCAAGTAATAATAGAGTAGGTAAAATATAAAAGGCCAGTTTGTTTGAGACAATATACAATGGCCATAAAAGATAAAAGGGAATAAACCTCACATTTAAGAGACATTTGCTAATAGACCTACAAAAAGTTCTAACTCATCTTTTTTGTAATTATCCTGTTGTGATTATTTGACTTGTTTCTTTGGCTTTGTCTCCTCTAGACTCAAAGAGAAAACTGCCTGTCATCTATCGAGGGCCTTTAGCTAAAACCTCTGAAGAATATATCTGACTGCCAATCAACAACAACGACCCATTTCAGCGTGAAGAAGCCAGAGCGGTCTTCGCCCATATTTCCCTTCACGGCAGTTCAGGTTACTTCTTCAGAGGGGGGAATATTGCAGGCAGCCGAGTTAGATAGAAATATTATAGGCAGTCAGACAGGGCCAGGCCCTCGAAGGAGACAACACAGAAGATGAGATGCCTTACAACTGTGGGAGGGGCGGATGCTCCTGCTGTGAACCAGACCTAAAGACCTAAAGGCCAAACAAATGCTAAACTAGTAGCACCTGGGATTGATATTCTAATAGGTATCAATCACCTGAAAAGACCCAAGTGAGTCACTAGCCCAACCCCCAACAGAAAGAGACCCTGTCCTGCATTCCAACCCCCAACAGGAAAAGACCCTGTCCCATATGTAATCCCATTGGTTGACCATAGTTTTGTCCCACCTCCTGCCCACCTAAGCGAGTTCCCATTCTCTCTACCTTAGCCTCACATGGTTTTACACTATAAAAGTCCCTGGAAGAGACAGCTTCCTGGGGAACTACCCGCTCGGGCCCCCCTCCTGTCCCTTTCTTGGACAGAAGCTTTCTTTCTCTCAATAAATATATTCTGCTCCTGTCCCTTTCTTGGACAGGAGCTTTCTTTCTCCCAATAAATATATTCTGGGGCCGGGGAGATGGCTCAGTGGAATAAGTGCTTCCCTGGCAAGCGCAAGGGCCTGAGTTCAATCCCTGGTTCCGCAAAAAAAATAAATAAATAAAAATAAAGGCAGTCAATAAATATATTCTGCTCATAAAAAATAATAATCCCAGTGTAATTTTGTGGTTTTTCTCACATAGATGAAGTATGGACAGAATTACAGTTAAGCAAGGTTGGAGGCAGCTGATGTGGTATATAGGTCAAAAGAGCAGAAAGGAGCTAAAAAAATTGAGTGTATCTGTTAGGGAGAGGTGACAATAAATCTCTGGGGGAAGGAGGAAAAGGAGCATAGAATAAAACAAGACCAGCAACAAGTTGGTGTCAATGGATTGTGGGGTGGGGCATCTAGAGGGAGTAGGGCCAGAGGTGCAGTGCTAGAAATGAGGTTGATAAAAAATTTCAGGGATCACAGCAATGGAGCCTAAGGTGTGGGCACAGGAGGAAGCAGGAGTTACTCAAAAGTAAGGACATCACTGAGAACAAGGATGCAAGCATTGTTGGAAAGAATGGTAGGGAGTAGTCGGGGGTGACTGCACTCCATGACAGGGGCAGACACACTGGGAACGCGACCAGAGAGGATGCTCTGAGAGAGGCAATCAAAACAAGATGACCTCTGCCCACCTTGGGCCACACAGGAGGACATGAGAGCGAAGATGCTTCCATTCTGGAAGGCTTCAGGAAGCCCGTGTCCTTAGCAGAGAGCAGGAGTGGGTGGGGGGAGAGCTAGAGGAGAGAGCTGGCTAGGAGGATCCTGGACATGCAGACAGTGGAGTCATAATGCCCTGTAGAAATTGGCCCCGAGTCCCCAAGGAATGGGAGTGTCATGGACATGTATAGTTGGGCAGCCTCTTAACTGCTGTCAGTGCAGAAAGAGACCAGCAGTGGGGTGAATACGTGAGCACCCCCAGAAAGCTAAAGAGAATGGTGCACTGGTCAGCTTTCCTGTTCTAGAACCAGATGCCTGACTTATGCAACTAAAAGATAAGTCATTTATTGAACTCATGACTTCAGAGGGTTTGGTCCATGGTTTAGACCATGGTTCTGGGTAGAAACATCATGGCAGAAGGGTGTGAGGAGTAGACCTACCTCATTCATGGCAGCAGGGAAGCAGAGGGCAGGGAAAGAGCTAGGGACAATGTAGAGAGGAATAGGCCAGGGACAGTATAGTCTTCAAGGTCACACCTCCACGCCTTGCCCAGCGACACTAAGAAGTGTGCTTTACTAATTCTCTGTGTGGCTCCTGAGCCAGTCAAGTTGACAGTCCAGCTTGACTATCAAGAGAGAGGTTACAAAGTCGGGGGTCCCTGCTTGACCCTGTGGAGAGGTGAATGGGCATCACAGAGCTTAGACACTGCTGTAGGTGAACTTTGAGGGTGTATAAGTAGAGCTAAATGAAAATAAGTGGAATCCACATGACAGAAATGACTGGGGCCCATCTGCAGATGGCTTCGCTCATCAGTGGAATCCATCTTCACTGACACTGGACAGATCTCCTTAATTCCTTCCTTCCAGAAATTTCCATTCTCACAGGATGAATTTTAGAGTCAAGCAGGACTTGGCAGGCAGGACACATCTGATCCCCAAAGTTCTTTCTGAATTTAGCTTTCAGGGCTTGCTTTTTGGACTCTGTTTCTTCTCTCCACTTCCTCAAAGGATTAATTCCAGGCCTCCCACAATGGCGAAACAACAAAACGACCCCGAGGATTTGAGGTAGACTTATTTATGTGGACAGGCACTGATTGGAGTCACTGCAGAACACCTGGCCCCAATTTCTGTGGTCTAGGGCTTACTTACATGGGACAAGCAGGCAGGAAGTACAGAGGCAGTGTGGCTTGCCAACTGGAGACTGAAATGTTCAGTGTGCACCACAGGGACCAGCTGCTTCTAAGACACAGGAGAAACTAGATCTGGAGCAGACACTACCTGGACAACTGGCAAACTGAGGTACACCAGCTGGGGTGACATCTTTTGCTACATGCCCAGTAAGAAGATCAAAATCCTGGGATGCTCAGGTTCTTTACATCAATAACTGGATGCAGTATTTGTCTAAAATATCTTGTCCTTCCTTCTGGATACTTTAAATCATCTCTAGATTCCTTGTAATACTTGATACAATGTAAATGTCATGTAGTTGTTACACTGAATTATTTAGAAAATAATGACAAGAAAAAGTCTGTACATATTCAGTGCAATTTTCCCCCTGAGTATCTTCAATCTGCCACGGTTGAATCTGCAGATGAGGAGCCAGCTGAGAGAGAGGCAGGTAGTGCCTGTATTTTCCTATGGGTTTTGCAGCATTTTTTTTTTCCTCCCTTGAACATTAGCAGTAAAGCTCTGCTGGGTCTCAAGAGATACCCCACGCTGAATGAGAAAGGAGAGAGTGGCTGGGAAAGTCCCATCTCTTCCCTTCTCCTTGTTTTTGAGAGGAGGAAGCTGAGATCCCATAGAGCTGGCTGCCAGTCCCACTCCAGCTCACAGCCTCCCTGTGGAGGATGCCTGACCCTCAAGCAAGGTGCAGATGGGACTGGTGTGACCGGAGCAGAGGGCAGGGACTCTGGGACTCTGGGGGCCTCCCAGCATGGATGGGGTGTAGGACACTCAGAAGCACCGCAAAAGCAGGCTGCTGCAAAACTATGCTCAAAGGTACAGTTTGCTCCATTGACTCAAGATGCTCCTTCAAGACAGCCTGGCCACGCCCGCTTCTCTCCTCACGACAGCTGTCCATCTCTGCTTGCCCAGGGCCACTTGTCTCTCTACTGTTTCCCCAGATTTCATCATCGGTGGCTGTGTCCTTTGGGGCTCTGCTCCAGATCCAGTACTTAGAATGAGCCTGGCCCCCAGGACACACTCCCTCTTGGTCAAATAAACAGACACACCTGCTGGCCCTTGAAATATGACCAAAACATATGGTGGATGTTTAGGTATAATTTCAAAAGAATCGATTGCAGTAAAAGATACACTGCCATGATTCACCCTCAAGATGTACCCCTTGCTTTGAATACACTGACCCGATTGCTGTTGCCACTTTCTGAACCACTTCTGGAAGTCCTGTTTCCTGAGTGTCTTCATGAGATGTGATGAAAGAAAAATACAGTGACTTGCAGGGTGTGCTGGCTCAGGCCAGTAATCCCAGGGGGCTGAGGACAGCGGCCTGACAAAGGTTCAAGGCTGCCTGGGCTGCCCAGTGAGTTCAAGGCAAGCCTGAACTATATACTGGTATCCTGTCTCAAACAAAACAAAGTAAAACAAAATATAGTGAATGCTACCGCCAGGTGCCATGGCCTGTAAGTGATAAGTGTGTCCTTAGCACCTTATTCACCAGTCTGGCACTGTGGGACTTCTGGCTCTTGCCCTGTGTCAAAGGACCATGAAAGGGAAATGTTTTGAATCAACTCAGTCATCAAGGTGGCTGTGTAAGCCCAGCTCAAGACGCTTAGGAAAGAGGAATCTCAGAGCTGCTGCAGAACGTGGCGAGAGTGATGGGCTAAGTCTGTCCAAAGCCGGGCGAGTACCTTGAGGGGGAATCCTGGTAACAGGTCTTTTACTATATTTTTTTCCTTTTTTTATGTAGTTGATACAGGGTCTCACTATGCAGCTCAGACTTGTAGTGATCCTCCTGTTTTCAGCCTCCCCAGTGCTGGGATTACAGGCATGAGCCACCATACGCCGACTCTGTCACTTGTTCTGCGCATCCCGGAGGTAGGGCCAGCACAGCATGTGGGACCAGGAATTGAACCCTGGGCCCTGGGCTTGCCAAAGCAGGTGCTAAGTCTGCTGAGCTACCTCACTGGCCCTATAAATTTTTAATAACTTAAAACAGCAACTGTATTCTTTTTCTATACTCGGTATCTGTGGAACTGCTGCAGATGGGCAGTGTGTGTGTGGCCACAGTCAACAACGTCATCAATTCCACTAATGCAGATCCCGGAAGGGGCTGGCAAAGGGGCTCCCATCAGGGGGCTGATTTGAGTTGTACTGCATCAGCCATTATCACTTTATCTCTCCTTTTGTTCCACTCAAACAATTGGCCTCAGTACTTTGCTTTGAAGAACTTTGAAGAACTGCAGCACTTGGCTTTGGTATTAACCGTGTTCATGCACCCCACCCCCGCAGCAAGCTGACCTGGGCACAGGTCCCCCGTCCCCGCCGTGCGGGAGGAGACAGTGAAAGGGCAGAGGGAGCTGGCGGACACCACCTGTTTGCTTACAGAATTGTTCTCCTTCCAGAAATCCTCTGGGCAGAAAAAACATAAAAATAAAAATGAAAAAAATCTATCTGCTGGCTGGTTTGGACCACACAAGCCATATTTATTTATCTTTTTTTTTTCTTTTTTTCTTTTCTTTTTTTTTTTTTATTTATTTAATGTATTTTAGTACAGGGTCTACAGGGTCTCACAGGTAGATCAGACTCAGTGATTCTCCTGTTTTCAGCCTCCCAGCTGCTGGGATTACAGGCATGTGCTACCACACCCAGTCTTAGTGGCCCTCTCAGCGTGCCCCAGGGACGGGCCAGCACGGCATGCCTGGGATCGAACCCTGGACACTGAGCTCTGTCTAAGCAGGTGCTTTAGTCCACTGAGCTATCTGGCCTGCCCTCACTTCTAAAAAATAAATAAACCTTTCATATACAGACTTGGGTCCATCATGATCTTTGGCTAAGGGCCTCATCTTATTGTTGGGCCACGTATGGTTTGTTTCGTTCATTCATTTGTTCATTCATCCCAGCGGCCTCTGGAAGGAACATGCATGGAGCCTGCTACAAGCTTGTGCTAAGCACTGAGCAGCTCCCTGCAGTTGGTGCCCACGGGGTTAACTGCCCAGCAAGGCTGCTCTCTGCGATACTCCTGGGCCACGGGGATGGCACAGGCTCTCAAGGAGGAGCTGCCCTCTTTGCATTTAGGTTATGTACCTGACGTGGGACAATTACTTTCCCTCTCTGTGCCTCATTTTTCTCACTTGTCCAACTGTGGCTACATCTGTCCCTGCACTGTTAAGAACATTAAGGGCCATAATTCAGATCCAAGTGCTCATGTCTGGGCTCCGCATGCAAAGTGCCCTCCATTAGCCCTGGTTGCTGTCATTGCTGGGGGTGGAGAGCAACCTCTCTGCCGCTGCTTCTTGCTGCTGCTGGTGATTCAGGACTTAGCCACTGGGCACTGGGAAGTAGACCTGGAAGAGGGAACCCATCCTGCCACAGCAGGCCCAAGGTTCAGGCTTCAAAGTGAGAGAATGCAGCCTTTCCCAGGGTCACTGTCTGAGACCCGATGGTTCTCTCTGCGCCTTTGGCTTCTTTTCTTCTTTCTTTCTTCTTTCTTCTTTCTTCTTTCTTCTTTCTTCTTTCTTTCTTTCTTTCTTTCTTTCTTTCTTTCTTTCTTTCTTTCTTTCTTCTTTCTT
>NW_004524611.1:9184691-9185245 GCF_000260255.1 Octodon degus
TTTCTTTCTTTCTTTCTTCTTTCTTTCTTTTCCTTCCTTCCTTCCTTCCTTCCTTCCTTCCTTCCTTCCTTCCTTCCTTCCTTCCTTCCTTCTACTCTCCCAACTGGTAACTGAGAGAGAACAAGAGGTGGTCAGGGAGGGTGTGTGCAGGTGAGTCTTGGTTATGAGTGACAACACTCCCAGGGGAGAGGCTTTGTGCAGAGGGGGCAGGTCCTAGGGCTGGCATGGGCAGGCCAAGCCAGCAGGTCTCTGGACCGGGCATGAAGTCTGGGCTCCGCGTTGTGGCTCTTGATGTAGAAGATGGTTGGAGACTGGCAGAGATGACAGCAGAGCTGGCAGGCAGTAGGGATGGTGGCCTAGGGGAAAGGAGATCATGGTTATACACAAGGTGGGGCAGGCCAGACAGTGGGAGGAGAGGGACACAGCTGGTCCTGGCCTGTCTTCCCTCCTTTTTAAAATTCTTTTTTTTTTTTTTTTCTCTTGGTGGAACCAGGGATTGAACTCAGGCCCTTGTGCTTGCCAGGGAAGCGCTTATTCCTCTGAGTCATCTCCCC
>NW_004524611.1:9185499-9280697 GCF_000260255.1 Octodon degus
TTTTTGGCAGTACCAGGGATTGAACTCAGGACCCTGCACTTGCCAGGCAGGTGCTTATTCTACTAAGCTATCTTTCTGGCCCCTATATTCCCTCCTAAACTCCTGGGTGATTTTCCTCTGACATGGGGTCCAAACCAGGGGTTGAGACCCTTTATTCTTTGAGGTCATGAGAGGAAGTATTGGTTTGCAGATAGTATTTTTATAAAATGAATGAGAAAAAGAATGGAATTAAAAAGTCTTAGTTTATTGCACGTGAGGGTATTGATTCATCAGATTTACCTCAGGTTTGCATGTAGGTCACAGCCCTGGGGCTGAACGTGGGCTCCGGGCAGCCTCTAGCACCCCTAGACTGGATTAGGCAGCCGTTTCCCCTGAGAAAGGAGGTCTAGCGCAGCAGCACAGCGGCACAGGCTCCTGGCATGAGCACGACCCCTGGCCCTGCAGACAGAGCCCTGTGAACCCCGGGTTGGGAGGGTTGAGTGGCGGGCGCAGGAGGAGAGCAAGCCGCCCCTGGAGAGCCCCCAGAGGAAGGCTTTATGCACAGCACTGGGACTTTGTAGGGTGGCTGGGGTTTGGACCCAGGGGCTTTAGAAAGCACAGGGGTGGTAGCCCAACTTGCCTTGCTGGAGTGCAGCGTGGGAGAAAAAACTCAGCTCATGAAAGTAACCTGAGGCCCAGCAGAGACAGCCCAAGCGGAGCTTGAGGAGGCCTTTCATCATCAGCTAACAAATTCCAGTGGCAGTGACCTGAGGCCTCTTGCCCATGTCTGCTGAGGACACAGACGGGGGCTTCAAAGGCTCTGGCTTCTCCTAGGGAGCCCCGAGACTGCCACACACCACCCGAGGGCTCAGCACCTGTGTGCAGTGCACTGGGGAACCTGCAAACATCTTGGGTGCACAGCAGCTGGGCACCCCAACTGTGACAGCACCTTCCTTAACCCACTGCATGAGGAATACGTGCGTCAGAAACCTTGGAACCACCAGCCCACTCCTTACGTCTTGCCAACATTTTCCAAGGTTTTAGCAAGAATCTAGGCGACATAGTAATTGGGGCTGAATTTTTTTTTTAAATGTTATTTTCCCTTTTGTGTAGGCCAGTCTCTTTTAAAGAAATTGTTATATATGGAGCAGGGTATGGTGGTTCACACCTATAACCCCAGCCTTTAGGAGGGTGAGGTAGAAGGACTGTCAGGAGTTCAAGGACAGGCAGGGCTACACAGTGAATTTAAGGCCAGCCTGAACTACATAATGAGAGCCTGTCTCAAAAATAAATCAAAGTGCAGCTATAACATGCTGCTTATCACTGTAACGTATGGCCCATATAATTAAAAATATATATATATATATTCACGGTAAAACCAAGGGCGGTCACGGATGGGTCAGAAGCGGGAAGTGACTGCATTTGAACATTTTGATTGTAATGGTTTTTACAGCTACAGAGAACTGGGGTGAAAAGGAGATTCATCCTGGAGCCTGAGTTCCTGCTTCTCCTCTGCCAGGTGTTTGATTTGAGGCATTCAGCCTCCGTGTGGGCCATTCTCTACCCAGCTTACAGTTCTCCAAAGCTTAGGGACAGCGTGTGGTGTGTGTGCTGTGCTATCAGGATGGGGCTTGCAACCCTTGTCCTGAGCCCCGTTCTGTGGGCACCATCTCACTCCACACCTAAGAGACTGAGCTCCAGCTTGGCGTTTGCTCGGGGTCAGAGGGCGCAGGGGTGGATCCAGCCCCTGGGACGGAGGTTGCTGTCTAGGGCTCCTTCCCACCCAGAGTTCCTTACCCGAAGCTTCTGGCCTTGAAGCCCCAAGACATCAGACCCTTGGCTTTGCATTGGTAGGAGCAACTGCCCTTCATTACATTTGTCTGATCAAGAGTCTACCCTACAGGGACTTTTCCAGTTTTTGGAAGGGCAGAACCACACAAACATTGGTGTAGTTTTAAAAAATAGCACATGAAAAAGCCCATGTTAGGTATGTTGTCCTCTTTCCTTAAACTGATATACTGCCACACGGGCCGAATTTATTGTGTGGTATAGTCCACACCCCAGCTCAGGTGAGCGTTCCACTGTAGGGTCCAGTCCCATCCTAGCCCTCTTGTTATGCCACGTATGTATAGAACATCAGGCATCGCATCTTGCTTCCTCTCGCCCAGAGGCAGAAAAAGGATAAACAGCAAGTGCTGTTGCAAATATCCATCCAAAGTGGTAATTATTGCATCATTATATTCGCTATTTTACTTGTCATGTACCATTAGAAGGTAACAAGATCATTGTCAGTCAAAGACTGTGGAGATAATTAGAGCATCTATAGGTTAGCAGGAAATCAAATTGGTGCTGGTACCCATCAAGGCAAGGCGTTGAATGTAATTAGAGGGAAAATATGCGAAGGTTGAGATGAATAAAGCCCTGGGGATTAAATACCGTGACTGATTTGAGAGTGACTGTTCCACGTTCTGACACCGCAGATGGTGACATCAAAATAGGTGTACAATGGAAGGCAGCGAGGTCTGCCATAAATAGCTCATCAAGACGCCGCTGGCACTGTCTGGAAGGTCCCAGGCAGCACCGGATTTGGAAAAACACAGCGTTTATCGTATTTTCCAACCCGCTAGCCTTGCTTCCTTATTTTCTCCAGTCTGGGAGTTACGCCTTCACGCATAAACGGTGCTGAGTGAAGTGGGACTTTATCGGCGCCCATGATTTAGGCCTGAGGGTCCCACCCGTTTCCGCAGCAGTGCTCGGCAGACCTGGGCCTGGCCATGGAGTCCGCAGCAGCCCCCCGCAGGCCCAGAGCCCCCAATTCTGTTTCTGTCGCGTCCTCACGCCCACTCAGCAGCCTCCCAGATCCTGCTACCCCTGCCGTCTGCCGGCTTTTTTTCCAGCAGGACACAAACACCAGTCCAAACAGCCATTCCATCAGGTTGATACAAGAAAATTTAACATTTTTTTTTTTCTTTTTACATCTTAAAAAACAAAACAGATTTTAGAGGACAGGGAGAAGTCTGCAAACGGATGAAGAGTATGCCACCATCATTCAACGAGAGACACAGAAACCAAGTATCTGGAACATAGGACGGACGGATGGACGGACGGACGGAGTCCACAGACTGAAAAGTGAAGGCCCAAGCAGGCGACGCGGCTGTCGGGACCTGCACGGGGTCTGTCGTCCATGCGGATGGACGCCGCAAGCGCTTCTGCCGTGAGCGTGGAAGCAGGCTTGAGACACTGCCCACTCGGCCTCCACGTGGGCGCATCTACTGCCAGACCCGGCAACAGCTCCCCGGGACCTTCACAGTATTTGTTCAGATTACGCGAAAGAGAATCCAAAGCCACAGGCGTGGGGTGCAAATGTCTACAGAACCTAATTGGCGGGTGACTACCTGAGCTGGGGAGAGTGGCCAGGCTCGGCGGGGAGGCTCCAGATCTCACACGGGCCGGGTTCAAGGTGTTTCTTGCACACGCGGGGCTTCTTCCCCAAGCAATCATGGCCATCTCACACAGACAAGCAGCTGCAAGCTTGGTTCACATTTTTTAATAACATGGTACAGTTTACATAACACAAGGAGGCTCCGCCGATGAGAACATGCTGAAGATTCAGTTGCTTCACTTTTCTTTTCACATAGGATCTAGAAAGGACTTTATTACATACAGGATTAACAGCAAAAAGTTCTGTATAGAACAATCTCTTTACAATACTGAAAGCTACCACTACAGTTCCAGTGTACATATTCCTTGGATTTTTTTTTTTAGTTGTCTTTAAAAAAAAAAAAAAAAACAAACAAAAAAACACTGCACAACATCTGGTGTTCACAAAATCTGAAGCTCACAACTAAACCTTCAGTTTACTACTAAAATAGATCTCTCTGCTTATTAGAAACAATGGTCTGTAGTTAACTTTTTTTTTTTTTTTTTGCAAAAACAGGATAACAACGTCAGATAGCACTTTAATATACTAGAAGACCAAATGGAACTAATTTTATTTCATACATGTATTTTACAGTCCAGTAGACAAGATATATTGTATTTCTCTGCTAGTAAAGTCATATTCTCTCCAAATATGTAGACAAGAGGCTTAATGTATTATAAAAGTATTATGAAGAGACAATAAGATTGATGCCAACTCAAAAACACACGCACATACAAGACTTTTCTCTGCCACCTTTCACCCTCTGTAATTCTCGCAGGCTGCACTAGGCCGACCTGTTTCAGCTATTCCCAGAAATACAGTTTAATAAGACTAACTGGACCACGAGTCACACTGGGAAACGTGCACCTCCAATTCGTCAGTTAGCGATTACAGTGAAAACATATCCATCATCGGAGAAAACGTGAAGCTTTCTTTCAGGATCTGTTTGGGTGTCATTAATTGCGATACGCAACGAGGAAGTGTGCACGGAGAGGAAATAGGACACTGAAAAGGAATGGTTCTCACGTGAGGTGTGTGCGAAACATAGGACCCACGGAGCAAAGGTGCTGGCAGCCTGCCTCTGACGGACACCTCCACCCGCCCTGAGGCTGGCACCTGACAAACCCCAGCCTCCCCAGCACTGGTTGCTCCTGTCCTCAGTTACCTAACCGGGGTGCGCCCTCCCCCTGCCCCCTCAGCCCACAAGCAGCAACTTCGGAGGCTAAGTTCCAGCCTGGTCCGATGTGCGAAATAAGGTGTTTCGCCATTTGAAAAAAAACAAGCAAGGAAAACAGAGTCGTATCACGTAAGCGCTTGTTTAGGGAAAATATGACCTTAAGTATGTTGTAAATGGATTTGAAAAGGCTCCTTTGAGTTAGGCGGGCTTTTGTGAAAAGCCCTAACATTCATTGCATAGTTGAAGGGTTTAGCTGTCTCTAACAATATACGGGAACACGGCCTTAGCGGACTGTGCTCACTGATACCAGGTTTGCAAATAGCACATTTTAAGAAGTATTAACGTATTATGTTACTTAATCTTTATCTATTTACATTTGTACAAAGTAAAGCTTTCATCTTACCCTTTTGCATATATGAACCATCAGCTCATGAAGCAATCTTTTTTACACACTATGTACACACGGCCTTCCCTTCCCCTCTCAAAGAGCTCTGCGTGCCGATCGTGCGGGCTCCCCCACCCCCACTAGCATCCGACTGGTGTGTGTTGTCCTCTTCACTGTTTTGGTTCAAATCAAAAAGTCATAGAAGGAACAAAAAAAGGGAGGAGACATGAGGGCATAGGAGTTGATCTGAAAAATTTCAACATATAATATACAAAAACATTTCAAAATCTGCGCGGAGTCTGTACACTGTACAGGGGCGGGAGTGCTGCTGTCACCCACAGTCCTGGAGGGAGGCGGTTCTCTCCGCAGCTCTGCTATCTCCCTCACCCGCCCCACGTCGTCCAGGCCTTCCTGTACCCTCATCGGGCTTCGATGTCCTTGAGCGTGTGCGACGGGGGCCTCTCCCGGATCTCCGCGGATAGCGGGGTAGTCCTGCGTGGGGACCCTGGGCGGCCCCCCAGTGTAGAGATGAGCGGTGGGGGCGCGCTCAGAGCCGCTGTGGGCGGGGTCTTGTTCAGCAGCCCATTCTGGTGGCCCGCGGTGGGGCTGATGCGGGGGTAGTGCATGCTTGGGAGCCCCGGCGCCAGCAGGCCGGGGTGTGGCAGATGTCCATCGAGGGCGGCAGGGTGCACGGCGTGCAGCCGCGGGTGCTCGTAGTCCTCACGGAGCAGGTGCAGGCGCTCGCGCTCGTCCAGGTGCGCGCCCCGCTCATGCTCACGCCTTGGGTCCACGGGCAGCGGGGGGTGGGGGTGGTGGTGGTGGTGGCTGTAGTCGTGCGGCTCCCGATCCCGGAAGGAGCGGTCGGCCTCGTAGAGCCGCGGGGCGGACAGCCTGTGCAGGGGGTCGCTGCGCAGCAGAAAGTCCCTGCCCAGCGGATCCCGTCGGTGCACGTCCAGCTCCCGGTAGGGGTCCCTCAGGGGATCCCGGATGGGGTCCCAGTGGAAAGAGGGGTATGGGAAGCGCTCGCCCCCCGGGATGGGGCTGAGGCCCATGAAGGGTGTCATCATGCGAGTCCTGTCCAGGCTGCTGATGCTGTTCATGGGGTGGATGCCCGTCACCCCCACCGTCATGGGCATGGATGCCAGCGGCCCCGCGTGCACACCCGCCGAGGAGCTGGGCGGTGGCGGCTCTGAGGGCCGGTGCGCTTGTGCGGCGGAGGCGGCCGCAGCGGCGGCCTCTGGGGCCAGGTCGTGGTCTTCCTTGCGCTCCTCCTTCACCTTGACTTCCGAGCTCTTCCTGGGGTGCTCATAGGCTGCCTCACCTTTGCGTGGCTCGGTCTCACGGCTCGAGGTGCTACCTGGCCGGGCGCCATCCGCCGCGGGGGCGCGCGGGAAAGGCGAGGGCGCGCGGGGCCCCTGCTTGGCCTCCTCGCCCGCGGCACGTGCCTCATGGCCGTGCGCGTCCTTCTCGGGCGCGTGGCCCTCCTTCGCCTTGTGCTCCTCGGCAGCGAGGTCCTTGCGTGATTCCGAGTGCTCTCGCTCCCTCTCTTTGGGTTTGTCTTTCTCGCGAGCCTCAGTGTTCAAATGACCCCTCATCTGTTCCGCGGAGCTGCGGTTATGTCCCAGGGCGCCCACCGGGAGGATAGGTGCTGGTGAAGGATGGCTGGAGTGTCTCTTCTCAACGCTGTCCCTGGGCAAAAACAGGGACACAGGACATGAATGAAGCGGGTTCTGCCTCGGGGTCGAGGGGTGCAATGAGATGGTGGTGGAAAGGATGGGCCGGCGTGGTTCCCGCCAGCCCCCTGATCCTAGCACCTGGATTTCAGAGGAAGCTTAATGGGGTGAAGCACTGGGGATGAGGCAGGTGAGAGCGTCTAGTGGGGCAGTGCGCTGTCTGTGTTAAGAGCTGCGAGCCTCAGTCAGAATCAGAGAGAACTTTCAGGGGTCAGAAAGGCCCCGGCCCGGCCCAAGCCTAGGACCTGGTGGCTTAGAGTTGGTGTGTGGCAAGGGTTTGTGTTCAAAGTCCTCACATAGGCACCCAAATGCACGGGCCACTTGCCTTCCAGCGCTGCACAGTCTTGGAAGCAGAGTGCAACCTGAACGGTTAGCGGGTCTCGAGGTGCTGACCCTCAGACCACGGGCCTCTTTTCAGAGGGAAGATGCTGACATGGAACAAGCTCTAGGCAGAGCACAAGTCTGAACCGTCTTCCTGGACTCTCGGCTGGCAGAGGAAGGATATGGAAGCCAAAATCTGGCAAGTGGGTGGAGGCACGGCAGCAGGCAAAGTGGGGCGAGAAACAGAACCTCGTGTGGGAGATGGAGAACAAGTGGAGCATCCATCTACAGGCAGGGACGCAAGAATGCCAGAGACCTGCTTCGAACGGGGACGGGGGAAGAAAATGCAGGACAAGGGAAGACTTGGGGATTTAGGATGAAGAATCAAGCAGGTCCCATCAGAGCCCCGAGACAGGGCCACGAGGGAGGGCGGGAGGAGAGAAGCAGGCCAGGGTGGTGAGCGAAGTATGGCCACAGACAGAAGAGCATCAGGAACGGTCCCCATGAAGCTTGTTTCCTGGGAACAGGCGTAGGCTGAGAATGTGACCGTAGGTCAGAAGAGTGTATTTCATTAAGTTCATTAAGTTTCCTGACTTCAGTGCCTGAGGCCATCCTGATGCCATCAGGACAAATCTGACAGGTTCTGCAGCCACATCCTGTGCCCCGCTCAGCCTCTGGAGCACAGGGGCAGGGCCTCGGCCACTTTGGGCTGCCTCACTTTCCCAGGTTGCAGCTCAGAGCTGAAGGCTGGAGTGGTCTCTCTGGTTAAGAGGACTTCCATCATATGGACTTGATGGGAAATTTATCTTTTTATTTTGGTCAGAAAAGAATCCAGGGGTGGGGAGATGGCTCAGTAGAATAAGCGCTTCCCTGGCAAGTGCAAGGGCCTGAGTTCAATCCCTGATTCCGCGGAAAAAAAAAAGAAAAAAAGAAAAGAAAAAAGAAAAAGAAAGAATCCATCTGTGCAGCACAATGGCCAGTGAGGCGCAGCTACTGATCTGCTGTCCTGACAGCCTGCAAAGCTGTATGTTTAGAAATCATCAGGACACACACAAATACATACATATGCGAAGTATATGCAAGAAAGAAAAATGGAAGACTTGGATTAAACTGGACGCTGCAGGACGTGGTCATTAGGTATTTCTTGTTAAGCATATGTAGTGCATCCCTCGCTTACCAGTTCACTCAGGAATATAGTGTATGAAAAAAAAGAGACCCTTGGTCAAGAATGCTTACATATTCTTTAAAAAAAATCCTACAAGACATTTTTTCTTTAAGGCTACTTTTAGGCAGGGGTTACCATGTATCAGAACAGCAATGATTACTAAAATTAATTATCTACTGGTGAAACCGACCCAAACTCCTTGCTGGCCTTTCTCCAAACTTAGGTAAGATTTTACTACTTTTCTGTAAGTCCCAGGCTTTGAGTTTGAACAAAACTTGAGAAAAATATGGTGAGGCAATGCAAACATGGCTTTCTAAATGCAAACAAAAAGCGAGAAAGAGAAAAACCTATGGATGATTGAATGGACTACACGAACTCGAAAGTAAATATGGCACTGAGTCATGCTGTGTGTGTTTGGCCCAATGTTCCCATTCTGTCTCATCAAGGAAGGTTTCTGTATGGACACCTCAACACTTCAGGGACTTTGGGTGTTCTGCATGTGTCGCTGCTTCTGAGAGGGGCATCTTGCACTGTGCTAGAGTCCTACTCTCACAGCATCCTGCGTGCCTTGGGGCGCTGGCTCCGGGGCTGAGGGGGGCCTTGCTGCCTGAGAGGAGCTGGGACTCCTGGGTAGCTGAAGCGCAAGGCTGGGACGGGGAGGGTGGGTGGCCGGCTCCATTGGGACGTGGCACAGAGTGGGCTCCCCCATTGGGACTCGAGAGCGGTTTCTTTTCGTACCTTTCTTTGTCATCTTTACTAACAGATGAGTCTCGTTTATCTACATCTCTATCTCTGTCATGAGCTGCAGCGGACGCGCTGCGCTCCAGCTCCCCTGGCTTCAGCCAGGGCGGAGGGGTCGGGAACGACGGAGGCGTTCGGTGCAGCCGGTTCCAGGGTTCGTGAGGGTTGCTAAAGCTCTGCACACTGGGGCCATCCTTGTGGCCGAACATTGAGTTGGGTGCTGAAATGGTGAAGTGGAGAACAAAAAGGTTTAAGAGAAATTATATAACCTGCTGTAATGAAGGTACTTACCAAAAAACTTTTAACAGCATTCAGAGTTAAAATGAATACATATTATTGGGAGCTGGAAAAGGAAAGGAGATTAACAAATTCATTAGAGGAACTCTGGTCCTACACTGGAGATGTAGCTCAGTTTTTTGTTTTTTTTTTCTTTAAAAAGGGCCAAAAGCGGATGTGGGGTAAGGGATGGGTGAGGGACTGGAGATGAAAAGGACCAAACAGGTGTCACTTTCACCTCATCGGACACATCTGGGGCATGCAGAAGTTCCGAGCATGCAGGGGGAGGGTGTGAGGATGGTGCGGCTCTGGTTGGAAACTCAGCTACAAGCAGAAGACACGGCTTCCTCCACCCGTCCTGCCAGGGTGCTTGCTCCTCTTTCCAACATTAGCAAACTAAAACCAGCATCCCCAAGGCAGGACCTTGACCTGAACTGATGCGTGCGGTCACCATGCTGAGTTTTAAAGAAAACCTTCATGGTGATGCTGGGCTCAGAGCTACGTCCCAGGTCACCTGTACTCCAGAAATATGAAATGTGGCATTGGAAAAGCCATTGTGGATTTGGTGGCTGAGAGCGGCCCAGGACATGAGAGAGGGCTACAATTCTCTTCTTATTCAAGATGAACTTTTTAACAGTAGAAAACCTGGTTCTCCTGCAGATCCTGAGGCAGGAAGCGCTGCCAGCTTTTTGTTTCGAGCCTGCTGTTCTTCAATGTACTTTTTCTGATCCCACCAGTGCCAGAGGTGAGATAACATTTATTTTTATTTTTATTTATTTATTTTGGCTGGCTCAGGCTGCTGTAAGGGAGGGTCTGGTGTAGCATGTGCAGCTGGGGATTGAACAGCAGTCCCCCACGCCTGACTGGGTTTGCCCATGCAGGCGCTTAAACAACTGAGCTAACTGGCAAGCCCCTAGAGCCGAGAAAAAAATTTAAAAGTTGTTTTTATGCCTAATGCGAGCTGTTGCCAAAATCTTGATTAGCAGAAATGGGACATGGATGAACTGTAAGCATTCATCAGCTTCGGGCAGGACAGTAACCAAGCCCACTGCCCTCCAGACCTCAGCACCACACACTGGCTGAGGGATGTCTGTAGAGTGGAGGCTTTGCACACTTGGTCTAACTCTACCGCTCTGTACTACTTTTTATAAGGATAGAACCTAAGTCTGTTTCCCAAGAACATAGTTTCCTTTTATCTAGAAAGGTATGCAACCATACACAGGTCAGAGGAGAGAAACAGTCCAGGCAGATTTGAAAAAATTAGAGGTACTCACTAACTGAAGGGTTTCCAAGTCCCCCAAAGGCATTGCCACCGACTGCCGCAAGGCCTGTGAACGTAGACGGCCGATTAAAAGGCTCTGCAAACAAAATTGGGAAGAAGGAAATGGTCACCGGCTCTGCTCCCGGAGCTGGGGAGAGTAACAGGGATCCCCGCCTTCTCTGTGCCTGTCTCACTTCTGCTGCCCTGGGTGGAAGGTTCTTCTCACACTTGGACTTAGGTACTGGCTGGCAAAATGTGTACAAGGGTGCCTTTTCTAGAATGCTGCATTCTGCCTCGTTCCTCCTTTACCCGGGGACTGAGCTCACATGGTGATGTTGTCGCCGTCCTGCCCCAGCCTCTCTCCCAGGAGTGGGGTCCGCAGGCTCTAACACTTTAAAGTTAATCTCTGCGCGATTAATCTCCGCCTCCAGCCTGTTGCTATGCGCACCACCACTGCCAGCATCTGCTGTGCACATGCAGAATATACCAGATCATGGAGACCACAGGGAGCATAAACTCTTCTTAGGCGGTGACACATTAGTAGGGCAATAAAAGGCGAAGTAACCAAAATAAAAACTTCTTTATAACATCACACTTTTTTTCCTTCTCCTGAGGTACCCTTCAGCTGTGGGGCAAGACTGTACCTTCTCCCTCCAATGGGCAGGGCCAGGCAGTGCTAACCTTGAGCCCTGAAGCACCCAGGAGCAGCTTCCCCACAGCACCCTGATGAACTCCAGATGGAAGAACAACTAAGCACAGATCTACACCGGAGGAGAGTGGTGCAGACCCTGAAGGTGGGGCACGTGCCGAGGGCGCCATCATCCTGCAGCAGGGCAGGAGGAACAGGCACAGGCACAGATGCGCCGCCCAGGAAGCAGGAGCGCCAGAACAGCCCGAATGTCTCAGGCACACAACAGCAGTTCCCACCCCGGGGAGCCGACTCACCTAGGTGAGCAGCAGGGTTGAGAAAGTTGCTGTGATGAGGAGGTGGCCCAAAGGGGGTCCCGGTTGGGTGTGCAGCACCTGCCAAGCCAAACACAACCAAGTCAGCGGTCACAGAAGCTACCTGCTAGCAAGCAAGTTGTCTTCAGACGCCCAGAGGGAACGTTAACGTAGAGACATGGCTAGGATCCACCCAGGGCCCTGCAGGTGCCACAACGGTGCAAAGAAGACATCCTTGTGAAGCAGCAGAGCCACCCACCTCTCCTCCTCTTTCCTGGAGGGGCAGACCACCACCAAACTAGGCACTGCTTTCTCATATTAGAAACATGGAGATGATGGCTGGGGCATGGAGGAGCAGGTCGGCAGCCAAGGAAATCTGGAGAAGCCCTGGGTTCACAGAGGTGAAGTAAGGCTCTTCATCTTGGGACCTGTTCTCTAGGAGGGGAGCCCTGGTCTTGGGATCCTTCACAACCTGGGCGCAGGCAAGCTTCTCCCTTTGAAGACCTCTGGCCAGCCGGGAGCTGTCTTGGGGCTCAGGCCTGGGCTGCATTGTGTGGTCTCCACACAGCCCCCACTCTTTCCCTAGGAGAACGTTTGCTCTCACACACCTACAATGAAGGATCTCACAAGGCTCAACGATGTGTATGTGTCGCTCCACGTTACATGCGGCTCTGGGAGATGAAGGGCTCTAAGGGCTCTTGATTTTCAGTGCCAGGAAAGCCTGCTTTATTCACACATTTTAAACACCAAAACACATATAACTGCCTCTCCTAGTTTTTTCTCTGCCTGCCAGAGCTTAGAGGCCTTCTTGGCCTTCATTTTCCCTTGATCCCATTTCTTCCTCCACAGCATGTATGACACACACTTGTTGTTGCCTCAAATCCTGTTTCTGAAGGATGCTGGGAAAGGAACAAAAGAGGGTGGGCTTCTGAGGGCGGAGGCAGTGTTTGTACGAGTTCCAGGCACTGAGCTCATGTTCACACTGCATACTGGAGAAGGCGGCTTGGGGACCAGAGTGCTGCCAGGGTCACCTCAAGAAGGCTGGGTTCATGTCATGCTTTGGTCCCTCAGTAGATGAAAGCAGCTGCATTTAACAAGTATGATCAAGTTATAAATACCAGTTAGAAGTTTTACCAAACAAGCACTTTGGACGAAACCCCACACTGCTAACACAAAACGATTGCCCGTATAAACAGGCCTGGATTTACTAGCTTACTGAGAAAGTTTCCTAATCTCTTACATTTTGTCTAAGTTCCTATAAACAAATACAAATCTCAGGAACACAGATGAAACACAGGAGGCTTGCTCCTCACTGTGCTTTTATTAACTCAGCTTAAAGGTTACATTACTGTTCCCTGGGCTGCGAGGGTCCCATGGGCCTAGGGCAGAAGAGTGAGACGCACAGTATGGGACAAAATTTAGTCACGGACAGAATCACTGGAGCTGCAGGCACCCAAGGGGTGGTCCACCCAGCCAAGATGGTGGCTCATTTTCCACCTAGGAAGTGTTAAAATGGCACCCCATCTCCACAGCGCATCTCCTCCAGAACTTCATTAGGCACTGCCAGTGTTGCCAGGTAAATGTAATTTCGGCCCCACATTGTCTGTGTAGAACAAGCTAATTAAAGCTTCCATGAAGACCAGAGACATGCTCAGCCCCAGGTCTCCAGGGATGCTGACGGCTCCAGAAGTACTGAAGCACGAGAAGCCAGTTCATCCACTTGACTCAAATGAAAGCCAAGGAGAAATTTCTCCTTTTCTCTCCAAAAACTGCTCTTAATGTAGCCCTGCCTCAGAGCTAGGTGCCATGGTAACGGAGCCTTCAAGTATGTCCCTAAAGACAGAACCGATGGAGCAGAACCTGAGATCTTAGCAAATTCCATCCACCCTCAAGGGTGATTCACTTGCATTGGCAACAAGGTCCACAATAATAATGACTCCTTGCAATGTGGGTTATTTCTCTTTTCCTCGATGGAAGAGTCCACCAAAATTGAGTCTTGGATCGAAGCCTGGAAAGGCAGCCAGCAGAATGGATATGAAACTTGTTCCCTGAGGGTCAGAAACAGCGGGCCCCTTCACTGTTGATGTTCAAAAGAATAAATTCTACTTAGTGCAGTGGGGTATTAAGTTATAGAGCTTGTTACCAGAACAAGTTCAATGCCACTGTTCTTGAGTATTTACTGAGTAGGGGCTATGTGAGGGAGTATGCACTAAAAATAAGTTTTAAAAAGATAGCTGAGAAGCCCTGGACACCACAGGGGCTGTTCTCATCCACTGAATATGCTGGATGCCCACTGCCTTCGGGTTGCAGGTACCTGGCCCAGGAAGGGCAGTTCTCGCACGCACACATCCCATGCTCCTCTCCCCGAGGTCCCCTCCAGTACACTCAAGGGACTCTTGGAAGTATGTGTTCTCAGAGGTTAAACGAATGACGAACCCAATGGCTAGGTCACAGGCCTAATGATGGAACACCTTTCTCCCTACATTTCCTCCATCACTCTACCAAGCCGGGGAATATGAAGTGCTACAGCAGAGAAAGCCAGGCGGCAGCCACGAGGTCACAGGCTTATTACAGACTGTCTTTATCCCTGGAGGAGGGGGAGGCACAAAGTCACCGAGCACGCTGTGGGCACCTGCGGGATGGGCAGCCACATCGTTCTAGCGTTTCTGGCAATGTTTCCTTCAGATGCACCCTCGGCAAGCTTTCTGATTGGTTTCAATGGCAACTGGCATGCCTGTGAGTTATACTGGTGTGATATAGAAGCAAACAATAAGCTGAAGCAATAGGAGGGCCCAAAAGGAGAGATGATCTCTTCCTTCTTTAATGAAAGAAGGTGCATCAATGGAGAGGGGCCACCCACCCAGTGGACAGAGATGGTGCTCAGCAGGCAGGGACTGAGCAGGAGGCTATGTGGTGCAGGGCGTGCACAGAAGTAATTTAGCTACCCGAGAACTACATTTGTCAGCTCTCCTCTCCCCCTCTGAACTCACCAGTAGCAGAGAACAAAGTTGAAGGCCGGGCCAGGTCATGGGGGTGGTGGATGGCTCCGAAGAGGCTGGGGCCTGGAGGGCGGCTCAGGAACTCAGGTTTCAGTCCAAAGTCCAACTTATGTGGGTCTGACTGCATCTGTTTCTAAAGCAGCAAGGGGGACAAACATGGAATCCCAAGAAAGACACTAACCAAGAGTCTGGGCCCGGCAGGCTGAGCTGTACAAGTGGAGTGCTGGGCACCGAGCCCTATTCGGATTCCAGTTGACAAACACTGTGAGGTGAAACAACCCAGAACCCATCAATGCTCACGGGGAAGGCTAGCGGGGGCACCTGGCAGAGATCTACAGGGCCCGCTGCTGCACAGTACCTGCTTCTCACATTGGAGACTGCGAGAGGCAAGCGAGTGCTCTGACTTTGGGGCTGCGAAGATTAAGGAACACGAGCAAATCCTATTTATTCAAGCTGTCTCTACTCTTGGAGTAGTTTATTACTCTGCTATAAAGGACCATTTTAGCAAGTTTTAAAATGATAGTACTTTAAGGCTCATTTTATTAGGAATTCTGCATGAATAATCTACTGTGTAAATTAATTGTTTAATGACTTTACCGTACTCTAATAGATCACAGCACATTAGTAACTGAATATTATGAAGAAATATCTCCGTGCCTACAAGCTAATTTTCAAGTGATCACTGCTGCATATTTAAAAGACAACAACAGATGAAACTAAGGTGAGGCACTGGGTTTAACAGGCCCTCTCTTTTCCTACTCTCTCAGCTACCTGAAGAGGAAGTCAGCCCAAACCAGCAAACATGGACGCCTCTTGCTGGGAAGCCCCTGCCGTCCACCTGGAAGCTAATCCTTCGGCTCACCTTCCTCTAAGCCTGCAGACACTGGCCTGTATCTTCAGGTGGGTGGCCCTGTGTGGCTCCAGTGGCCCACCTTCTTGCTTCTTCTCTTGGAATCAGCTTCATGCCCCCGGTTGGGGGCCGAGAGCCTGCGACCTGAGGCTGTGAGCTGCCTTCCTTTCCACCACTCTCCTGCTCCCGCACTGCTCTCAGCCTGCTCTGCCTGGCCCCCTACTGAACCCACCTCAGTTCTCTTACGTTCTGAGTGACCTCTGCCGCCTGTGCAATGACAGGGCTGACAAAGCATCTACGTGGACATGCGTGGGGGTAGGGTCGGAGGTGAGGAAACCCTACCGGTCCCTAATTGCTGCAGGTCAAAATCTTACCCTTGCATTGCCCTCATTTAAAAGGGAAACCTCCCCGAGCACCCCACGCTAGAAGCCACACCCCTTGGAAGCCCACAGCACTTGTGTCACCGATGCACACACACACTGATCCTCCCTACGGAACATTTCAGGAACTAAACCACAGGAGAGACGAGTGCCCTCAGCCTGGCACGGTAAGTAACCCAAGGGTGGCAGATTCCCAATAAGTACTAGGTGAGTCACTAAATGAATGAGTGAATGAATGTCAAAGAGAAAGCAAACAATGTGATTTCTGCCCTAATCTATCCAGGATATGCTAATGAAAGTCCCACTGTAAAGTAATAGCCAAACCCCTAATCCAAGTTTCTAATTCACTATAAATCTACAAAAATCTTTGGAGTACCTACTTTAATTTGGTTGCCAAATTATTTAGTGCTAATATTGCATGGTACACAGCACAGTTTCATTAAACACAACTTAGGTCCATGAAGCAAAATGGAGCTGGGGGATTACAAACTGTTTGCTGGGAAGGGAAGATGAACAGTTATCTCACGTTCAAGAGGTCTTGCTAATTGAATTGGGATAATGAAAGTTTAAGTCACCAGGGACACTTTTATGGAAAACAAGTTGCTAAAGTGGCACATACAACATCCTTCATTGCTTTAAACCAAAGGAGTTAAGAGGGAGACATGCCTTACCTACTGTTCTGCTCACCACGTCATCCAGAACCAAAATGAACTGATCATCAAAAGCTAGTTAGCTCTGCGGAGCACAAGCACTTCCAAGTGACGATAAACCGTAAGGCTCCCAATTAAACCTTGCCTCACAATAAAGTAAAAGTGAGCAAAACTCACTGATGGGACGCCAGGTGAAAGAGCAGGTGTCTGGCAACCGAGGAGAAATGTCTTGGGGAGCTTTGCTCCTTTTCTGAAGTTTGCTTTTTCTCTTTTAGCTAGGTTTTTGGTTTGTTTCAATTTCTATGTTTCCTTAGTACGTGTCTGCAGTGTGCAATGGCCACATTCCTTCCCGGGACTCTCTCCCAAGAGCGCGTCTCTCACGCCTCGCTCGTCGGCCTTGATGGCGCTCACACGCTGTCAGGATGAAAAGCTTGTGCGTGAACCAGTGGATTAGGTGATAAACGCTTGCTCACGAAGTGACAGATTAGCTGAAGGCTCTTGGAGTAATCTGGGTGGATGTTTCCTACCATTTTGCCAGCCATAAAATCGGACTTGTGAGTTACTTTGTCCCTTAAGCCAAGCACTGGCCCCACATCAGATTCCTTGTAGTTTTTGTTCTTTTCCCTACTGTGTGATAAAGGCTCAGTAAAACGTGGGATAGAGTCAACCACGTGACCAAAACCCACAGGCACACACAGATTCATCCACAGACAGGGTAACTGGCTAGAAGGTGGTCCTGACAGTACTGACTACATTCTAATGCCTGGCATTGGTCACCAGAAGGAATAATGAGAGGTCACTGCAAACTCAGAGTGACTTCTAGAAGAACAGTCATTAATTATATGATTGCTAATAGCTGTTCAGCATGGTATTCTTCATACAGGGCATGAATTGCTTCTTATCATTTTTGCAAAGCCATAAAGGAAAAGTATAAACCACTTATTACTTAAAAGCAAAATAAAACATTCACTGTTTATTCTTTTGAGCTACTGTTTTTCATCTTCTAACTCTAGCTCACTATACTTAGATTTTAAACCTTTATTTTAGGATTTAATCCATATTTAAGCCCTATACCAGGAAGTTATCGGTCTGCAATTTTGCTGGTGGTTTCTCTAATTACTTAATAAGATTGCTCACTAGCTTTTCCAAGCGGGTCTTGAACTTTCCTACCTATGTGTTTTAGACTATGTTTTTAGACTCCCTATTCAGGTGCTCCTCACACTCCTCCCCAGCGGGTCTTGAACTTTCCTGCCTATGTGTTTTAGACTATGTTTTTAGACTCCCTATTCAGTTGCTCCTCACACTCCTCCCCTCCCCAGCTCCGCCCTGAACTAGAAGGTCCCACTGACCTTGACTTTCTGTTGGTGGTGGTAAATCTGCCAGGCGATGTGAACATGCATTGCACACCACTTCCCTGGTTTCTGGAACAAGAAAGAACAATGTGGTCAGAAGAAAGACACTTCAGAGAAACCGCTTTCCATTTCCCCCATGCTCTCAGCAGATCTCGGCTACAGAGGCTTTTTTCATGAAATGACAAGAGCGCTTTGTACCCTCCAAGTGCCTCTGTCGGCCTCTGCCCAATGCCCAGTCGTGAGAGTCACAGCTCGTTGGCCCCTCTTCCCACATGGGCTTGAGACATCAGCTACGGCTCAGGAAACCCATCTTGTCCCAGTTACCAAGGACAAGATGGCAAAAGTCCACTTTGTGTCTTTCTCTCTTTCTTGTCTAGTGCCAGCTGGCAGGACTGGCAGAGTAGGAAGTCCTATTTAACAAATGCTGCCATGCTATAATGCAAATCAGCTGTTCAGAAGAGCTAATTAGGGACTGTCTGTGAATCAAATCAAAACAAGAAAGGGTACAGGACCTGTCATAACCTCCCCTGAGACTGCTTTTCTTTTAACCCTCAAAGTGGTATAAAGAAATGTATCCTATTTAAATTCAAGCCCAGTGGTCACAAATGCTTCACTTACAGCCAACTATCCACTTGTGTTGGTAAGCACCGTTCACTGCTAAGTTAAAAGGAGAGAAAGGAAAAGAAAAAAGAACTTCTTCCTTCCTGGTCTCTAGGTTCCCCCAGATGTCAGTTCTCTCTTCTGCCCTCTGAGGAGTGATATATCAATCCAAGTCTAATTATTTGCTGCCTTGCCTTCTGAGCAGTACAGCAGCTTCACGTAGATTCTCTTCTACCAACTAGAAGGCAGATAATCTACCCTTACGCTCCAAGTGCGTAACTACTGAATGCATGAGAAGAAAACATAACCCTGTTTTACACTGGCAAAGGACAGAAATTTATGGTTTTAGAAATTTTAAATTCAAATCTGGACCATTTCTTCCCTCTTGTAATGGAATTATGGTTTTATATATATATATATATATGACTTGTCTGATAGTATGCACCACAAGGGGGTTGTGCAGAGGAGGAAATCTACTGTCCATCCATCTTCCATCCAACCATCCATCACCTTTGTCTCTGGCACCCAGCACCCACTTGGAGGTCAGCGGCTGGTCAAGTTCCAGATCTTGCGAACATTTGCTTTTAACAAGATGTGAAACAAACCAATTCCTGTAGCATCCCTTCCTGTGCCAGAGGAATAGGTCTAATGGGTAGGTAAATCAAAGTCACTTAGGAATAAGGAACTACCGGCCAAAACAAACAGATCCAACATTTGTATTTTCTAAAGGTAAGAAAGATTGACTTCAGCCGCTGGCTTAAATCTTTCCCCTTAAGATCGAAATAGTCAAATCCTTCAGCAGATCTACTGACACCAGAATCTGACTCGGTTGAATTTTATCTGTTAGAAGAATAAAAAAAAGTCAATGGCCTAGCTTTCTCCAACACTCAAAGCAAAATAATTGAGGCTATTTTTAATTATATTGCCTGCAAAACCCAACCACTGTTACTCTGACCTTTTATTTCAACATTTCTAAGGCTTATTTTCTTGTTATAGACTTGTATTTTTAACCCACAGGGAGTCAGACAGAGGTTGCGAAACAGTTCTAGAAGAAGCTTTCTTACCCTTAACATAGGTCTGAAAGGATCTGTCAACTGTGAAGAGAAAATGACAACTTGGTTACACGCCTGTCACTCAAACAATTGCTCTAATTAACAAATTTGTAGTGCTTCATTAGGAGGGGAAATTAAAATGTTAGAATTTTACTTTTAAATGAAGCCCTTTTAGAGAATAATTAGCCCATTTTCACACTATCAAAAGTACCAAGTGTCCCCTCCCCCACTCCCCGGCCTGACAAGCCCCTGTACAAGCTGCATCAACAGCAGCAGTGTGCCCTCTGGCACTGGGATGTGCTGGGTTACTCGTTGGAGGTGCCTGTCTTCAGTGTCTGCCACACTACCCCGGGGTGAGCCAAAGGAGACAGGCCTGCAGACCCGGGCTGAAGGGCAGGCGCAGGCTGCAAGGGAGCATCAAACTCTTTTGAAATCTCCTCCTTTCCACAACTGGGCATCATCTACAGGTGCTAGATGTCTTTAAGAAACTCACTAAACATATAAAGATACTCAGTGGAGTCATTTTTAACTTCTACTTAACTCTCACCATTGATTTCTGACTGTCTTTATGCAGGGAATAAGACAATATTGTAAAAGGTAATTGGGATTTTTTTTTACTATAAAGATAATTATAAACAGTACTCAATAGACAAGAGTATATCTATTTTTTTGATAAAGCATAAAAATGACTATATTTCAAAACATAAGTTCTGTACAAGAGTATATCTATTGCATAACTTCAAATTTTCTTTGGAGGTAGGGAGCATTATAAAATAACATGGCCAAAGCGCAATGGATATTTCATTTAGCTCTAGAGAACAAGGGATCCCTGTAATATTAAAGACAGAGGGCCACAAGTGCAGTATGGTCCTGCAACTTCTTGACCTCAGGCAAGAGGAGGCTACCTTCCAGGAGGAAAAGTATTCAGTGCTTTTCCATTCAAAAAATTTGGTAGTTATTTCTTTTGTGTAAGAGAAATTTAAGGACCTATAGACAGAGAGGAGTGGTTAAGCAGAAACCAGACAAGCAGTGTCCAATTTGGGGGCTCAGAGTATAAGTAAGCTCTTCCTTCCTGTCTATTTGCACTTGCAAATCTGTGCTCTTGTGTTTTCCCTTGGTCCCCAGGACGGCCTTTATCTCCTAAGAATGATAGGCACTTTCCTGTACAAACTCAAAGGAAGAGCTGAAACAGTATCTCTGGCAAATGGGCTGCAGAAGGCGCAGTGCTGGACGGGCAGGGGATGCAAGCTCCCCTGGTGTTACCTGAGACCAAGCCTGACTTTGCACGTACCCTCGGGTCCTTTTGGAGTAAAGTGTGTGGGACTGTCCCAGGCCGAGCGGCGACATCGATAGGGTTGGATGTCTACAAATTAATTAGACCACAGCTTAGGAAGCACAGAACATGGGACATAAAAGCAAGATCTTTCCTTCATTCTAAATGACAGAAGCGAAACTTCATTTGCTGGTTTCACTCTGGGTTGAGGCCTAGGCCTCTCCGTGTCTGTGTGTGCATGCATACTCTCCACAAGAACCTGCTCCCTGTTTGTGCATGGGCTCTGGCCAACGGCTGCTTGCTCTCTCATGTCACAGCATCTGTCTAAACCAGAGCGGACACCCGAGCATATTTCAGGCAATAAAAAGCATAGGACTCAAAAAAGAAGCAAAAGACAAAACTGCTACCCCTTATAACTTCTCTTCCCAGCACCCACAGTACTGACACAATTGTTTTTCTTTTTGCTTTATCACCAAACCCTCCAAGAAATCCTTAAATGAATGTTATCATAATTCGCAGTATCAGGTGCTTCTCATCAGAAAAGCTGACAGTATTTTACAGACATTAAGCTAACTCTCTAAATTTTAACTGGCAGACAAATAACAAGAAATTACACTCAGTAATTATTCATTAGCAGCAGTAGGAGTGGGACAAAAGAACCTAATTTCGGGACCACACAGATCTACTATTAGATTTTGCCTTTGTCTTTCCTAGTCCCACTACCATTTTTAAGTATCAATAATAATATTAACCTTAGCAGCAGGCTTTTGTCCTTTGAATTATCAACAAGGCGAAGTCTACTTTGGATAGAGTCGCTACCATCTCGTGGGAAGAGGATCTAGAAACTCACACCACTTATTTAAGACATCACAACTCCTATGCATTCCCCCATACAAGTTAACTCATGTAGAAAAAGCTCAAGTTTAGGCATGATCTCGCCTACAAGGGGAAGGGGGTAAGAGAGGAACGAAAGAAAGAAAAGCAATCAGCTGCAGCACAACTAACAATTAAGCTGGAGTTGTTAACAGCCTGATTTGCATACATATGAAGAACTCCACTAATGAACCGCAATCTACATATTCAATCAGGAAGATGGCCTGGAAAGGCCTATTTCAACACCAGGAGAGACACTTTCTTGCCCAGATGTAGTTTTCTGTGTGATTGGATAATTCTGAGTGAGGGAAATAGTCTAATTTATTAAATGACCTACCAGTCTGTTTGGGGATGCACTAGAGATTTGTCCTAGCCTAAAGGGGACGGATCAGGGTCTGAGGTAGTGACGAGTAGGTTGGAAGGAAGGCTTTTCACAATCACCACTATTTTATCTCGAGATAGGAGGCTCTTACCAGGGCCACCACCATGAAAGCCCCTCATATACATAACCTATAATCTGTAATCCCATGCTGACCTGCGTCAGCGTGAAGGTGCGGCAAGCCCACCCCAATGCCTTTTAATTTCCTTCCCTAGTTCTAGTTTGAAGGCAATAAGCCTTTGGAAGCGCAGCATGCGCTCCCCTTGGGAGAGTCTGGCCCACAGTGCATGTCTATCTTAGAAATGGGGTGAAAGGAAAAAGAAAAGCGCACACACAGTAAACTGTCTTGCTTTAAAATCTGAGAACATTACCAACAGGAGAAGTACATTTTACTTTTTTATACGAAAGTACAAAGGGAACCAAAATAGATCTTAAAATAATTTTGAAAATTTGTCTTCCTTACTGACCCCCTGAGGTAACTGCAGCCCAAGTTGAGAGGCATAGCTGACAAAAGAATTTAGCTGTAAAGAGTAAGGGCCTAATTTCATCCTGGGATGCTGGAAACAGATGATAGAGTCCTGAATTTGGCAAGTGTGACCCTGGTGAGGAGGGCTTGGAAAATGGGGAGCATGCAAAGAGGGGTACAGTGCCAAAAGGCGGCCAGCTGCCCACCAGCCGCAGGCAGACGCTGTTCTCAGAGGGATGGGGTGCCTGGGATTGTGAGAGGGAACAGGTAGAAGAAGCCTCTTCCCTGAGACAATTCACAGGACACAGCTTTACTTTGGGAACTTCTGTTTCCTATCCCTGTTATTAGAATCAAGGACAACTTGGTGCACATATGTCTGGCATTTCATGGCATTCCTGTTCGAAGCTTCTGTCACATTATTGGGGGAAAAAAACCCCAAAACTTAACATATGTCTACTATATATTCTGCATATTTCACAGAGCATAGGAAATCTTAGCTCAACTGAGATTACATGGTAGTCGAGATTGAAATGCAGAAACTATTTGCTGAGGTTTAGAACTAGATGGACTGCAGGCAAATGTTCTCACCCTCATCCCATGCTCGCTTTGTTTCTGACCAAGTAGTCACTGGGCAGGCAGACACAGAAGTCCCCTGCATGCCCAGCGGGGGACGCCACTAGAAACCTGTCTTCACTGTCAGGTTCTTACCTTGGGCTGAAATGCTCCTTGTAGTGAACCAAAAGGGCCAGTGGGTGGGATCATGGGGGGGATGCCCGATACTGCAGGAGGGTAGGAATGGAAGAGCTGTGGCCAAAGACGGAGAGGGAGAAAAACCATTTTAGTAGGAGGCAAGTGATTTATTCAAGTTCCCTTCCCACAGAAAGACACCGACATTAGCAAGCCAAGTAATCTCAGCTTGGTGCTATCAGCCAAGAAGCCGTGATGAGATGATCACACAGATGTGCCACGAATGTTTAACTTAAAAAGTTAAAAGTAGTTCAGAATCAATCAGCCAACAAATGATGTCCCAGATGAGGACATCATTAGAAAGGGAGGCTTTTCTAATTATTAATTGGTAAATCGCATAGAAGTCCTAAATGGCTAGAGCTTTTAATGCATATCAAAAACAGGAGGGAAGCTGAGCCAAATAAGAGGCCCAGATAATTACAAGTTAATTAGAAAAAAAGAAAAGAATTTAAAAAAAAAAAGGAAGAAAAAGAAGCAAGTCTTTATGAATGCCAGGATTTTGTGCCATTAAAACTCAATTAGTACTTTTAGATTTTTAATAGTTTGCGGAAATGAGAACATATTCACAATCCTTGCTTC
The DNA here is from genome assembly GCF_000260255.1 of Octodon degus. Classification (NCBI taxonomy): domain Eukaryota; kingdom Metazoa; phylum Chordata; class Mammalia; order Rodentia; family Octodontidae; genus Octodon; species Octodon degus. The sequence goes on from NW_004524611.1 coordinate 9,209,101, forward strand.
ATTAGGTTGTTCTAGAAGTGGCAGTTCCAGAGGACAATTTGACTTTCTTATCTAATATGATGACAAATATTTGTGGAAAGGGAAAATAAAATGACTTAGTATACACTTTCAGTGGAGCAGCCACATTTTCTAGAAGGTGGGTAATAGAAGCAGAGAGATACCCTCTGCTATCTACCACTAACGCTAAGCCTGCATTACCGCTATCTAGTTGTAATACCCATTCCGAGAGTTCTAGGTACTTAGAGCCCTTCTGTGCTGGTATGTGAAGCCCGTATTTTTATGGCCAGGTTTGAATACAGTTGTAGCTGGGTTCCTTGAGCACTTCTGTGTGCAATTTGGCTTGCAAATGGAGGCCTTCGGCAACATTCTGTTTGTCTGTGGCCTCTGCATCGGGTGAGGAACAGAACCGTGGCCATTCTTCCCACATGAATGGGAACACAGCCATCTCCTCCAGAATCGTGGAAGGAAAATGAATTAAGTTCAGGAACCGAGGCACCACTGCTCTGCTCTGCAATAAGCAAGCGCAGCGGCGGCTGCTCAAGCCATGCTGTCGACACAAGGGTCTGACCGTTCAATGACGCCATAGGAACGGATTTGAATGAGGAATGTGAATTTTCTTGAATCATTAGCTTACAAAGGACGCAAGATATAGTTGTGGATACAAGAGGCAAAAGATAATGCAAGCATCTCTCCCTCTTTTAACAAATTTATATTTGGGCTGAGGATATAGCTCAGTAGCATACTGCCTGCCAGGCAAGCACAAGGTCCTGGGTTTGATTCCTGATAGCAAAAAAAATATATCTGAGATTCCGTTTTTTTGGACTCAATTTCCTTTGAGTAAAGCAGCATATGGACACAGAAATAACACCCCATCTTCAGGATTGTGCAGTGTACTAAAAAGGTGCAATACTGAGCTTTTCTTCATAATGCCTTTGTTACTTCTTTTTAGTCAAAACTGAAATTCGCCGTTCACAATGCTGTTTTCAGAGCATGCACTTTTTCTCTCGGTCTTTATTTTATTTTGCTCCCTTATTATGATGAGGCAACATTGTTTCGACTAATTGATATTGAACTAAATTCGCTTAAGTAGAGATGGCAAGCTAAGTTGCCCTCAGTTACCACTACTTTTAAGTCTAAAATTGTGTCTTAGATACTTCAGGGCCTTGCATCTCAGTCCCCCTCTAATGCCTTAATCCCCAAAGCTACGTGCTTCATGGATTATCGCTGTAACTAATAATACCAACTAACTCTCCCACAGTACACTGTATAAAGCAGAGTAATTAAATACACGCCATGCTAAAACACACTCAGATTTCTATTACTTTGCCTCCAGGTGGGCATTTTTCCTTTAATATTTACAATAAAATTGTATGTTCCTACCACTTTCCTTTTGCTTTATTCTGTTACTTAAATCTCAGGATACAAATGTAGCTGACTATCCCCCTCTTGACTAAAAACCTGAAGCCCCTAAGTAATAAAGCATGAGCTCTCTGCTGCGCAGGCCTCTGGCTTGCACTTCATCCTAAACCCAGGTCTCTGTGGAACGTGTGCACAGGTGCCGCCCGTCTCAGGGAGTGAGGCAGAGCCACCTGCTCAGCACACGGGGCTTCCACAAGGACTATTTCCTTGGTGCGAGGCAAAGCACAGGCTAGGGGCAGCATGGTGGCACTCTGGGGCAGGCCCAAAGCCGGACCCATGGATGACTCCAGGACTTGGAGTTCACTTAGAAACACTCCTGCGGTAGTGCTGAGTGAAGCCCAGTAATCTGTGGGAGCAAGTCCCTCAAATGCACTTCTTAATTCCTCCTGAAGTGGATTTCCTCATGTTCTGAGTATCTCTAAAGAATTCTCAATTGATTTCTAATATTTTCCAGTCTTGACTTCTCAGCTACTCTTGACTAACAGTGTCTAATTATACATTTAAAATAGGAATGAATTTATTCTTTGCTGATCTGTTAAATAGCATTTCTGCTGAAGTGACAATGCTATCTAAAAACCAAAGCAAAAGAACTACACATGGCGACTCAACACAGCTGCAAACAAACGATTAATTTTCTTCTTCTGGTTTTACTTAAAAATATAAACTATAAAGCAAAGAAACTTGCAAATTTCCAGGTAAAAATGATGCAGTATTTACCCCAGAATCAAAATACCACGGTAAAATGTTCAACCCCTTTGTATAAAGAGAAACTGTCTTATAACTGGACTTACAACTCAAGTTGGCACCAATTTAACTCCTGGAATGAATTAACAAGCAGTGTTTTATATAAAGAATGAATTTGGAGAAAAACAGTATTCGATTTTAAGAATTCTTTTATTAAGATATTTTAATATTTTTATTAACGAATGACACAAGCTCAAGAGCACAGTGCCAGCCATGCTGAAGAGGGAAAGTCTACCTTTTGAAGTTGAGTCAAAAAGATACGGAGCTTTGTGAGGACACAACTCAAGCTGAGCTCCAGGAGCTGTTAATGGCATTTCAACTGAGGGCTGAGGGCTGTGACCTTCCCCTCAGCAGCCATAATGATTCCCCACGGGCACCCCTTGGCAGGCCAGAGGCCTGACCTCCCATGCACCCCACCGCTTTAGTCTTGGGTGAGCTGGTGATCTTTTGTTTCAGAAGACAATACTGCATCTTTACCAAAAGCAAAATGCCACAAAAGCAAGCATCCAAAGTGACAAGGTGCGATGGGAACTCTTGCAAAGATGATTAAGGAAGCCGCTAGTCATTCACTGATCGGTGGCAAGAGCACGAGAAGGCAAGAGCAGTGACATTGAATGTGTAGCATGGTAATACAACTCACACTGTGCCGGTAGAAGGGGTCAACTTTTGTAGGGTATTTGTCAAACTGTAAAGGGATCAAAGCAAAAGCTAGTTACTTCATCTGCATTTTTTGTTCACTGCATCAGTGGAGGTAACCCTCGACAACTTGTGTGTCATGGTGGCCAGGCTCAGTAACCTCACTGGACTATAAACCAACAGAAGTGGGAAAACAATGGGAAAGCTCTATCTAAGGTACACACGGGTCCCAGGCATACCACGGTGGCTTACTCTATATACTTGGAGACCAACACAGAGCAAGCTGTAAACTGGAGAAGATGGGCAATTATCCAGGTGTAAGACAGAAGCGAGCATTTGGTCTGATTTACCCAAAGAACTCCCACCACTTTCATTTTTTCTTTGGCACAAACACTGGACTCAGCTGTCTGGTGCAATGCATGATACCCCAGCAGTGTGGGCTGGGCTCTGGGCTTTTATTCCAAACAGAAAAAAGTATGCCATCATTCTTTCAGGTAGCAATGTCCTCACCCGGGTACTCTCACAACCCTGGGCTAGAGTTTATTCGTGAAATAGGCCAGCACACAACTTGTACAAAATATGAGGCCTTTAAAAATGTGACTCTTGAGATGTACAGCTCATCCAGAACAAAAGATTCAGGATTTCCTGTAGGAAAGTTCTTGGTTGTAAGGACTCAGTTCAATATTCTTTTAAAATGTATGTTTTTAAAAAAATGAACAAAATGGGGGGAGAAAAGAAGAGGAAGTAAAGTTGCATGATAAGAACTCCTCCATGAAGTTCACATCTGTTCTTATGATGCCTACATAAACTGCCTCGAAACCAATTACATTAAAGATTAAATATAACTTAAAAATAAAATTCAGTAATAATGTCTTCTACCACTGAGACAGAATTCTATCTCAGAGTAAAGCTCTAGTACAGTTCTACTAACCACAGTTCCCAGTATTCAAAACAAAAATCCTCACTAGCCAGGCTTGGTGGCTCAAGTCTGTAATTCCAGCTACTCAGGGGACTGAAACAAGAGGATTGCAAATTCAAAGCCAGCCTGGGAAACTTAATGAAATCCTGCCTCAGAAATTTAAAAAAGGATAGGGATGGAGCTCAGTGATGAAGCACTTGTCCAACATGCAGAAGATTCTATATGCAATTCCCAGCACTAAAAAAAGTCAAAGAAAGATAAAAAATACTTCTAAGTCATTGGGGATTTGTCAGATAAGACCATGTCACTGCCCATGGTAGCTCTTATTACACACTGAGCTCTGTCTTTGGGCCCCATCAGTCCCTGACCACTTGTAGACAGAACACAGTGCTGGGACAGGGCACTGTCATGAAACAGAACAGAACACCTCTAACAAAGCAGACTTGGGAAACCATGCAGGAGGCACCTGGTATTGCCCAGGCCTCCTGACAGGTCTCCCTGCCTTCTCCCTTCCCTACTCCCAGGGTGCTGTAGGTATTTATGTGCTGGTACGTGGTACAGGTACCTTTTAGACAATCCCCTGAATGCCCAGGGAAACTAAACAACACTTGGAGAGTTTAACTACCAACACCGGATGTGACTGTTTTGGAGTCATTTATGTTTTGTTTTTTTAAAAAAATCTCTACAACAGGCCCTTGAAGCTAGAGCTTATGAGATGAGACACACTCCCTTCTCTCCTGAAAAGACAGGCCAGGCCCAAGGACATCTCCCCTCCCCCTGAGCCAGCACTCCCTATCCAATGCCTGTGGCCCCTCTGCCCATGCCAACCCCAGCGTGCTGCAGAAAGAAAAGAGTTGTGCTCGACTTATCCTCACATTTCTGCCTGGGGTACGCACCATGGGAGGTGCTGGCGTCGGCATGATGGCGGTGGGTGGGATGGCGTGGGGGAAGGGCGTGAAGGTGTGCTGGTGCGTGTGCTGGTGTGTGTGCTGGTGCTGGTGCTGGTGCTGGTGGAACTCTGTCCGCAGGTAGGGTGGAGGGCCCAGGGATGCCCCGCGGTCAGCACTCTGAGAGGCCAAAAATCGGGTGTTCAGTTCCTGGCGCAAGATGTCTTGCTCTGGAAAAGAAGGGAAGGGAGACCATGAATACCTTCAGTCGCAATGGCTGTTTGCTTCAGAACAGGGTATCCCAAGTTTTTCACTTGGAAGGATATAGGGCTGAGGACACAGTAGCTGGGAGCTACCAGGGTGGAGCTGGAAAGGCTCTGGCACAAAGGGGGACAACCCATGAAACGGGGTGAACTGACTCCAGGCCAAACAGCCCTGTTACTGCGGGTGACTGACTCTTGGCAGAACAATATCCTGCCTAAGAGTCAGTTTCCTGCCTGTAAGCTGGGGCAATGATGTGGCTGACCTCCTTGGTTTGCTGGAAGGGCTAAAGGTCAAGTGCTTAGGGCACCCTGATTACTGGCAGCTGTTAGCACGGCAGAGATCTGATGCCCTTTTCAAGGTCACTTACTGCGGTACAGTTTGGCATAGACTGGCTCAACACAGGGACACTGGCTGGTTAATACAGCAGATGAGAAGAGGACCCAAATCTAACAGCAAGTCTGTTCTCTAGATTCTGGACTATACACTCACAGAGAGTACATCTCCTCCTCCCAAGAAGATGGCAGAAGGTGCTAGCCAATAGAAACAAGCCCTTTGGCCAGGATGCAACCGAAACTCCTGCAGTGGAGTGGAGGTGGCCCTGGGAACGCTGTTGGTGAGCACCAGGCACACAGCACCTAGGATTTCCCACCCAGTGGTGAGACTGGCTGCCAAGAGGTTGTCACTTGGACCAAGCATTAACCAGGTCGTGCCAGGTCAGTTAGCACCTGCTGTACTTCTGCTAAGCCCCTGACCACAGACAATGAGAGGACAACTACATGAGTACATCCCAGAAAGCACAAAACTGCCCATAAATACAGTGTGGTCACCAGGGACAACAGATAGCGATGAGGTCTCTTAGCAAGGGACAGTGGGCAAAGGCGGGCACGGCCCAGCACCTGCGGCCTACCTGAGTAAGTGCTCCCGGCAGGGTGTCCGGGGACCTGCAGACTCCCTGATGTCAGTGGTGGTGGAGGAGGCAAAGCAGTGGGAGGGGCAAACATATTGGGGTGATGTGAGTGTGCAGGGGGCTGGAGGGTGGGTGTGAAGCTGTGCAGGGGGCTGTGATTGGGCAGGGAGAGGGGAAACGGGGAAGCGGAGGGGTGGTGGGAGATGTGAGGAGGGGCGGGCTGGGTCTTCGCTGGAGTGCTGCTTCTGCTACTGCTGTCGGAGTCAGGACAAGAGAAAAAAAAAAGCAGGTGAGCAATTTATTTTCTCAAAATAAATCTCCTCTCCCTGCCCCGATGCACTGCATCTGTCTTGTCTTGCCCCTTCCTCTTTCTAGACCCTACCCAACACACAGCAGCTATCTGAATTCTCCACTTCTGCATGCTCTTCCCTCATCACCAGGCATGCAGCCAGGGGGAACCACTGTCCCAGAACTGCCAGGACCTGGCCCGGACAGCTGGCTCTGCCTGCGCCCCAGGGCTTCTCTCTCTCTATGCCTGACTCTCACCTCCACCCCTCCTTCCCATCTTCCACCAGTCCCCCTTCCTATAAAACTACATACAGAGTGGAGGCTCTGAGTTTGCCCTGCCTACCTGCCACCTGGTCCATGAAGAAACATAAGGAAGGGGCAGACTGGGTGCCGAGTCTCCTGCCAGCCTTTTGTCCAGAGGTCAAGGGAATGGTGGGCATGGTGTAGGAGACAGGAGAGGGCCTGGCCCCTTGGGGAAGAACTCTGCCTCCCTGAGGCTACTCTGTATCTGCCCCAGACAGGAAAGAGCAAGTCCCTGGGGGCCACCAGAGTCACAAAGTTTCCAAAAGGAAAACAATAACAAAGACACAAAGCCTCAAGAGAGCTGTGGAATAAGAATTATAACCCCTGGACAACCAGGGCTTGCCCTGCTGCCCACGCATGGGGCCTCTCCTCCACAGCTTTCCTCTCACTTGACTGCTTCCCAGCCTGACGAAGACCAGACAGAGAGTGCCTGGCTCTACATGCGGGCACCATTCCTTCCTCTCTACTGCCAGTTTCCTCTCTACCTCTCTGGCCCACCAGGAACAGACAAATCCCAGGGAAACAAAAACCTCAAACAGAATAGTCCTTGGGTACTACCCTTCTGCGGCTGCACAGACGAATCTGTCCTTCAGACTTCCCCAGGAGTCAGAGCGTCACTCGCCCTTCTCACCACTGCTGGCTCCTGACATAGGCCCGAACCTGTTTCTTATGTCTTCCCTTCCTGCCTTCTCCTCATTGCCTATGTCTTTCCAGAGAGACCTGAGTCTCACCCACCTTCAAGCCTCACAGATAAAGTGAGGCCAGGGCTAGAGGCAACGCTAGGCATCTAGAGAGGCCCATCCCATCTGTCCCTGTCACCAGGAGTTGGGCAGAAGAGTGGCGGACTCACCTGAGACTGTTGAGGCTCAAGCTGCTGCTGTTGTAGGCGGACAGTGGCTGGGAGAGGCCCTGGGTTGAGGGGGGCGCCTGCACCGCCGGGAGGCTCTGGTGAAGCAGCTGTGTGGGGGACTGTGGCCGGGGTGGCCGCTGCACCTGAGGCTGCGGGGCGGGCTGCAGCTGGGCCTCTGGGGCGCCTTGTGGCAGCTGAGTACTCGGAGGGGGTGGTTGGGTGGGGGCCTCCACACGCTGCACCACGTCAGGATTTGGAGAAGGAGCTCGGAGCTGGGGCTCCACGGGCTGCTGGGGTAGTGGCTGGGGGCCCTGAGGACACGGGTCCTTAAGCACCACAGGCTCAAAGGTCGGCTCTTTGCAACAGTCCTGGCTCTTCTCCTGGCTCCTCTCTAGGCCAGATATCTTGGGGACAATCGGCCCTGCATCCTGGTTGTCATGTTCAGGCAGCGTGCCAACACCTAACTCTGGATCTGTATGGGGAGAGCAAAGACAAAAGCACAGGCCATGACATATGGGTGTGCGGGGGAAGAGTCCCCCATCATGGCCCGCAACAGAGTCCCAACCACGAGCTCTGCGTGGGCTTCCTATCTTTTCTTCCCCATGTGTGGTCTGTAGATAGGGTCCCTGTAAATAGGGACAATGAGGTGGTGGGGCAGGGAAACAGCTCAGCGGTGTAAGTGCCTGCCAGGCAAGTGCCAAGACCCGGGTTCAATCCCCAGTACCTCATGCCATGCTGGCCACTAAAACTAGGCATGGTGGCGCAGGCCTATAACCCCAGCACCGGGAAGGCTGAGCTAGGAGGATCACTATGAGTCTGAGCTGCACAGTGAGAGCCTATAGTAAATAAATAAATAAACAAATCTTAAAAAAGAAACAGGGAAAATGGGAGCCAGACAGGAAAGATGGGGAGCTGCCTTTGTCCCTGGCAGGAGAGAGGTCACCACAGGGCCACCATGAGTCCCAAAATGGATGTTTTCCTTAATCTTTGCAGTCTTCTATGGAGCACAATGAAGAAACAATAGCTGACAAGTATATTTTTCCCTTTTAAAACAAACACTTCTTGAATATATAAAAGGGAAGGATTTCAAAAGCAGATGAAGCAATGCTAGTTAACAACACACAGATGTTCTCTTGGCCTTCCTTCTCCCTCCCCTTTGCAATTTGGCCAAAAAGACACACTTGACATTGAGAGGAACACGTTCTTGTTAGAAGTGTTACTTTCCAGTCCAAAGCCAGCCTCCTGAGTCCTCCAGCCTTCTCACCAATATCTAAGACCAAGGGTGCACACAGGCACGCGATCCGGTGTACTGCCAACCACATTTCCCGGCTCTTCTCAGGGACTCCCCTTTCCCCGTGGGGCAGTCCCCATCCACGTGAGCCCAAAGGGTGGAGATACTGCGTGCTGCACTTAAAACTGGATGTAAAATTCAAGCAAACTTCTTCAATTATGAAAAAATATAGAAAACAGATGTTCCTGTATGAATTTAAAAGCTACAGTATGCTTCTGCTAAAGGTCAAAAGACCTAAATGTCACATCTACTGTAATGGTGTCTTTGATTACCCCAGAACCCAAATTGCATACAATTCCCAAACAGAATAATGAAAGATCAGTAGAGTTGAATATAAAGGAAAGGCCCCAAAGAATAGTGAGTGGTTTTAGATGCATCTAGGAGAAAACTAGTTTTCATATATTTTTATGCTAAAAAGACATCCTTCTTTTATTACTATGTGGTTTAGTAATAAGAACAGCAGAACTCACGATATCCTCTGACAATGGTGTCTTTCAGTCATTCCTAGATGAACTACGCAGGGCATGAACGTCTATCCCCCTATATTAGTGTGGAAAGTCTGTGCCACTCATGCCAGTTGTGTTTATTTCTGGTATATGCATACTCGTCAGTCATTTCTCTGCCGTGGAATGTGCATAAAAGTCAGCCGTTCTTGGCAATGTTCTTTTGGTAAAACAGTTCAAACTGGTGACGTGCACTAACGCAGAAACCAGCCCTGCATCAGCAGCACACTGGCCGTCGCTGGCTCACACAAACCTGGTTGACTTCAAGGCTCAGCGAGCAGCCTGGGGAGAAAACGCCAACAGGAGGGAAAGACAGCTAGCTGCCTCCTTCACTTGTTTCAGGTCTTCCGCATGCCATGAGGCCCTGGTGACAAATGACCCTGGACTTAGGGTATCCTGTTTGTGCATTTTTCTGTCTGTTGCAGTTTAAAAAGTGTCCTAAGGAAGATTTTTGCTTCTTATAGAAGATTAAATTTCAGGGGTTCTCCCAACCTTAGTTTCTAACTGCAGGGCTCAAAGATGATGTGGGCTCCTGGAGGGGCTGGTGGCAGAGCCCGCCCACCAGGGGGTGACCTAGGTGGCACAGGAGCCCCTCTGTCAGCAGATGCCAGGGCCAGCAGTCTGGCTTTGCTCATGCTTTTTCTCGTGTTCTTTTTCTTTCACAAAATCTACTCCAGGTCACACTGAAGCCACTATGGAGCACACTGAAGGCTGCGTGTTTCACACGTGCAGTCTTGCGACCCAGGCCTGGGACAGGAAGCACCAGCAGCACAGAAAGGCCAAGGGCACTACACGAGAACAGGGCTTGACTGGCGAGGAAGGCCTGTGAGCAGGAGCAGGCGGCACTCTCTGACATTGACGGCTCTGAGGGATTACTATGCTTGACAACAACCAGAACACACTGCCATCCTTTTGTGTCAGTGCTCTGTTCTGTCCGGACCAAGTAGTAAGGAATCAACTGATCATTTCTATTTTGGTAAAGTTTATATTCAAATTCCCTCCAGAATTTAATGTTTAATTAAAGCTTCTTCTTGACATAAAAAGAAGTCTTTCTGTGCCAAAAGACACTGTTTAATTTCACCTCTGCAAGTAATAAAAGCACATTCAAAATACACAGGCAAGTACCCAGGCCAGTGCCTGCAGCTCGACCCTGCCCACCTCCTGCTCTTCGCTGAGCCATGAGTGGAGGTGGCGGTCCAGCCTGCACACCTGGCCTTGCTTCCCAAGCTCTGCAAAAGCTAGCAGAGCTGGATTCCTGTCTCCTTCACCCCATCATCTCAGTCCCCACCTAAACATAGCTGGAACATGTGATGTCATACCCAGACTATGACAGTCACTGCCATCAATGACAAGCAATGAGGGAGGAAAGGGAAGCCAAATCTCACTAGTGAGCCTCAAAACTCCACATCGGACCTGTGGGTAAAGGGCTGAAGAAAGCTAGAAGACAGAACTTTGAAACATGACCAGGAGACCCATCTGAGTAGTGCTCCACTTTCAGTGAATTTACAAACCCTCTGAAATGAAGGTCTGGAGTTGAAAGCCCTGGGGCGGGCTTCCAATTCTGTCTTTCTGAGGGTCTCCTGGCTGACACTGTTGATCCTTGGTTTACACTTGGAAGGTCAGGGACTGTATCCATCCTGCTCCCACATGGTGGGGAATTGGCCCAAAGAAGCAAAAGAACTTGCTTTTTGGCAGTTATCTGACTGTCTGAGAACCCAGCAGTCTATGGAGTTCCAGTTCTAATTCTGTCCCCAATAAGTGCCTTTCCTCTAATCTACCTTGTACTACCCCTATAAAGCAAAAATCCTAAAACAAAGTAATTAATGGCAAATGCAAGACTTACTTAAAGATATAAAGAACTGCTGGCACACTGGACTTAAGCAACCACCAATCAATCCGTCAGTGCTGTGGGACTGCAACCTATACAATAAGCAAGCTAGGGACAGTGCTGAGAACCGCTGAGAATCTCCAGGCTAAGAGTTTTATGACTCCTCACTTACACAATGTCTTCAGGCACGAATCAGGCGCCATGCATCTTTGAGGCTAGTCAGTAATGCATCCCTCTTCTTTTCAATTGTTCAACGAATGTATTTCTCCAGTATCAGTTTTTCCATCTTGACTATCTTACTGTGTTTCTCCAAACTTTGCAAAATTGGGGCTTGCAAGATAGCTCAGAGGACTTAAGCGTCTGCTTAGGCAAGTGCAGGGACCTGGGCTCAATCCACTGCGCCACATGCTGTGCTGGCCCTGCCCCCAGGCACACTGACCTGGCCACTCACTGAAACTGGGTGTGGTGACTCATACCTGTAATTCCAGCACTGAGGAGGCTGAAAACAGGAGGATCATTATGAGTCTGAGCTGTGTAGTGAGATCCTGTACCGAATACATAAATTAAAAAAAAAAAAAAAACCATTGCAAAGCTATGTTTTTTAAAAGTCATTTAGTATTGTCCCATCTACTCTGAGTTTGCCAAAGATGAAATGTGCTGAGATAAAAAGATAATGTGCACAATGGCGAGCTGTATTTCAGGACTATATTCATTATATTTCTCAGGCTTACCAAGGCTCTCTTCCTGTGATTATAAAAAAGCACACTCCACACTGCAACATTAAGAAGGTAAATTCACTGCATGTAAAATATAAATCAATAAATGACTCAATACGTTTAAAAGAATCTAAGCCAGGTTAAGAAAAATTTATTTGATTTTGATACAGATTCCTTGGGGGAAACATGACCTATTTTATACTTTACTAGTAGAAAGTAAACCTTACATGCAACTTTTGGAGGGCAATTTGGCAACATTTAGCAACAAAACAAAACAAATAGTTCTCAAACAGGGATTCTCTGCCTGGTATGCAAAGACTCAATCTACAGACACAGGAAATAAAATCATGGTTTGAAATTGCAAGTTTGAAAATAGCCTTAACGAGGTCATTAGGCAAATGGTTCCATACATTTGGTACATCCACACAAGAGAATACAGAAGAATAATGCTGGGGCCAGCAGGACAGCTCAGCATTCTAAAGCGCCTGCTTAGGCAAGCGCAGGCAGCCACAGGGGGCCACGGTTTGATCCCTGGCACCACGTGCCATGCCAACCAGCAAAAAAAAAAAAAAAAAAAAAAGAAGAGGAATTGCCGTATCTCCTATTTCCAACCATTAGAATCTACTATATCCTTTTGGGGAATAGAGAAGAAAATACTCTGAACTGGGTTGACAAAACAGGAACAACAGTTACCTTTCTGGGGTCTTGGGGAAGAGAATGACTTGTGGTGGTGAACCTGGAGCACAGGTGCTGCAGCGGGCTACTTGCTGTCACTGAAAGTTCTAAAAGGTTCACCACTCCTGAACTAGAGCTGGGGAGAAAGTTTATTCTGTGTAAGTGCATAAAAACTAAGAAAATATAAGAAAGTAATAAAATGGAAAAACATGAACTAGTGAAGTTGACTAAAACCCCAACCATAAAATAAGCTGTCAAAGAACTAAATAATCTACATTTTTGCCTCACCTTCCAAAAAGATACTTGTGCAATAGGCACTGTTTACCTCTGAAAAAAATTTTATACCTATTATTTACATTGAAAATAGCACACATGATGCAACAAAAGGAAAAGGCAAAACTAATATTTGCAAAAACATTATGATTATCTAGCTGGAAAACATAAAAAACCTAGCTGAAAAAAATGCTAGAGCTGTGAGAAGCTAAAGAAGGTATCCAAATGATGAAGAAAACAAACTACACTAGCTTTGCTATACAATATTAACACTCAGTTGGGGATGGAGTTCAGCAGTGGGGCACTTGCCTAGCCTGCTCAAGGTCCAAAGCTCTGGGCTATATCCTCAGCACCCGCCCACACAGAGAGAGAGAGAGAGAGAGAGAGAGAGAGAGAGAGAATAAAATGAGAAAAGGCTCCCCTTTACAAAAACCATGTAATATTTAGAAATTAATCTAACAAGGAAATTACAGAAATTATACATTTCTATAGCCTTTTGGAAATATATTCTAAAAATGTTAATATATATACCTATGCATACACACATATATCTATATGGAGAAAGACAGACAGACAGACAGAGGTCAAAATCATGTAAGAGGTGGTTCTCACTAGAGGATAACCCTCCTAGATGAAGTTTTTGAAGTTTGTGGGAGTGCATTTGTCTATTTGGATAACTGGAAGGCACCACTATCTCTTAAGGATATAAGATGTACTACAATATGTAGAGCAATCCCATATAACATCTCCTAGCCTGTCCACACTTCTCCTTTACATTTCACTCAGGCTTTATATAGATCTTAAAATTGTGTGTACAGGGGTACGCTAACTATATATTTTATTCCAGGAAGTAAGAGCATGCTATAAAATACTGTATCATACAAAAGGAGCATTGGCTCTGGAAGGTTCAAATTTGAAGTGTTATATCCCCTGATGAGCTACAAGTCCAACAACTTCCTGCCCAAGGGGACAAGGAGGAGAAGGGTCAAGGAGGAGGAGAGGGGAGAGGGCAAAAGAGGCCCGAAGGGTAAGTGGACCTGATCAAGGAGCTGTACGCGCGTGGACGTAAGCATTGCAGTGGAACCCATCTATTTGTACAGTGTGCAGGACACAGATGTGGCAAACACCTCCGCAGTGCCGATGATACACAGCAGATGCAGTAACCACTCCAAAGGGTTGCATAATAGTGAATTCCTTCACATAAAGTGTTTCCTGAAGTGTGTAGCACCCTGAAAATGGACACTGTTCTCAAGGTTATTGTAAGGGAATACTGAAGGCCTAGATCATATCTCAGAAAAAATTACTACTGAATACAGTAAAGCATGCTATTGACGGTATGGTCTCAAGGTGGAAATTATCTGCACAAAGGTATGTATGTGTGCACTGATAAAAAAAAGATAATTATAATTCTAATGTCCAAAAAGAAACATTGGCTTTCAATTATAATTTTTATTTTATTAACTTCACAAATTTCCTCTAATAAACATACATTATTCCTGTGAATAAACAAATCACATTTTATCTTTTAAAAGGAGCTTCCTTATGGATAATGAATGCATCTGTACCATTAAAAAGAACTGACTGTTCATTCCTTGCAAATTGTGTCACCTACTGGATAGAAGAAGAAAAAAAAAAAAAAAAAAAAAAAGGCCAACCAAACCCAAAGCGACTCGAGGGCTAGCGGATGCGGTCCTCTCGGGATGCAGGAGAACATGCCATGCGTTCCCCATACTGTTTCTGACCACTCCCCACTGGGTACACGTGCATAGAAGGAAACGGTGCGCACTGGGGATGAGGAAGAGAAGCGAGAACTCTCTCCGGGCACAGCCTCTGTGCGGCTCTTTTCGTGTGCATATGTTTTGGGGATTAACTCCAGAGCCCCAGCTCAGAGCTACATCGCCAGCCCTTTTATAGTTTTCTTTTTTTTTTCCATTTTGCGAGAGAGTCTCCTGAAGTTGCTAAGTTGCCCACATCGGCCTTGAACTTGTGACTCTCTTGCTGCTCAGAGTGCAGGTATATGCCCCCATGCGAAGCTTGTGCGTCTGCTCTTCACCTGTCTTTGTGCTTGCTTAGAAAGTCCTACTGGAGTTAGCTCACTACCACATCATCACTGGGCAGCAACCCGAAGTCCCACACATTAAGAAAGCTGTGAGGGACACTAGCCATTGGACACTGCATCTGTCTCTCCATTCATCCACCACTCAGCCGCTTTATCTTTCAGAATGTCTGATTCATACCAAGAAATGGACATGGGCTGCGTTTACATCGTTCCGCCTTCTAATTAACTTCTTTACTTGTTGGTCCAAATGACGGAGCCACCAAGACCTCGCCACTCTGAGAACTGAAGACTGTGCCCCCGTCAGAGCCAGGCTTTCAAGTGGGGCCCTTAATGAAGGGTTGAACTGTTCAACACTGAACAAGCCAGAAACCTTGAGCAGCAAATTTTTGAGTCAACATGCAATTTCTGCGCTGGGGAGACAGCTCAGCAGTCTAAGTGCTTGCCTGGCAAGCAAGCCCAAGGACCCAGGTTTCATCTGCTGTGCCAACCACTGAAACTGCATGGTGGCACGAGTCAGTAATCCCAGTGCTGGGGAGGCTGAGATAGAAGGATCACTATGAGTCTAAGCTACTAGTGAGACCCTGTACCAGATAGATAGACAGACAGACAGATATAGAGATTTTTTTTTAATTAAAAAAACATGTAATTATTTCAGTCTACCAGTAATGTTCACTGTGTAAACCCCTGCACCTTTCTGTTTCTTAAACAAAATTGTTTTTCAGTAAAAGCGGCATCGTTTGGATCTACTGATTAAAACAGAAACTGTGCTACCAAATTAACTTAGCAGTACTTCTGAGTGCCCACCATCGTGCAGCTCCAAAACTTCACCGCAGTGGTGTCTTACAGGGCAAGGGCCTGCCTTCGGAGCACACACTTCCCTTTTATTGTCCTCTTCCTTTCCATTTTGAAATCATTAGACAGAGACCAGTTTGTTCCGTCAGCAGACTCAATTGCTCCAATGAATGGAAGGATCACATTCAGTCTTCTGGCTCTTCTTTTCAGTCCCTGAAACTGTACAAATAAATCGAGGAAAAGCCCACTGTTTGTTTAAGCCAAATTAATTTTCAAACACTGCAAGAGTGGAAGATCAGGGGGATGATGGGTGCTTGGCAGGGCTCAAAGAGATTCCATTTTGTGCTTGTCATGTTGTGTAAACATTAATTACCATCTGGGAGGCTAAGTGCTGGGCTCAAGTCCGCATCACAAACCTCTGAGGGCCTCCAGGGTTCCTATTAAAAGCAAAATCTTAAATAGGAAAAAAAAAAATAGCCAATGCTTCTGCCAAAACACCAGCAGCCCACCAGGAAAGCCACGCGGAGTCCAGCCGATTAGAGGCTGCTCTTCTCAGGGAGGCTGGTGTGACTATCATCCGGTTGATCAGATTAACCCAGCACCAGGGCCAATCTGATAGGGATAAAGGAAAAGCAACACACCGCAGTTGAGTGCACTTAAACGTGGTTCAGGCTGACTCTGCCTAAACCCTGCACCAAAAAGCCCGATTTCTCATGTACGTGCCCACACTCCTGATGCCTCAAGACCAAAAATCTGCCTCTAAGGAGAACATATGGGTTGTTTTTTTTTTAATTTTATGCATGTGGTACAGGGTCTCGCTATGCAGCTCACACTCAGAAAAGGGTATGTGGAGGCGGCAGCTCTCTAACAACTTCAGTCTAGGGCGTGAAGAGCCCCAGAGGTCAACTCAGGTGTGCAAATATCTTATTTCTTTTGAAGCCTTTAGAAAATAAGAACAGAGAAGGATCAAAATCAGGATGAGAGGGCTGGCTAGATAGCTCAGTGGACTACAGCACCTGCTTAGGCAGAGCACAGTGGCTGGGGTTCGATCCCGGCCCCACCCCCGAGGCACACTGAGACACCATAGAGACTGAGCATGGTGGCGCACACCTGTAATCCCAGCGCTTGGGGGGCTGAAAACAGGAGGATCGTTACCAGTCTGATCTACATAGTGAGACCCTGTAGACCCTGTCCTAAATACATTAAAAAAAAAAAAAAAGGATGAGGAAAAATAGGCTGCAACATATCTATGGGTGAGGGTAGGTGACTCAAAAATATTTAAAAGCCAATAATATCAAGATCCCACATAATCCCTGTGTTTGTCACATCATGTGAGGAAACGACTAATTGGGATGAAGTTACTTTGTACAGGCAGCATTGTGCTAGGCCCTGGGTACAATGACGAGTGGACAGAAGGACTTTGTTCTAGCACTGCTGGCTGATGGAACGCAGGACAGAAAAAAACAAGATGCAACTGGTAGTCGGGAAACCCATGGTCTGAAATTTCATTTTTTGTTATTTTTGTATGGTTTAGAGCCAAGCTTAGATGCTCAGAGCTAATGACGCTCTCTTACATTTTCTTGATTCTGAGCTACTGATGGTAAGGGACTTTTATCTAAACATGTTCCTACTTCGCCCTCCAGATCAGTCCTTGGTCAAATAACACAGTCTCTGGTGGCAGGTACAGAGCTCTGGCGGAGAAGGAAATCTCCAGTCAGTCTGAGGAACTGGAAAAATGGCGAATGCCAGTTTCCAACAATAGCCCTACTTTCAGGTTTTGGCCACAAAGATATACCCTCATTTGTTTGCTTGTGTCCTGCTAGCCTCAAAATAGGTCACTCGGCTTCTGTGGACAGACATCACCTGTTCTGTTTACACCCCACTGCAAGCCCTCGGCCGCGGGTCTTAGCTGCCCTGGGTCGTGGGTTCTGTCTGGCTGAGGATTAAGAGCTCACTTGCCAGTGTGGGCCATGCACATCCACGCAGCTAGCACAACCATCCTAAGTCAGCGTATGTTCAACACGGAAGAAGGCACTTCTGCATCAATACAGCATCCTAATGAAGAAAAGTTTCAGCCTTCCAGCCAGACAGTTCTGTAGCTGTGTACAGCTTGGTGTATCTACCTGCAGCAAAGAGCAAGCCTGAGACCAAGGCTTCATTACAATAAAAACAAACATTCTTTACATGGGGAGGTAACAGGGAGAACCTTTTGCCTGTTTGGGAAACTTTCCAAGAGGTGGGGCTCTAATGCACTGAAAATGAATTATAAGTTTCAATGTTTGGTTTAAAAAACAAAGAGAAAGTTGGGCTTCCTAGTAGCTAACCGACCCGCCTTTCACTTGAAAATCCAGTGAGTGCTGAGGCAGTTAGGACTGCCCCACTAAGGACAAACAAGGAATCCCGCAGACAGGCTGTGTTTGTAGACAGGACGCCCTCCTCACTGCCCTGCCATGTCCAGCATCATTTGCATAAAGGTCCAGCGTGTGCACAGCTCACAGGGATAATAATCATTAGGCTGCTCTGATCTGGGCCACTTTCTGAGGCTAGTATCTCTTTTTTTTTTTTAAATTTATTTTTAATTTATTTTTTATTTTTTTAATTTTTTTTTTATTTTTAAACATTTATTTATTTATTTATTGTGTGTGTGGCCAGCTCAGCCCACCAGGGGGCGGGGCTGGCTGGCATGTGGTGCTGGGGGATCGAACCGCGGTCCCTGTGCTTTCCCAAGCTTGTTCCAAGTAGGTGCTTTAGACCACTGAGCCATCTCGCCAGCCCGAGGCTAGTATCTCTTGGTGAAATGTTGCCTTTGTTATTTTTCCTGCTAATATAATAAATATTTTCTCCTGAATTTGTAACCCATCATTTTTGTATCAACACATTTGTGATATTACAAGGCAACAGAATAAACTTTCTTCGGTAAATCATGTAGCTAATAATTTTCACACCCTAAAACACCCAAGAAGGATGGCAAATAATTGGCTCTGGGTTAACCCTAGTTTCAGTGCTTTGAGCTTCACCTAAGGTGATTTCCTCAAGGACAACAGTAAAGGCAGCTGCAGCAAATATCTATAGTATTTAAATGCCATCAGCCACCTATCTTCCTGTGTTGCAATTTAGCTCTATGATGCTCTTTTATCTGGTCTGGGACACATCTCAGACAACCACTAAAACTCAGATACAAAAGATGCAAGGATGAAATGCAGGAGTTTCTGTCTTTTGAGTTTATCCTCTGCTTTTCTTCAGCTCTCTGGCAGTGCTGCACAAGTATCACCCACCTCCAAGTTTCTTCTTAACACTCTGTAGCTTGTGGCCACTGAACTCCTGGTTGGCATAGCTAAGTTCTGACCACCTTTCTTTCACCCTACTCTGGAGCGAGTGAGAACAGAAGAGGAACCCACTTCATGTAGACTCCCAGTGCCCACTTCTCCTTCAAGAACACGGTCTACTTTGGGTCCAGGGATCAAGTTAAGGGCCCAAATCACCCTGGGAGGAAGGAAATCGGTGTGATGTCTCTGAGGGACTGTGTCTCTCGGCTCTGTCCTGGAAGGACCTCCAGACACCTGGGAATGGTGACTGCCCCAGCACTGTGCTCACTCCATGCCAGAGTATGTGCAGGAGACAGGAGCGCTTCATTCCCATAAGGACTGTTGGTGACCTCAGTCAGTTTTCTGCCAAGTTCACACAGCTGTCACCTGGAGTGCAGAACAGGAGGAAGCAACTCCTTCAGAGCTTCATCAGATTGCCAAAAAGCAATCAATGTTTTCTTGACACTGTTCCTGTACTGTGCTCTGCAGTGCACTGTGAGAAGTGGGCTTTGCTTGGGAAATAGCCACCCTGTTTGGGCCTTGCATGCTCTGCCAGCATGCAGATGTACTTGTCTGTACCCTTGAGGACAGATGACAACTCTCCCCCAATCTGTTCGTACAACCTGCTGTGGCCCAGGGGACCTGAGTGCTGCCAACCCTCTGCAATCTGTCTGCCTAGCTTATGTGTGAGCACCGCAGAAGGCTCTAGAATGAATCTATGAGTTCTCTTTCTTTTTTTGCTATCATATGATATGTGATTCTTGAGCTAAAGGTGAGGCAGGAAAAATAGGACTTTGACAGTTTCTCTAAATGAGTTTTGACCTTTCTGGTACAACAGGTATGCTGTACTTCATGATGCTGTACATCAACTCTCAGTATGATTCCAATCTGCTCGGCAAATGTCAGCATGCCGAGCATCACCCGGGCCACTTTCTGAGGCTAGTATCTCTTGGTGAAATGTTGCCTTTGTTATTTGTCCTGCTAATATAATAAATATTTTCACCTGAATTTTTAACCCGTCATTTTTGTATCAACACATTTGTGATATTACAAGGCAACAGAATAAACTTTCTTCGGTAAATCATGTAGCTAATAATTTTCACACCCTAAAACACCCAAGAAGGATGGCAAATAATTGGCTCTAGGTTAACCCTAGTTTTAGTGCTTTGAGCTTCACCTAAGGTGATGTCCTCAAGGACAAGGAAAGGTGAGGAAGGTGAGCTCATGGGCTCCGCCACACATTCCAGCTGGTAGGGTACTGTTGCCCAGCACTGCTAGGAGTGCTGAAGAGTCTCCGCAAGCAAGGCCCACTGGTGAGGTCCTCCGTAAGATGGTCTATCCTTCTGTCCCTCCCGCCAGGACTCCTGCCCCATGCAAGTCACTCCCTCTGTTCCTCGTGGAGTGTGTTTTCCACCAGCAGGTATACTGTACCCAGTGGTGCATGGAGGGTATCCCGCAGGATTAGGAGCTGCCCCCACTGGTGCACATGCTCAGAGCATCCAGCGGCAGTGAGCTGATGGTGCCATTTTCCCATCTGGGTTCCACGCAGATCACTAGATCATGCAACAGGTAGCACACGAAGTCACACAGTGTTGATGTAAAAAATGTCCTTTAAGGACCTGAAGGCTGTCATTAAGAGAAAGGTTTATTTCGAACAGCATCATGAATAGGGCCAGAACTACTGAAGAACATTTAAACATGGAACAAATGGCTACCTTACACAGGTAACAATCTGCTCTACTACAAGTAGATAACAAAGGGTGAATGAACAAGA
This sequence comes from Octodon degus, assembly GCF_000260255.1. Classification (NCBI taxonomy): domain Eukaryota; kingdom Metazoa; phylum Chordata; class Mammalia; order Rodentia; family Octodontidae; genus Octodon; species Octodon degus. The sequence continues at coordinate 9,229,534 of NW_004524611.1, forward strand.
TAACAATTTTGGGAATGCAGCTGGACAAGATGGCTCTGGAGAGTCCGTGAGTACCCGAGCACGATGGTGTACTATATACCTTGGAAGACTATCACCTTTTAATTTCCCTCTACCTTTTCAGGTCCCAGTCTTCTACAAACTATGCATCTTCATGCCAAATGACCCTGTAAATAATGTTTACAAACAGAAGAAATAGATCTGATTTCTCAGCCATGGCAGTTGTAAAGTAAAAAGCCCATTCAGGAGGGAGTAAGGGAAGTGCTCTGTGTTCTCTATACAAGGGAAGTTTGTCAACTGATTTCTTAACAATAATCTGTGTAATAACTACATGGTGGGAAAATAAAATTTCTCGCCACTAACTCATCTGCCATTATTTCATTGTCCTTAACTTATCACCAAATAGGAAACACGTTCAAGTGCAAACTTTGGAGCTACCTGTCTTTTTTTTTTTTCTTTTCAAAGTTTTATTGATAAACATATAGCAATGAGACAGTTTCAAATCAAATCAAAAGTACAGTTTCAACAAATAATACGCTGCATATATTCTTCTTAGTGGTTAATTGCTGTACAAGATGCAGACTTGTGATCCTACTTACAAACACCATTAGAAAAAATCATTCTATTCATTAAGAGAATGCAACTATATATCTATCCCAACCACTTTGAATACACAGATACAAAATGGACATTCATAGTTATACCCCAATTTTTTTTTAAGTTCCGTTGTTGAATATTATAGGTGTGTAAACTCAGCAAAATATTCTAAAAGAGTACAGAAGCCCATAATAGCATTGGGTCTTCTGTTTAATTGGCAATGTCAGAAATTATTGACGTCAGTCCCCCACAGCTCAACATAACAACATGGCTTTACTTCCTATATTTCATCTTCATACTTTTCTACTGGATGGTTAAGACCAAGGTAAAGCAGAACCTATGCAACAAGAGTTTGAGCTACCTGTCTTTAGGGTATAGGGAACACTGCGGGGATAGTGATGACACAGCTTCTGAGAAACTCCCCATCTGCTGGAGGTTCTCTTCCCAGTGCCACGCCACAGGTAGACCTCTGGGAACAGAGTGGGGCATTGTATGTGTCCTTGGGTACAACTGGCAGAAGTCACCCCTGATAATTCTGGAAGGAACATATTGTCCAACAACTAATTCGAGGCCTGGGACATGCACTGTCATAACGACCTAACTTCCCCACAAGCATCTCAGCTTTCTCTTCAGAGATGCTTTCCAAAGAGAATGGCAAAAGGCAACTGGCATTTGTTTTCTCTTTAGCTGCCTGACCAGCTGTCCTATGGCCAAGTCCAGTTCAACTGTGTGAAAATCAAGCCTAGTTCCTCCAAGTCCAATTCTAAAAGAGTTGTCTCCACCAGAGAAGCTCAGACCACCAGCCCCCATCTGTTTTTTCAACACTGTATTCACTGCTTTTTCCCTGCAGACCCAGTCCTACCTTTCCAAGTCCTGTTTTAGCAAAGCCTCCCAGTCGCCGCTGCCCCTGCTAATCAGCCCCTCCGATGAATGGCTCTTCTAAGTGCTTGGAGGACTGGAGAGACACTTCTACATTCACACATAATACATGACATCTACCTTATAACCAATAATAAATTATATTTTACTGTAAAATACTAAATACTTCTGTAGTAGTATAATTGAACTTGTTGGTTGCTCTTTGTATTTGAATACATACAACTTTTTTTTTTGAGGAAGGATGTCTTTAAATCTTTGCCCTTACTTCAATTCTGAGCACAATGTCTTCCTCAGAGTGTTGACACTTGGTTATCAACAGTTGATTTCTTTAACCACCTAATAATCAAATCATAAAAACCTAAGCAAGTTTCTTTGTGAATGCAATTCTAAAGGAAAAAAAATCACCATAATGAGAAAAATACTCAATAAACAATTACACATTAAACCAGAAAAATCATGTCTCTTTGGAGTCATTTCCATAATTGGACATTAGACTGCAATAAAATAATAGTATATAACACAAGCAAATGTAAAATAATTGGATGCCATTATGAAGTTTAAGGATCCATTTTCTTTATATAATAAAGCTGATGCTCTATTTTGAGTCATAAAAGATTCTAATAGCTTGGTTATTTTTGTGTTACAAAAAAAAGTAGGGCAATCAAAAGCACAGCACATAGAAGGAGACCCACATTAATAATCAAAGGCAGGCAGAGCCTCTTTAGGTGAGGCCTATGGTCTGCACGCAGGATCTAAAGTAGACTACACACTTCACAAGTATAAACACATTTTTATTCTGTATAGAAGGAAAAAACCAAGGAAACATAAACAGTTGTTACCCACGGGAAATAGTTACACCGAGGTGTCAGAGGATTTTCATTTTTAACCTTGTAGAGAATTTGAATTATCAACAGAACACGGTTGAAATCCAGAAAAGTGATGTCAAGTCAACCCTTGCAAGCAGCAGGTAAGTTAATGCGCTCATTATAGGCAAACCAAAGTAAAAATCTTTTTTAACTTTAGCCAAAGAGAAGTGGACAAAACTAAACAGAAACGTGCACAGCTGTGGCTCACCGTGGAGCAACGGATTCTAGAAGAAATGCCTTCACAATGACAGAGGCCAAGCTACACAGGATCAAGAGGAGAGGAGCAGTGTTTTGTCCCTACATAAGATTGTGTGACTGCAAAACACAAATGGACCAAAGCAAACTGGATGATTAGAAAATAGATTCATAGTTAAACACTCTAAAGATGCAAAGAATAGGAGTCCATTTTTAAAAGTGGTTAAAATAACTATTAGAAAATTAATACTCAGGCAACCCATCTGGGACCCCTCCTGCCTCTCAGGAGCCATTCCTATTCCCTAGTCCTATTCTCCAAAAAAATTTTCTACTCAAAGAAATAAAGAAGGAAGGAAGGACGGAAGGAAGGAAGGACGGAAGGCAGGAAGGATGAAAGGAAGGAAGGAAGCAAGCAAGCAAGCAAACCCTCAAATGACAATGTGCCTGAAGAGACCCTGAAATGCATCGCTGGGGAGAATGCGAAGGACGATCAACAGCTAGCAGGACAGCACTCATCACACTGAGTCAAGGACCCTCGGAAGGCCAATCCTGGAAGAAACTCTTCTGTCCTCACCTCTTGCACCAGCCATAAACACAGAAGCACAGTGTCAGGAGGAGAGCGTAAGTCTGGGAAAGGTGAAAGGCTCCGCTGCAGGGAAAGAGCGCCACTCTTTAGAGGGGAGAATACTGCCCAGTCATGGCGCCCACATGCCAGCCGGGCGCTGCACCCCCACTGGGCTCCGCAGGGCCTGCTGCTCTTCCTTCCTCACACGTGTCATCTGTCCTCAGCTCTTCCACTGTTCTGACCCAACACTCATCCCAATGATGGCGGGCAATGCACAGCCAGGACCTCAGCAGTCAGCTTGCTACTTGCAGGTTCATCAACGCCACATCGACTAATCGAATTTACATGTGTCTGCTCCTGACACTTCCTCCTTGTCAAGGCACCAAAGGAGGCTCTGAGCGCAAAGGCAGAAGGAAGGATGTTCTGAAATTCTGATCTTAATTAAAGACGAGAGGAGGGCTGGGGAAGCAGCCCTGGGTAGACCACCTGCCTGGCGCTTCTCAGGCCCGGGTGTGCCCTCGGATCTCAAAGCAGCCAAGAGAAGAGGAGGCCACCCAGAAGAGGAAGGACAACATGGAGGGCATGAGACTGATATCCCTAGATGGGGGTGTGCCCAAAAGACCTGGGTGGCTTCAGAGGTTGACTAAGAGACAATCAGACATGTGGCCTGAGGGCTGGAGAGCTAGCTCAGCAGTCTAAAGCACCTGCTTAGGCAAGCTTAGGATGGCATAGGGGACCACGGTTCAATCCCTGGCACTACATGCCCCACCAGCTCCACCCTTAGGGTGGGTTGAGCTGGCCAAGAAAAAGGAGACGTGGCCTGAGTTGTCTTGTATTTCAAAGATATACTTGTAATTAGTGACAATAGTTATACTATTTTAGATCCTAATTTACTCAGATGTACAAATTACGTTCTCTCAGCCACCTCACTTGGACAAATGACTCCAGCTGTGATTTAGTGTTTTCAAATATCCCCAGAGGAAAAACAGAAACCTTCTCCCAGGGACTTGGGACCAACCTGAAAATCCTTTTTATGGGAGCTGGAGAGAGAAATAACCAAAAGCTACAAAATCACAGGAGTAAGTTAAAGGCAGTTATTGTACAACCTGGCAACTGTAGTTAATTGACAGTAATATATTGTATTCTTGGAAAATGCTGAGAGTCGATGTTAAGTGTGCTCACCACAAAACACAAGGACTGTGTGAGGTCATAACATCATATGTACCTTAATAAGCTAGGCAGTGCCATCCCACTGCATGTATTTAGTTTGAAATATCATGTACATGATAAATGCATTCAAAATATATCAGGTTCATCTCTTATCAAACAAAAGGCAACTGTGGGCTGGGGAGGTAGCTACCATTCATCCCAACTTTTAGCCACTGCACCTGCTCTTTGGAGAGGCATCTAAATTCTCTGCTTCAAATTCTTGTACCTAGAAACAACTCTTGCTCCCAATGAAGGCTCCTGCCAAAACCACTATAGGTGTACTTGGGGTAGGCTTCTTTGCATCAGTTGGTGTTGGAATTAGGGAAATAGATGTCAACAAAATAAAAGCCACCAATTGGAAAAGAAATCGTGCTATCCAGTGAAATCTCCATTCTCTGGAATGTGCCACAAATCCCACAAACATACCCGGGGATGTTTTTCCTTTCAACCACCAGAACAAATCATGGCAAATGTTTAAACACTTTTGGGTGCAAATACACACAATTGTGTGACCATCCTAACAGAGATGTGTAATTATAGAGAACACACTATCTGAGGAAGAGCAACTTTGGTAAGTCTGTGTATGACCAGTTATATTAAAGAAACAAAAATTAAACAATGAGAAGCCTATGTAATTAGTGAAACTTAGTAAATGGATTGAAAAGCTGAAATGGGCTCTGTTTCAATTTCTCGCTGAGTAAGTAGACTTCGTATCATGTAACAAAACTTCGAGTGACAATATATGATAAATGTAAAATTAACTGAGATTCAAGTTGTGGGCTTTGCCACTAGCCATATGACTAAGTCACTTCACTTCTCAGGGATTCGTTTTCCTTATCTGAATCAGAAAGAATGCGGAGCCTCCTGGTTCCAAGAGTCTAGGATTGCACTGATACATTAGTCCATTTTCTATTATGGCTGTCAGCAAACCACACACATTTGAATGATGGAGGGATACATACAACCTGATACATCCAAGTCTCATTTCTAAGCTGTTTTTTTTTTCCCTAAGTTGGTTTTTTAAAAATGTTTTTTTAAAATTAATTTATTTATTTGGTACAAGGTCTTGATACGTAGCTCAGCCTCATAGTGATCCTCCTGTCTCAACCTTCCCAGCACTGGGGTTACAGGTGTACACCAAAATGCCTGGCTTTGGTGGCCAGCATGGCATGCGGTACTGAGATTGAACCCGGGTCCTTGAGTTTGCCGGGCAGGTGCTTAGACCACTGAACTATCTCCCCAACCTCTCCTAAGCTGTTCGTAAGTTAACCATCTTTGCAGAAACTAGCAGAAAAGAAAGAGTTGTTCAAACTAGTTTTCCAATTTCCGTAGAAATCTTAATGTAATAAGAGACTCAACTCAGGAAATATTCTCCTGGCTGGCAAGGACTTTGAAAAACAGATCAGCCAAGCCTGTTTCTTTAATGTTTGTTTTCATCTATCTAGTACAAATAGTCTTGGGCTGGGGAGATAGCTCAGTGGCATAAGTGTCTGCCTGGCAAGCACAAGGTCCTGAGTTTGATCCCCAGTATCAAAATAAATAAAATATAATAAATAATAGTCTTAAGGCTGAGTTTCTTGAGGATGACTGGACGGTAATGGCCCAGTTAACATCTCCTTACATTTTCAGCACCTGAAATCTACCAGAACAGATGCTTCACTGACCAAGTTTATAGCAGAATGAGGAAACGGGCTGCTGTGACTCATGTTTTGCAATTTGACCAGAAAAATTACCACACCCACACCAACGTGCCAAGGCACAGGGCTCACATGTCTGCTGGCGGCCTCAGCTCACAGCACCTCAAGCCTCCTCGAGCCACAACCTTCTCTCCTGTTTCAGAACAGCTCACAAGCTACAACCTCTCCAACTCGACGCTTCTGCACATCAACTTCTACCTTTTGCCAAGTTTAGGTTTTCTATATGAATCATAATGTGTACACAATTCTCAGCCATTTAACATATACAAAACTACGCTACATTTTTACTGCATTCCAGACTTTTTTGGGGGAAGCCTTGGTAACTTGTCAGTGATGAAATTTTTAAGTCCCTAATACCAAGCTGCCATAAGCCATACAGCTCTCAGTGTATGGTTATAAAGAGCACATTGACTTTTAAGAACATGTATAGGGGCCAGGGAGATAGCTCAGTAGAATAAGCGCCTGCATGGCAAGCACAAGGTCCTGAGTTGAATCCTGGGTACTCCAAAGAAATGAATAAACAAACATGTATGTATTGGTGTATCAAAATTGGCCACAAATTTGGGTGAACTCATGATGGAATGAATCTCCTAATGACTGTCAAAGATGGACCTGCGTACTGGGGGATGTTTCCAGTGCGCTGCAGCAGGCATCTAGGAATCGCCTGCTTTCATGTACTTACTGATTTACTTATTATTGATATGTACATGCGGTCAAGTAGCTTTGATTTATTCATTTAAAAAGTGTGTTAAACATTTATATGTTAAATATTGGGAAGAGACGGGCAGCACGATGAAACATGGTTAGTATTTAGTGAAACATAGCTGGTGGGAGGGAAGACATAAACAGCCATAATGCAACATAGAAAAGCTCTAATAAAGGTCTTGCAAAATCCTCTGAAGTCTCAAAGGAAGGAAAGACTAACTCTCCATGACAGATAGGAATCCTCAAAGCTTAGCAAGCTGAAAATGATGGGTTAAAAGACAAAGAAAAACAACTTTGGAATTACAGTAGTACCAACTGGAAAGCCCACACTTACAACATTAAGAACTTTTGAAAACTTACTGGTGCTAAGCCCAGGCTCTCCTTTGTCCTATGTGAAAACAGTTGGTACTTGGCTTCACTTTGAAGTAAGTTCCTATCAGTCAACATTATACTACGGCAAGTCTTTGATAGTGTTTTTAACGATATGTAACAGAAAGAGTGGGGCTGGTGGGTCCTGAGTCCACTCCACCGGAGCAACCTCCTGGGACAGGAGCTGGACACACTCCCGAGCAGCACAAAGGACGATGGACAACTCAAGGACAACTCAAAGCCATGCTTCCAGGCAGGAGGGAGCAGGGGAGGGGGAGGAACCACATGGAAGCTGCAGGCAGGGCTCTCACAAGAAGCAGAAGACTTGTATTACATGGCCCCAAGGGGATCAGGGACATGGGGAACAGTGTCAGCCTAACATAAAGAAGACTTTTCAAACAATTCAGCTGGCTGAAGACTGACGAGAGCTCCCTGAAAGAGTCCCAGGGGCGTGCAAGCAAAGGGTTTGGCAGGGAAGCTGCCAACAAAAGGTTTACACATCTCACAAATGGCTGAGTAAGGATCAGCACTGAGACTGTCCTCTAACCAGAGGGCTCTACCCTAGTAGTACCTAAGATTAGCTTTGTAGGCCCAGGGTGTAGGTCAGTGGTAGGTTGCTTGCCTGGCACGCACGAGGTCCTGGGTTTGTGCCCTAGTAGTGAAAAAAGCAAAGCAGAACAAAAGGAAAAGAAAAAAATACACAATTCTTTGACTGTGAAGCCAGACACATTATTGGAATCATTTTGCTGAGCTACCCTGTCCCTTTTTGAGACATAACCTAGGATTCAAAAAAACAAGAAGTATAAGAGAGGTCAGGGTACTCCCAGGGATCAATACCTTACACCTATGTCATGCAACTCTCTTGCCAACTGGACATTTCATTATCCCTCTCCCCTGGATTCGGATCACCTTTCTGAGGCTGAGGAGGGTACTAAGGAAAAGGAGAAACAGCACCGGGCCTTTTCATGTCTTGACATTGGAGCTGCTCCTCTGAAGAGGCAGGCAGGTTGTCCTTTAAACACAAGAGCCTACGGAGCCTACGTGGAAGGGAAAGTGTATCTTAATTCAGAATGAACAGCTGCTTTATCTGGGTCTGTTTCCAGACTGAGATTTCTGGCGCATAAGCAAGACCCCTCTTCCTTCTGTTGGGCGGTTCTCTGGCTGGCCTGGGGGCGACAGCACAGGGCCCTTGCTCTAGCAGCTCTGGTGTTTGTTATGGTTTGCATTGAGTCCTGGTGAGGCCCACGTGCAAAAGGCTTTGCCTCAGCTTGGTGCTACCTGGAGGAGGTGGAACCTTGAGGAGGTGGAACCTTTAGGAGGTAGAGCTGGTCGCAGGCTTGAGGATGTCTTCGTGGGGACCATGGGAGCCCCATCTCTTCCTCTCTCTTATTCCCAGCCATATGAGGTGAACAGCAGCTCTCCAACACACTCCCCACCGCCCACATGATGGGCCAGAGGCATGGGGACCAACTGACTTTGGACTCTAACCCTCTGAAATCATGAGTCAAATAAGTCTTTCCTCATTTTACATTGATTATCTCAGGTATTTTCTCACAGGAATAGGAAGCTATCATTATCACCGTGAGTTTCTCTAGAGCACAATACCTAATACAGCAGTTAACTAAAATCGCATCTATAGATATAACCTCCATAAAGCGGGGTTGGTGAGGCGAAGTGGGGTGAATATGCTGCGGCTTCCACGAGCCTTGAAAATGTGGACACAGGATGTGGTGGTGCTCACACCTGTAATCTGAGTCAAGAGGAGGCTGAGTCAAGAGGATCACAAGTTTGAGCCCAACTCAGACAGCCTAACAACTTAGAGAGGCTCTACCTCAAAACAAAAAATAAAAAGTCTGAATGTAGCTCGACGTGAAGTCCCTAGTAGGGAAATAAAAGTAGAAAAGACATTTCAAACCAGATTAATTTCCTGTTACTGGAACCAAGTATATCCAGTTTGTTCAGTTCAGTGATCTTTAAACTACAACATCCTCCTTTTCTAATAGTGGGAGGTGTGATTAAGTACTCTGAAAGCACAGGCAACCTCCCAAGCAGCACAAGCACCTCTTCCAAGGTGGTCACTCTCCCCTGACTCGGAGGCCCTGGCACCCGGGGTGCGCACTGCCAATCCCACCAGCAGTAGTGGGGTCTCACCTGCTACTGCACACTTCAAGGCTAGGCAACTTTCAATTCAACAGATCTTTAGGCCTAAAACACAACTTATGTACATACACAAGGGTGACTAAAACATACAGAGAATGCTTAAATTAAAAAAAAAAAAAAATTATTGCAGTAAAAAGCACGTGGCCATTCCCCAAACCCTCTGCTTTACTTCACACGCACCGCATCGCTCTTCTTGCTTTCTAAGGCAGTCCTCAAGCCCTGTGCTGGAGGGTCCTCACAAGGCATGAGGAGCAAAGCAAGGAGGGCAGCTGCTGAGCGCCATCCAGTGGGAGGCGGGTTCATGGAAGCAGGACGGCAAGCCCGCATTTGCTGCATGCACCAGGTCTGGCGCAGGGCGGCTCCTACACTCTTGTAGATGACTTCCAGAGCTGCTTCAGAAAGCAAGAGGAACGATGAGAAGTGTGTTGTCACAGAGAGGGAGTATTCCAAAGCCAATCCACAGCCACTTGTCTTTTACTATAAAATTTTCTTTAAAAATTAAAGTCATTGAATATCTCAATAACACAGTGTATGTGCAAAATGTTAATGGAAAAAAAAAAAAAACAAGAACAGCAACAAAATTTTGTTTCAAAATGAAAACAATGCTAGTTTATCTATGCACTTGCTTTTTCATCTGTTCAGGGGGCAGCCACTCAAGAGAAACTTGGGCCCAGAATAATAGGTCCGAGTGGCAGGTGTGTGTGGGAGGAGGTGTGGGGGTGCAGGTCACAGTCTGTACCTTCCCTTGAAGACACAGCTACTTGAAGACTTCATTTCTTAGTGCTCAGGAAAGTCTGTAGAGACCCTCAACCTTCTAACCACCCTGGGGGTGGAAGTGTAAAAGCTCAGCCAACTCTCAGTCTCAGTTTTCAGTTTTATAGACTTTATCTAGCCAAGAATTCATGGAAGAAAGTCTTCTCCAGGAACCTTTAGTGGAAGGCTTGTGAGCTTCCGGTGCCAAAAATTTTAAATCTAATTAATTTGTATATTAAAATGTTTCTCTTTACTGCTAATTGGATGAACATAATAATCTGCACCATAATATTTTACTGCTATTCACAACCTTGATAAATGGGCAATGACACTTCTCCATCTTCAAGGTTACCTATGAAGCTGCAGGGCTCTGAAACAGATTACGGCTTTTCTTCACCCCTCTGGGAGACTCCACCCACTGGATTTTGGTCATGTCAATGCCCAATGTTCTTCTTGATTAAAAAAAAATAAAAAAAAAAAAAGGCATTGGGCAGGCCGGGCCAGATAGCTCAGAGAACTAAATCACCTGCTTAGGCACATGCAGGGACTGGGGTTCCATTCCCGGCCATGTGAGCTGTTGAGAGGGCAACTGAGACTGGGCGTGGTGGCGCACATCTGTAATCCCAGCACTTGAGAGGCTGAAAACAGGAAGGACCACTAGGAGACCACTTTGTGTAGTGAGACCCTGTACTAAATACAAGGTGGGGGGGGGAGACATTTGGCAGGGCAGTAAAGAAAGACACGTGCCAGGCTCATCTGTCAATTAGCAGCTCTGGGGCAGAAAGGAGTACAGGGAAACAGAAAAGAAACATATTTGGGTACAATTAGGTTAAGGAAAACTGGATGGCAGTGTATGCCTTACGGCACTCCATGAGGCAGAGGCAAGGGGGACCACAAGTTGCAAGTCTAGCCTGAGCAACTGAGCAAGATTCCCTCTCAAAATGAAAGTAAATGAAGGAAGGGAGAGAAGGAAGAAGGGAAGGAGGGCTGGGAATGTAGCCTAGGGAGAAGGCCCGGGTGCAATCCGCAATACCAGAAAGAGAAGAGAAGAGAAGAGAAGAGAAGAGAAGAGAAGAGAAGAGAAGAGAAATTAGGTTGAGGGGGCTGTGAACTATAACTACATCAAAGTTTCTTCTCTTCCAAAAAAATCACATACAAATGAAGTAGACACAGTAAGCCGAGGTATTTCTAGCCCATGCTAGAAATAATAGAGCAGACTGGGCTTCAAAATAAAATTCTGTCCCACTGGACATCAGAAACATGACGTTCAGATTCCATTTCGTTTCTATGCACTGTGTAGAATTTATCCTAAGTACTCAGCTTTAGATGCAGTACTGGAGAAATCTCACTTGGGTGCAGGTGCCCTAGTGGCTGAGGCAGAAAATAATTAAGAGGGGGTGCTGGTGGCTGGGAAGCTCCCCGCTCCAAGGCCAGCCGCCCCATGGCAGCCCGCAGGCACCACTCAGTCCGCCTACATTTACTTTTGCTCCTCCTCACTGCTTACCAGCATGTCCACCAGACAGGCATTAAAGAACGAAAAGGGAAATGATTTCTTCCCCCTCTGCACAATCGGGGCTAATGTTTTAAGAGTAAAACTTTTGACGGATGGGGAGACTGATGGGGAGACCGCAGAGAAGGGCAGCATATCTCCCACCCCCATGTTACTAGGGCGGAATCAGAGCGGACTCAGGATCGCGTGATTTACAGGGAGGCAGGGGCTGGGCAGGTCAGTCACCGGGAAGGAGGGCATATTTATGACTCTATTGGACAATCAATCTAGCTTATGTCTGGATGCACTTGGTGGAAACAATCTCCTCCAAAGGAGATGAAGTACAAAATACAACTCTGATCGGCTGGCACTAGGAAGGCAACACGCAACATGATAGTCCCGGCTCCCACTAGGTCGGGTGTCTTCCCACCCGGTGCTCTCTTGGCCATGCAGCCAGTCTTTCAACTCATGACCTCATCAATCAGGGTAAATCCCTCTTGAAAGCATTCCTTTTTGGATGGATTAACATTGGAGAAATTCATACATAAAAAGCACTGATCTGACGCTTAAAAAATAGGGATGAATGTAAGGTAAACCCTATATATTCGCCAGCTGTGGAAGTGTATGTCTGTAATCTCAGCACTTGGCGGCTGAGGCAGGAGGACCGCAGGCTCCATCCTTGTTGGGGCAACTTACTGACTTAGTAAGGGAAGATCCTCTATATATTATCACTATATTTTCCCTTCAAGTAAATAACCTAACCACAAAATAAAATAAAATAAATACCTAACCACATCACAAACCCTGGAGAACTGAAGACAAAAATACCTTTATACCAATCATCCTTCCTTCAATTTGTAGTTATCATTTGGTACGATGAGTACTTTTTCCTACTGACATACATTCCCCATAATGACCATTCCTAAAGCAAGAATTCATGTATTCATATGATCTACTGATTTTTTATTGCTGGTTTTTTATGGTAACATATTTACTTAGCTCATTTCAATTTATTCTAAGATTTTTTTCATTTCCTTTGATTTATAGACGCTCTTTTATCATCTACTAAAATTTGATATAAAAATAGGAATTGGGTTTGGAGACTTGAACTGTTTGAGCTGAAACTTTAAGATCTGCCTTCAAAGTCACCAGGACAGGCTCCAGGGCAGTCAGGGTTATAGGCCCCAGACCTGCTTACCCCAGAAGGAAGCAAGGGAGGCGAACTCTGAGCGAGCCTACTGGCCTACCGTGACCTTCCTAACCAGTTTATTTTTGCTTCTTCTTGATTTTATAAAGAACCAAATGAGGCAGAGAAAGAAAACGGCCAAATGTGTCCCAGGCTCATCACCAGGAGGCCTCCGCTTCAGCTCTCCATGGACCAGGCTTTCTGCTTAGTTAGAAAGGGGGCCAGCTGCAGTAAGAGTCAGCAGAGCTCTGCCCAAGAGACTGGACAGAATCAAAGTCCATTCCACGTTGAGTACTAAGGCTTTCTAAACTTGAGGGTGCTGTCTGAGTAATAAGCCAGGCTTTTTCTTCTCCTTTAGATTTATATTTATCTTGACCTTGGGTTGAATGCTTATAATTATCTCCCTTACTACACAAGAGTACCCCAAACCTCTTCCTTAACCTTCAATAGTGCCACAGTGAATTCAATTATTAAGCATTAAAGCTCTTATGTCTCCTAACAATCTCTTTAATAAGTCATTGCCTCCACTTTAAAAAGAGGCAGAGCAAATGATAAATAGTTTGAGGATTCTAGAAAGGCAATAAAATGACAGGGTAGATACTATATAATAGCTTAAAAATTAACGTGCAGATTTTTATTGTTATTATATGGCTTTATTTTCTTTTCCTATAAACCTTGACTAATGCACTGAGGGTCCCACACGGAAATACAGTAATCCCATGCCATCCCCATTACATGTTCTATTTCCTGTGGCTCCGGCGACCTAGTTAATCACAGCTGGTCCAGTACGGTCAGATATCCGGAGATAGGGGCAGACTGTGTTCACAAAACTTGTTATACATGTTCAGTTTCATTGCTAATCTCTACTGTGCCTAATTTACAGAGTCAATTTTAGTGTAGATATGTATGCATAGGGAAAAGCATTATACACACACAGATTCAGGAGCTTCTGAGTTGGAACATATCCCCCGCGAATGAGGGGTGAGGACAGTGCTATTTCTATTTTTCCAGAAAAATGCCAGACAATTAAAAAAGGTGACTGAAAATTACAGTGAATATCTAAGTTTAAAAAAAAACCCTTATTACTGCAAAAGATATTTTGACAGGAAGTTGGAATAAGTGTGTTCAAAGCAATGGGGAATATTCTGAGAGCAATTCATGGTGATATATCTGTTATTATAATGCATTTTGAAAATTAAAGATTTATCATGGTGTTTTTTCATCATGCCACATGGACTACCACAGCATCTTCTGCCAAGTTCCTCCCCAAATCCCCACAAACAGGCCAAACTGCACAGAATCGCATTCTGGACCAGGGTGAAGATGTGGGGCGGCAGCCTCGCTGAGGCTTCATGTGCAAGCTGCGCAAGCCAGTAAGCATATCCCCAGCCTCTTTTTTTTTTTTTTTTTTCTTTCTCTTAATCTGTGAAAGGAAAGGGGGTGGAGACCATCTCTTTATCACCATCCTAAAACTTCCCAGGGTTGTCATGAAATCTGAATAAAATGGCACAGTGCTCGAGGCTGGCGCATGCTGTGTGCTTTCAGGGGACATGAGCAGGAATGGGGGCTTCTGGGGTCAGCTCTGCCCAGCCTCCCCAAGGTTCAAAAGGTCTCTGAGGAATAAAAGGAGACCTAGCCACAGAAAGACAGTGGAGTCCTTCCATCCGAACACAAAGGATGCTTAATGACTCTATTAACCAAGGGGATCAAAAGTAGTCAGCTGTATGTAATAAAAGCTATGCAGGGAAACGTGTACAACCGCAGAACGCAGGCTGCGTGTGGGCAGCAAGGACAGAGGGTGGCATGCAGGAGGTAGACATGTGTGCTAGCGAATGCTCGCAACTTCTCTAGATGTTTGCAATTGTTTATAAGAAATTGTCAGGGGAACTGACAACTGGCATGCACACTTTTGTACATGTGTTCTACAACACCCAGAGTTCCTAGGTTTCTGTAAGACATTCTGCTTACGCAACAGAAGCATGCAACGATGGGGAACAAGGTAAACTGTGATTCTTTTTTTTGGGTGGAACTGGAGATTGAGCTCAGGCCCTTGCGCTTGCCAGGAAGCGCTTATTCCACTAAGCCATCTCCCCGGTCCCTAAACTGTGATTCTTAACCTCTGCTGCCTCCATGTCCCTGGGAGTCTGGGGAAGCAGCCTGGCTAAGATTAAGACACCCTTAAGCTGCTGTGATCGCCACAGAGGCAGAGTTCTGCTACCCCACGCTTGCAGAATTAGATGTTGGGGAGGCTAACCTTTTTATATACTCCTCCGCTGCCTCAGATCATTAAAAATCTAGGCTGTAAATGTTTATTATTCTTGAATGGTGCATAAACCAATTCCTACCAAACCGGCAAATTCGAGTTCTAATTAACACACTGATTAAAATGCACAGCCCTGTGGAAAGAGCCCAAGATGGGAAACTGGAGAAGCCAGGTGGAAGCTTTGGAGGGGTGGCCTCCTGCCTAAACCACAGCTCCCTCAAGGACAAGATGGGGACCACGTGCACCGTGTCTGGCTCAAGGGTTCCTTACGAGGACAGATAACTATAAATACACTTAATAGTAAGGAGTCAAAAGCTCTGAAAGCTAATGCACAGTACGCTTCTGTATCATTACTAATTTACTGTGAGTAATCTTTGCACCTGTTTTCAAAAATAGCCCATGCTTCCCGTGGATAGTAAAACAGAATTGCTAGAAATGAGAGTGTGGAATCTGGTGGTGCATAATACGGCAGGGAGCCACTGAAGGGAAGGCAGAGCCTGCCTGGGCCTCCTCCTCAGGAAAGAGACCGTGTGGGCTCAAGGAGAACCAGGAGGAACAGAAAGAGTTGAGACAAAGGTCATTGGCTGAAGAGGGCTTACGCTGACTCTCTTTGCCCACATACCAAGGTTTCCATTAGGAACAGCAGTTATTTGGAACAAAAATCACTAAAAGGCAGGATAAAACAATGAATGAGTTCTAGTCTTTTATGAAGTTCTGCAACATACCAAGAAAATGGGAAAATGACAAATAGGAATGGGAGAATTCGCAAATCATATACATGGGGGCCAGGGAGATAGCTCAGTCGAATAAGTGCTTGCTTGGTAAGCACAAGGGCCTGAGTTCAATCTCCAGTTCCACAAAAAAAAAAAAAAAAAAAAAAAAAAGAAAAGAAAAGAAAAAGAAATCATATATTTGAAAAGGGTCTAAGGTCCTGGATAAATAATGATTTAGAAATACAAGTAGACATACATTCCAATTAAAACTGATCAAATGATTCGAATAGACGTTCTCCAACAAAGACCTACAAACTTCCAATAAGCAAGTGAAATGTTCCCTGTCCCGAGTCAGGGGAGTATGCAAATCAAAATCACAGAGAAGCCACACCTCCCATAGTGAGAAGACAACAGCAAGTACTGGCCAATGCACGGAGAACTGGGGACCCTTGTGCGTGCTGGCTGGTGTCAAGGATGATGCGGTCCAAAAAAAGCTCAACACAGGATTCCACTCTTACAAAAGCTCCATCTACATACAAAGGCTTGCAGCAGTGTGATTCCTAATAGAAAAAACTAGAAACAACTCACTTGTCCATCAATTCATGAATAAACAACATGTATCACATCTGTAAGTGGAAAATTACCTGGCAATTAAAAATGAAAATGTTGATACATGCTACAACATGGATAAACCCTGAAAGCAAGGTAAGTGAAAGAAGCCAGGGATGAAGGCCTACATACTGTATGCTACCATTTCCATGAGAAGCCCAGAACACGCAAATCCAGGGACAAAGGGTAGACCCAATGTTGCCTAGGGCTTGAGAGGGCTGTGAAGATGAGCCAATCCAGTGCAGCTTCTCCGGAGCTGCCAATTCTGGGGATGTACTAAAGCCCAGGGAATTATGTATTTTAGGAGAGAATTTTATAGTTTGTGAATTTCATCCCAAAAAAACTCAGTTGTTCTGTTCCTGCTAATTAATAGCAAAATAAAGTCTTAGGATCTTCAGCAAGAGGAAAAGTCTGACTGCGCTGAGGTCCGCAGTTCCTCCAATGACAACTTTTGACTGCTTACCCTAACCTCTGAGAGCGGAGGACATCTGAAGCTGGCTTCTATTTTCAGTCTTCAGAGTCCCAAGGACAGAATCGTCTCCGCAGCTTCATCATTTCAACATGGAAACAAAAAACTGGACACTTCAATGGCTGATGACTGACTGCTGAGTTTCCAGGCTTCAAACTAGGGGATTCCCTGAAGAGTAAGTCGTAGGTCCAGCCTGGAGGGTCTCACAACTTACTGGGAAGACAGGTCAAAAAAACAAAAAACAAAAACAAAAACAAAAACACTATATGTAGTATATTGCTAAGTTTTCTAACAATGCGAAACCCTCCCTGCCTACCCTATTCAGGGCATGGACAGTTTCCTGACAAGGAAAAGCAGTGGGCATTGCTAAGGACAGAAAGACAGGGTCGAAGGGAGGCAACAGAGGAGCAGAGATGGAAGAGGAGGAGGAGGAGGAGGAAGAGGAGGAGGAGGAGGAGAAAGAGGAGGAGGAGGGGAGGGGGAGGGGGAGGAGGGGGAGGAGAAAAAAGAAGAGGAGGAAGGCACTGCCAGGAGTTCCAGGCCCCCTTCAGGATGAGGAGGGGCTGAGAAGTGTGGCCACTGTTTCTGCCCCACTTTGTGAGTTCCTGTTCTCAAGGGCAGAGCAGGATTCAACTTTCACAGAGGAGAGAGTGGTTTCTCCAGGCTGCTAATCCTGCCTGAGGTTGTGCTTGGGTTTCCCTTTTATGGAAACTCCTTGGGAAACAGCAGGGCAGGGGACAATGGGAGGAGACTCAGATTTCTTTTAATCAGGGAGCATTGTTGAGGAAGTGATCTGGGGAGCAGGGAGGAGTCCACGGATCAGAGTTTCTCTCTCTAGTGAAATTCCCAAGTGGGAAGCAACTGGCCAAAGGTACAGCTTCCAGATGGGGCTGCACGCCCTGCACAGGCTCAGCCCACTAGCAGGGCACAAGGGTCTGGCTGGTCTCGACTCCAACAGATGATGTTACGGTATGAAAGTCACAGTAATCCTGCGTACAAAGTAAGAAGACAGTAGGGCTGCTCCTCTAGCTTTGGCTGCAATAAAGCATTTAAACAAATTATACATTAAAAAAAAAAAATCTTCCAGTCAGAGCAGTTAGATGCACACATCTGCATACCACTGCAAAAGCAAACACAATTTTTTATAGGTTTCTCCATGTAAATGATGGGGTTCAGGACATGCTACCCTGCAATACAGCATGCTGGTATCTGAGAGTGTAGCAGAAGCAGGAAGGTCACGCTCTTGTCCCCCTTCTGGCCTTCCTCTGCAGCAGGTCTTAAGATCCTCAGGTGAGAGGTGCCCCACCTACACCCAGGAAAGGGCACAGATACGCAGGCGAATCGGAACAACAGGCCTTGCTATGTGTCTGCCAGCTTATCACGTCAGGTGGACCCTTGGCACAGTCGTACTTCTCCTCAACTGCTCATTCTTCATCAAATCTAGCTGCAAAGCACACACACCTGGCCATTGCTTTGGGTCTTCCTTTCTTTACGACACCCCCCACAGCTCATGCAACTTACGTCAAACATTTGCAATCTTTTCTCTTACTAACTTGTCTTCTGCTACATGAGCCTCATGTCATGAGCCCAGAATGGACGAGGAAGAGGTGCTTCTCCTTCTTCACAGAAGCACCCCACCCAAGTTCCATGTATTCTTTTGGTCACAGCATAGTTACAAGATGACTCAGGAAAGCAAATGGGAAAAGGATATTTCTAAAATATGGCTCTCTACCAATTAGGTGCATTCCTAGCTAACTTTCAAAATCATTTATTTTGAGACAGTCATACTCAGTTGCCCAGGCTGGCTTTGAGTTTGCAATCCTCCTGCCTTGGCCCTCCAGCAGCTGGGCTTACAGGGGTGCCCCACCGTACCTTGCTGAAAAATTATTTAAATAATCAATATGCTTTGTTTTAATTTTCCTACAGACCATACCGAATGGTCTAAAATCCTTTTTTATTTTGCTTGAAAACAAACATACAAAATTTTAGTCTTCCACTTCTGAATTTGTTCAAGGCGGGCATCGTGAAAATGTACAGTTCTAAACTACTACACCAGCTAAGCACATTTTACAGATGAATGAGTCTAACATATTAAATCAAGAGCAATGTGGAATAGCCTGCATTACTCTTCCTTCCCCAGCCAGATTCCTTCCTGGCTTTACCAAGCTGTCTTTACGGAACCTTTACTCTAGTTTAAGGAGCAAGTCTCTCATCTGGAAAGAGGCACAGAAACAGAACTGCTCACATTTTCCTTCGTTGGTTCCAGTACGCAGTACTGACAATTTCATTTGCCTGACACTGTTGTTTGGTTTTATTTTTAATGACTAGCCACCCTCGCTGGAAGGAATTAATGACTGCTTTTAGAAGTCTGCCTTTCTCAAGTTACAGATTACAAAATGACAGATTCATCTGACACTGCTTAAATTGTGTACGCGAGTGACATCTCTCCAGATACTGCTGTGCTATTCAACGTGACAGAGCACATATCCTCACCTCACTTCAATTTCATGCCGTCATCAACACAGATGATAGCTACTGCCAAGGCGCGCCCAGGTGTAGGACTTGAACTTGTTGGGTCAGGCGTGATAGTCAACGCTAAACTGTCTTACTAAACCCAGACTTGCAGCTTGGGATAAGTCAGATGATTAAGAGAGTCCTTTTGTCTTGAGATACACATTGTTAATCCCTGAAATTTAAGTTTTACAAACAGCCCGGTGATAAACAGGCTTTGGAGGCTGTAACATTCACTGCTGTGGTCCCTTCTGCTTGCTACGACAGAAATTTGAATACACACTTGGGTGCAATTACTGTTGCTTTGGTATAAATGTGCAGGTTCCCGCACGCTGGCCTGGAGGGAATTGTCTAATCTGTTCAGAATCGGAAAGCTGCCTTTGTATTCCTCCGAGGAGGGGTGGAAATAACCTTTCTCTCCTTAGACACTGCACAGGTTATGAAGGAGTCACCAGGGTAACTGTTAATACTCAGGCTTCATGAATTCTACACATTCATTAGCACTAATTGATGAGGAGGGCGAAGACAGAAGGCTGGCACGGAACAGAAAACAAATGTCTACCTATACTTCACAAGAGCTGCCTTTAGAAGGTATCTGATCAAAGACTCTAAAAACGGAGCAGAAAAGGAACGAGGCAGGGAGGATTGGCCTTTAAATGCTTCAAAATAAGATAATCCAGTGTGTTATCCTTTACACCTGCCTCTCGGCAGGACAAAAGCACAGATCCACTCTCAGCACAGGTCACTCGGGTGCCAGAAGATGCCATTGTGCGTAAGCCTCTCTGGCTTGACAATATGATCCCATAAACGCGGGATTAGAGGGGTCTCGGGGCCTTCCTACAGCAATAAGCTGGACAGGGCCTCTGGATTTCTTAACGCTTAAGATTTTATCTCCTCTGCTCAAAAACTGTGGGATCCAGAATTATAAAGGGTTCCATCTGTACTGTGGAATTTTCACTGATTGTTGGGTTTGTAATTTTTTTGTGTGTCTATTTTCCTCTGATTTTTAGCCACAGAAATATGAGGGCCAACATGAGATGCCATTTTGATAGGGAATGTCAACATCCTTAAATACTGATTATATACACCATGATAGTGGCTAACAGTTGTTTAGTACACTTCCATACAGCAATTCACTAATCCGAATAATGGAAATGAGTCAGTGATACATAATTATCATTTTAAAAACACCATTTTCTACCAAAACATGTATAGTATGATAGCAAAGTAGTCCTTGGAAGAGTTTTTCTTATGAATGAATAAAGGTTTCTAATAAACACATTAAATATTTTATGTAAAATGTTTAATGTTTCTTCAAGTGGCATTTCTGATGTTAAAATATCTTCCATCTCTTTTTGTTCTTTATTAAAGTGTGAAAACAATTTGCAAATTCACATCCCAAATCCACACCTAAATCTTGAGTCCTAATGAAACTAGCCGCGGGATGATCCCTTCTAATGAAACTAGCCGGCGGCTATCATCCCTTCTGGTCACTTTATTTAAGGTTGAGTATAATGAAGGTGCAATATATGTTTTTAGATTTGGCTCTTTATCTCTAATAAGTAATAACAAACATACTTGTGAACTTTAAAGTTCTCTACCTGTACCAACTGACACCAAACAAACAGAAGGATCTTAATCTTAAATTTTGGCTAACCTCTCAAAATTCTTAAGTCACATCTGTCAGTCCCTACCAAATTAGACACATCAACTCCTACTGACAAATCTACTCAAAGTAGAGGGAACCAAAGATTTAGGAAACTCTCGAATGTCACTGCGTTATCTTTTGTTACATAAATCTGTTAAACAAAAAATCTTCAGGCAGTTATAGAATAAAAATGAATTTGATATTGACAGCCACAAAGAGACCTGGAAACTACAGAGCTACTCCAAATCTCATCCATTCTTACAACCTAATTCTCTTAAACAGTTGCCCTTATTAAAGGGGATTAAGGGCCTGCCACTCTATTTTCATTCTACCCAAGGCATTTTTTTAAAATGGGGTGTCCACAGTCAGTGCCAGTGGAATGTTTCAAGGTGATGACATTTCAAATGGGCCCTCAGGGTGCTGACAAAGGCCCTTCCCTCCTGTTCAACCGGGGCACTCACTTCCCAGAAGATTTACCCCGGAGGAAAAGGGGAAACCATTCCATGAGTCCAATTTAATTTGTCTAAGTCTTGAAGGGAAGGTCATTTCTCTGTCTTACTAAAAGGCCCAACCTCCTTGCTCCTTTCTTCAAAGATCCATAAATCACTATGTAAGTAGACAAATTATAAAATATGATATAATATGCTACATAAATGTACCATACATCTTCATTTCTAAGACATACAATCACCTCTGCACATTGTAATGTTTCTGAAATCCAGACATGTCTTACAATCAACCCAGCAGTTTAACAAGGCAGTGTTTCTAACACACACCCCCTGGCCCACAAAGAAATGTCAGCAAGTCACTAGTGCATCTTATAAAGGAGGCAGTATGCTGGGAATTACTGAAAAAGATGCATCTAAGTTAAGCCATATAAACCCAGTTACTGAAATATGCTACCATTTTAGCACCTAGCAAATACAGAATTCAGGAAGGAAATGGAACCATCTCCTAAAATAAATGTGTGATTAAAAATAAATAAATAAATAAATAAATGCATGTTTTACTGCTCGGTGTGTCTTGCTTTTTGATAAGCTTACTATAGGGAATGTAGTATTAGCTTTCTACACCCACAAGGTGATAAATTTAGCATGGAATCAAACTATTGATAAACACATATGAAAATATCCAAAGATCTATATGCCTCCCGAAGATCACGGGCATCTGCCATTTAAACAATAAGTTCTCCACCTAAATATACGTGGAAATCCCTATAACAAAATATTACTTTCAAAGGTACCAGATCTTTACTTCTGAGTTTTATTTTCTAGATAAAGGCATCTAGCACAATAGTTTTACAAGCAGCCAATGACCTGTAAATTAAAACTCAAGTGCACAAGTTTCTTTTATCGAAAATAAAAATATAAATAGGACTACCTAAATGCTTTCCTCCACAACTCTGAAAGGCAGATTAAAACAATTTCTCTGGGGAAAGAAACTGAGCCTTTTCCCTCCCTTTAAGAAGCCCCAAAGCACTCTGTGCCAGACAATCTGAACCCTGACCTGCCCGGTGGCCAGAAGGAAAAGCACCTTCAACAGGGTCATTAACAGACAGGCCCTTGGTCCTTCTGCCAACCTGCAGGGCCCTGACCAGTTCCACAGCCTCTCTGAGCACCCAGAGCCCTGGGGAAACCATGATGTCAAAACTCTCCTACTTAGGGTTGGGGGCATCTCCTTCTCGTCTTCCATTACAATCATGAAATTTACCACCCTAAGGTGCTGAATTAAAACAATTTCAGGGGTCGGCCAAATAGCTCAGCAGCTTAAAGTGCCTGCAAGCAAGCACAGGGGCCAGGAGCAGGATCCCCAGGCATGCTGCCCCACCCCCGGAGGCAAGCTGAGATGGCAATTGACACTGAGCGTGGTGGCACACACCTGTAATCCCAGCACTTGGGAGGCTGTAAACAGACGACTCACTACAAGTCTAATCTAGTAGTGAGACCCTGAACACCCTGTAGATCCTTCCCTAAAATACAGAAGAAAAACAAAGCAATTTCAGGGGATGCACTGTGTAAACAAGGTTCTCTTCAGTGCTGGACCTGGAGTGGGATGTGCGTCCACTAAGAAAGCTTCAGTGAAAAGGTGCAGAGGGAGTCTGTGGAGTGACCAGGGACAGACCACATGATTTCTGTACAAAGCACCACTCACTGCAGGGTTTTGGAAACTCCACCATCTCTACACCTCCCCACTTCTGACACTCTACTTTTAATTCTGATTTTTAATTAAGCCAATTGTTGGTTTTAATCAACACCTGAATTTATTTTACAACAAATTAAATTTAAATAGTAAATTAACTGAAGCTCATTTATAAAATCTAAGTTACATGATGACATACATCCACACCCATGTGAGTCTTCAAAAGTAAAAATCAGAAAATGGTGAAGGGCCTGCCTAACACCATGGTTATCTAAAATCCAGAAATTTGAATCAAAAGCATAATTCAGATCTTCTCAGAAGTAGAAGGGGGTGGCTCTGGTATTTTTAGGGTGATACATACAATGTTTTAAGAATAATGCTCCAACAAACTTCATGATTTAAATTTAATGGGTTTGGGCTGGCCAAATAACTCAGTATATTAAAACACCTGCAAGCAGGCGTAGGGGCCAGGGGTTCAATCCCCAGGCCTGCTGTGCCAGCCCCGCCCTCAGGGCGTACTGAGATGGCAACTGAGACTGGGTATGGTGGTGCATGCCTGTAATTCCAGCTCTTGGGAGGCTGGAAACAGGCAGATCACTACGAGTCCGATCTAGGAGTGAGACCCTGAACACCTTGTGGACCCTTCCCTAAAATAAAATAAAAAATAAATAAGTAAATAAATTTAATGGGTACTCCCACCTTAAGGGCTACTGAGCCCCACTTCCCTTATCAATTAACCTGTCAACTTGCCAATGGTGTCTAATTAGTCAAATACCCTTTTAATGAAAAGATTATGCTTTCAGCAGCCTGCCAGCTCCAGGTAGCTGGCAATTACAAACTGATATGCACTCAAAAAAGGAGATGAATTCTTCTATTCTAATGAAATTCAGAGCTTCAGAAGCTCACTCAACTGTATACATCACAATTCTTTACAAAAGGGCAAGTACAGCATACATGCCGCACACCCCTGCCCTGAGCTCTCCTTCTGTAATATTTCAACATCACCCTGAAGCAGCTACTTCTAAGTACCCAAAAAAATTATCTAAACAAACTGGACTCATGACAAATTTTGTTAAAATGAAAATCCGATTGGATAAGAAACAGTATGATAAGGAAATCCACCATGTAGGGCACCTTCCAAGGCAATCAGCCTGGACTCTAGCAAAACAGAATGCCATGTAAAAATACAAAAAGTGTGTGAGGAGATGGGGATCGAGGATGGAGTGTTGTTCTCAATTTCAAGATCCTGAGTAACCTATCAGTGACATACCAACTAGGTGTGGGACCAGGACTGGATTCCAGGTTCAGAAAAGTAAAAAACAAAAACAAAAACAAAAAACAGCAAAACATCCATTACTAAAAACTAGCAACAAGAACAAATCACTTTGGAAACAAAGAATGCTCAGCCTGATACAATTACAGAACCACCCTTAACTTCTTTAGGTGTGGTAAAGATATTGCGCTTATGCAGAACAATGTAGGAGGTAAATACTAAAGAATGATACATTTAATTTTAAAATGATTCAGGTAAAAAAAAAAAGACAAATCAAATGTGGCAGAGGTTAACAAATGGTATGTCTCTGGGAAGGGTATTGTTCTTTTATTACTTCTGTGGGTTTATATTTTTGACATCAAAAGAAAAGAAAAAAAGCAGGTAGAGTTTATAGACAAAGTGACTGTGGCCCAAGAGACCCAGGAGAACTGTCTGATCACTGCGCTAAACCACAAACTGCTAAGGGCACCTCAGTGTCCCATGTCCCTCATGCAAGTAGGAGCCCAAATATCCGGCAACCAGGGGATGGACACAAGATCAAAATTCTGCCTCTGGCACCTAACAGTCAGGTGGTATCTAGCGGGTCATCTCACTGGGGTCCCTACAAAGCAGTGTGAAACTGAAAAAGACCAGGAAAGCCCCACTGAAAGAGCTTCTCAAAGTGGAGGCCAAGGGTCACCCCAGAAGCTGGAGGAATACACAGCTCGGGCTGCTGCCTGGACACTGCGGTCACCTCCACTCTCTACCCAGGCATCTGAAACCCAAGGACTGGGACAAGGACAGCACCAGAGGCTCAGGATGCATAGCAAGAGGCTACTGGACGCCTGTTTTATGGACATCTCCACTCTGTGCATACATTCCTTTCTTCGCCTTTCCTTCTCAACAGACAACAGCGCACTGGTTCAGCACTCCTGGAACACGGATTCACAGCTGTCTCAGCCTGCCTCCCCACTGCAATTAATAACACTCCAAACAAAGTCCCTACTTTTGCAGTTTCTCAGTATGGACTGATTGACAGCCGTGACAGTGACAGCCTTGTTGGCCCCTGTGCCCATTTACAAGGAATGTAAGGGCCCAGGTGAGAAGCTAAAATATACTTGAGGTCCAGAAAGTGGTATTATGAGTACTAGACAAAGAAAAATGCCTGAAGGGCCAGCCAAATAGCTTGGCAGATTAAAGCACCTGCAAGCAGCTGCAGGGGTCAGGGGTTCTATCCCACCCATGGGGCGGACTGAGATGGCAATTGAGACTAGGCATGGTGGCGCACACCTGTAATCCCAGCACTTGGGAGGCTGTAAACAGGAGAATCACTATGAGTCTGATCCAGTAGTGAGACTGTGAACACCCTGAAGACCCTTCCTTCAAATACAGAAAGAAAGAAAGAAAGAAAGAAAGAAAGAAAGAAAGAAAGAAAGAAAAAAAGAAAGAAAGAAAGAAAGAAAAGAAGCTTGAGATGGAAAAGAGCAGGTACTTCGTGTTTTCAAGTAAAATCATTCACATTCACAGATGAGGACATTCCAGGGGCCTTACGGCTATTCCCCTTGTAGGCGTAGACTGCCTTACAAATAAATACTCCTTTGCGAGTTGAGTGTATGAGACACACCTATAATCCCAGCACTCTGGGAGGCTGAGGCAGGAAGTCTGGGCAACTTAGTGAGTTGGCAAGTCAAAGTCTACAATTTTAAAAAATCAAAAAGGTTTGGGATACAGCTCAATACTAGGGCCCTGGGTTCACTCTGTACCGGAAGGACAACGCTTTGCTGGTCTTAGCCAGCAACCTTTCCTTTTCCCTCAATCATGCTCCAGGGCACACACTATCTCTTCACATTATCACCTAACTTGGAAACCTGCCAGCCAGAGGGAACCCCTGCCTGAACTGATCCCCAAGCAGCCTCTCTCAAAGCACAACCCTGAGTGGTGTCACCTAAATGTGGGGGTGGGAAGCCGCTTCAGAAGGACAGCCTCAGCTGCTACGCCCTGCTCTCCTAGGGACAGCAGATGCAGGCTGGAGGAGGGCACCTGGGACTCCCTGTGGAAGAAGTGTGGGGACAAAGACCAGGACAGCACATTTTCTGGCCCAACCAGACCTGAAGGGAGGGAGGCATAAGAACACAGAGGGGGAGAAAAAAGATCCCTCACCAACCACTTCCCTCTTTCCACACTCCGCAGAACAGGAAGAGAGAGAGGCGCACAGGAGAGCTCTCAGGCCGCTCTCCACTGGGCAGTGCCAGCTTGCTGCCTATTCTACAAAGCCCTGCAGATGGGTGGGAGCTCCTTGCCAGTGGCTTCTGGGAACATGGTGACTGACTGACGGACTGAATGACTGACCGACTGACCTACCCTCACAGAATTCCTCCCAGCAGCCCAAGTCTTCCCATTTCTTTCCTCTCTTCAGGCTTATGAGTATTAAGGCAAGCACAGTAACTCACTTTCATTAAGTCTCCCTGTTAGCCTGGTGGCATTAAAACCCCAAACAGAACAAAACAAAAAACACGCAAGCTTGATGCTGAACTTTGGATCTGCCCAGAAGTAATAAACTCTGCAGAAGTAGTGATTTGGATTTTGGCAGGAAAGGCCAAATAAATATTGATATTGGATATTAAATATTGTAGAAGTAAGATATTAAATATTTTAAAGTGAGAAGGAAGCTGGGTATAGTGATACCCAGCACTGAGTGGCTGAGGCAGGCAGACAAGCCCA
This sequence comes from Octodon degus, assembly GCF_000260255.1. Taxonomy (NCBI): domain Eukaryota; kingdom Metazoa; phylum Chordata; class Mammalia; order Rodentia; family Octodontidae; genus Octodon; species Octodon degus. The sequence continues at coordinate 9,256,526 of NW_004524611.1, forward strand.
GCTTGTGAAACTCAGTGACTTAGCAAAACCCTGCTTCAAATTAAAACAGGGGCAGAAGGGCTGGTGAGATAGCTCAGCAGACTAAGCGCCTGCTTAGGCAAGCACACGGACCAGGGTTCAATCCCCAACAGCACTGCCACCCTCGCCTGCCGGGTACACTAAACTGGCCACCAAGGCTGGGCATGGTGGTGCACACCTGGAATCCCAGCACTGGGGAGGCTGAAAACAGGAGGATCACTGTGAGTCCAAGCTGCATAGAGACCCTGTATCAAATACATTAAAAAAAAAACAAACAACAACAACAACAAAAAAAACCAGGGGCAGAAGATGCAGCTCAGTGCAAGGGCCCTGGGCTCAGCCCCCTGGTGCAAAAGAGGGTGGGGAAGATGAGAGAAAGAGGAGGAGGAGGAGGAGGAGGAGGAGGAGGAGGGGGAGGAGAAGGAGGAGGAGGAGGAGGAGGAGGAGGAGGAAGAGGAGGAGGAGGAGGCGGGGAAGGGGAGGAGAAGGAGGGGGAGGGGGGGAACAGAGGCTGAACTCTTCTGAGCAGCCTGGACTATACTTTTGTAAGATCAATTCTCATTTCCTAGGAAGATCAAGCACTTGACAGCTTAATTTCTGCTCACTAAAGTAACTCCAGCTCTTAGGAAATTCCACCCTAAATTACTTCCTGGAGACAGAAAATAATGAGATAAGAAAGATCGGCAGTAAAAATAATTAGAACTTCATCTTGTGGGTGTGACTGCCTCATGGACTACACTTGCATTTGTCTGTTGTTAAAGATGAGCGATGAGCAATCCTTGCTCTAATGCAGGGCTCTTCACTTGGTATTTGAGGAAAACGTGAAGTGTTTTTTACCTGGCGAGCAAGACTGTGTGTGAGCCCAAATTAATACTTTTCCTCTAATCAGACTGACATTTGCAAAGTCTGCTAACAACTCAGGGAAGACACGGAGCTGCTGACTCTGGGTGTGGTGCATCGAGGAGCCGAGTGAGTGGGAGGTAGCTGGTGAGCTAGGTGCACAATCTGGGCCACTCACTCAGGCTCTGCGGGTCCACGTGGCGCTAGGAATTCCAGGTAACTCCCAAGGGCTGCTGTGAGAGGCCCATTGCAGCCTCACATAACCTATATAAAGGGACCAGAACCCAGTTTGGCTCAGAGCAAGTACTGGATGGCTACCATCACTATGGGCTGAGACACTTGAGCACACATGGATGATCATCCCTACAGACATGATCATGTCCCAGTCTGCAGGTACAATCCAGAATCGGGGCTACACAAGGTAAGTATTACAGCAGTCTGGTTTGCTCTTAGAAGTGTCCAGGTGTAAACAAATTATAGAGTCTATTAATCATCAGCAAAGAAATATGCGAGTGAAAGACACAGGAAAGGGGATAAGAGAAAGATACCAAAGAGTTTATTTGGCTCAGTAACTTGAAAGAGGTACAGGCTACATCTCACTTCAGAGACTAGAGGACAGCAAACGTGTAGGAAGGCCAGCAGGGATGGAAAAGGCAGGCATGTGACCATGGAGGCTGGCTGTGGAGGCTGGTAGGAGGCAGACCCAGGCCTGACTCCTCCATCTGTGTCGCTGGGGAGAAGGAACTGCAGCTCTGCCAGCGCAGGGGACCTAGGGGTGTGGGGAGCGAGGGTGGACCAGCGGCAGTGGTAGTGGGCAGCAGCTAACCGACACGGGCGGGGGAGGGGCACCAATGCCCGCTGCTCCCAGCGATGGCAAGTGTGGCTGGAGCGCAAGGGCACACCACACACCTCCACAAATCCTCAGTACAGCGATCTGTTTTTCTACCAGAACATTCAACAGATCCAGGGCAGGAATGGAGGAACTACTGCGACTGGATCTTTGCTGGGACTGGCACAGTGGGATGCCCAGGCACGAACAGCGGGGAGGGCGAGCTAAACAGAATTCCTTTTTAGGTTCTAAAACTTCAATGTAGTAGTTTTTTTAAGAAGGTGGGTTGTGGCTGGAGATACAGTGGTACAGTACATACTTGGCAGGTCCAACACCCTGGGTTCCAGCACCACCAAAAAGAAAAGAAAGATGACAAAGAAAGGTGGCTCAACAGCAATAGTTTGCCAAAATAGGTGTCACTGCCATGAGGCGGGTCAGTCTCTGAAGCTGACCAAGGTTAGGAGCAAGCTTGGGAGAAAACAAAGGTGGGCTGGGCTGCCAGGCTTGCCAAAGAACACGGAGCCAGGTGTGGCACTGCACGCCTGGAATCCCAGCACATGGGAGGCTGAGACAGGAGGATCACCTCAAGTGTGAGACCAGCCTGGACTACATAATGAGTTCAAGGCTGGTCTAAATTACACGGTAAGGTGTGGGGGAGATAGCTCAGTAGAATAAGTGCTTGCCTGGCAAGCACAAGGGCCTGAGTTCAACCCCCAATTCTGCCAATAAATAAATAAATAAATAAATAAATAAATAAATAAAATGGTAAGACCCTGTGTCAAAAAAAAAAAAAGGCAGAGGCAGCATGGCCTTAACCAGGGATGAGAGCGCTTTTTTACCCACCAGGTAGGAGATCCATTTCCTCACTCTGTCGCGTACAAATACACACACTATCAGAGGGTGCTTTGAAAAGTCAAGTGTCGCAGTTTAAGCAGTTTTAAATCTCACACACTCAACCATCCTTAAAATGAAGTGGCTGGGTGTCAGGACACTGAGAACAAGACTGTTACCACGGTGCTCAAGTGTCTCCTGGCCACAGCTGCAGAACCAGTATCTCCCCTCTGTGTAGGGTGCAGGAGTACGAGAAACTATGCTGTCAATACGAGGTACTGCATTCATCAAATTGACATTCCCCACACCCCACTGGACTGGGACGGCACAGGAGCCAAGACAACAAGCAGGAGACAGCGAGAAATCACTCTGCCCCTTGCCACTCACAGGACAATTTTCTCACAGGCAAAGGCCTACTCAGCCAGGCAAGGTGGTGCATACCTGCAATCCCAGCATGCTAGGAAGCAGAGACAGGAAGATGGCAAGATGGAGCCCAGCCTGTTTAACCGAGTAATTCAACCAAATGTGGTCTCAAAATAATTTTATTTTGGGTTTTTTTGTTTTGTTTTTTTTTTTTTGGTGGAACTAGGGATTGAACTCAGGCCCTTGCGCTTGCCAGGGAAGCGCTTATTCCACTGAGCCATCTCCCAGGCCCTCAAAATAATTTTAAAAGGATGGAGGATCTAGCTCAGTGCAGAAGACTTGGGGTCCAACCCCCAGTATGACAAAAAACAAAAACAAAAAAAAATCCTTATGTAGCTAAGCTACAGTATGAATCCAACAAGTCAATGTGTGCTCCTGGCACTCCAGGCACTCCCCAGATGTGAACACTCTCCTGCAGATTATCTAATCATGCCAAATGAGGAGGAAGGTCGAGCAGGAGCCAGGCTTCCCTTTCTTTCTACAATCAAGTCTCTAATCTCTGGTTATAACCTAATTTCCAGGGTTCAAGATAACATTCAGAATGTTACATTTTAATTCCTTGGTCCAATAATGGTTAATTATATTCCTATTGTGTACAAAGAACCCTCTGTTCACCGTGGGAGGCAACAGGGTGGAAGGTCGCATATCCAGAGGGAGGGAAGAGGACATGTACAATTCAGGGCAGCAGGCAGGATGCAGAGGTGTCATCACAGAGCTTCATGCCTCGGGAAGGTGGGCGGCACCCTGGTGGGTGAGGCATTGGAGCAGAGCTGTGCAGGACAAGAAGAATGAATTTACAGGCACACTTGTGTGCACGAGCTCACTGGTGGTGTTCTTTCAATAGCATTCTAACCTTTAGACATTTTGTCCCTTCCATTAAAAATACCAACCGTGTAAGAAAGGCTCAAGGAGTTTTCAAAAATCTACTGTGGGGAAAAAATGCAGAGAAGTATATGGGATATTTATAAAATCTGGTAGGGTGTCAATTTCTTTCTCTGAAAACTTACAATTAAAAGGAAAAGAAGAGTTTGTCTTGCCTTTCCTGTGATTGTATTTGAAGGTAAGCAGGGAATTACTTGATGAGAAGTCTGCTAAACAGCAGAATTTCAGTCAATAAATAGGGAATACTGGGAGAAAAATCTCCCTTCTGTCTCCTCTAATGAAATACTGACTTTGACAAGCACCACCAATACATGTTAGCAGTACACGAAAGGTTGATGGAGAAGTTCCCAATGCAGGTATCAGGTTGGTATAATCTCAACTTACTACATGATTTGGGCATCACTAGAATCCATACATCTATGTGCTGTGTGGATAGGAAGCAACATGAAGCTCACTGCAGTTGCTATGAAGTTTTTTTACCAGAAAGTTTAATCAAAACTCCAGGCTCAACTTGCATTCACTGGAAATGAGAGGGATAGAAGAACAAGCTAAATGACTCCATGAGTGCTTCCAGAGTGTGGCATGGTCTACAGCGCAGCTGAGCTGGTTCCTGCAACAAGTCAATGACTTGAAAGAACTAAGGGGCTTAGAGGAGGGTGGACCACTCTGTTTAAGACACAAGTATGTGTCCCTTGTACTCTGATGTGAGCAGTTCTAAAATGACACTTCTATGACAATCATGGGGATAGGGTTATGGCTAAGTATCAGATCACATTGAGGAATACTGTATATTTTGCTAATGACACAATGTGATTATTTAAGAAAACATTTTAAAAATAGATGTACTCTAAAGTATTCAGCAAAGTGACACTATATCTGACAAATGCTCTAAAATATTTCAACAGCAGCCAGGCATAGAAACACACATCTATAATACCAGCACTGTGGGAGACTGATGCAGAATCACAGCCCAGACAAATAAATACCAAGTTGGGAAGACCCTGTTTCAAAGTAAAGAATTTAAAAAAGGGTTAGGAATGTGGCTTAACAAGAAGGTCCTAGGTCCAAACTTCAGTACCACACACAAACAACCCCAAAGTTCTTTAGTAATAGAGAAAAACAGGGGGTGACCTCTCCAGAGCTTTTTATCATCCAAACGTAACTGAAGCAAAAGGTTGGTATATACAAACTTTAAAAAATGGGCATATATGGGGTTTACTTTTATGTTCTGTGTTCAGTGAGGCTCTTCTTTTTCTTCTTCTTCCTCCTCCTCCTCCTCCTCCTCCTCCTCCTCCTCTTACTTCTCCTCCTTCCCATTCCCCTTCCTCTTTGTCTCCTTTTTGTGATACCAGGGATCAAACGAGCTTACGCCACTGAGCTGTCTTCCCGACCCTCCCAGTTTCTGAAAAGCTCCTGATTCAAGATGAAATTAAACTCACTTTCTTGTGCAAATTGTTTTGGTAAAGGCACTTATATTTGGGAAGTTTCAAGAGCTAGAAATGTACGACTTGCCTAACATGCATGAGGCCCCATGTTGAATTCCCAGTGCAGTCAGAAAAATGAAACTAAAACAAAACAAAAATTATCTTGAATTCACATTACAAAGTTTTAATTTGTCAATTCCAGAATGGTGTAGGAGACCAGAAACATCAGAAATCTTACTACCTGTTAAAGACTCAAATTTCTGAGCCCTACCCGAGAATGAGAACTGTCTGATGATGGGACCCAGCAATCTGCTTTAACACATTTTCTAGATTAATAATTCTGATGCAGGCTGAAATTTGAGAATCACTAGCTCCAACACAGCTAGTCTTGCAAGATGCTATTGTTGAAGGATTTCTATAAAAGCTTTACTATTTAGGGGAGAAGTTTCTTTGGGGATCACATGGTGGTGGTGGTGGGTGTTTCAATCTAACAGACATCATGTTACAACCTTTAGCCCTTGCAATATTTCATATGGAAGGGGAAACTACTTCAAAATATTACTGTTAGTCTACAGTCCTGGATAGCGCAGTGTAATTAAGACCTGAAAGAGTACTTAAGTTACAAAACAGTTATGTATGCTCACCGCCCATTTGCCCAGAACACGTGCATTTTATATTGTGGTAACTTTTCATACACGTGGCAGACGGGTATCTGTAATGCAGTGCCTGTCCAGCAGGAACCAGACAGAACAATTCATCTTGAGAAGCAGTTGAGTAAGTTAGCTGAGGTCATAGTTTCAAATCTCATTCAGCTCAGTACAGTCCTCATGAAAGGCCTGGCATCTGCGACCCACCCCATACAAGGTAGGACTGTTCACAAGGATGGGGAGTGGAAAGGCTGGAAATCTGTGAGTAGTAGGACCACTGAATCCAACAGTAGGTACACAGAGTCACTTTAAACAGATCATGTATACCTGACATCTAAAACAAGAACATGGGCTGGGAGGAGGGCTTGGCAGTTTAAGCACCTGCCTGGCAAGCGCAGGGACCTGAGTTTGAGCCCGGTACTGTATGCCATGCTGGTCCTGGAACCCTAGGTGTGCTGTGCCATCCTGGGAACCAGACATGGTGGCACACACCTGTAATCCCAGCACTGGGGAGGCTGAGACAGGAGGATTACTAAGAATCCAAGCTGTGTAGTGAGACCTAGTATCAATAAATGATAATTATTAAAAGAAAAACACAACACAACAAAATAAAGCAGAGGGGACAACCACTCGGACCCACCTCCTGTCCCTCTCTCGGACAAGAGCTTTCTTTCCCTCAATAAATATATTCTGATCAAAAAATAAATACATGAATAAATAAATAAAGCAAAGCAAAACAGGCTGTCCAACAACACACAGCCTAATACACTGCTGGAGATGGCGGGGATTTTACAGCATGAGTCCATATGTCACCTGAGCATTTACAAAACCCTCATTGCTAGTATGCTGTTCCTTGTATCCACACCAGCAGTCTGCTTCAGAATTACCTAGAAGCTTGTTAAAAGTATCCATTGAGCCCTGTCCCTGAAGTTGCCAGTTTGGCAAGCCTGGGAAGGGTCCCTGAGATTCTGCACAGTTAACTACATCTCAGGGGATACTGACACTGCTAATCCAGGGGCAGAACTGCAGAACCACTGGTCTAGACCCACTTCGCCGCCTGAATGCTACCCTACTCTTTTTAGTGGCGAGTTCCTCAGCAGCAGCTCTGTCTTGCCCTGGTTCTACAGAAGCGAGTACTGGACCAGGAGGCCCCATAACACCCAGGGAGAAAGGAACAGGGTGTTTCAGTTGTTAACTTCCAGGCACACTAGATAATACGTCTGCTGTTCTTTCTCAAAGAAGCTTAAAGGATTAGCAGAAAAAACCTGGGGAAAGCATATGTGAGTGTGTATGTGTTATGGCCAGTTTCTGTCACAAATGTGAAAGGTCACCAGCACTTGGAAACCCTCTCCACAGTGAGCCCCACCTGCTGCCAAACGCAGCCCCCGCCTGCCTGCCTCCAGCCCTCCCGACTCGACGGTGTCAGCTGTTCACCTGTATGGAAATGACAGCCGCTTGTCACACTCTACATGAGAGGCCTCACTTGCAGCAGTAACTAGCATGCCATTTCTAAAGCTGTCATTCTCTGGTGTCAGCACAACCTGCTGTTCAAAGATTTGCTCTGACACGAACCAGGCAGCGCTGTGACTGTTATTGTCGTGGACTCTTCTGTGCTCCGACACCGATGGCAGCTGCTCGGTGCCCAGGGTTTGTTTCACCCAATTATTTGTTTGTCACTTGGAAGCCCAGGATGTCGAGCAGGTATTGGGGAGGTATTTTTGGCCTGATGCACAGGCAGAAAGCATAATGAGGCCCTCAGGTGAAGGTCTATTGTGTCAGTTAGATGCAAGGATGATGTGCAGTGGAGGCGCCTGAGTAGCAATTAGGAGATTTGAATAAGATAAGATACCTGGCAGGGTGCTGAGAAGGCGCAGAAAGTCGGCCTTAACTTTTAAAAGGCCAAAAAACCCTCGGTGTAGGCAGTTTTCAAGTTCATCTGGGAGCTCACATAGGAGGAGGAAGTGTGAGAACAGCCTTTGCTCCAACAGAGGCCTTGAGAAGGAAAGAAGGCTGGAGCTAAGCTTCTGCCAGACCCCACCGGAAGGTGTACTTTGGGGTGGGGCTGAGGCTGTGGCCAAAGGTTAATGGGTCATTTTGGGCAAAGCTGCTGTTCAAGAGGCAACAGGCCAGGATGGAGATGGACAGCCACCCCCTACCCGTTAGCCCTGAGCGCCTACCTCCGTGGGAGTCTCTCCTTCCCCCAGGAGCATACGCCAAGTTTATCTGATGTCTAGCATCTTGGGAAGAGACCCACTATACAGGGCAATTTGATCCCACAGCCAAATGAAGAAGCAACAAACCCCCACAGAAGTGAGTCTGTAACCCGTTAATATTCCACCAAGGCACACGTTTCCTGGCTCCTAAGCCAGGAATTTCCTTTCTAAGGGTCTCACTCTCATCTTGATGACCTTCCTCTTTGTAGTTCTCAAACTCAGGAAGTGCAGCAGTCCAGATAGGCATCTCCCCAAATCTAGATACACACCATGGATCAGGTGATAATGGAGCTAACCCAGCTCCTCCTTGAATACACTCATAATTGTAGCTGTGGGACCTACTGGGGACTGTCAAGATAGTCAAAGGAAACCTTTTTTGTTACTCTAAAACTTTCTTCTGATGGCAGAACAATGTAGGTGAAGCTAAAATCCATCGAACATCCAATGCGGTTTTGAGGCAACCAAGTTAATTATTACCCTCACCTTCCTCCAAAGAGAAGCAGAAGTTAGATGGTTCAGTCAAGAAGACCTGCATTACCTTTTGAGGAATCAGCTCTGATGAATGGCCTGGTGTATAAGATTGGGCCAGCAGGGCTGGTGAGATGGCTCAGTGGTCTAAAGCACCTAATTAGAACAAGCTTAGCAAAGCACAGGGACCGCAGGTTCAATCCCCCAGCACCACCTGCCAGCTAACCCCACCCCTTGGTGGGCTGAGCTGGCCACACACACATAAATAAACAAAATTCTAAAAAAAATTGTCTGATACAAAATAATGCTTTTAAAGATTGGGCCAGCAGCTTAAGACCCATGGGAGGTGGCGACGTGATCTAGACAGTCTGTCCAAGACTCATTGGAACTGGGTAGTTAAATGAGTCATCTCCCAGACAAGCTGCCCTGGGGGCCTCTTAGGCAAGGAGCTGCCATTCCTCCCTTAGGGAACCTGTGGTAATCCCTGCCTAGGAAATGGTCAGATTGACCAACAATCATTCCACTTGAGAAGAGAAATCAAGTACAAAGGAAGCCTGCACCTAACTACTTCCATATGCACAGGGGTTTTATGAACACTGACTAAGCAGATAAAACACTTCTTTTAACAGCACCCAAGATGTGGACAGGAGAGAAGGAAGACTCTGAACTGTTATTCTTTTTTTTTTTTAAATTTATTTTTATTTATTACATTTATTTATTGTGTGTGTGTGTGTGTGTGTGTGTGTGGCCAGCTCAGTCCACCAGAGGGCGGGGCTGGCTGGCATGTGGTGCTGGAGGATCGAACCGAGGTCCCTGTGCTTTGCCAAGCTTGTTTCAAGTAGGTGCTTTAGACCACTGAGCCATCTCTCCAGCCCCATGAACTGTTATTCTTAATCTGGGGTTCAGGCTTGATAGTGTTTGAATTGAAGACGCTCACTCTCTTTTTCTCCTCCCTCACAGCTAAGGCTCAATGACCTCCTCCCATGTCCGAGGTCTTTCTAACAGAGAAGCAATCTCTCTCGCGGAGAAGGGAGGCCAATTTGTTCACCATTTCAGGACAGAAGTTTGCTATGGGCTCCTTTCCAAGGCAAGCATTCCCAGCCTCATTTCTAGCCCTCTGGGAAAATATATGCCCTCTGCAGAACTTCTGCTTCCCAGAGGCCTAGGAGTAGTGCTAAAGGAACCTGTGGCACATGCGTGCTGTCCTGTTGTCCTTTTAAGACAAAGGGTGTTAATGTATAAGTTGGTTTTTCTTCACTAAAACCTCAGTATTCAGGTTAAATTGCTGCACTGCACTTTGTGAGATATAAATGAGTCTGGGGTTGCACTTTGGCACTAGGTCTCTAAAGCTTCGCCATCTCTACCCTAGAGCATCCTACCACAAACGGGCCTGGAGACACTGAGTCCCAGAGTCCACCCTACTTTAGGAAACTATGTCAGATGTTCTGATTTGCTCAAGGTCTTAAGAAGCCACACCCCACACACATGCACACAAAAAGAAACCAGGCAGGGCATGAGCCTGAGGTTTCTCTCCCACACACTCCTTGTAACACAAGACTTTAAGCAATGAACTCTAACTGGAAAAAAAAGAAAAGAGGTTGTATACTAGGGTACCATATGGATCTTTATAATGCTCCCAGAATCTCTGCAATGGTTTTGTTAGTGAATTTAATAATAACATTTTTTTAAAGGGAAAACTCAAAGGTGTAGGTTTTAGTGTGAGGCTACGCACTCCGCTGTCTACTGAGGGCTGCTCTACCGGTTGGCTGACTCTTTGGAGGTCACCTTCGATTAGCTTTTCCTCTACAGAAGTCTAAAGGCTATTTTTAAAATAGTACTTGCCTTCTTTGCAATCAGTATATATATACTGTGGCAAAGTATATCGTTGAAACATTTTCTTTGACCTGCGCATGGTGGTCCACACATGCTAATCCCAAGGTTCCGGGAGGCTAAGGCAGAAGGAGTGCTCCTGAGCCCAGCCCTGGCAACTCAGTGACACAGCGAAGCTGCCTCCAAAAAAGGAAAGGAAAAAAAAAAAATTGAACTGGGCATGTAGCACCACGTGAGGCCTTGAGGGTCATCCCCAGTACCTGTTTAAAAAAACAAAACGGGCCGGGGAGATGGCTCAGTAGAACAAGCACTTGCCTGGCAAAAGTGCAAGGGCCTGAGTTCAATCCCTGGTTCTGCAAAAAGCAAACAAGCAAGCAAACAAAAAACCACAAAATTTCTTTCAGTATCATTAAATTCTCTTTATGCTGGCCATAGCCGGTGATTGTTTGCTATTGTATCTCCAAGGCCTTATTATGTGGTCAGTGCTCAACAACTGTTAAACAGGAGTTACTACTAAGAATATGGCTTCTACTTAAAGCCAACCGAAGAAACACAGAGAACAAGCTCAGGTAGACACCATTATGTATCCACTAACACATCCCGTTTTATAGGAAGAGTCCTTGGTGAACCCAAGGGTTTGGAAGAGGTTTAAAGACAAAGATGCTTTGAGAAGAAGTCCAGCAGGAGCAGGGCTTTCCAGGAAGGGAGGTTCACTAGAGAAAGCCCTTTCCTGCTCATAAACTGATAATGAGAAAATGATGTCAGCTTGGCTAAACTTAGGTTTCAGTGTTACTCTGCAGAGAGATGTGAAAGGTGATAGATAAGAGGGGGAAAATGTTTTCCAAGTGGCTTTTAAAGGTATCCAAATATAACTGCCTCCCACATCAGTCTATTAACAGGCACACTTGAGACATTTCCCTCTTCAAAAGGACTCTTAGAAAAGCAATGATGAGCTCTCCACATCCTCTTTCTACCAGAAGGTTTATGAGGGTCAGGGAGGCCGACCTGGACGCCCACACACACACATCACTCTCTATGAACAGCACTGCCTGCTCCTGCAGAGATCTGTGCCCAGTGTGTATGTCCTTGGTTGCTAGGGAAATGTCCCTGTTTGAAAATCCCAACTAATTACTAATGAAATTTGGGTGAAAAGTAAAGATCAGTTCATGGAAAGGCACAGCAAGGGGCATGGACAACAGTGCATAAACAAGCACGGTCCGATGAGGGCACCTGGGAGTGCCCTGCTGGGACACAGTGGCATGACAGTTTGGGTCACATCTGATCAAATAATGCAAGACAGCCTGGGATGCTGGATGTAGGAAAGTCCTGATGAGAACTTGCATCAACAACGCACAGCGACCACTGGCCTGCAGAGGGAATAGACTCTCGGGAAAATGCAAGGAGAAAAGTCAAAGGGGGACCCTTGTGTGTCTGGGGTTCTTTGCCAGTGTGTTCCCATGGCACTTGGTTCCCCAAATCCCAGTCACGGCACCCGGCTTTGTGTCCCTTCCCTATTTCATTCTCCACCACATCCCGCAGGACCTGGCTTAGGTGTGGCTGTAACGAGTGCCTGCCTTGGGGTTGGCTGCAATTAGCTCCCCCAGCACCAAGCTGCGTCACCTCGGGCAAGTTAACCTTTGTGAGCCTCAGTTTCCTGATTTGAACAGTGAGTGAATGACACATAAATTGCCTTCAAAAATACCTGGTAAAAAACAGGTCCTCACTAAGTACTAGGCTTTCATATGTAATTTTAGTTTGCTGGCATACATGTAGAGATGCTAGTTCTAAATTATTTTTTGAAACAGAAGAGTTACTATGAAGATTAGATGGTGTATATAAAATACTCAGCTCTATGTTTAATTAGACCAAAGTACAGAGTAAGGTAGTACACTTCATATACAATTGTTTCTCATAGCAACTTGTGAGAGAGGCTGGTTGGATTGTTACCATTTCACAGAGGAAAGAACTGGTGCCAATTCAAGTAGCCCCAAATTCCATAAGTAGCAAGCGAGGCAGCCAAGACTCAAGCCCGTACCCATGTGAGTCTCAAACCCGAAGTCCAGGCCTTGACTGAACACCACACCACACGCTGCCACGCTGAAGCAGTTCTTCTGTGGTGGATCCTGCATGCTTCCTCAAATGAATTATGCAGAGCCCACACATCTGATCAGTCCAACAATTACTCTTTTCAGATACAGGAAGTCATTTCTGCATTCTAAAGCAGCTTTTCCATTAGTCCCTCAAAGCCAGCAATAAGCTAAACCAGGTAAAGAATAAGGAAGCAATTAATTTCTTGAGGACTTAACTGATCTAACTTAATAGGGACTAAGCAAATGGCAGCTGGTGAAGTAGGTCTCTAACAGAAAAGCCTAGCTGATTTTATCACCTAGGCTTTGCAAACCACTCCCATCTGTTTGCATTAACACAAGGGCAAGGAGCTTTAGGAATGGACCTGTGGCAGACTATCTCTCGTGTTCAGTATTTATTTTCCACCTTCCCAGGCCCAAACCTGTGGATCCCACTTGCAATGCAAGGTCCTGTGGGAGGAGCTTTCTTCCTCTCCCATTGATGGCAGCTCTGATCAAATGACTTGCTCCAGCCAATGAGCTGGCTGCACGAATCACCCACCCCATTCAAGCTGAAACTTGAAAGAGCAGTCTGCACATCTGGCTGTTCTTGCCCCTCTCATGGACGGAGACTCCTTTAGCTGAGTTCCCAGAGTAAAGAAAGACAAGAAAAGCATCCGCACACCTAGGGCTGACACCCACTGTGAGTCCTTCAAGGTTGTAACACACTGAGCTCTTCTGCCACTGAAGCAACACTGTACAGAAACAGACTAACGGACGCCTTACTAATTGATGTAGAAGGGCCAAGCCTTCCCTCAGGAACCAACATGCCCAGGTGTACACTGCTGCATACTGATAGATGGTTTCAACAGAAAAGCCACAGGACACAGTGGCTCTCCCCCGCAAACCGCACCAGCAGCGGCAGATTTATTTTCCAATGTTTGGATTCAGCTCTTGATAAGGCTTGCACAAATGGAAAGAGCTGCACACAACGCCCTGAGACACCTGCTGGAGCACCCCATGGGGACAGGCTTCTTCCTCTCCTATCTGCAGGCTTAGGGTGACAAAAAATCATTTCTAGGAGCAGAATTGGTGTCACAGCTCTTAGGAACAGCTTTCTTATAAATGAATCTCAGAATATTAATGTATGGACCACTCTATATATCAGGCCTTAGAATACACTCCCAGTTCATTCCAGCAAGAACTAATCAGTCAGTCTGTGGGGATGGGAATCAGATACGGAGAAGTGGGGGAAGTGGCAGAAAAACTGAATTTTGCCCCAGAATCTGGTTGGTTCATGAATTGAATTCTCTTCAATAGAGAGCTATTTCTACTTTTTAAAGTATACACGGGGCAAGTAGGTAGAAATGCTTTGATGTTAGCTCTGGGCTAAATAAAAGACAGCTGAGCAGGAGTTCAGGCACCATGAAATTAATAAAATCACTGTTGCACCAGCTCCACTAGAGGTTCAGGAATAAACCGGTAAAAACCCGAAATGCATAGAGCAGATTACTCAAGTGGGAATCAATCATTTTCTCCACTGGAGTTTCCCTGCATTTCCTTCTACAGTCTGTTCACTGGATTCATAAGTCACCAAAGTCGCTTCTGACACTGAGCACTGCACAGATTTCTCAGTAATTCAGACAAATTCTGTTTGTTAAATAAATTTCAGGCAAGAATGTATTTGACTTATGCTTGGGAAAGGAAAGAATTCTTATGTAAGCTGCAAAACAATAGAGTTTTATCTTATCTGAGGAACTTATTGCCACTTGCCTGTGTGTGTTTTACTGCCAAAATAAAATAAATTGAATCAGCTCACACATAGATAACATGCTCTTTCCTAACTCATACTAATTGCTTGGCTAATTGATGTTTGTTGAACTTTCTCCATTTCATTGAGTGATTAGGTACAAAGCTAACAGTTGACATCTGTAGGCGCTTAACTGGCGTCTGTAATTACTGTTAATGTTAAATAATTGTTAGTTAATTGGAGTGGTAACTGACTGAATGGAATCCAGATTGTGAAGCAAAAAGAAACCTAGTTAAATAAACATACATTTTCAGAGAAAACAACATTTTTCTGTAGTTGTCAGAAACTAGAAATACTCCAGAGGCCACAGGATAGCCACAGGCACGCTCCACGCAAGAAACCACATCTGGGCCTCACCCATGGCCTTGACAGTGTTCCCAGTGAGGAGGCCCTTTGTCCTTTAACTGTTCTCATTATAGTTCTCAAGGATGGAGATGATGGTTGTTAAATACATTACAACTGTCTATCGTGGGTGTCTATGACTCTCTAAGACATCCAAGCACTCCCCCACTGGCCACATGAAACACTACTTATAAATTGACTGAGGGAAGGCTGGGGAACATTCAAGCTTTTATGCCAATATTGCCAAATACAAAGAAAATTATTTCCAAGGATGCAGTAATCACCCAATAAAGTAAGCAAAGAAGGACTTTCTATTGGGCCCGGACACAGAGCAGCATCTGAACAGAGTAAAAGAATCTGTCTCACTGATCTGCTTCCATGGGACAACAGGGCGCTGCAGATCTGGGGCCCTGCTTTTCTGCCTTTTCTCTGGAAAAGTGGCAGTGTTGTCAACTTCAAACCCAAAGTCACCACTAAGACCATTTCAAGGGCTCAGAGTATGGTTTACCCCTTGTCTACTCCAGTGAGGGAGCCAATGTTTACCCACAATTCTCCCTCCACACACAGCCATGAGTTCGGCAAAACACCAGGTAGTAGACATTGGAAAAATACAACCAGAGGGAAACACTGTCTCACAACATGAAATATTTTTAGGCTCTTTTTAGTGGTTTCACACTAACAGCACAAGGCATCTGTTGCCAAGAATTCTCAAGAAATAATTCTATAGACCAGCTTCTGTACGTGAGAGTCAGCTTCTATAGGAAGGTCAATTTCCATAACAAAAGGAGCTGATTGCATGCTATTTGCAGTAGGGGGTGGGAGGAGGAATTGAACTGCTCACAACTCCTTTGTCTCCCATCAAGCACCAATTACCCTTCAATACTATTTAATTCTTCACACATCAGACAGCTCTCTCCTAAAAACCCAAGAAAATGCTCTGCCATAGTACCCCCCCAAAAAACAAATGCAGAGGGGAAAATATACTATTCCAGTTTCCCTTTATATGGGATTTAAGAGACAACAAAACACAGCTACCAATCTACAAGGCTGAGTGTACTCTAGTGCTCTCTGGGAACGTGCTTCCTATCATGTTTTTCCTACCAGGCCCAAAAAGCTACAAGGAACAGTAAACTGTTCTCTATATGTTCATTTAAAAAGGATTTTAAAGTCTTAACTAGTTTGTTGTTTGTTTTTTCAAAGAAAGCTATCGAACACTCAGCTGTATTATTTCTCTGCATGGAATTATTTTAGGGGAAAGATTTCTCAAAAGCCAATTGTGGTCTTGGTAATAGTCATTAAACCAAGGGATTCCCTCGTGTCTATCTAAATTGAACAAAAGAGGTAATACTGTTGCCATTACAGAATTTATGAGGCATCTAGTTACCAAACCAGCAGTACCTTTACATAACCTGTTTCTCACTTCCCTCCTCAGATCCCCGGCAATTTTTAGTTTGGTCTTCTTGCAAAGCTGTCAAAACCATACTACCCAAAGGACCCACTAACCCGTATGTTCCAACCAACACTTCTACATTTCCCACTAGAAATCCTCAGAACAAAATGAACTGCAAGAAGAGGCCAAGTGTGTTCCATGAGTATGCATGGAGAGGCCTAGAAGAGGCCACCATGAGCTCAAGGTGGCCCAAGAGCTCCATGTGGTGCTGCTCAGCATGGAGACTGAGTGTCTAGGACTCCTCATCAGGGCTGATCTGATGGGGGTGAAGTGGGCTCTTGTGGGAGAGGGAGGTCCTTTCCCCCATTTTCAAGAAGTACTGGGTGCTGACAGCAGGAGGAAGCAAAAATTGGAGGCCTCTTCCAACCTGGATTATTCCCCAGCCCAGTGCCTCAGAGATGCCAATCAGCTAGACACAGCTCTTCTACCAGCTAGCTCAGGAGGTTTTGCCCTGGGGTTGGACTCTAAGATTTGAGAAAAAAGTGAAGAAAAGAGGGGTGGGAAAGCCAGCCACCTGGTTAAAAAACAAAAACAAAAAACAAGCACACTTCCTGGCTGCTTGTAGCTTCTATCTGAGGTCTGCCTTAGTTGAGGATAAATCTTAAGAAGGCTCTGTGTCAAAAAGGGGCAAGAGTCTGGACCTCTTCTCTTCCCCTGGCCTCGCCCCCATGGTACATCATAAACAGAGGGCTCCACAGAACACCTGACCACTCCCCATAGGCCTTTCCTTTTCCTTCCTTCCTGCAAAAGTAACTCTTGTTCTGGAGCAGTCTAAGAGTTTGGGAAGATATTAATTATCTTGGTAGGATGGTTGTGTATAGCAAAGATACTGCTTTTCTGCACTTCAGTCTACACGCTGAGGTACCGATGAGCAAGGGGATCTAGAGTAGATAAGATGTGGAAAGGACTGCTGGCCACACTGAACTAACTAGAAAGGTCCTTTGAAAGAAAACACACCAGAATTTGAGGTGCAGACCCTGTTGCTCTTACAGCAGGATATCCAACTAAACAGGGACAATAAGTTAGTCAGTCTCTCTTTCTCTCTGCTTCTGTCTCAGTGGGAAAATTAATTTTTTCTTTAGCAGATGGTTGAGTCACAAAGACAGAAGGATTCATAAAACTCACATGAACATCCTGTAAACATTTAAACACATAAAGATTAAATAAGGCAACCATGACCTTGATTAAAGTTAAAATATTGTTTTAATGCCTATAGTACTAATCCTGGCAATTTGGAGATGCAGCACCCAGTTCTCTAGGGGTGTGGCATGCATGCCTAAGAGCACCTGCTGTTTAATCAAAGTTGTTTTAAAACAGGGAATAAAAGGAACCAAAAGAAAGTGACATTGCAGACCACCTAAACAGGAGACCTTCCTAGTTCTCCATTCAATCAGATGGACTTCACAGGACAGCAAGAGTCAAAATAAAATCAATAGGTAAATTATAGAAAACAGTCATTGTGCCCACTCTGCTGCAAGCCCTGCCTTTCGGCAATTCACAGTTTTATCCCAACAGCGACGTTGGCCCAGGCCTAGGCTCTGTTACCAGTGAAAATTCTGACAGAAAGAGGCTAAATGACTTGTTCCAGCTCACGAGCAGCTGATGGGGCTTGAGCCACTGCCCCTGTTCTTTCAGCCTGCAGCTCCACAGCCGCACCATGAAGACCAACATCAAAGCCACCCCTAAGCCCTCACTATGACCAGACCAGCGTGTGAGATTAGCACTGCCCTCCCATGGTGAAACTTTATGGACCAGATCTGCTGCCACCAGGCTCAGCAGCATAATCTCGCCAGCAGCTTAAAGCCACGCTTCTCTAAGGCCAGGATACTGCCAGAGTCCTGCGAGGCAGAGGTGACATGTACTTTGAAGCACCTGGAGGTGGGGGGGGGTATGCGTGTCATCTCCTACACACTCTTGTTAGACTGTTTAATAAGCTACGGCTTTGAAGACTTTCCCAGCAGTGTTTGTTACCTGGTGTAAATTTGCCCTTTCTTGTGATGCTTTTTATTGCTCTTGGCTAAAGACACTGGGCCAAGACAGGAGACCTGACTTTCACGCAGGCAGGCTGCTTTGCGGGAGAACTTGAACTTGATGTGTGTGGAGCTGACAGTTCCTTGAAGGCCTTGTCAACCATCCATCCAGTAAATACTGCCACTACCCAGAGTAAAACCAGACCCCAAACCACAAGCACATAACGAGACACTGCACCTGTCTTGAAGCAATTATTGACATTATCGCTGTACAATGAATCCTTTTTTGAAGCTGTTTTCCTGATATTTAACAGTTGAATACTAATCCCCTTAACAAAACTATCCCAAAGCTTTTCCCTCCAACCTGCTCCCCACCCCTAATCTCTTCGGGGAGGGGCGCTGGGTACCAGGCCGTCCATTTGGCAGCACCTGGATTTGTACTGATCCTGGCCCTTGTCATTCATGTTACCAACAGGAATTAGCATAAGGCATTAAGGGGAAACTCTGGTGGAGAAAAGAAAGGCCATTCTGATGGAAATAAGGGCCAAAGGAATAATCTGCCATCAACTAAAATGCTTATTTGTGTATAGTTTCCCAAGCAAAGCTTAGAAAAAGCCTATGTTGATTTTAGTGTACACAAAGAAACCTTAATCCTTTCAAGGCAACTAAATCACCCCAGAAAAGCAGCTCAGAAGAAAAGGCACCCTGTGTGTGTTGGGGGGGGGGGGGGGTAACTATTCACAACCAAATAGATGCCACAAATCACACGCTGTAAGTAAACAAAAATAAGAATGTAGAAACGTTTGATTGGAAACCTGAGGGGGCAAGGGAGGCAGGCAGGGACAGGCAGAGGGGAAGGGCTCATCAGTCACTCTCTAGCACCCTGAAGAGGCTGGCAGGGGAGCGGAGGCCCAGGGCAGGTCCCAGAGCCAGGCTGAGCCCAGGACAGGAACACATTCCAAAGCTTTTTATAGTAAATGAGGGGGGAGAAAAAAGAAAGAAAGAGAAAAGACACAGTTCTATGTGGCTGGAGGTCCTGAGGGTCACCAATCACAGAAGCCCTGCTTTTGGTGACCTGTGCTGGCTCAGCCTCCCTTCCGGTTAGCCTTCTTTCTCACACAGGTATTCGCTCTACCTTCTACAATCCTCTATCTTCTACAATCCTCTTCCAGCATTGAAATGAGCAGTAAACAATTATGCATTTTTACACACAAGCGCTGGATGCTATGAACTGCACATATCTTCTTTTATTAGGCTTTTAGCATCATGGATAACAAATTTATACAAACTTTTAGTCCATCAAAAAATATGATGAAATATAAAACTGGAATTCTATTATGCAATAAAAAGAGGATAAAATTCAGTATGATAGTAATTCAGAGAGTAACAGCAATAAACACATGCCCCTCTAGGGAACTCTCAACATTACGTACTATTTAAAATTGCATTCTAAAATAATCTGGGAGTGCCAAATAACTGTACCTTCACTAACCAGCTCGCAAACCCGCGAGCCAAGGTGACAAGAGGCTGTGGAAATGGTTATATTTCATGTTACGAGGACCCAACTTAGTCCAAGTGCTACCAAGCAGTCTGCATGTAACCCAGAAAAAAGATGACCATAGGGAGTACATCGTCTTCATTTAGTAATTACCCTGCAAGGTCCTAAATCTGGTTGCATAGTGGAAAGGCAAAGATTAGTTTATATAATTTATACCTTTCAAATTATACACCTTTCAAAGCCGGTAATTAGAGACTCCCCTAAATTTCATTATTTCCAACAATACTGCTATAAACGAAAACTGCCAAGAAACCTATTGGCCATGATTTAGGGTAAGTCTGCCCTTAATGTACTGCTATATCATTAGCCTCTCTTACTCTACATGGAGGTCTGGAAGAAATTAATGGCATAGGGCATCTTTAAATCCTGCCCTCTTGCTCATTTATTAACTTTACAGGAAGCCCACGGCAGAGTACGGCTTGGTTTATGGCCATAACACGGGGAATACTAAACACGCGCTCGTTCTTAGGGTCCCCGGTGCACGCTGACCTGACGACTTTCAGCCCTCCCACTGCTGGGTGGCTGGTCAGAACAATCCTGTGAGCGCATTCTGGGAGTCATTCTTCTCCATTACAGCTTTTACGTTCCCTCACAGTCACACAGGAAGCAGTGATTTGTCAGTCAAATCAATTTAAATAAGGATTCGGCATGTCCTTTTAAAATAAACTTTTTCTATGTTCACAAAAGCATTCTGATTCTGTCCCATGCAAAAGCGCTACATGTGAAGAGTGGTTCCAGAATGAAAAGAAAAAGGCCACATTTTGTTTTGTTTTCCTCCTGACAGAGACAGTATGACTAATACTATTAAACACTACTCAGAAGAATTAAGAGGTCTTACCTTTGTTTACAATAACAGTGTTGAAGAGCTTTTCAGAGCTGGCATCTGATGCCTGAAAAAGAAGAGGAGGAAACAGTGTTATGATGGTCATTGATATTGTAAGCCCATCATAATTACTATTATTTTTGAGTCAGTTTACTACATTTTAGGAAAGCTGTAATTTTTCCAAATCATCCATAAGGTGGTGCTAGTTGACCGCTCGAGAGAGACCTGCAGTGCAGCAATTTGCTGGAGGAAAAAAATCTGATTTTAAATATGTCCTTATTAGATACAATATCTGTGCAAAATGTATTTCGGAGATGATACACAAAGCGATTCCACTCATTTTCATGATTTTCCAATTTCACTGACAGATCATTATTTTGGAAATGGTGTTTTTGTGCGTGGCATTTGCAGACGTGCCTATTTTTCAATTTTCTTCCATGAATCAGAAATGCCTATTATGTAGTGCTAAGCTTTTCCTCCCTAAAGTGTCAACCAGTACTGTCAGATATTAATTTTTTTAAGACTCATGTAGTGACCCTAAAGATCCCTGTCTCTTACAATAACCAGGATGACCTTGGTATTGAAATAGATGTACGCTGACCTGCCCAAACCGTCACCAGCATCATTTCCTTTTCATTTTCTAGAGATCATGCCTGCTAATTATTACAGTGGCCCAAGGAAAGTGAAATAAGCCTGTTTAAATAGCAAAACTAAAGCCAATTTAAATTATACACTACTGTTCTGGAAAATAAACATTAACTCGGTTTACTGGAAATGCTATAACATTTCAGAAGCACTGAATATTTCTAAGACTTGAAAAATTAAAAATTTATTCACCTCACAATACACAGTAATTTACGAATGCGCCTGCATCTAAAGTTATAATTGTCTGCCCATATGTATCCTGTTTTTCTGTGTAAACACTGTGAGAAATCACTTGTCTTGCACACTTTAGAGAGGTGCATATTCTGACAATGCAAAGCATAGAATGCAGAATAAATATGGAAGAAAGAAACATAGGAAGTAGGGGGAAGGGGAAGCCTGAAGAATAGCACATTCTGACACTGCCTTTTGGGGACAAAGAAGATATTCTACTTAGTTCTTTTAACGTTACACTGACAAAGATGAAATATTCCTGTGTATATCTGGAGGACATAGTCTAGTTCTCAATGCAAGTGATATAAAAAGGCATAAAATATCCTTTCTATGGCTGGGTTCCCTTTAATTCTTCTATGGGGTGGCTCAAAAGATTTAGGTGATCGAGGGGGAAAATGATGTTCAAAATAAGTACCCAAATGTATATACTTATACATATATAGCTGAAAATCCTAGATTTTTCTTTCTCCGCAGTAATAAAATATACACTCAGAGCCTTTCTGATGCCTCAAAACTAAATATTATAGTAGCTTTTCATAAAAAGGTACTGCCAAAAAAAGTACTGCATGGGGAGGGAGAAACAATTTACACATCAAACAGATGATAAATACTGAGTAATAAAAGTGACAATTACATGAACGGTGGTTATGTTGAAATGAGATTTCTAGGCATGTGAGTTTCCCAGGTAAAAACTTAGCAATAGCAGTGTTTCTTTTTGCTATCCTTCAACAAAAAAGTGTCTTAGCTTGTCTTGGAATTCTCTTGATGTTACACTTGTGCCTTAAAAAATAAACTGAAGTCGACTTTTTAAAAGGAAAAAAAAAATTATTAAAGCATTTTACCAACTGCAGAACCCCTGCAAATTTTGAGGTTATATATTAAAGTGAGTTTAACTGTCTCCAAGTAGGAGGTTTTCCTTCGCACTAGGTGTGCACGCTGAAAGCACCCATGTGGGTGAGCAGGCCCGATGGTTCTTCCTTCAGACCTTCCTGGGGACCTGCATCTTTTGTGGGCTCCGCTGCATCGTACAAACCATTCTGTGATCCTCTTGTCTGAACCAAACTTGAGGAAATGGTTATTATGATGCCAACTGTAAGTTACTAAGGAAATCTGCCTGGCAGGTTATTCAGAAAGGTTTAGGAGAGTACGCGTTCTAATAAACGTCTTTCCACTCTTGAATTCCCTGATACGTGTCACAAAGCCTCAAATGGTAACTGGGCCAAGAGGTGTCTCAAAAAGGCCTCCGGGGAACCTCCCCCCCCACCCCCCCGCCCCCGCCAAGATGATGATCGAAATGGGATTCTCGATAATCAAAAGGATTCTGGATCCCTCTTCCTCCCATGCAGGCTGTTAAACCTGCGGCAGACCACTCTCCTACAAAGTCGGGGGGGGGGGGGGGGAAGCGTCTTAGCCAAACTCCTAAATGAGAATCACGGGAGTATTCTTCGCCTTTCTTCAAGAACTTTCACTTACCACTACTTTAAAAGCATTTGTACAAATGTGCTTTGGCTCCTTGCATCTTAATCTCGGAGACGTTTTCATTTTAGGCACTTTTACAAATGTATGCATTTCCCTCCATCACCACCATCATTTCCTGGCCTTTTTTTCTTTCTTTTTATAATCAGACCGGTTCAGCGTGGTGAGCTGAGAGCAGCCGGCGAGTGCAGTCTTCCCTCTCTCCAACTACACTACCTTTCTTCGCACGCCAGACTTTAATCTCTCACTCGCCATTTCTTTTTCTTTCTCCATCGCTCGGTTTTGGGAAGTAAGAGCACGAAGAGACTGAACCCAAAAATGACAGAAAAACAGGTTTCTTTGGGACTTATTATGTGGGAGAAAGGGGCATTTTTTCCTTAATATTAAAAGATTACTAGAAGCCGTAGTTGGTTTTAAGGAAAAGTTAAACAAGTCAACCACATCAGATGAGCGAAGGCGGAGGACGACGAGAAAAACGAATACAAGCCTTCTGCGCGCACCGCGGGGAGCTGGAGGCTCGAGCTTCTCCGGGTCCACTCCAAGTCCCTCCCGACTCTGACCTCGGGGCCGCCCTCCGCAGCACTTCGGCGGGGAGAGCGACTTTCGAGCAAGCAGGGAGAGGGAAACCTCTCGGAAACTTAAGCGCGAGTTCTTCACCCGCCGCAACTGTGAGCCCGCGGTTCTTGCGCTTCCCCGGCACCGCTTGCAGGCGCGGACCGCGATCTGGCTCCATAAAGTAGGCCCCGAAAGGGCAGCGCAGCCGGCTCGGACCCGGTCAGGGAGCCCCGGCTACACTCCGCGGGGAGCTCGCCGCGGCCCCCCGCCCTGCCGTCCCCACAACGCCGCTCCCGGGCCGAGCCCCGGCGGCCAAGCAGGAAAGTACAAAGGCGGCGATGGGGCGGGGTGGGGGCCAAGGGGGAGGGGGATGGCGGAGGGGCTCGGGCGCCAGACGCCGTCAGTCCGCCCCTGCCACCCCTGCCCGCGGGCCCGGCCGCCGCAACAAAAGACCCCCGACCAGGCCGCCTCCCTTCCGACCGCCGGCGACGGCGGGCGCGAGAGCCGCGCCCCCAGAGCTGCATTACCTGGTCGCGAGGGGTTCGGCGGCGCTGTCAGCCCCAAGTTCATGGTTGGAGTGCTTAGTAAGGGCTCCCGATGCGCGATCGTCAAGAGGCCAGGAGAGCAAACACCGAAAACACACGCAGAGAAAACGCCCAACTCCAACCCGGCTCTGTCCGCGAGTCACTCCGCTGCTCGCTCGCCAAAGTCTGAAAGAGGAGCCACGCGAACCAGATCCAAGCCGGGCGGCAGCCTTCGGGGCGGCGGAAACCGCGCGGCGCGCCTCCAGCGCGGCCGGGTCCCGGCGGGGGACGCGCTCGCTCGCTGCCTCCCGGCTCCT
>NW_004524611.1:9281339-9297044 GCF_000260255.1 Octodon degus
CCCCTCCCGCCCCTCCTCTCGGCCCCGGCGCCGGGTCGGCCCCGCCGAGGCGCAGTCCCCGGGCGCGACACCGACAGCTGTGCTCCCCCTCGCGGCCCAGCCCCTGGGTCCCCATGGCTGCTCCCCGGCGGGCGGGCGCGGCGGGAACTGCCGAAGCTCCGTGCCCTTTCCGCAGACGCCGCTGCCAAGACTGGGCCGCGGCAGAGAAAGGCCACGAGGCTCGCAGCCCGGGGTTGCCTGACTAGGCCGGTCGCCGGTAAAGGGCAGCTTCTGCGGGCGGAAATGGGGGCGCAATGGGAAATCACACGTAAAAGTCTGGCACTTAGTAGGTGCTCCGTACAAAATAACAATTACAACGTTGAACATGGGGGCGGGGACCAGAGGCCACGTATTGGAACAAAAAGGTTTTAATCAGAACTATCCCGCCACACCAGAGAATGATCACTCAGGTTTCATGAATAACACTCATCATTTACAAATCCTCCCCTCCTCCCAAGTCCTCAAATCATCGGACATCAGTACACCTCGCATCCACAAAATAGGAGCCTGTTGGTTCCCTTGGCAACCATCAGACACAGAGAATAAAAGTAATGCCAAAGCTTCACTCTATGGGCAGCAGCGGATCCATCTATCATCACTGCGTCCCCCGGAGCCCAGCGCAGTGCGAGAAGGCGCGGTGCCCACAGACCCGGCCCTCTGCCTCCCTCTGAGCGCCCACTCACCCGAAACACACCAGCTGCCCCTCTGGCCGGCCGCTGGGGCCCCGCTGAGGAACGCTGGCCTCCTCACTCGCTATCCTGACCACAGCGGCCAGGACAAGGTACCAGGCGCGCAGGGGTGAGGAAACTGGCTGAAAACATCTGAGGTTTTAATTCTACACCTGCAGTTTGGGGGTAGGCAGTCTCTCCTGGTGCACAAGAAAAGCTGCTTCAATTTCCCCAGCTCAAGCAAGATGCAGAGCAACCGGGAGGGGCCAGGAGAGACAGGCACCCAGGAGGGGTTGAAGAGCAGCCTTTGGCTCCCTAGTTCCTTGGTATGCCACTGTTACCTGGCACTTGGCTGGGAGAGAAGAAAGGAGCAGGCTTGGGCAGGAGAGCTGTACTCCACCTACAAAGGGCATCTGCGTTGAAGGAATGATGTCCACTCCTCACCTCCTGAAAGTTGCATATCCACCACTGGTGGATTTCATGGTGCTCTTGCAAAACCTCTCAAGCCCTCACCTCCTTAATAAAATTAATTTTGGAAATAAATGGCTTTCTCTCTCTAGCCTCATCCTTTCCCAAACTGATAGCACCATAAAGTATGAGGTGTTTTCCTACAATAGGTAAGGGTGACATTTCTCTACTCCAGACAAATGAGAAGAAAAGGCACCTCAGGAGGTGCAACTTTGGAGACAGAGTTTTCCATACGCTGATGAGGTGTCCCCAAAACCAGACGAGGCCCTTAAGCTAGGGGGCATTCATTCTGAAGCTGTTTCTGTAATACCAGGATAGCTCAGAGGCAAACATTACATTTTCTAGAAAAGATATTAAAATGTTGTTTCTTTTGGAGCAATCCAAATGGATGGCTCTAATAAGATCAGGGAGAAATTGCCAGATCTCTGGCTAGGCCCCTTACAGGATAAACTGAGATGTCAAATGTATAGGCAGCTTAGCTGACCAATTGAAATAGCCAGGACACTTGTATCAGTCAGCATTCCCGACGCTCACCATGTTTTCAAAGCTTATCAGAGGTTAGGCCTCCGATGACGGCCTGGGCCAGATCTGCATGTGCTCCTGTATCCTGATTATTGTAATTGGGAGGAACCACTTAAGCCAATAGCCAAGTGCGCAGAGAATCAATAGGATGCAGCTGTCACATTCAGGCCTGCTCACCCTGCTCCAGTCCACCTCTACTCACTTTGCTACATGTCTCAACCTCTCTCCAGAGATGGGAGTCAGGTCCACTCTGACTGGGTCCCAGACTGCTGTTTCCCCTGCTTTCTGGAAGGCATGGATCAATGTCAAAATGGCAGGGGAATAGGTACGGTATAACATCAGAAGGAGAAAAAGGGGTGAAAGAAAAAATCTGGAGAATCAACTTATTAGATGGATGAATCTTGGCCAAGGAATTGACTTTCAAGAATTAGGAAAGTGTGTGTGTGTGTGTGTGTGTGTGTGTGTGTGTGTGTGTGTGTGTGTGGTGTTACTAGGGATCCAACCTAGGGCTTTGCAACATGCTAGGCAAGTGTCCTAACCTCTGAGCTATACTGATTACCAGTCAAAGTCTGGAAGCCACCCTTTCTGTTGTAGTCAGTGGTTTAACACAGTAAATACTCATGGTTTCTGAAATCCACCTTCAGCCTCTGAACCAGATCTAAGGAGAGCAAGCCCAGAAAGCGGCACAGTAACAAGAAGACAGCAAGACTGCAGGCTCAATGGTCTTTTCAGTGCTGGATTTATTACTTTAGAAGCCTTTCAAATATGTGGCCAAATGCCTAGCCAAGTTTGTGATGAATCAACTAAAAGAATTTTAAAGCTAAATTAAAATAGCATCATCTTCTTAAGATTAAAATAATTAAATTAAAATATAGAGTATCTAAATGAAAATAGACTATCTTACTGAAGATAAAGATGAACTAGATTTTAAAAGCAATAGAAGTTCTAAATTAGTCAAAATGGCCAAATTGAACAGCTTGAAATGTGAATTCTTATGTAATTTGTAACATAAATGACCAGACTTACACTAAATGTATTTTGGGGAAAATATTCCTTAAAAATTCTAACCTCGGGATGACAATAAGGGGATCAATGTGATACAAAATATCTTATATGCATTGAAACCCAATTAAAAAATTCTGGGCTCCTGTTGGGCATTTTATACAAAAAAGTTTATTAATTTCTTTGTGTTTCCCTTTAGAAATATAATGAACTTCAAGCACCCCACGGAGTGCATGCTGGATGATTTGTACAGTGGGTTAAAGGAAGGGGAAGTCTACAGAAATCTCTTCAAGCTTTCCATTCCAAGTTATGGAGTAGTTGGACAGAAGCACTGAAGGAGAGTGATAACATGTAAGTTTGTTCCCTAGTTAGCCTTGGGAAGGATGTCACCTCAGTGGCTTATTTCTGGGACTCCAGGAGGTTCAATTCTTTTTAAAGTCTGAAGGCCTCCAATCCCTGAAAAACCTGTTTCCAATTGTTCTTCAGGTTGAGGTTACAAGCTGGAACTCTGGAATGAACATCTGGTTGACATTATGTCACTTCTAGCCCAAAGATCTAGCAAATCTTTTCACTCTCTGTGTCTCAGTTTCTTCATCTATAGAAGATAACAACAGCACCTATCTTCACAGGACCATTGGTAGTAATTATGCCTAACAGTACATGGGATATAGGTGTGGGGGGTTGTGATTCAGGATTACAGCTTTTGATTACT
Source organism: Octodon degus (assembly GCF_000260255.1). Taxonomy (NCBI): domain Eukaryota; kingdom Metazoa; phylum Chordata; class Mammalia; order Rodentia; family Octodontidae; genus Octodon; species Octodon degus. The sequence continues at coordinate 9,284,751 of NW_004524611.1, forward strand.
GTGGATACACACACACACACACACAAACACACACACACACACACACACACACACAAACACACACACACACACATATTTTGGTAGGGCCACAATGTCCGTAGTCATGCCCTCTATTGGATTGTATTAATAGAGATAACTACAATAAGAATCGAAATTGCCAGGTATAGTGGCACTTGCCTGTAATTCCAGCACTTGGGACACTGAGGTAGTTAGATTGCCACCAGTCCAAGGCCAGCTATGCTACAAAGTGAGCTTAAGGCCAGACTGAAATACATAATAAGACCCTATCCCTCTCTAAAACAAAACAAATGAAAAAGAAAATAACTGCATGAACATCAAAAAAGATAAGGATCCTCCCAAGCCTTGTACCACCTCCATAGAAAGTGATGTTTACACAGGCACTAGTGCAAAACGTCGGATAGCCTGACATCAGATAGCCTGAGTCCCATACTAAGGGTGGAGGGATGGCACTTCCCAATGGATTGATTAGAACATCTGATCCTAAATCAAGCACAGTGTTGTCAGAGCTTGCCAGGCTTCAGGATGTGATCAACTTCCTCACATTGAGGCTTTGACCTCTTAAACACAGATTAGCAGGCATCCCAATTATATCATATTGACATGTTAAATTGTAATTTCATTTTAAAAGGCCTGCCTTATTTTGCCTACAACTACAAAAAATGGATTCTCACTGGTACATAGTCTTGTTTTGTTTTTTCCGCTTTTCTCCATGTGGACTATCCACCACCTCAATCTGGTTTCAGATTTGACAGAATGAGAATGATGCCTCAGTGGCCTTGTTCACATCTCAGCCATGGCAGCAGCAGTGTATGCAACAGATACAGATCGAGAGTCAGGGCCTAGCACGTCCTAGCAAGCAGTGAGGGCGTGATCTTAGTGTATTGCTGTGCCCAGCCTCTTTCTGAATCCCCCCAGTTTCTGGCAGACAGAATCCCGATCTTGGAATCTGCTCACACTCTGTGTGCCCAACATGGTAGTAAGAGGCCCAGCTCAGTGGATACATGAGACAGAATGAGTAGGGAGCTGAGATGTCTGCAGCGCACTAGTAAAGCCCCTAGTTTGCGTGTAACTGGCAAGGTACAGGGATGCAGGGCATAAGACAACGGCCTGGAGCCCAGAAGGGCATCCACTGTCTCGGGCTCTCACTGCGCCTACTCGTGGCAGGTGGCCAGGAGCTGCAGTGTGGGCAACTCAAATCCACAGGAGGTAGGGATGCCCCCGTCTGTGAGGCCATCCTGCTTTGTGCTTCTGCCACTTCCTGACACTCCATTCAGTGCCAGGGATCACAATTCTTCCTGGGTCCTGGGGATTTCTCCAGTGTGGACCAATTCCCTTTAGATTGTGGGCCTGGATTTCCTCCTTCAGTAATGCCAGCCCGGTCACTCACATGTAGCCCCAAATCCCTCTGCCCAGATCCCCATCCCTTCTGAAAGGGTGATTTTTAAAACAGGAGCTTCATTACTTATCACGCTGGAAGGAGGCTGCCATCGCTCATGTTCTTACGTTGTAAAGCAAAAGCCTCTACTATTATACGCCTGTGTCGCTACCATTGATCACGGGCCTGCAACAAGAGGGAAGTAAATAAGCTGAGCCGAGTTGGTTTATGATGCACACTACTGAGACGCAGGGGGGAATAAATATTTTCCAAGTGTAGAAGTCAAGAAAAAGAATTTTACTTTCAAACTTCGGAGTGTACTATAAACTACAAAAGGGGGAAAGTATAAGCAAGAAGATATACAATATATCTTACTTAACCACCAAATCTACATTAAAATATTAACATTCAAAATTTGACAACCCCACAAAGAAAGGGAGTGAAAAATAGAAATGAATTTAGTTCTACTCTTGTTACCCACCTGGCTATGGGAACCTCATGTGGCTCTTCACAGAAGGGCATATGATGCGAACTGTGAGGCCTCACTATGCCCCCCGGCATGTCTTTCTGGGTTACCCTGTCCTTTGTGCACTCCTCTATCACACTATGCGACGCTGATGCTGATGGTTTGGTTCACAAGACGCTTGATGTGGAGTCCCGGCTTCTTTGAGCACTGTAATGCTCCAGGTATTCGTCCTGCCTCAGTTACCCTCTGCTCCTCAATATCTACCTGGTTCCCCCCATTCCACATGGAGATGGGGACAGAGCAGGGGTGGAAAAGGTGATAAGTAAAAGGTGATTGGAACAGTGTCTGAATGGGCTAAAAGATGACGGGTCAGTGAAAATGAGATGTGTAAATAATTCACTGAAGATGATATATGAAGCATTTTCTTAGGTTGTCTTTGTCTACAGTATCTCAGCATCTAATTCTCGAGCGAGTTTATCGGATTTTAAAGTTCATGGGTTCTGGTCTGGTGCCTAGGAGAGTGAAGCTAGCCGAGTATATGTTTGAACCTGGACTGTATCAAGGTAGCTGGTTGATCTTTTGAGTAGTTACATAACTTTGTAAAGCCTCATTTTGCCTGAAACATGGAGCTTGTAACAGCTTTTAACTCTCACAGAATATTGCACAAGCACTAAATCAAGTAACACACAGCATAACGCATGGCACAATGTTCAACACATAGCAACCTACTCGATAAAGAATTTTTCCTCTGCTCTTTTTGCCAGCATACCTGACATGAAGGGCCACTAAACTGGGGCCAACTATTTCCACGTTTGGGGGACAAGTGAGAGGTTGTTAATAGTGGTTAAAAGTTCAGCCACTAATGAAAGAACCAAGGGCTTTAAATCCTAGCTCATCTTCCACTTTCGCAAACTACTCAAGTGGGGGTGGACAGATGGGTTTGATATCTCTAGATCTGTTTCTTTATCTGTGAAACAGGGTAATAACAATACCTAGTTGGTGGCAACTGTTGTGTGGGTTTAATAAGTTAATATATGTCTAGCGCTTGCAACAATGCCCTATCTTCATCAGCAGTTACAAGTTACCTAGCAGTAGGTTTACTTGCAGTACGACTGATTTAAAAGCACCCCACTCAGCTTTATCAATGGAGTTTGTCAGGCACCACCCTTTAGGGGACAACAAAAAGGGCCTGTCTGGCAATGTGAGAGCAGTGGCCTTCCTGTGCTTTCTGCTGGATGACTGAGGCCAACCGAAGGAGAATGGGGAGCTTGCCATGAGCGAGGGAGGAAGGGGGGAGGGCTGTCAGGTGAGATGGAGCTGGGCTGCTGCTCACACAGGGGGCAGGAGCTGGCAGTGTTCCTCCCGGGCATGGTATGGCTCTTGGGAGTGTTGGCTCAGCAGGGAAGAGAGTCCCTACAGGTGCTGGTAAACTGTGTGGTTCAACAGATGTGCCATCTGAAGCCACAGCTATGGAAAACTTGAGGGTGTTGGGCATTTGCTCCTGGTTTATTGTTTTTGAAAATTATGCTAAAATGCAATTAAATTGCATTTACCCCCTTCAGATTAAAACTCCTTTTTCTCCAATTCCAGGGAGAAAGATATTCTTGAGTAGCACATCAATACTGAAAGAGATATCACCTTGTCTGAGCACCTCGCCCATGCTTACCATTAAAGACACCACGCCATATACCTAGTTACATTTTCACTTCAGTTTTTCAACTGAGGATAAACTTTATCTGTATCTAAATTAAGGACCCAAATTTGTAGCTTTGGTTACTCTCCAGGAATTGCTACTCTAGGACTGTTGCTAGTCTATGACTGGGTCAAAGTTGAAATAGGGTCCTAATCATTGGTTCAGTGCCTTGAAACAGAAAGAAGGCAAACCAACCAACACACCAGCAAAACCTAGGCCAAGAGAAGGGCACGTCCATAAATTATGTGTGATGGTACCATTTACTGATGCTAAAACTCAGTGTAGGATTGAAAACATTCTGCCATATGTGCCTATAGTAGCATACTTTTTCCAAAACTGCTTGCAGTTATGACATCATTTGCCCTAAGTGAATCTTGTGAGGCACATACTATGAGGCTAACGTTGCTGTATTCTCCTTATTTCAGACAAAGGGATTGATACAAAACATAAGAAAGCCTGGGTCACAGAGAAGTCACTTACAGAATGATTTTACCAACTATGCCCAGTGCCTTTTCAGTTAGAACCTAACTACCAGGGCTGGGGAGATAGCTCAGCAGTCTAAATGCCTTCCTGACAAGCACAAGGACCCGAATTTGATCCCCTGTAATGACTGCATGGTGCGCTGGCCCCCAGAACCCTGGGTGTGCTGTGCTGCCCCTGGAACTGGGCATGGTGGCACACTACTGTAAATCCCAGTGCTAGGGAAGCTGAGACAGGAGGATCACTATGAGTCTGAGCTACATAGTAAGACCTCGTGTCAAATAAATAAATAAATAAATAAAATAAAACCTAACTCCCATCGTCAGTGTTGGGTAACCTTTGGTTTATCACTCCACTGGCCACATTTGTTCTGCTGTCTAATGTCTAGAGAGATTTCAGGATCTGAGAGCTGTCTCTACACCATGTAAACCCCACCAGGGCTGAAAGAGCACCGACATGCTGCGGAACGGCAGCCAGCTGTGCCTTGATCCACCTTCCACTGCACAAACTTCCCTCCAAGGTTTTACTATCTTTTTCTGGAAACATTTATCTGAAAGCAGTCATCTTTAGGGCATTACACATTCTGTTCCTGTGCTTGTTCTAATAGACATTAGTCTAACAAGGTTTTCATGGAAAGCCTCATTATCAAATATCTTGATCCTAAACATTCATTTTCCAGAGTTCTCATTGGGCAAAAAATAAGACATATGCTTCCAGCAGTTTGGAGACTCATACAGCTAAACAATATTCTGTGTTTTCACTCTTGTTCAGGCCTTAGTTTTTCTCTTGTCTCTTCCATGCTATTAAAATGGAGCAGGAAACTCTAAAATGGCTGCCAGCCTCCATCCGGAGGGCTTCATGGCTCAAAGAAGATACTTTGCAAATCATCAACTGCTACACAGGTGCAGCTGTTCTGCTCATAGGCCACTGTTGTAAGTCGGGGCAACCCTGTGGGCTTACGGAGACCTGCCAGCTCCTCTCTGGCCCTAGATAATTTCCGTTTGCTGATGACGGCTGTAAATTAGACTAAAACTTTTTTCTGCTTCAAACTAGCTTTTCTTGAAGGTTCCCTGAGAGAAATACAGTCAAGACAATATAGAATATGTGCCTATGTCACCACTACACACTGTCATTCCTTCAGGGGTACACATTCACTTTGTGGTAACAAGACTCTGCTGTGGAGGGTAGTCTGTGGATTCAGTCACTTGAGGGCCAGACTATGATGTGATCACACACACACACACACACACACACACACCCCTCACCTCTACCACTGTCACTCCCCTTGGCATCTTGTATGGTATTCTCATGCCTTTACATGTAGGAGACAGCATCAATAAACTGGTCAGATCAACAAGTTAATGAGCAAACAACCAGATCTCTGCCAACTAAAATAGAAGTGAATGATGGCATTATTTCAAATATAAATGAAACTAAACTGTAAAGTCATCGCCACCAGCTTTTGGATTTCATAGAATACAGGAACCTACAAAGCTAAGAACTGGGAACAGATAAGTTCTCTTGAAAATGATAGCAACTGAAATACCACATCAACCATTGTGGTCACTAGTCTCTAAATACAGCCCCTGACAATGCTTCCTGTGTATGCCATTCTCCCAGGAACCTATGTGCTGGCCTCTAGGCTGGATCTGTGACTTTTGGCCGACAGAATATGGAGGAAATAGTATTCTGAAACCTCAGAGCTCAGGTAGTAAGAATGCTTGGCAACTTCTGTTTCCTTGCGCTTGGAATCCATGTTGTACGGAAGCCCAAGTAGCCCAAAGAGGCAAGCAGGCCTCAGGCCCAAAGAAAGCCCTGGCTGAATTCCCAGTTGACAGCCTCCTAACAGAAGCTATCTTGGGTGTGGCTTCTGTAGATCCAGCTGAGGTCACTTTCTGCAAACCTTGTGGAACAAGGAGGAGTCCTTTCTGCATAGCTCAGTCTACAGTGTAACACTGCAAACACACAACTGCTTTAAAATCTGTGCTTGGTTGCAAAGCAATCCAAACTGAAACAACCATCTGGGTCTGCAACAGTGAGACAAGGGGAGAGGACAGCAGTGCCAGGAAGAAGAGCGTCCAGGTTGCCTGGCAGTCCTGCCTTTCCAATGGCAAGGGGCAGAAAGACCACCACAAAAGGAAAGATGAGTAACAGCCACAGCAACAACAAAAAATCCTGAAGTCAGGTCGGCTAAGTCACTTAACACTTCCTCAACTGAGATAAGAAAAATCTTTGCTAAAATAAGAGAAAGTTTTCTATTTGACAAAGTAGAGGAAATACAACGATATTAATGAAAGAATAAATCTGGTTTTCCCCTTTTCTTTTGGAGGCTGGAAATGTTTGCAAAACTAAAAAGTCTTTGGTAAAATCCCTTCTTTTATCTAAAACAGATTGCAGTTGTAAGCCCGGCCCCATAAACTGCAGGTTCAAAGGAACCTGAAACTGAATTAGCATAAAATCTGGAGTTCTCATTTCCACCAAATGCGCAGCTGCCATCTGACAGCCATTCTATGATTTTGCTTTCAAATAGAAACTGAAAGTAGCTGAGGTGGCACAGGCCATGGGCGCTATGCTTCCATTCCTCATTTCTTTCCAGGCACTTGTCTCAGATTCTGCAGAATCTGAGTCCTACCCAAAGTCCTAAACCTTTAGTTACCAAAGGAAGATATCTCTGGGAACCATGTGGCCACTTGCCTACCAAGACCTGTGAGGGGATGTGCCCCAAAGCCATGTTCTAAAGTACATTCATGAGGGAGGAGGAGGAGCAGGAGGAAAAAGAGGAGGAGGAGAAGGAGGAAGAGGAAGAGAAGGCAAAGGAGGAGGAGGAGGAAGAGGAAGGGAAGGTAGAGGAGGAGGAGGAGGAGAAAGAGGCTGGGGTAGCGGAGGAGGAGGAGGCAGAAGAGAAGGAGGAAGAGGAGGAGGAAGAGGAGAAGGAGGAGGAGAGGAGGAGGAGGAGGAAGAAGAGGAAGGAGGAGAAGGAGAAGAAGGAGAAGGAGGAGGAGGAGGAGGAGAAGGAGAAGGAGAAGGAGGAGGAGAAGGAAAAGGAGAAGGAGAAGGAGAAGAAGGAGAAGGAAAAGGAGAAGAGCTACTGAGATAGAATCTGTTGGGAATATACTGGTCAGAGGACAGCGAACACCCTTCATCCTTTCCTAGATTTTTGCATTACAAATGCCAATGCCCACCCTGGGATACACTAAAATTTAAACACCAGCAAGTATGTTGATTCACTGAATACTACCTCAGTTTTTTCCTCAGGTCCTGACAGCCCTAAGCAACTACATTTAATTCTCTCAAAGCAAAGGGAGCTGCCTTGCCTACTGTTGAAATATCACCCCCTCTGGGACAAAAAGTTACACTTCTCTGTATAGAAAAGGACAAAAATTTGATAATAGGTAGCTGATGTCCCTGAGCAGTAGAAGCACTGGAAGAGGATTTTCTCACCCCCAGCAGGGAGGGTAGAACTACCCAGAGCCATCCTAAACCTCCTCCTCTGAGTCCCCATATAATGGACTGAATGAACTCAAGTGACAGCTGGTGGGGGTGGCCTCAATAGCACATGAAAAGCAGGCTGCAGCCCCACAGGGAGACACAGCCTTCTCCTCCCCTTCATGAACGCTTCCTGCGGGGCCTGCCTGATTCTCCCACCCACCATGCCCCACCCAGGCCATCTGCTCCCCAACTAAGGCACTGATGTTAAGTTAACGTCAGGCACTCAGGCGAGACATGGGGAGGGGCCTGTGCCATCCAGTATGGGAGGCTGCCTCTGCCCTTGGGAATTTCAAGAAACTCACAAGGAATCGGAACTCCCCTTGCTTTCACTGGGGTTTGTACCTCCTTTGAAGTTCCTCTACTGTTCATGTACAACTTTTCATATTCTCCAGGAGACAAAAAAAAAAAAAAAAATACAGCGAGCATCTGGTATTTACACAGAATCTTAGAGGGAGTTGATGGATTTAATTAAAAGTGTTAGTAAAACAGGAAAATTGTAGCCAGGCTTTCAAATAGCCACTCGCCTATAACTAACAAGACTTTTCTTTGTGCCACTGGTAAGGAATGCTACTTATTTTCCTGCCAATGCGTTTTCTTGGGGGAAGAAAAAGGTTTGTAAAAATACAGTAGCTGGCTGGTAGCTTTTATTTTAATTTATGATGTCCATCGTATACAAAGATCAAGCTGCAAACAATATTCCACCAGGCAGTGTGCTTTGGGCTGCTTTTCCATTAGCAAGGTGGCAGTGGGTTTTCTCTCAGCTACCTGTGCTCAGTGTGCTGACAACATGCATTTGCGACATGACTGGCTAACTTTAAGGTGCAACACGAGGCCAGAAAGATGAATGCGAATAACTGGCCTGTACGGCGATTACAGAACTGACCCAGTCTCATTAGCAGCTAACTCGGGAACTTTTAAAAAATTGTTTTCATTACTATTGTAGACCATTACAAAGAAGACGAGGGCCTGAAGGAGGAACCAACTGCATTAGCGAGGCCAAGAGATGGGGGTTCTAGAACAGGTCCAGTGCCCACTAGTTGTGATTTTTGGTGAGTCATTTACTTCATCTTTCCTTCACCATTAAAATGCATCTGGGCTGGTCTCTCTCTAGCTCATGACATCTTGTGACATTCTGTGATGCAGTACTTAGTTTATACACAAAGAATGTTCTCTGTGCTGCAAAAGAAATATTTTCCCCTTTCCATTTTCTTGATGTTTATGTGATCAATTTCTAAGAAGGGCATCCTGTTCAATTCACCTTTTCTGCCCCCCGCCTGCTGCCCAGCTTGCTTGGAATTTCCTAGTAAATCAGAGAAGTGTCAGAGGCATGTGGCAGTTTGCATTTAATCTTTCCAACTGGCGAGGGCAGTTCAGCTTCCTCATCACAACCGTCAAGGCCCAAGTGCGTCTCTGGGGCTCCACGGCGCTGTCACTTGGTACTACAGGCCCATTAAACACATTTGTCAGCTTTGTGCTTTAAAAACAAAACTAAAAGGGTAAACGTGTCATCACGCACTTTTTAATCTGAAAACCACAAGGGAAGGACTTCACAAAGAAAGAAAGAAAAAAAAAAAAAAAAAACCATGCATACCCTCCCCGAATCCACACAAGCCAGCACACTGTTAAATTCTAAGCCGAGCTTTGTCTTTGTAGGCCAATCCTAGCCAAGGAAATGTGCAGACCACATTGGGAACCGACTCAGTCATTCCTGACTTCTTGACAATCAAATAAAACAATAAATAGCCTGAACTGTGCTTGAAGGGAGAGGACCACATGTATTTCCTCTCAGGATTTTTTTTCCCCCAACATGAAAGTTTGGCTTGAAAAGAGCTTATTGTACAGACACATGTGGCCTCAATAGGATAGATCTTTAACTGATGAGACGGATTCCAGATTCAAGCACACAATATCAGGATTTAAACCCCTAGAATTCGGTAATGGAAAGTTTGGGTCATATTAAGGGCTGTTGGATCCAGGGAGAAGATTTAGTCTTAAATTAGCCTCTTGAGAAGGCTGAACATCCCCCTAAGAAGCACCATATGTCTCAAATTGTACCCCTTTCCTTCTCCTCTTGGCACTCCCCGCTTTGACAGACCAGAAAATTCCTGGCTGCAGACCCTTTTCCTGTGTGTTGATGGTTGATTCTTACTTGCAGGATGACTGGGTTCTTTCGTGTTGTTTATCTGTTAATGTTTTCCTCCAACTTTGTAATTTGCAAAATCTCAAACTTAATAGGAAAGACTAAAGATGGCATGGCTGATACCCACAGCCTTTCACTCACAGTCCTCACTTGGTAGCTTCCTGTGACTTTTCCTTGAAACTGTACCCATTACCCTTGAACTGTATCCATTTCCTATCCACCCACTCAGTGTTCGTATGGGAGGTAGGCAAATTCTCTGAACTTTCCTTCTAGCATTTTCCTTGCGATTGCCAACCTGATGGGTCAGCATTCTCAAGACTTGGCCTGGGACTGATTTATGAGTGGACAGGATTCCTATGCTCTGAAACCCCACACATGTGCCCTGACAGAGTCCTGCGCAGCGCCGCTCATCTCTCCTGTGTTCCCTGCCTCCAGAGCAGTGATAACTCAGCTTAGCTGGGGCCTCTTGGAAGTCCTTCTGGGCTTGCTGGTCAACCAGTAATAAAATGTTTACTAATTAGGGGGAAGAGAAGGGTCTGCTTCCGTGGGGAGTTAAAAGTACTTACTGGCTCCAGCACAGAGGCTTGCTCTGGATATTAGCATTCAGCTGACCAAAAAAAAAAAAAGTAGTATTTCCCTATTTTCTGTCTCTGCTTTCTCATTATAGAGTAGAAAATATAATGCACCTATTTCACCTCTATGGATTAAATTAGCTAGAACAGCACCTGGCACAGAGCAAGTACTCAATAAATATACCTGTTATTGTTATCATTAGTATGCCTTGTATGTCTCACTCCTCTGGTACCACTTTTGAGGAGAGCCCAGGGGCGACACATGATTTGGATTTGCACTTGGCCATGTAAGCCTCTTAACCTCATCTAAGCCTCCTGTGCCCCCTCGAGTGGCTAGGGGAAGGAGCTATGGAAAAGGGGTGTGACGGGAAACACTGGCAGGAGAGGAGCCGGGGAACGACAAACGCTTTGTAAGTACTGCTGGTTGAGGATTAAGGAAAGACAGGTGGGTAGGCTACTTGGAGTGGGGGCCTTCGGTGAGCAGCAAGAGAAGTATTGTCTGAGAATCAGGTGACAGACAGACTACATATTAAAAGTAAGTAGCTGAAGTGGTAACAAAACAGAGGCCCAACATACAGAGTGTTTCTCAAAGGTCAAATGGAGAAGAACTCGCAGGGAATGGAAGGCACACATTTAGGTGAAGTCTGTGAGTCAGTTCTGAGCTGGCTGCAGTCAACAGCAGGGACATGACACCCCACATAGCCAACAGCCCATGCAGTGATGCTCTCGCTGTCTTTCCCTCTTTCTCTTTCACAGGATCAACCTTTGATGCCGAGTCAAGAGTAAAGAACCCAAATGCCACTTGGTTCACAGACCACTCTGCCCATGGGAAAAGAAAGAAAACACCAGCAGAAGGAAGCCTTTATGGCCTGATGGTAGTTCAAAAACCCGGATGCAAATCTGGCCACACACCCTGCGGCTCCACACAGGTTTCCCTTGAATCTGGTGGGCCATGACTGCATCTATTCTATGGTAGAGGGTCTCCATGGGCTTTGCTTAGGCTAGGTTAGAAGAAGGCTGGGAACATATCCCTTGGGAAACTCCTCCAGAACCCAGCTGCCATTCTGTGAAAAGCCCAAGCCACATGGGAAAGACATGCGGAAATGCCCCGGTGGACAGTCCCAGCTCAGCTCAGCCGGGAGCTGGCCTTGCCCCAGTGGCTCATGAGTGAGCAAGAGTCTTCAGGTGATCCCAGCTCCCAGCTACTCAAGTCACCCCGACAAGCGGCCATGCCACATGCTCTCCAAATTCCTCAACCATCAAATTAGGAGCAGGAGAGAGGGCCTCTGGTTTGATACCACTAAGGGTTGCAGCAGAGAACTGAACCAAACACTTGCTAAATACGGATTTTCTGCTTTATCTTGCACATTCTCCATAATGAAGCTGTTCATTTTGGAGGCAATTTCCATGACTGGTGAGGGGAGGGAGGCAGGAGAGATTAATTTGAAATATTTCTGCAGTACAGACCACAGCTGACATGCAGTAAGAAGCTTAATAATGGGACAGAGATTGCCAATAGAATCACAGGGTGCATGAGGTACATCCAGTCACAAGCCAGAAGCTCTTGCTGTGTTGCTTTTTAAAAGAAATCAACAAATGCAAAAGAACTTGATAAATACTTTCCATAACAAAACACAATTGGTTGCAATGGGATCCTGCGCTGTTCCTCATTAGTTACCCTTCGCTAGTCAGACAAGCTCCGTATCTCGCGGAAATCCACCGTGGATTCTTTCTAGTTTGTTGGGGAATGTGACTATACATTTCCTTTCCACTGCATGCTTTCTTGAGTCTGCTTTTAAATCTACCGTACATGCTTAGCTCCCTCTTCCCACAGGAAAAAGAGCCTTGGCTTCCAAAGAGGGGTAAAAGCAGGTACCAAGCAGCCTTTGAAGTGGCTCTGCAGCAGAGGAAGTGGAAGAGGCCAGGCGGCCATTATCAGTGGCTACCAGGTGCCTGGGGATCGCGTAAGGTGATAAAACACTTGGCTGACACCAGAAAAGAGAATCATCCCTGGTCTCCGGCTCCACCCTCACTCCTAGCTCCCTGCCCTTTTTTTTT
>NW_004524611.1:9297144-9354644 GCF_000260255.1 Octodon degus
TGATGGGGGGGGGGCTCAATTAACGCTAAGTGCTTAAGCCCTATTGCCTCAGTATTTCCAGCCTAAATCTCATAATGCAGAATTAGTATGTTGGATTGCTGTAATTTCAAGTTCCAGAAACTAGAGAACCTGCCCTTTTTTTTTTTTTTTTTAAAGGAGGCTTTTTACCCTCATTAAATGAAACCTTATCTCTGAAAGACTGCAATCCTCAGCAAATGACAAGTGCGCCTAATCTCATTTTCTGACAAGTGATTCTGACAGCACCTTCCTTTTGATTTCTGAGACATGTAGTTAGACATATATTAATCTGTCAGTCATCATCCTGAGGAAGAATAAAAAAAGGGAAAGAAAGAAAGAAATGAACATTTGTGAATATGAAGACAAGAGGCTAGGACACCTATTTTCACCGATGTCTGAACATGCCTTTCTCAAGTGTCCCCTCCCCCTGCTTCCCTTCAGGCCCAGGGACACCCACAGAGAGGACTTGGAAATTGCCTAATTCTGGCGCTTGCAGGGCAGGCCCTGGGCCTGCCGGATCACGTGGTTCAGTGGACAGAGCATGCGTTCTGGAGTGAGACACAGCAGGCTCAAGTCCTCATGCTCTCTTGGAGAGTTGGCTTGATTCCATGACAGTATTTTCTGAACCTCAGGACCCCGCCCATAGCGAGGGCATGTGGCATCTATTAGCTATAAAGATCAGATGGTTATTTATCCAAATGCATGTACAAGCATACAGGAGGCACCCGAAACACAGGGACACCTGCTGCGCTTTCTGCTAAGGCCTTCCAGAAATGGAAGTACATGATTCTTACTCAGTGTCTAACAGTGACAAACAGAATACTTCTCAGTAGGTACAAAGGTAAATAAGACACAGACTGCTCTCAGAAAGCTTACAACCAGTATGGAGAAAAAGGTACAACCAAAATAGTAAAATTGGTGCCAGGGAGATAGCTTAGACGTCTAACCGCCTGCCTGGCCAGCACAAGGACCCGAGTTCAACACCCAGTATTGCATGCTGTGCTGTCCCCACCCTGGGGCCAGCTGAGCTGGCCACTGAAAACGGGCAGGGTGGTGCGCACCTGTAATCCCAGCACTGGGGAGGCTGAGATAGGAGGAGAGTCAAGCAGCATAGTGCTCATTTAAAAAAGTAAAATCAAGGTTTAACAAATGCAATAACCAAAATCCCTGCATAGTATAGGGGATATGCACAGGACACATGGGCAGTTCCATCCGGATCACTGGCTCTCAGAGTCCTTGGTCACCAGGTGACTTTCTGTCTATACTTTCACTTCTTTGGGACCCATCCTTCAGGACAACTCTGCCCACTAGTGCACATACATTACTCTGGTTGGTGGCTGGAGTCCTCATGATAAACACTGAGATTCATGCTATGATTTAGACAGTTTCCTTTGAGTGGTGAGCAGGAGCACCTCTGGGGTCTCAGTTGAGCTGACCCAAAGCAGGGCCCCTTCTGAAGGTGGGGCTGGAGCCCCTAGCTGTGCCCACCTAATCTTCTGTCTTACTATAAACAGTGTGTGGCAGGGTTGTTTGCAGTGGTACTCGAGCTCCTCCTGTTCCGCCTTTAAGAATTGCTCCCCACTCTTTTCAGTGAGTCAGTAATTATAATTTACTCACTGTCTCTTGAGCTGCTCCACCAAAGGGACAAGAGACACTAATCTTTGTTGCTTATGAGGTTAACAGGTCTCTGGCCAAGGACTTTCAGGGGTCCCTCCTGGCTCTCTTCCTGCAAGAGCTACAGACTTGCTGGGCTTCTGTGAAAGTGTACTATTACCACCCTCTTCTTTGTCAACTTACATTTCCTTCTCTTATGCTTTATGTCTGGATTCTCAAAACCCCCTTCAGGGACTAGAAGTGAAGTACATCTGGGGCTGTAGCTTACCACACCCTTGGACTCTACCATAATTTCAAAGTAGAGGACTCCCAAGTCTCTGGCTCTGGATTTCTCTTGTATTCCAGATCCACGCTTCCAATTTGTCTGGTGGGGAGTGACAGTGCATAGCCCACTGGGATATCCAAAAGCAAAGCTTCCAGAAAGAACTCAGAGGAATTTCCTCCCAATTGTCAGTGTCTGCCCAGTCCACCCTTCTCCCCCAGTGCTGAACTAGCAGATCCCCAAGCCATTCTGGGGATGTCTGCTCTGGGCTCTTCCTCCCGTGTCCCCTCCCTGCCTTTCGGGTCTTCAGCCTGGTGGGATATTCCGATATTGAGTGTCTCCTTCTAGCCTAGCATTTTCTGCTCTCTCTTTTTACCCAAGTAAGTGCTGCCAATAGGCTGGACCCAAGGGCAGAGGTCTGAGCCAAAGCATCTGATGTTTCTTTCGATAATACAAAGGATCAGAGGAGGCAGAGACTGGTTTTGAAATGTCTCCTCTGCCTCACTGAAATGGAATGAGTCACAGACAAGCTACGTAATCTCTCTGCATACACACACTGCGTAGCTCCCTCCTCAGTTAGGGGGCTGCTATTTGCTGTGCCCCAGACTGACAGGAAACTCTAATGCATGTTCTGGTACTCAAAACATGGTATTCTTTATGGAATGGAAGGAAATACAGAAAGAAGTAGCTGTATTTGCCTTGCTTGGCCTACAATATTTTTACTGCATTTAAATGAGGAGTTCTATTTTAGCAAGTCCCAAGGAAGGGAAGATATTACTAAAGGGTAAGGGATATTGTTTTAAGGGGTAATTTTCCTGTCTTCAAGCCATTAACCAGATCAACAGTCTTTGCCTTTGGCCATCGCTCTGCACTCTTTTATCAAGCTTGATGAATGGCTGCCTCCCAAATGCCCACGTGGGAAGGAACGAGGCACAGCAAAGCCAGAAGGTGTCTCCGTGTGTACACATCTGTTTGGGGTCCTCTACGAAGGCCCCATATAGGTGTCACTGGTGGGACATAAAGTTAACCAGTCAAATTTTTTTTAACAGAATGAGGGGGTACAGAGGGCAGAGGGGGGCAGAAGTTTAATGGGATGGAGACTGTTTACTGTCATATCCTAAGGACAACTCTTCTGCCCTTGGAAGTCTGCAAAGCTATAATGGAAGTTCCTGTAGTTGTGGAGCCATCAGCCAAGCTTGTGCATGATGATAAATCATCTGCCTTGGACTGTGACTGGGCCCAAGAGCGGGACCAACTGTCTCTTCTAGGTCACTTATAGCTCTAGATTCTATAAAGCCCCAAATCCTGTCCTTTGTGGAAACAGATCTGAAGAAGTTCCTTCTGCTTTGGTAGCTCAATTTGGCAGCAAGAATTTGGCCTCAATTTCCTTTCCTTGTTCTGTAATAATAGCGACAAATCTTATTCTCAGATTAAAATTTTCAGTCATCTTATTCAACACTTTCTGTTTTCTGACACATGCAGATGAGGATCAGGGCTTATATGTGGATGGAATCAATTATAATTTGATTAAGACAGAGCAGAAAGAAAGGAAGTAATAACAATAATCATTTCATTTATAAAGCCTTCCCTCATCACCCAGGCTTTTGGAGTGCAGAAAAGGCAATTAAAATAGGGTTCAGTTAAAAATACCATAAAACAAATAAAATATTAAAAATACCAGAAATCAAATAAAATATTAAAAAGCCAAAGTGCCATTATTAAATAAGTGTTTTTGAGAGGGGTTCCTCAGACAGTAACAGTCTAGAGAGACCAGGAAGTCGGCGGTGGAGTGGAGGGGAGGCACACTTGAGGTACAGCCACAGTGGATACTACCTCACTGTCCTAGGGTGAAACTTACGTTTTACTGAATAGCAAAAACTCACCTCCCCTCGGTCACTCTATGAGTGTGTGACTCATTCAGTTTATGTTTCCAGCTCTTTAGTGCCCTGTATTCTGGGATGTGTCGGTTCATAAAAGAACACTTCCCCCGCTTGACCTGTCTGCGATGTATTGGGCATTAATTTGAATCTGCTAATTATCTTCACTTTCTTGCCCTGTACAATGAGGAAGCATCCTCAGCCCTCTTGTACTGGAGAAGAATCAAGCAAGAAACACTGAGAAAATGCTATAATTATGGCTTATTCATGCAACAACTTCAACATCCAAAGGAGAGATGAAGAATTGCTTAATGCTGACTGTGAGTTTTATTAAAAATCTGAAAAGAAAAAAAAAAGTATCTTCCAGCTCTGTCATGTACAAAACAGAGAGATTTAGGAGACCTAAGTTTTAATCCTAGTTCTATGACTTTGGGCAAGTCACTTTAATCTCTCTGAGCCGCAGTTCACACTTTTATAAATCAAGGGGAATGAACTAGGTACATTTAAGTCCCTTTCAGTTCTAAAATTCTCTGCTCCTCTGTGTAAACACAGAACACAGGAATTTTCTCTGTTGAACCCTTCCATACTTCTATAGAAAGCCAAGGAAATAAGATCCTTGGAAGAGCAGCAACTGAATAACCAGAAGGGATGCAATTAAAATCAGGGATCTGTTCCCGCAAACACACCCAAGGACCTTCCCATGAAAACACCGCGGTAATTAACGAGCCTGCAAACTGCACCCTGCTGCCCTTGCAGGCCCTGCCAGGCTTAGCTGCAGCCTGACTCACGAATCCAGGCTGCTGTCCTCACCACCCAGATAGTAAGCCTCGCTCTTGGCTGTGTTCAGGTGTGTTTAGCCTGTGGCTCTTAGGAGAAATGAGCATTCTGAAGTCATGTAGAGGCATGAATACATTTCTGGAATTTTAGAACTCTTACCATGATGAAAAGAAATGACAAGGGGCCACTTTGTACCTGAATATTCCCATAACTGCACTCCCCTTCCCTCTCTTCACCTGCAGAGCAGCTGCCAAGTTGATTTCTTGGGAATGGGGCTCTGGAAGGAGACCTCCCTGTCCCAGGTCACCACCATCATTTTTAGGGATCAGTGCCTCACTGCTAAAATCCTCTAGGGCTGGGGTATGCCACAGGCCAGGTCAGTCCCTGGCACCAGCTGACAAGAACAAAATCTATTTTCAGCGTTCTCCTCCATTTTTAACACCCTTATGTCATGCATTCACCCAGACTGGCCTTATGTCCCAGGGATTATATTTGTCCTGTCAACTGGCTAACCTGATAAACTTATAGCATCCCAGCTGGGGAATTCGAGGTCACCAGGCGACAGCTGGGGAGGTCTGTCTCAGTAGGGCTCCAGAGGATCTCCAGATAACATCAAGGAAAGGCATCCTCAATCATACACTACAAATAAGGCCCAGTAGGAGACTCCTGCAAAGGATGAGGCATTCTCACACAATTCTAGAGTCCATGTCCTGTGGGCAGACACCATCTTTGGTTGTCTATGTCATCTCCACAGTTTCGCCACAGAGATGACCTGGCTCTGTGAGGGTCCTAGGCACTTGACCTGATCAGGGCCTCTGTACAATCTTGTTACTCACAGCGCGCAGCCAGGTCCAGCATCCCTGTGTCACCTGGGTCACCTTACAGATGGTAGCACACAGTTCACCCTGGACCTGCTCAGGCTGAACCGCCCAGGAACTCTGCTGCATGCTGAAGTCTGAGGACCATGGCCCCGCACACTGGGAAGTGGCTGAGAGGTGAGTGTGCCCGAAAGCAGCCAGGGTAGCATGTTCGGAACTCACCAGGGGAAAAGAGCCCAAATCTGGACTGTGTTCTGAGGTTACACACGTGGTCATCCTATAAACAGAACCCCCAAGGTAAGCAGGAGCCCAAAGGTGCCTGGAACAGGTGTACTCATTTACAAATCCAGCCATCTGTGTTGAGTCAGCAGCATTTCCCTTCATGTTGGAAAATTAGATTCCAGCCCTACCCAAGTTTTGAGGAAGATTCAGCCATGGGCCGGCAGGCTTTGTCCCATATTCCTTTGGCAACCCTCTAGTTGATCAGTTTTAAATACAAGTTTGTTCCTAGTCTACATTTTGTAGGGTTTTCTTCTCAGTATTTTTTAGTGAAAAAGCTAAAGAAAGGACAAGAAATGGTGATTTCTTTGCGGGCCTTGGGTCAATCTTCCAGAGGCTAGTTTGAGCTCTCAAAGCAGTCCAGTGAGAGACTTCTTTATAGGTTTTGCTTTTTAGGCTGGGTTAATAAATCCCGATTTCTTTCCCAGCACAGGTATATTTTTCATTTGCTGATAATGGTAGAAAGCCTCCTGCTCACATCTGTATTATAATAAATGCATTATAAATGAGTAAGTAGGAAACAGTAAGGAAATGATGTTTTACTTTTAAATGCTAATTACGAAGCCCTGGTGCAGTTAATGTGCAGGGTGTTCTGTCAATTTTTAATGTTTATGCCAAGTGTAGTCTTCAATTTAACATGAGCTTTTAATCCTTTGAGTACTAAATTGCCTTTTAATGCTTGCAGAACAACATTGTGTTTGCACAAAGTCAGGTCTGAAAAATGTATTTAGTACAAGGTGTGTTGTGTGAAGGCAGAGAGGAGCAGGGGGAGGGAGACTTTTCCTCCCTAAGAAGATGGTGCTGGAACACACCAGTCAGCCAGCTCCCGCTCCCTTCACATCATTCTCTATTCTTTCTGAGGTTGCTGGGAATGGTACCTCTCCTGCTGCTGGCTTAACCCTGCAGTGACAGCTTCCAGTTCACTTGCAGGAACACAATCAGTCCCAGGGTGTATCTTGCCCCATCAAAAGAACCATAGCAGAAGCACATGCAAAGAAGGGGCTGCCTAATACCTTCTGACCACCCCTGTGGCACTGGCCAAGCTCCGAGGGTAAGGAGCTCTGGCATTCTTGGGGATGTTGACATATTTCCTCTAGCCACATATGTCAGAAAGTGTGAGGGGAGAACTCAATTATTTCCTAGACATAAAAGGACTAGAGACCTTTCTAACAGGAAGTGGGGGCAGCAGCACTTGTAGGGAGAGAAACAAAAAAGTGAGGTGGGCTTTGGGGCAGCTTTCACTCCTGAACACTACTGCCTACACAGGGAGTTGCTAACTGGTCAGCATCTCCCAGCAGTGGAAATCCCACCAGAACTTCTCTCTGTCCGGTCCTCTGGGTCTCCCTTCACAAACCCATTTCTCCCAGGTGTCACTATCCCATGCTGAATTCTTTGGGGCAGGTCAAGCATGTTCATGCCTCTGAGCTCTGCATCAAGACAGAAAATATTAAATCACCATAACCCCAGTACTCAGAGAGGTGGAGACAAGAGGATCACAAGTTCTAGGTTAGGCCACAAAACTTAGTGAGACTCAGTCTCAAAGAAAAAGGCTGGGGATGTTGGTCAGTGGTAGAGTTCCTATGGGTTTGATCTCCTATTCCAACAAACAAACAAACAAACAAACAAACACTTACATAGCCCTCATTGTAGTGCTGAATGCCATTCTCTGTGTTTTGCATATGGGCCAGCAATACAGCTCAGTGGCAGAGCAATTGCCTAGCATGGGGAAGGCCCCAGGTTTTACCTCTAGCATTACGAACAAAACAAAACTAATACAAAAACAAAACAAAACAAAAAGAAAGAAACGTGCAGACTGACTTATTTCATCCTTTCAATGCACTATAATTCCTCAGCAGCATTCCCATCCCTGTAGAGGAGGAGCTCAGTACACACACAGTTTGAGCAACTTGCATAAGCTCACATAGCCGGTACGCAGTGCATTCAGGATTTGAACCTGGCCTGTTTGATTCTAGAATCCCCTAGCTCTCAGCCAGATCAAGGTGCTACCTCCTCAGGCAGTCCTGAATCGCCCTTCCCAGCATCTGTTATCAACCAGGCCTCTCCCGCTGGTCAGCAAGACCCTGGGTGGATCTCTTCTGGATAATCATTCTCCTTTGTTGATCAAATGCATCCCAGGAAGGCTGCTCACACTCTGTCTTGGAATTCACAGGCCTAGTCCCACATCACCAGTGAAGACCCCTGCACATGATGACTATGCCACAGGTCCTCAGACTTGGAAGGAATGATGGTTTCCTCTCGGCTGGGTGCCTAAGCCTCATCAGAAACCTAGTTTCATAGTAACGGAAATTTTGAAGGACAAAAACATGGGTGAATATCAGCAGTTGCATGTAGTTCAGTGCATACACCTGGGCCTCTGCTCAGGGGCAGCAGCAGCATCCTTGCTGTCCCTGTGCCAGTTGCTGGCCACTTTGCACCAGCATTCCCGATACAAATGTCCCCAACACCCTCTACTGGAAACCACAGTTTCTGGAAGAAAGCACTTGTTTCCAAAGTGCCTTCCTTTAGTGATTAGGCATTCAGCAAGAACAATGGCCACAAATATACACTTAGTAAGCTGCCTAATGATTAAATAATACATCACCAAAATTTGAATATAAAAAGCCATCTTTACATGTGAAAGCTAATGGGCCTGCTCCACAAACTTCAGTACAGCTGCTGAGACAGAGAGGGAACTGCAAGTGGAGAGAAATTACAAGGCTTCATCACTTTGTAAGTTCAACAACAACACAGAATGCCACATGGAATCCAACAGCTGCCATTTATTGCAGGGCCAAGTGGTCACCCTAAATACAGGTTTCTATCAATCTGCTTATTACATGGTCGGCCACATTATAATTTGATGCAAAACCATGCATTAGCTTTACAGGTACACGTACAAATGACCAAAGGACAGGCAGGTCTGGAATTATGAAAACATAACAAGCAGCAAGGGGTCTTTGTCTTCTATATTAGAGATTTTTAAGAAGCTATTCTACTGCATGAACCAAAAATGTCAGTAATGACTGAATGTCAGTCTGTCCATCTTGCCTCAGCTGGTCCTGCCTACTTATCATTAAACTCAACTATTCATCTCTACCTCAGCACAGTCAGAAAACAAGGAAAGCTGGTGGGTTCAGCTCAGCATGACTTCAGCCAAGAACATGTCTCTACTAGTAATAGGGGGAAACTCACACTGAGACGTGGTAGTGATTTGATCTACTACCTATCCACTAATTTACCATCCAGTGTTGCTACTAGTAAGCAACTGTCTAGCAAAGGACTATAGTTCCTGGCTTTTTGCAACTGGTTAAAGCCACGTGACCAGCTCTCAGCAGTGGCCCACAGGCAGAGGCAATGTGTTGTCAGCGTTGAGATTCTTCTCCAGAGCTGGGTGGACAAATAAGCCCAGCGAGCAAAGCCACCAGCTGGAGGAGAATGAACCACCAGAGAGCATCTGTGAGGAGACGCGCACACAGACAGGAAATGGCGTCCTCTGTTAGGCTTCATTTTTACTTACTTGGGGCTCCACCAAATTTGAAAGCTAACTTTATTCTGATGAATACAGGGAACCACCAGTAGCCTTGAAAGAAAGCCCTGTCATGGTCCCTTAGAACTTCCTACCTTTCCTGTTTAAAGCAGGGATAGATGAAAATTACTGCAGTTATCCAGATGAAGTAGCAGAGAAAAGCAAGAAAAACAGCAAAAAATAGCTATTTTTTTCTTCTACAACTCAAGATTTAATGTTGAAGGGGGAAACCCCAGAACAACAGTTTGCTATATGCAAGATTACAAACTGAAAAAACTGAGAGCTCAATTTAAGTGCTCTCCCACCATTGCTGCCTGCTAACTCCCCACTCTGCTGCCAACCAGGCAAGAGAGGGCAGACGCAGAAGTTGGAAAAGAGCTTCCTTATACCAGCCTTGTAATGAGGTACAGGTACAGCCAGAAAGGTTTCTTTTTAACACTTGCCTACCCCCATTACAGAGCTTTCTCCCAGGGCAAGGCTGGAGGAAAATGACATTATTATTTCCTCATTTGGGATGAATTGCTACAGGCCTAGGTATGCAGGCAACAGTGGCAGAGGAATGATTTATGAAGCCCTGTTCCTCTCTCCCAGCCCGTGATGCAGCTATAACTCTGGCTTTAACACTGGGGATTATGGTTTTCTAATGAATCACTGCCCACACACTATCTTCCAGGTAACCTGCTGGGTTTGGAAATGAGGATTGCTTCCCAGGTAATAATTAGGATTTCCCTTTCCTGTCTTTAAGACTTTCTGCCTCTCGAAGACCCATGTTCTTAGGTAGGCTCTGGGATGGCGGGCTGTTAGTGCCTGATCCAGGATAAAGCCCTGTAGTCTTAGTGTCTACCCAATTTTTCAATGAGTTTCCACATGCACCCGAGGCACACAACTGCCCAGATTTCGCCACCACTGAGCAGTGGACAGAAAGCCTCATGCAGTGGCTGGGAAGATAAAAGCTCCTCCCATTTGGATGAAGGGTGTGTGTGTGTGTGTGTGTGTGTGTGCGCGCGTGTGCGTGCACGCATGCACACACCTGTGCGTGCAGGGTTGGTAGCTCTTCAGGTGTCCCACTCCCTACTGTCTGCTCAGCTCCTCCATTGGTCTTCCAGCAAAGGCATGGAAGGTTCCAATTCCTTCCAAACACTGACGGTCTTAGGGCAGAGATGGTGATTAGAACTCCAAATTTTATTTATGATAGAAAAAATTCAGACCACATTTATCTGAGAAGCCATTGCTATCCCTCAAGCAGAGGGTCTGAAGCCAACATTCCTAGCCCTACCCATCCACTGCTGAGGGTATAGGAAGCGGTATCTCACTTGATTCTTATTGAAGGCGAGATTGTTTATTCTCATGTTATAGATGAGCTTAGGAAGTTGCTTGAGGTCACAAAGGTGCCCAATGCTAAAGTCAGAGCTCCAAATCTGAATCCAACATGTCCACATATTCCAGTGTCTCCTCCCTCCAGCAACCCCCTCCTACCCTGTGTGCCAGGAAGACTCAGCTCCCTGTTCACTTGCCAAAGCCTGCCATGCTTCCTCAACTTTTGCATGTGCGTTTTCCTTCCTAGAGCCCTGTCCCCACAAACCACTTCTCCACAATGAAGCCCCCACTGTTCAAAGTCCAGCCAAGAGACACCTTCCTAAAGAAGCGCCATCAGGAAGTTTATGTCCCTTCCGCTACAACCCATATTTGGTCTGGGGTTCAGCTCCTTCCTGGCCCTGTTCTGGTTCCACTGTCGGGCAACTTGGTGACATAACAGAGAGCACGATCAGAGACAGAAGCCAGGCTTTGTGCTGCCATAGTAGGGGAGGACAACAAAAGTGGAGAGAAGGGCCCCGCAGATGGGGACGGGGTGGCCCGGAAGCTGAAGAGGACCTTCTCGGAAGACAGCACTGCGGGAATCCATGACTTAATGGCTAAATGCCAGTCTGGGCCACATGATGGCCTTTGCCTATATGCCAAGTACCTTAGGGAGGGACAAAAGTGTGGTATAAAAGCAAAGACTTTTCAAACCCTTACCTGTGTGTAGCCTAGTGTGACCATGACCAAGCAGTAACAGCAAAGCCCCTGTTCCCTCTCTCTGAAATAGAGTTAGGGAAACCAAGCACCCTCCACCCAGCGGGGACATACGAGAGGATACATGTGACACTGAGCCTGGTGCCATGCTCCATGCTGGTCACTGCTGACTTTAGTAGAAGAAACTGTAGCAGGGATGGGGAATAGAAAGGAAGAGCTGGGGCTTCCCGCGATTTTACCCCATTGTGCTCTCAATGGTCTTGCTGTACTCTAGGGTTTAATGTATCTACTGTGTACACCTAGGGTAAACGAAACATTTAGTCCTCACCTTTTCTCCATATCTACGGTCACTTTGAAAAACCATGCACAGACCTAGGTGCCTGGGTTAAAGTCAGAAACGGCCACTGAGCCCTGGGCTCGGCGGCACCAGGTCCAAGAACCATCTGGAGGAGGCTTGTAATTTCTTCAGGGAGTGATGTACTACAGATATCGCACTCTTCTGCAGGGAAATGGTGGGAACTGCAATAACACGAACCCTTCCACGCCTCTGCATGCCGTGCTTATGTTATTAAGAGCCCTGTCCTGCCAGCCACTTTCTGCGCATCATCTCCTGCCACTTGTTTAGGTTCCCCAGCACTGTCCCTTCCTGACTCTGTGACCTTGGTCATGTTTACTGAGCTCCTTTCCCTTACCTCATTCTTTCCCATGGCACTGACCACTCTGACATTCAAGATTTAGATATTTGCCTATCTACCGTCCCCAGGGGCTCCAGAGAGGCAGGGGTTCTGGTCAGGTTTTCCCTGCTGAAGCCCAGTGCCTCTTGCAGTGGCTGGGCCACAGTGTCCTTCTATGAATGTAAAGGAGCGAGGCCCTCGGAGGCAGGTGCTGGCAACACTGCATTCACTCTGCTTTCTCACAGTAGAGGAAGCTGGGCTCAGGAAACATGCCCAAGGTCACAGAGTCAGGAAGGGACAGCGCTGGGGAACCTGAACAAGCCAGGTGCTCGCTGAGAACATCTTCAGGCAGGAAACACTTAGGGGACAGGGAGGCACGGAGGGGTGGCAAGTTAAGACTCTTAACACCCAGACCACATCTAGACCAAATACATCAGAATCTGAAGCGGTTCCGGGACTCTGTTTTCAAAGCTTCCTAGGCGATTCCAGCGCAGGGTTCAGGCTGAGAACCAGCAGTCTCAGGGTACTATCCACGGCTGCCCCTGGATGTAGGAGCGGGAAGGAATGGCTGCAGCAGGGTGGCCGGAAACAAACCCACAGGGACTCTGCCTCCCACTGGGAATTCCCACCCTTCCCTGCAGAGCGAAGGAGCTCTCACAGCAGGACTCCTTGTACCCAGAACAGGGTCAGGCAAGCGCCTAAGGAAACTTTAAGGTCTTGTAACACCACGCCAACAGCCCCCACCACCCGCCAGGGAGTAGACTGGAAAACCAGTTTAGATTCGCCACGAAGCTGGTATTCAAATCACCTGAGGCTCTAGCTCAGGCTGCCATGCATGTTAGGGCTTGTGAATAATAAAAGGCGAGCTTGTAATTCTACAAAAAAATGAAATTTCACCATTTCTGCAGAATAAACAAAAACAAAATAATACATTAGCTCTGCAATATGTCTGTGCTTCAGGGCTTCAGACTGTCATTAAAGTTGGATTTTATCCATGACAGATTTCTCCACTCCCCTTGCACCCTAAGTAAGAAAACATGCACCCTTACGATGCATTTCCTTTTCTTCCTATTTTCTATCTGTGTGTGGCTTATCTGTACAGAACTACAGAGGAAGCTGCCTAGACAATGGGCTTGCGTTTGCAGTTCCTTGCCTGTCTTCCCTGACACAGCTCAGAGGGAGTGCTGACGATTCCTATAGGGTGTGGAGATAAGCACCCCTAGTAATTTAGGCAAGATAAAAAGAAGCACCCCAGAAGCCCATGCTCTTGGTTGTGTAAGGAGCTCAGAGAGAGCTAAGAGAGGGGCTGCTGGCTCAGGGTTCAAAGAGAATCAGCCTGTGAAGGACTGGGTTCAGAAAAAGACGATCAAAGGCTCTTATAGGTGGCAGCAGCCTGTGCCACAGTGGCAGCAGAGCTTTGAAGCTGTTCTCTGAAGAGAACCAACACCTCCTTCTGCTGTGCACGAGTGTGTGTGTGTCTGTGTGTGTGTGTCTGTGTGTGTGCCAGTGTGCAGGTGGGGCTTGCTGGTAAGATACCCCAAGTGCCCCAGACAGACTCTCCTGGCCCCTAGGACCAGGGCCATCCTCCTCAGTCTGGAAGCTGAGACATTCTGGCCCATTTTTTAAAAGAACTTAACCATGTCCATAGTAGGTACCTATCTGGCTAGACCTAAGGTTCAACTGTCTGGGACTAGTGGGACACCAGGACGGAGGAGGTGAATGGTGGATACTCAGTACAGTCAAATTATTCTTCTCTCCACTTCAGCAGTAAGTAGTAAGGAAGCAAGCACTACTTATGTGCTTTTCCTTGCCTCTCTCCCTCTCCTGAGCAGATAGAGTATGGTGATTCAAATATATCCATGTAGAGGAAGAGAAAGAAAACCAAAGAGGCTTGGATTGCCATATATTGGGAAACTAGTCACTTGCAAAATCCAGGCTCAGCGGAAGCAATCCTCCAAGGGCCTCAAGGGGATCAAGTTCTCAAGTTGCTCCCCGCCTGTCCCCAGAAACATGACATTACTTGTTCACACGTGGTCAAGTAGGATTTGGATGACTGGAATATTGGCTTAAGCTGCTCCATACTGATGTCCCTTGCCATGCAGGGATGGAAAAAAGCCCTGATGACAGCTACAGGTTGGGTTACGGCTGCTCCTATCCCTTAGCGAAAAAGTGACATGAGGGAGAAAAATAGCAGCAAATTAGCTACGCAGTAATGCAGCGGAGATAGCTCCACAAGTGGCCTGGGCTGACAGAGCAACTCACATCTAGCTTTGATGTCTTGATAGGTCTTTAGCAAATTCTCCTTCAGTAATCCAGCTGCTTAGCTAATCAGATATTATTACTGCCTTTGTGCTTCCTTTCTTGGCTCTCTGTTTATCAGGCCTGCCTTGCTGTAAAAAGAGCTCCATAAGGATCCCTATCTAAATATTTCACTTCTAATACAAAGGTCTGTGTCTTGCATTCCAAAGAGCCTGTACGGCATATTTGGCTAGGAAGAACTCCTCTGCCTCTTTGGAAAAAAAAAAAAAAAGGCTGATTTTAGTTATGCATGATCTCCATGGAATTTTCCTGTATAATGTATCCTTGCATGCAAAACTAGCTAGGCAGAAGTTAAGACTTTGGTTAACCCCAGCCAACACACGCTGAGGACATCTGCAATGGACGCAGACTGCCAACCACATCCTGCTCATCGCCGGGCTTCGTCCTGACATCAGAAAACCAGAAAGGACACTTGGGTGAGCTGCAAAATGCCACAGAGAAATCACCAGAGTCTCAGAGAAGGGCAATCAGCAGACCCCAGCATTTTGCCTCTTCTGCTCTGCTTAGAAGCCTCGCTAGAGCTGGCTTCTAGCACTCTGAGAACCTGAGGCAGGAGGACTGGAAATCTAAGCCCAGCCTAAGCAACCTGGCGAGACCCTGACCTGGCAAAGGCATTAATTAATTATTTAATTACAAAAGAAATAGCTTGGGGATGTAGCTCAGTGTTAAGGATGTACCCAGTATCAATCAATCAATATTAGTGTTAGGGTCTTTCCACAAATATTACTCAGTTGGAGCAAAATGCTACGCAGTATAGAATGTGAACGAACCCTAAGTCTCAAAACTCAGCACGGGGGCAGGGGTGACTTCTCATCTACAATGTACCATTCAGAGTACTGTACCCCTATGATACAGGGTCCAGACAGATTGTAGTTCATTCTGGCTCAAGAACAGTGAGAGGTCAGTGGCGGAAGGTATGGCCAAACACCTTAGAGAATTAGGCAGCTTTGCCCAAGACCTCACCAACCAGTTGAGCAGCTCTCTGACATCAGGTTGCCTAATCCTTGATCTATGCACACATAACCACGTCACGCTTCTGCTCAGTCAACCGACAACTTCCTGCAGCATGGTGAGTCAATTCCAACGGCCTTACCATGGCCTCCCAGGCCCCCTGGGCTCTATTCTTGGCCCCCTCAACTGCTTTGCCTTCCCACTCGTTGTGCTCTGCTGCTCTAGCCACTGCTCTGCCTCTGGCCACAGATTGATCAAATGCACATACACCTCTGGCCCTTGTCACTTGCTGTCCCCTCTGCCTTGAGCATTTTTCACTGCAGATCTCCTATGGCTTACTTCCTCACATCCTTCAGCTCCTGACAGAATCCTTCCTTGAACACCCGAACTGACAATAACTCTCTTGCCACAGTGCTTTCCTATAGCCATGCACCTAGTGCAGAAAACTGCTATAGAAATAGTTTTGTAAAAATCACTAAGAGAATGTATATATGCTTAGTAACTTCCAGTACCCTCCATAAAGGAGATCAATGTCCCCACAGTTTCCTAATGTCAAGGCAGGTCACATTTTCTTCCACCCTCCCCAATGTTTGTTCTTTTCTTCTTCCACAGCAGCAGAATTTGCCTCTCGTGTGGCAGTCCAAATCAGAGTTGACATTTCCCAGTCTTCCTGCAGCTAGCAGTGGCCACGTGGCAGTGTCAGCAGCTTCCAGGAGCTGCTCTTGAACCTGCCCTCCAGCCTCCTCATTCCTGCGTCCCTCCCACACATACCTGTCCTGTTGCTTTTGAAGGGCAATGTCATGGTAGCAGCGCCATGCTGGGCCATGAGAAGAGGGTTACACAGAGCACATGGCATACGAAAGCTAGAAGAATCTCAGGAGCACAGCCCTACGCTCCCAGTATCTGGATGTTCACATAAAATAGAAGGGAAAGAAACTGCTCGGAAGGAAAAACAACTCAGATGGGGAAAGCAGAAAAGGATGGGATCAAAAATATCTATATACCCAAAATAGGTAAGATAACTACACTGCCAATTTCTATCAGTTCATTGAAAGAGTTAGAGCTTATATTGTATGATCATTTTTGCATGCCTACATCTGGTGTAACTACTTCGAAGAGAAACTATTTTGAAGATCATATGCAACATAATAACCAATGTTAATTTCCCGTCATCTTATTTTAAAATTCTGTATGGTTTTGATTGTTATTTTTGTTTTTAAAATACAGAAAAAAACCTCCAGCTGTTAAAAAGCGCTGCCACTTTAACATCTGAACCTCTACCCACTTTGCTTACATTTATTATTTCTCACTGGAAATGCCACGTAGGGACAAGAAGGGGAAGCTCCCACGAAATATGGGCACAGTGTCCAATGAAATGGACTGAAATGAGCAGCAGCGCAGCCCGGGTATTTGTGCTCCTTGACGTCCTCTGTGGATTCTGTCTCACACTGCCATCGGAACAAGAGCTCTGTGACAAAAGGAGGAAGTGACGCAGGAGTGCCCTCGAAAGGCCTGGCTCCAGTACAGCACTGCGCAATGCTGGGACCCTGGCTTGCGCATCCCAAGGCTTACAGCCTTCATTCACCTGTAAGACGGGACAAGCGACGGAAAGGCCCGACAGAACAGGCGGACACTCCCTTGTAGGTTATCACTCCTATAAATGTAAGGTGTTTTGAGTTAGCTCTATCTGACATTCAAAGATTAAACCAAATCTTACAGTCCTTCAACAGTTTTCTATTGTTCTATGTATGCGTATGAAAAAGCCCAGAGCATATATATATATATATATATATATATATATATATACACATATCTATATCTATATCTATATCTATATTTCCCCCCCCCCATCAGGGCGAGCACTGACCCAAGAGAAGGAGCAGCCTGGTGCTCTGAGCTGTGAGGAAGTAGACAAGCCAGGTGGGCAGGGACTTCTGCTCACGGCACCACCAAAATAACCCCAGGGCAGGGCTGCCCTTCGCAGTGGGCCCTGAGCTGCGATGGAGTCTCACCACAGTGTGGTGGAGGCAGCCATGGATCTGAGTCGTAAGATGCATGCTGTGGGTGACCAAGCTCCAGGGACCAATTATTTCAAGTCATCTTGCCAGGCACTTGGGCCTCTGCTTTTAAAGTTTATTTCATGTGGATGCATTTATTGGCCTTTTGAGCAGTGACAGGAAAGGTTATTATTTCGTGTGGCAATTTAAAAAGAGAAGGGAAGATTTTTCAAGCCATTATTAGCAAAAACACCAAGGCAAAAAAAAAAAAAAAAATTGTGTCACAGATAATACATAAAGCAAGCTTCTTGGAAAGCAAGGTACTTTGTCAAATACTAGACACACCTTTCTTCAATGCATTGGCCCCAGAAGTTTTATTTAAACCATGAACAGAATTTAACCCATTTCTTATGCTGAGAATATCCAGAGAATATTAAATCTATTATATATAACACTACAGATTCTTACAAATAAGTAACAATTTTATCATCCCATAGTTGTTCTTTCTTTTTTTAAAAATATTTTTATTTTTATTTTTATTTTTTGGAGGAACCAGGGATTGAACTCATTAATTAATTAATTAATTAATTTTTGGCAGAACCGGGGATTGAACTCAGGCCTTTGCGCTTGCTAGGGAAGCACTTATTCCACTGAGCCATCTCCACGGCACTAGTTGTTCTTTCTTTGTAGGAACTCTTTAGCAATTATAATAGAAATAGAATGAATGACATTAAGTTTTTTAAATAACCAGTATCATTTACACTTTCATGTGTATTTTGGCTTACAGCAGACCTTTGGCTCAATCTGGCCCACTGTCTCTTTTTGTAAATAAAGTTTTATTGGAACACAGTAACATTCACACAACTATGTGTTGCCTTTGACTGCTTTTATGCTAAAATAGCACAGATGAGTAATTGTTAGAGAGATGCTATGACCCTCAAAACCTTAAACATTTATCTTTTTCTAAACCTTCACAAAAAGTTTGCTAATCCTTGTTTTGATTTCTTTTTTCTTTTCTTTTCTTTTCTTTTTTTTTTTTTTACTGTGGTACTGAAGACTGGGCAAAGGGCCTTGTGCACACTATGCAACTGTTCTACACTGAACTCTATCCTTAATCACTTGATCACTTAGAGTTACAAATATCTTTTTCCTAAACAGATAAAGCTCAATTTGACAGCACCTCTACATCTTGTAGAATGGTAAAGCACTACAGGAATTCCATACTTCTGTAATTATTAATAGTGATTTTTGGCTGATTATGGGTTCAACAAAGATGTCTTACTGTGTCTTGACTAACTTCACCCTGTTCTCTACCATCCAAGAGAAATCCCATTGCAAAGGAGTTACCCTGAAGTATTAACAGATGGATGAAGATATTACTTTTAAATGTCACTAAAGGGAATTATTATTCCTTTATATTTTAACTTATGAAAGGCAGTGAGTAAGCTGCAAACTTTCAAGCTCTAACAGTCATGAATTACAAATCACTACAGCACACTTGCAGTTGGCTGTGATGCTCTGTGGGCCCAAGACTATCCTTGAAAATCACAGGCTTCAACTGGGTATTTTAAAGAAGCAAATGTAATCAGTCCCAAGCTTTGTGCATGTACCCATCCTTTCGACACTTGCGCACCTACTGTGGGAAGACTCTGCCTAAGCATTTCTGGGACACAGAGGTGACCATAGAGACACAGCGTTGGTTCTTAAGAGGATGGAAATAACACAAAATATTGATACACTGGAGAGGGAAATGAGAGGAAGCCTATCAATCAGGGAGTGCCAGGCTTTAACACAGGCCTTAGAGAGGGACAGCATTTGGGCTGGCAGTGGTGGGACAGCACTTCCAGCAGGGACATCTGGAGGAGCCTGAGGACCCTAAACTCATACGTATTTCAATGATGGTCAGAACCCAAATAGCCAGTGTGCAGCAATCTTCCAGAGCATTTCAAGTGTATCAAGTGGTTAGATTTCCAAGGAGGAAATAGAAAAGTATGAGGTGTAATTGTTATTTAAAATTTGTAAAAACATTCTACTTGGATAGAGAGAGAAAGGGTTGTTATATAAACTATACTAGGAAAGACATTCTGTATTAGGCAAAGGAATCTGAATATCAAGCCAGAAATAAACCTAACCAAACAGCAAAAAAACTCTGCCACTGCCAAGAGTCAAAAAAAGATCTGTAAACTAGAGTTCACCCTTAGTTCACAGTAATGAAAACACCAAGCAGGGCATGGTGATGCATACCTGTACTTCGTGTACTCTGAGAGGCTAAGCAGGAGGAAAAGGAGTTCATGCCTAGGCTGGGCAACTTACTGACTTAGTGAGACTCTTTCTCAAGATTTTAAAATTTTAAGAAAGGGCTGGGAAAGTAGTACAATGCAAAGGCCCTGGGTTCAATTACCAGTACCACTAGCACCAACAACAAACAAAGATAAAGTTTTGAAATTGAGGTCTACCTTAGTTTTGTATGATTTATTTTCTAACTGGAGATGTCTCCAGTTCATTTGCTAATTGGAGATGTCTTCCGGATGCCTCTTATACTTAACATGGACTTTTGTGATCTTTTACAGTTAACATGGTCATTTGATCATTAGTAGAAATGATCGAAGACTTTAATCCATGAATTCTTAGTGTTTAGATAATTGTCATGTAAACTCCCTTTTAACAACTGTTTGCTTTTTGTGGTACTTGGAATCCAACTCAGGGCCTCCCACATACTAGGCAAGGGCTCTAACACTGAGCTATACCTTCAGCCCCAATTTTAACACCTCAAGTGGTATAAATTATTTAACTCTGAACCAAAAAAAAAAAAAAAAAAAAAGTTCACTGAAGTGCTCTTGCTGGTGTTAAGTACAAGCCAAATATGGGAGAAAGACAGCAGAGTATCATTGTGGTTTTACTCTACTGGCTACAGGAGCCATACCGCAGAATAACTAAAGGCCCTTTGTATTTCCAGCAAATGGAAGTGTTCCATGTATTGGTTACTATCATGGTGTATTGAAGCCTATTTGATGAAACACGGAAGATGTGTTGAAGGAAATCAACCACCACTTAGTCATAACTGAATGGGCTGAAGCTTTCCAAATATGCCTCTAATCACAGCAATACCTGTGGGGTCAAGGCAGTGGAGAGCTACGTGCAGTTATGCACATCACACGGTTCTCAGTTATGTGCATGGCCAATGTAGTATGTGGCCAAATCTGCTTACGGAGACAACCCCCACCTAAAAAAGGGGGAACTCAAAGTCTAAGGCAGGATTTCTATTACACATCGTTTAGAGTTTTGCGAGTGTGTATGTTTGCCAGTGCCTCCTGGGATCCCAATGACCATACCAAGTTCCCTATCTTAATTCCTGCTTGATCTTGCTACATATCCTCCCTCAGCTAAGTCGGTATAAGAAAGTCCCAGCATAAAGCCTTGAACTTTCCTCAGTTTGCTCACACTAAGGCTGAGCACAGGTGAGGAGGACACCTTGGAGCCCCAGTATCCAGGCTTCCTTCCTCACTTACTAACCATATGGCCTGGGTAAACTGATCATTGTGTACATCTATCTATCTATCTATCTATCTATCCATCCATCCATCCATCCATCCATCCATCTATCTATCTAACTATCTATCTACCTGAAGTAGAAGTAGTAAGCAAACAGCCCCACATCATACTGATTTCTGTGAGGTTAGAATAAGTCAAGACAGGTAAGGTACCCAAGCCAGTTATTTATGACTTTTTAGTTCAGTCACTTGTGCCTAGAAGTTCTTGAGTGTCAAATAAGAAACCAAGTGCCACTGAATGTCCTTTTAAGAAACGAAGCACCGTCTGACTACAGTGCACTGTTAAAGTGATGTAGCAATCCGGCACACAGATAATCTCTGAAGATGCCCCAAATTGCCTCTGGCACACACTTAGGTTTGATGTTGCACTGCCTAGGCCCTGGGAGCCCAGAGACCACCACTTACGTTTCTACACTGCCACTGTTTATTCATCTTCCTTGGACATATTGGCTTTTTTGGTAAGCCAAAGCTGAGAGTAGGAAAAGGTGTCTCCCTAGGTCCAAAACAGACCTAAACTATCTCCCACACCAAAGATCTAGGACTTCATTCATTGGGATTATGTTAATAAACTATCTTAACACATGGTTACTCTGGGCTCCTAACAAAGGTTCTTTCCACTTTCTGATGTGTTCCTGTCTTATGTAACATGCTCCTATATCTACTATGGCTAGGCTTAAATTGGGCCTAATGATCTGAATATATAAATTCCGATGCAGATCACAAAGCTCTCATTGGCACAGGGATAGAACAGAAGAGCAAACTCCTTGCAGAGCTCCAGTGACGCAGCTGAAAGCGCCATGGCAAAACGGCCTGGGCCCCTCTCTCATGTGCAGATGAGAAGCTGAAGCTTGGAGGGCTGAAAGGCAATGGAAGGTAAGGCATTGCCCGAAGCTGGTCAGAGCTGAACACATCGTCTGGCTATTTCTAGTTCTCTAAGGAGACAATGGGATATCAGCTCCCGGGTGACAGGACATCATCTCCTGAGTGAGGATGTAGGTTGGTCTGAGTTCTAAAGAGAGGCCAGTGTCTCATTTCAAAATGTGCATGGGCATAGCCCCTAGAGCACCCAGGCCACCTGGCTTCCAAGAATGATAACAGCAGGGACAGGTGGGGGAGGTAGAGAGTGACAGAAGACAGGTGTGAAAGAGAAAACTCAGCTTTTCTTCTAGTTAGAAGTCCCTGGCTGGTCACCACTGCGCAAGTTCCAGTAAACATGCCACAGAAGAGAAAAGCCAAGATACCTCATCTTGAGGTCACGGGGAGAAAGGGAAGGCAGTTTAGGGCCCAGCAACATTTTCAGGGCACCATCAGTGTGCTTCTCACTTAAGAGCAGAGGTGGCCAGGAGGCAGCTATCTTTTCCTGGTTTGTATCACATTTCCAAGCAACCTCTCTTCACAGACTGAGGACAGAAGCAAGAAGAACCGGAATGGACTTTGGAGGTCCTTTGGCCCAGGCATTCGCGGCTCACAGGAGGAAGTGAGCTGAGGCCTAGGAAGATTCATCTCAGCTCCTACAGCCCGCAGAGCCACCCAGCATTTCTCACCCTGTCACTGCGATGTGGGGAAGGACAGAGGAAAAGCTCTCTGTTCTCAAGTGGGAGGGACCTTGGGAACAGGCAATGATTTGAGTTTGGGCTCTCTGTACATATGCTCAGGAGCCCAAACACAGTCACCAACACAGACTGCGAGTCGATGGTAGGAGGCGGTGTTTCCAATTAGCTGCTGAACCAAACAAACCTCTCTGCTGGGTCATGTCTGCCTTGTGAAGCTGGGAGACTGTCCAAGACCAGGCAGATCTGGGGCCAGGCTAAAGGCCCGGCAGCCCAGTCCAGACAGAGTGGTGGATCAGCCCTGAGTTGCAAACAGTTCAGGCAGCCTGTTAGCCCAACACAGCCAGAACAGACAGTGTCCAAAATGGGCAAAGGCAGGAAACTGGCAAGGGCCTCCTCTGACCAGGCTGTTCAGTGGCCTCCGAGCTGGCTGGCCTGGCCCCAGCCCGAGCCCTGCTGCCCCCAGCCAGGACCTTCACACCAACATAGGCCTCAAGCAGCAGCTTCGCTCGCTTAGATCTGGCACTGCTTCGAAGTCAATCTTGCCTACAGCTGTCAGCGGCACAGTCAGTTTGATGCTGCACAAATGGCAATGATTCAGTCATTCCGGGGATGCTTCCAGGGCAATGTGCTTGGGCATGGGGAAAAGAGGATCCCCTTGGGGAGCCAGAGGCGGTGGGTTACTCTGCCAGCAGGCTGCCTCGTCCTCATCTAAACACCATCAAAAGCCTGCCAGGGCGTTTTTGTTGAAACCTGGCAGTTGGCTGGCCCCTGGCATTTGACTTGGGACCATCCAGGTGACTATTAAGTGAGATGCACTCTTGACGGCTGACCTTAGTGGATCTGACAGCAAGCTCACTGCTGCTCTCAATAGTAAAAATTCTTCCTGACATTATTTAGGCAGAGAGGGAAATGGCCCCTTTGGTGAAACCCCATGGACTCTGCCTTAACCTCGCTGCAGAGGGCTGCTGATGCAAAGGCTGGTATTTGCCTGCAATCTTTCCCTGGGAAGTAATTAGTTTCCATTTAGGGGGATGACAAATTGATCAGGCAGGAGTCGCACTGAGCTCTGAATTGAAGCTAAACTGGGATGGCTGTGGCTCTGGCAAGTCAGGTTTGTAGGTCTGTCGATGCATTTTACAGTTTCAAAATTCAATCACCCAACAGCAGGAGAGGAAAGACAGTGCTCTGAAAAGAGAACCAAAGCCCGCATTTCCTTCTGCAAGTTCATTATCGCCTCGCTAAAGCATGACGGTGGTGTGAAATGGGTTAGACACATGGATGCCTCTGTTAACGGCCAAAGAAAAAAGTCGCACATCATTAGGAATGGAATAAACGATACTGAGGCACAGAGCAGAAATGATTTGATTAGTAATTTCCAGTTTTGAAAAGACCTGGAAAAGTACCAAATGACTATACAGAAGGTGTGATGGAGTTCTTAATTGCTATAACTGCTCTGGGAGACTTGATGATTTGTGACATAGAATACAGCACAGTACGCTAACACTAATAACCGTTAATTAAATGCAGCAATGATATACTCTCAAAATGCACATACGAGTTACCATAATTTCTAGATTAAAAGCTGCACTGTCAGAAGCCAAAGGCAAAGAAAGGTGGAGGGAGCAAGAGACATCTCTCCTGCCTTCACGAGCAGACCCCACGGTCTACCCGGAACAGAGCGGCCAGAAAACACTGTGGGGAAAAACACACTTAGCTGGAAAATGTGAAATGGTTCCTGAATGAAGCTGCCCCTCTGGAGGGCGAGTTATTAATTCTGAAAGGCTGTTGCCGCACCAGACCATCTGGCGGTGTGGGGAGGGTTCAGTGGCTGGTGCGGCTTCCGGTTGGATCTGCGCTGCCCCCTGTGTCATTTCTCACTTGAACCGTGGTAGTGCCAGGTCAGCAATGGCTGGGGGGAAAAGGGAAGAGGGGAGCCTGGCAAGACGGTGGGGCCCACAGAACCTGAGGTGGACTCCTCTGCATGGCTGGCTCCTAATGAGTGCAGGGAGGTTGAGGGGCTGATGAGGCTGGGAGGGGAGCAGCGATTCACATGAAAGCCTCATTTGAATGGAAGATAAAAGAAGTCAATTAATCTCCCTCCCCTTGGGTGAAGAACGCTTGTGAGCCCGAAGGAAGATGAAGAAAATGCTAGTACTACTTCCAACTCAATTATCCTGGTAACAGCACAGAGAGAAAGCTGGGATATATACAGCTTGCAAATATGCCATTTGAGGCGATGCTTTTACTTTCTCCTTTAGCTATTACCAACGCCACCAGCACGGGAAACACAAGACAACTGCCTCTTGAAGAGATCAAGGGCAAGAGAAAAGCTGCAGCCTATCCCTCTACCCAGTCTACTGTGCATGCACCAGAACACACGATAGAGTCAGGCAACAGACATACCAGGAGGGTTACATAACATTTCTGGGAATAACAGTGTCTAGTACAAGGAGGATGCAGAAGAAGTGTGGAAGAAGTGAGGAAGGTTTCCTGGAGGAAGCAACTGAAGCAAACCTTGCATGAATTATGGGATCTGAACAAGGATAAGCCAGGGTGCAAATGTTCGGGAGCGGGAGGAAGAGCACCCATAAGTACTCTAGAGCAGGCAAATGATGTGGCAGTGGTGAGACCTCGGAGCAGGCAGCTCAGCCTGAGTGGACATGGATTTGTGGAGAGACGAGTGGGAGATAGTTCATGGAGAGCTTGGGATGACGTCCAACACATCTGCCTTTTGTTCTTTCAGGGGGGTGGCAGGGAAAGAAGAATTGGAAGGTCCCACTGTTATCTCTTCCCTTCTGGCATCTGCTCAAGTTTCCTACACAGACAAATCTTCCTCACACTGCTCTCTGTCCCCTAACTCTCTTTAGTGTTTGTTCATTACTGCAGAATCATAGCATACACTCATTTGTTCATTGTCTGCACCATGCATCTCTGTTTCCCAGAGTAACTTTATTTTATTCACTGCTGAATTCCAAACCTTGGCGCTGGGACACAGTAGCTACTTGCTAAATGAGCCGATGGAGCAAAGGGCAACTGAGGGGTTGTTCTCTAAGTGTACCCAGTTCAGCAACCAGGAGGCAAGTTCTCGGGTTGTACTCCAGACCTACTGAGGCAGAAAGCTGAGGTGGAGCCCGGAAATGTGTGCTTTGTAAATCAGCTCTCCAAGTGATCCCAGTGGACATACACTCAAGTTAAGAATTATGGAATTAGAAAGCAACTGAGGCAGGGAGGGAGCTATAGCAGAGGTTATAGCAGAGGCTGCCAGACTGGGCCAATCTTCTGAGAGATAAGTACATAGCATTTGGGAGATGTGTTGCTTTTTGGCTTTGGTGATTTGCTGATTTGTGAATATTCAAATAAAGACAAGGTTTGGCCACGTTTGGGAAAAGAAGAGACCAGAAATGATAAATGTAATTACTTCTTGATAATAAAAGTTACTTCCTTGAGTTTCTGAGGCATTCTAGAAAAAAATTCCTAGGACTCCATCTTATGATTCTGGTGATTTCATTTAGAAATCAGGAAATCTGAAGAGCACACACAGATTAGAGGAAGTTAGGTTTGGCACAGTTTTAATGTTACGTGATACAGGCAGGGGAATCCTGTTGGCTGTAGGATAACGTAGGTTTGAAGCTGAATGGGGAGGTCTGGGATGAAGGCAGGGTCAGGGGCCATCATTAGCCCCAAAGTGGTTGTGAGAACCGTGAGTGTGGGTAAAATCTCCCAGGGAGGATGAAAACGAACTCTTGAATTATATGCAGGGCAAGGAACCGCTGAAGGAGATCTAGGAGTTGTCAGAGAGATAAAATAAAGACAGAGAGAGAATATCACGACATCAAAAATTTTTTAAAATCTGCAAGGGTAGCTGTTGCGGTTCAGATGTCTCTCAGGGCAGGGCTGATGAGTGCAGGTGATGTCCTTTAAGCCTGGGGAGTGAGTACTACTTCCGGAGGGCTCCACGAGGACAGGTCAGTGCCACCAGTGTAGAGACAAGGCTAGCTGCAGTGAAAGGGATGACAAGTGGAACTAGGAGAGGAGGGGCTGGAGGAGGAAAGGCTGGTGAGGGGCATGCCAGGGTGGTGGGCTACCAGGCTCTCAACACAAAGCTGGGAGGAGAAGGCGGGGTCTCCTTCCTGCATTTTAGTTGGAGACATGCATGTTTATTGCTGAAAGGGATGGAGAGCTTACAAAACAAAGGAAAAATCACCAAGCTGGTGGGATATGATGGGCTGCAGAACTTAGGCACCCAAAGACTTGACTTTAGACAGCAAAGGTAGTGCTATTTTTGCCAAAACAAATGGAAGGAAGGACAACCATCACTAAAGACGTGAGTAAGTCAGCCAGCTAAGCCTAGGCAGAGTCAGGGGTCAGATGGAGATAGTTTTGCTCCAAAGAACTCAGATATGACTGAGGACACAAAGGGAGAGAAATGCAAGGCAAACTCGAGTAAATTGTACACGGTCTCATGGTGTGAATTTAAAGACCTGAAGATGAAAATTAAACTATGAAATTAATTAGAAACAGTGTAGAATGATATCTGTGGACTAGAGGCAGAAAGAGTTTGTTAAACAAGACCCCTTAGAATATCAATGAAACCAGAAAGCACACTTGTTTCAGTATAGCAAAATTAAAGACTCTTAACAAAGATCACCCATCTGTCGCTACTGGGTAACAGATTAGGAGATGATATTTAAGCAAGCAAAAATAACTGATGACCTATATATAGCACATACAAAATAAAACAAAAACAAAATTACCCCACAAATTATCAAGAAGTCAGAAACAGTACAATAATTAACTTATTACATAAATTAATACCTTTAAGAATCACAAAAAAATAGAAAGGTGGATACTGGCAAGTGTGGGTAAAGACACCTGGAAATTAGGAGGTCTATGTACTACAGGTAGATGGTAAAATTTGTAGCAATTAGAAGACAATGCAATATTTACTGAAATTCATATATGCTTTATGATCCAACCAAAGCTCTTGGAATACATCACAGAGAGCTGAATGTACATTTCCATAAATAACGCTTCAAGGATGACAGAGGCAGTAGTGAGTGTCCTCAGCTTGCCCTGGGGGAAACTGAGGACAACTTCAGATAATCACTACAAAACCTTAGATAGCTATCATTACAGGGCTGGGTCTATAGCTCAGTAAGAGAGCCCTTGGTTAACACCCACTACTGTAAACAAAATGAGACAAAAGGCTAAAGACAAACAAAAGCCATAAGATAAACCTTATTAGGGGAATGTACAGTATGGAATGCTTAGCAGGAAGGAGAAGCAACAAAGTGTAGGTATACCCAGGTATATAGACAGGTCTTAAAAATGTAATGTGAAGTTACCATAAAGAGAACTAAGATATAAACATGCTGGGTTGGTGAGATGGCTCAGTGGTCTAAAGCACCTACTTAGAACAAGCTTGGCCAAAGCACAGGGACCACGGTTCGATCCCCCAGCACCACATGCCAGCCAGCCCCGCCCCCTGGTGGGCTGAGCTGGCCACACACACACACACACACACACACACACACAAATAAATAAATGTTTAAAAATAAATAAAAAAAAAAGATATAAACATGCTACCACTTGCCTAAGCTAAACACATTCACGGACAACACCACCATTTGTGAGATAATGCTACATTAGGTTCGGTGTCTGTGAAGGGAGGTGGGCCGCAGGCTAGGGCAGTGGGGAGAACCTGAGAGGCCTCCTTTAGATCTGGGATGACAGCATGCTCTGAAACAAGAAGTACTATTAACTTATATAGTAGCTTTGAAAGATCATATTGATACTTATTTGTAAAATAATGAGGAGAAAAAGAAATTCTCAGTGGCTTAAGTGCCTACCTGGCAGGCACAAGGCCCTGAGTTTGATCCCTAGTACCAAAATAAATAAATACTAAGGAAAAACACTTCTTGGAGAGACGCATTTCTGCAGGGTTCTGATAGGAGTTTCCCAACTGCGGAGGTTCATGTTGCATCTTCACATCTTGAAGGATGGGAACACAACTTCCGATTGCAGATCTAATGAGCATACTCATGCAGGGGAATGGAATGAATGGAGAATGGAGAGTTCTAGGCATGACTGCAGACTGCTAACAGAATAGCGAGGCTGGTGCCAGGACAAATGGAAGGTGGGCTTGGGACGAGGTGAAGAAAAGAGACAAAGAATCTGTTATGGATGACTTCAAATGGTTGGTCTGAAGGGTGAGGATCAACATGGCATCACTGGCTGCACTGTAGAAAGGGAAAGCTCAGAAGCCCACAGACCAGGTGCAGAGACTAGAAGCTACAGCAGGAACACAGGCAGGAAACAACAACACCTGGGGCTCCTGCAGTGGAAGGCGGAGCTTTCAGGGCCTGCCCCGTAGACATCACCAAAATACCAAGGCAGCAGTGCTACAGCCCACGTTGGCATTGAATGATGACTTTCTCCAAAAACAAACTGTCATTGTGACTGGTAGAAAAGTGTTTCACTGGTCTAGGCCCACACTGCTAGCCAGGGGAACCAAGCCATCTTTCACTCCTCCCCCACAAGCACCAGTGGTATCAATGAAAGCCCGTGTTTCAGATGCACACACACACACAC
Source organism: Octodon degus (assembly GCF_000260255.1). Classification (NCBI taxonomy): domain Eukaryota; kingdom Metazoa; phylum Chordata; class Mammalia; order Rodentia; family Octodontidae; genus Octodon; species Octodon degus. Next base: position 9,325,965 of record NW_004524611.1, read on the forward strand.
ACACACACACACACAGAGTTAGTTCTGAAATAATCAGAGAAGTAAATACGTGTTCTAGGAGTACACCATGGGAGTTTTGTGTTGACCTCTGATTTCTATTAGCTTAGTAGGCCAGACCCCCTACCTTACACAGGGTTGTTTTGACTTGGCTTTTTTTCCCTTTCCTTCCTTTGAATTTGTTTTTCAGAGGTTGGTTAGACTTATTCTAAATGAGCCAAGTGACTTTTTCCTCTGAGAGGATTAGAACAGCTAGGAAAAAATTTCTGTTCCATCTTAACCTGTCTTCTTACCAGTCAGGTGATCATCAATCATTTATTTTTTAGTACCAAGAAAACTGTTTGAAAGTATGTTTTCTAAAGAGATGAATTCCAGGAGAGACAGACATCCATACAGTGTATACATCACAGTCTCGCCAAGAAAGAGACCACAATGCTCTTAGTCACCACGACATATCCCACGGGATTAAATCTGCTCCGAGTTAGAATATAAACATCCCTTTTCCTTTTTTTTCCCTCCAGCCTGGCAGCTTTAATCCTTTAAAAGGACCCAGCCATCATCACAAAAAGGGACAAACTGTAATGTTTTCAAATTTTCCTCTAAATTCCAGGACAGCGAATTGGAAGAATGCAGCAGAAAAGCAATGTCTTTGCTCACAGTGTGACTCTAGGCTACTGATCCCATCAGGGATAGATTGGAGCAGCTTCCTCCCTGGGGCTCCCTGAAGGGAAACTGAGGCAAGCAGCTGCAAGGGCACGTTTGAGGCAGCTAAAGCCAACCAGGAGGCCGGTCTGTGAAGTCCAAGTGGGAAGGACCCATTTCCTACTTCTCCTGAGGGAGGGGGCCTAGTTCCATCCTCCTGGGGTCAGCTCATTTGCTCCAGCCTCAGAAGCAATTACGGAGGCCCTTATCGATGCCGAGAAAATGATATTTCATTTGCTTTCATCTGAAAAACAGATTTTTTATTTTCTTTCCCCTAGTGAAAGGGCCATAAAAGAAACAAGGATTTTGGTGTGGTAGCGGTGACGGCAGCAGGGAGTGGTGGTTGGAGGAGAAGCATGAAAAATTATACTTTGACATATATTATGCGCTTAATCTTTTGTGGCAACTTTTTTACATTTGTAAGACTTATGGATTTTAAAAGTCAGGGCTAAGATGGCTTAATGAGCATTCGCCCCCCCCGGAAGTAGAAGTCGGGCTGATGTGCGTTAGTCAGCTGTTAGCTTTATTGCCTCTCTTCTGTACTAAAAGTGACAAGTTGAACACATTATAGAGAGCTCAGATGTGTTATGCAGATGAAGCCTGCAGCAATATCTGCCTGCTCTCTATTATTTATGATGTCTATATAATACAATGGACTGAGATTTAAGCCATTGTGATGCAGTTTGTTTTCCAGGGTGCTAAAGTACAGCACATTTTACAGAGAATTGCATCTCTGTTACATATTAATCAAATCCATCTTACATGCAGCTCTTACACTGTAAACTAAAGGAAAAAAAGATTAAAGCGCTTGGCTTTTCCTCAGCTGTCAAGGACTGGCAATAAAATAATAATAAGGGCTTCTAAATAATGTGTGTGTGACAGGCCTGTGCTCGCTCTCACAGTCCTTTATGGAGGTTAACTACAAAATAAGTTCCAGTGAGTGATCGGGAACAGGCGTGTGTGTAATACTGTAATGCCAACGACGGCATAATTCTTGAAAAGTTCATTTGCAGAAAATTCTCTGACTTGATGAGGCAAAGTTTGGCCTCCTGAATCATTCTGCCATGGCGCTCGGCATTTCAGAGTTGTTCTGAACTTTATAATCCTCGCACTTTTGAACTTGCCTCAGCTGCAGTCCATTAAAAATGGAAAGCTCCATTCCCTGTACCCCAGCCGGGGCTTACCGTTAGGCCAGTCATGGGAAAGTGGTTTTATGACGGGATGCACACAAAAGCCACCGAGTTCTGTGGCGTGGGTGGGTGGGGCACTATTTTGTATTTTAATAGGAAGGTGCTCAGCAAGGCTCGTGGCACTTGGGGTTGGGGAGGAGGGTGGAGAGGCAAGGAAAGTCTCATTCTCCAAAAGTTCTTCTACAGGCCCTTGAAAACTCATGAGATTTTCGAGCCTTTATTTTCAACTCTACAGACCCTCAAAGAAAGAAAGCAGGTTACAAGTGTCACAGCCACTTGTCATCTCTTCCCTTAGGAGTGGAAACTGCCTGCACGCCACCCTGGGCCGGACTCACTTTTCAGCTCAAGGTAATTTCTAGAGAAAAGAGGGCAGGGAAATTGCACTTGGAAGCTCTCACTCAGTCTGCCAGGGACTTAACAAAGAGCCTAAATTTGTGCCTTTGTATAGACGTAACACAATGGTGTCAGAATCTGCCTATCTACCCAAAAGTGCAAAGTACAAAATTTACATTATTATCTCCTTGCCCACCATCTGTACAAACCAACCCCCGAATATCCCTACTTAAGGAAATCACTTTGACTCCCTGGGGGCTGCTTTCTTGCTGTAATGTGGGAAGAACAAAGCCTACCTCTTCTTACCTCCTAAGGCCTCACAACAAGGGGTTTTTGTGGTAACATTATATTCCTCCAGTTTTCCACATTCTTCTACTTGTCTAAAATGAATGCTTGTTACACAAATTATTAACACTGTGGTGCATGTAGCTTTTTAAGTACTTAATTCAATTTCCAAATCCAATAAGCACTTATTGAGTGCCCATGGTTTGCCAAAGCTCCATGTTCTTAGATCTCCTAGAGTCCTGAGTTTCTGGCCTCTCACTGAGACGTCGGGGAGGCCTATGCAGCCCACAGTGGTCTTCAACCCTGTCTGTGCATTACAAACTTCTAAGAAGCTTTTAAAGATGTGTCAGCGGCCAAGACCCACAAGGGGTCAATGAACTCCGAATCTCGAGAGTCCCAGAGGTGATGGTAAGCCAGGCTGAAAACCTGCAGAAAGCATCATGGTTAAGAGCATGAGCTCCCCGGGGAACTTCGAGGTCAATTTGCAGTCAGGCTGCACTGAGTGAGATGTCCTTCTCTGCCAAGTGATTTCAACTCAAACCTCCATTTTATCTTGTGTAAAAATGGGATGATTGGACAACTTAACACACAGGGTCAGTTCCTCTTGGAAGACAGAAGTGCTCAATAAACACAAGGGGATCAGCTTATGTTTGAAACCCTGTAACAGCATGTTTTGGAGCATCAACTAATCGACTTTCTCCTAACAAAACTTATGGAAATGATATATGGTTATTCCCATTTTAAAGGTGAGGAAACTAGCTCCAAAAAGTTTAGGGATCATCCATGGTCCCCCAGGAGGTAAACAAAAGAAGAGGTTTTAAACCAAGTTTCCTGACACCCATAGTTTCTATGCCTCCGTGGCTGCCACAGTAAATCACTCTGTTGCTGGATGTGAACTTACAGGTGGTTGGGCCAAATGCGTGGTTTAGACCACGCGACTCCAATGTGCATCAGTATCACCCAGTGGGCGGGTGAAGCCCCATATCACTGGGAGCCAGGCCCAGAGTGACTCCGTTGGTCTCAGCAGGTCCTGGGAATGTGCATGCTACTAGGTGATGATGACAGTGCTGGGGTGGGGCCACTGTTCAGTCATGCCCTCATTACTTGGAATTTGTACAAGGAGAGCTCCACTCCATGCCCTACCTGGGCTACTTTCTTGTGACAGAGCTCACCCACCCTCTTTGCAAGGGTGCTGCCACCTAGCATAAGCCATAGGTCACTTTTGGGTCTCTTCCTTAAAAGTCTCAGTGTGCATGCACCCACCTGCAATCCTAGTATTCTGGGAACCTGAAGCTGAAAGACAGTAAGTTCAAGGGTGGCCCACACAACTCAGTGAGACCCTCTCTCAAAAATTTTTAAACAGGGCTAGGGATATAGCCCAGTGCTAAGACACTGGGTTCGATTTCTAGCACAGGGAAAGAAAACAAGAAAAAAGAAAAGATCTCAGCCTAAAGACCTGCTGGGACACAAGACGTCCAAGCCTGCTTGGTGAATCACTCCTTCTTCCTCCAAGCACTGCCAAGGGCCTAGCGTGATCCCCACAGGATCTGCTCTGGAGCTGGACACACCGGCAGAGGCAGTGCAGGGTGCACTTTCATGCCTGAAGTCATTTCCAGGTTGACCTGGTGCTCTGCATTTCAATTCCACCCACCTGGCACATCCTCAAACATTCATCAAAGAACCTGTCATGGGCGTCTGTGGGATAAGTCCTCTAAGCCCTTTTGTCCTTAAGTCACTGTAGATAGGAAAACTGTCACCTGCCAATACTGAAAGAACATGAGTCACTCTCCAGAAGATTGAGAACTCTTTTCCAGTAGAAGCCTTCTGAGAAAACCTAAAGGTTAAATAGTGTTCTTTTCACTTTCCTCTTTCCCATCACCAGTCACCTTGTCTCTTCCTCTTCCCTGAGAGTAGAGACCTGTACTAACACTGCCACTGCTTTCCTGCACTGAAAGCCCCAGGCCAGAGCAGCAGGGAGCACCTACCTGAGAGCTTCTGAGACTCATTTCACCTCCCTTCCTGGTGAGCGCCTTGTCCTGGTTATGCTCAGGGAGAGCTTAGCGAGCCTAGTCCTCAGGTCCTGAAAGGAACTGCCTTGGAGGCTGAGACAGTGCTGATGGCAGTAGTGGGGAGGAGCTGGCCCACTGCTCTGGCCCAGAGTGGAAAGGAGTCAACCTACGTCCTCTAGGAGATAGCACAGTTTCCTGCAGTGAAGCCCAGCTGCCCTGGGGCTCTCTGCCGTCACATCTTGTTCTGGGAGCATCCCCAGAAGCCAGGAAGCCAAGGCACCAAGTTGGGAGGAGCAAGAGGCTCATCACAGTCAGTTCAGGTCTCCACAATACAGATGGAAAGAGGAGCTCAAATAAACAGTCCTGCTGAGGAATGCCTGGCTAGCTCCCTGGAAAGGCCAGCCTGTCCTATGATATGGAAAACACCAGAATGTATTGATTCTTTAGGATACTGGGCCCAGTGAGGTACTCAGTGCTTTAGATCTTGGAACTACATTCTTCTTGAGCCAGGTGGGATTGTAGAGGTGTCTAAGGCTTAACTTCCCTTCTGCAGATGGTGGAGGAGTGGTGTGAAGCTCTGTGATCCACTCAGGCTTTAGTTACTCAGCAGATCAGCAGCCAGGTGCCAAGCCTGCTGACGAAGCTGCCCCCCACACTCAGCTGCCCAGAGACTCGGAATGTCTAGAGAACATCTGACAGGAGCTCATAACAGGCCTCAGCGTACTTTCTTCTCAGCATCTCCTTGGCCTCTTTGGAAGGAAGCTGCACTTATTTCCAGCAGGATGACAGACAGCAAAGCAGGAGGCTCAGAAAAGCCAAGCGGTTGGCTAAGGCTCCCAAGATGAATGAGAAGGAATGGAGGTTGTGGGCCCAGGCCCGCATGACTCTGTTCCTAGCCAGGTAGGTACTCAGTTTCCTTACCTTGGGAATCTCCCTCATCCCAAGGCCAGGAAGGAGCTCATGTGCAGACAGAATGATACACCAAGTGGTGGAGGGCGAGGCTGACAGCCTCACAATGCTGCTTGGGAGATCAGAGGGCAGCCCCAAGCCCTGCCTGCACAGTCTAAGGTAATTACCAGAGCTGGGATCACCAAACGGTCACCTGGAGGATGGCAGGAGCAGCTGAGAAGGGAAGTCATGAACACTCAGCATTCCGGATGAACGCACCGCCCATGGCTCACTGCACTGGTCGTTACCTCTACCCAGAGTGCTCTGCAGGGCTGCCTGCCCCTCCAGCCTTCCCTCACACTTGCTGGGGTCTTTCCTGACCTGCCTCCCCTGCTTCTGCCCACTCCTCATCTCCTCTTCCAAGAGACTCCCTCTGTCTCTCCCACAGTACCCACTGTCTCTCCCACCGCTTGCTATAAGGGGAGCTCCCGAGGGCAGGGCTTGCCTCGATCACTGATCTATGTGCAGTTAACTGCCACCTTAGGTGGGAGGGCTGCTGATCTCAGAGCCTGCACCCTATGTAAATGTCCATTATCCTTCATTGCCAACTTTCTCTTTTAAGGCGCAGAACTTTTCTGTACTGTTCTTGGTTCACATCTTTTTATACAAATACTGAGGGCAAAATGTATGGACTGGCTTAAAGGTCTATCTTGTAACCCACCTGCAGGGCCAGGGGGACACTGGTGGGTTGAAGGAGGGGAGTTTCAGGCCACTGGTGGGGCTGTGTGTCCTTCAGAGTCTATAAGAACTCTGTTTGCTTCGTAAAAGCTATCCATGGCTATTATAATTCCATTAATGCCGTGAGCTGTGGGATGCTCAGAAACACAGGAAAACTGTGCTGGGGGGAGGGCCAGAGGAGGAGCCCAAGAGAGACATAAAAAGGCAAGAGGATTTAGAGAGCACTTGTAGGAGAGAGGAGGGGTAATGGAGAGATGGAAGGAAATGAAAGGCGGGGAAACACGGAGGTGGGCAGGTCGGGACAAGCTAGAGGTGGCGTGAGGGGAGGAAGGAGGGAGGGAGGGAGGGAGGACCCAGGACTGGCAGGTGCCCACGTGGCTCCAGGGAAAGACAGTAGGACAGGGTCTGAAGAGGTCAGAGAGCCAAGTTAGGAAGTCTGAAAGTCTGTTCTCCACTGGATCCTGAGAGGAATGGGCAAACGCCAAGGAGTTTAATTAGAAACCAGCAGGGCTTCCCTCATCTTCCCTTTGTGAAGCCTTGCCCCATGGCTACGGGCCAAGGGGAAGCCAAATCCCCTGGCTCCTTTCGCAGGCGCCTCCTTCCTGCCTGCTAGTCCTCTGTAGTGCTGTGCACGAGTACTGCTCCACCATGAGTCTAACAAGGGCTGCTCCTGCTCCCTCTTGCACATATGAATATATATCCGGAATCCCACGTACCGAGCAACTCCTTCTGTCCCACCTCTGCTCCCTCTGCCAGGATCACTGGGGCCCTAGCATTGGTTACAATTTCCACTGTGGACACTGACCATCTAATTTCCTAGTCTCGTAGGGCTCTAAATCCAGCCCCCTCTGACCTGCCAGCAGGAGAGATGACCTCACATTTGTCCTGCTTATCACTGGTAATAACCATTAGGGACAATGGCAGGCTCTCACACCTGCTGCCCACTAGGATGGCAGATCGTGTCTCCACAGGAGGCCAAAGATGCAAATCTTCTGTCCTTTTCATCATAGACTCACTCCAGGGCACTTTTCCCTTCAGTCACTGGGCTGCACCAAGAGATACAGGGAAGTCAGCCAAAGAGGCGCCATGTGCCCTGCCCTTCCTGCTCCCAAAGGTGAGCACACCTGGCGCAGGGCTGGTGGACATCATCAAGCAGCAGGACGGACTCCAGCCATTGTGCTGCAGAGCCCCCACTCTGCACAGCTGCCAACCACCGATGCAGGGCTCTGGCTGGGGACAAGGACTTCAGGTGGTGCCGACTGTGTTCTCTGCACAGCCACTTCTTTGTAAGGAGGGACTTTCTGTAGCTTGGGCATTTTCATAGCTGCCCTTGAACCAGGGATGAGGGTACCTAGGGCAGACCCCGTGGCACAGGGGTGCCGTGTGGCACAGTGTTGTGCATCCTGCACTCCAGCATGACAGCCCCTTCCCCCAAGGCTCAGATGCCACGAGGGTCCCTGAACTCCATCATGTAAGCAACCCACTAGGCACTGCCTCCAGCATGAGACCTTCCCCCACAGAGCAGCACGCCTGACGCGCACGCAGGCATACAGCCACGCGGGCTTGCATGGCACACATTCCTGCCGCCGTGTCGCCAGCCCTGCCCTTGCATCCTTTTTGAGGCAAGCCAACAGCCAGAGCAGCCAGCAGCAAGCTGGGCCCCAGCCCTGCTGTAAAGTATTAACTCATACTGAACACAGTTTGTCTCCGAGGACCCTCTTGGCCCCTTCGTCATCCTGTGCTGACATTTTAATCGTGCTTTTGTGGGAGCTGGCTGGCAGTTTGTCATCAGGAATGGCGCGGCGAGGGGCCAGAGCGGGTTGCTGGCTGTGGCTGCTGCTGAGGGAAGCAGCCCATTCTGACAGACTGAGCAATAATCTGAACTTACTGCGCCGAGCCTGTGGGACACCAGCCGGGCCGCTTTATCTTCTTCATTAAAGTGCGCTCAAAAAAAAAATCCATTTTCCTTTAAAGTCTCAGGAACAGATGGAGTAAAATTAATTGCGCCATTAAGTCCCGATAGACAATACCAGAGTGGTTTTCTTTCAACTGTGCATGTGTGTTACAAAGTGCTCTTCGTAAAAGGCAATTACTGCAACATTTGCCATAAAATAAAGGTTGCTTTAATGGGCAATAAACACAGGCTTCAAATTTTGTATGAAATGGGTCTCCAAAGGGCGCTGTTAGAGGCAGCTCAAAGGCACGACTGACTTTAGTATTTCTGCTCGGGCTTTAGCTCAGCTAGTTCCGAGAACAATGATTCCCCACCCTTGGATATATTCTGATAGAATTATGTATGTGATGTGCACTCACTGCATGGGTCTCTCTAGCCAGATTTTTCTGGTCAGCAACCAGCAGGCAGGGGAGAGAGAGAGAGAGAGAGAGAGAGAGAGAGAGAGAGAGAGAGAGAGAGAGACTATGAATCCAGGGCAGTAGTTACTCACTGGCTGAGACTGAGCCAGTAAAAGTAACGGGCCCCAGTCACAAGGACTGCAGAGCACAGTTACTCCATCTTCTGCCTTGCAGACAAGTTGAGGGTTTCCAGTTGATTCCTGGCATGGGGCTCAGGGAAAAAAATAATCTATATTTGTGAATATTTAGAGCCATTTAGGTCTTAGATTTGGCAAAGGAGGAAGAAATAGGATGTGCTTTATGACCGGGGCAAAAATGCTGCTGCAGGTCTGTCAGCAGAGTGATGCCCAGGCCCTGCAGCCAGCGTGGGGCTGTCTCTGCGGCTCTGAGGACAGTCGTGTGCCACCGCTGAAGCGATCTCACAGTGCAAAAGCAACGCAGATCGCTGCAAGCAGGAGCGGAGGAGGACATCTCTCCTGAGCCCCTGCTCCTTTACTTTGAGAACCCAACATTAAATCTTCCCCTTTTACAATCCAAGCCTCCCTGACATGGTTGGATGGGGCCAGGAATGCAAAGGAGACCAGAAATTCATTTCAATCCACTATATTTCTACATTTCAGTAATTACAAAGTTAGCATGACATATAAATGATCCATTAATTGAAATATAGACTACACCAACTCCAATATTTATGGTATAAATCCATATTTCATTAAATAAATCCAATAAGCAAATATATCAAGGAGAACAGGAGAACATTTTTATTTAAGTATGAGATCAGGAGCTGAAGGACTATTTTCTGCCCAACATAACAGATCTACAGCTAAAAAAAAAAAAGAAAAGAAAAATGCTTAGGAGATTTGGACTTAGATGGGGCTGGCAAGAAGGAAAGCTAATGGCGATGAAAATTAACTTCAAGCAGACCCAGGGTCAGCACGTGTGGTCGGGGTACCAGCCACCACCAGCTGCCAAGACCTGAGAGGCCCGGCCCCACTCAGACAGTGGAGGGAGGCAGCTAGGGCATAGGCCAGGCCCCCAGGAGCACTCTGCTACTCGGACCCAGGGCAGCAGGTTTTTCACAGTGTTAAACAGAGGCTTCGCTTTGCAGAGAAGCGTCAGCATGGCCCCTGATGATTTTCCCTTTAGGGGTCCCCTTCCAGGTGCCATCTGCAGAGGGGTGGCCAGAGAAGCACAGCGAGCTCAACCGCCTCACCCAGGACTTGAACCTGTGCCCCCGCGCTTACCTGTGCTCACCCTGCCACTGTGATCCCACAGCTCTTCCTCCTGCCCCCACACCTGCTTCCCACCTGCCACTCCTCAGTCCACCAGCTGCAGCTGAGCAGTCGCGGCACTGCGCTTGAGGCTTCCTTCTCCTGGCCCCTGCTGTCCCATCCTGCCAGGCCCGGCGCCCTGTCACCGCTTCCTCGACTGCTGTTTCCACACTGACCTAACCTCTCACCACGCTGTAACTGGCCTCGCTGCTCTCCCCAGGCCAGCCTGTAGCTACCCGCACTTTGCCTCCCAAGACTGCTCACCAAGTGGCTACCTGGAGTTTCTGTACATAACTTCTACTCAAGAGTGTTCTGGTTATACAATATTTTTGGCGGGGTGAAGATTACTTTTAAAACTTTATTGGACACATAATAATTATTGTCCAGACAGAGGCCAAGCACTCTTTCACACTTCTGTGACATCCTGGCCACTTTCATCAGTGTCCTGATTGCATAACACACAAATGAAGTTTCTTCCTCCACTGAGTGTTTATGAGGTACAATGTGACATTCTGACACATGTACATAAAAGGCAAGTGGGATATCTGTTGCCTCAGACATTTACCCTTCTTTGTGCTGGGAACATTTAGCATCCTCTTTCCCACCTATTGTGAAACAGTCAATTCATTGCTGCTAACTATAATCATCGTATGGTGCTCTAGAACGCCGTAAGTTATTCCTGTCCAGCTGCATGCCAGCACTCATGAACCACCCCCTCCACCTGGGGAGGGAAACAACCATTAAAACATCACCTTTTCCTCCCAGTGTATCCCTGTCTTGAGTGTACACTGTTTCAATTCTTTAGCAACTATTACCTTCAAGCAAAAGCTAAAGTCCTTACAGCTTCTGATCTGGTGTTTGCAGGGCTCAAAGCTTAGAAGGTAGGGTTCTTCTTTCAGAGAAACAATACAAAGTTATTATAAAAATGTATTTCAAATATATTTTTTCAAATTAAGAAAAGCAATGCAGAACAACAAAACCTAACACATGGCCACGTGGAACCCCGAGGGAGTGTGTGTGGCCCGACCTCTCTCCAGGCTCTCCCGACACTGCCCGGTGGACTCCCAGCACTGTGCTCACCGCTCCTAGGCCCTGCACTTCAGTCACAATCACCCCTGAGAGCTGGGTCACAGAGCTACCTCCCTTCATGCCTGCAGATACGCACATGTGTGCCCGCCTTCCGGGCAAAGGATAGGGTCACGAGTGGCCTTCCACGCAACCTTTAGAGTTCAGGTCTAAGACTGTCACCAGAAAGCTTCCTTCCAGGACTCCAGGCAGAGGTCGGTAAGCACTCTTTCAAGCTCGCATAACACCCTGAACACTTTCATCAGTGTCCTTACTGCATAACACAGATAGGAAGTTCCTTCCTGAACTGAGTAAACAGAAGGTGGTAAGTGAACACTTGATGAACACATGAATAAATGAGCAATGTGAGATCAAGTCATCCCTTTTCTACTGCCATGAAGGGTCCCTAAAGGTTGGCTTGGAATGGGCTGGGCAGCAACTGAACTGTGGCCAATCTGCACCACAAAATTCCAACTCTGCTCTCCTGAAACAGCGCTGTTACAAACTAGAGAAACTGACCGAACGTTGGCAGTGATGGACAGTGAGCTGTCACTCATGAAGACCAGGAGAGAGACTCAATAGCTTTCAACTATGCTTGCATACCAAAACCAGGCAGGAACCTTAAAAATAGACTTCATGGCTTGGTATTAGCCTAGAACATACTTGTTTTGATAGTCAGATCCAGTCTTATCAATATTCCCAAAGAGCTCTACAGATGAGTCTAGAGTTGAAAAGCAGTAACAGCCAATCCCATTCTACTCCAGATACCTTCATTTCACGTATTTTTTCTCATAATTGGACGTGATTAACACATGCCAACCAATCTGCAGCACAAGTGCCCACACGCCAGCACTCATCATGTCATTCACTCCTGATGGATGAGTGCCAGCGGTACAATGTCTGTATGGAGGAACACGACGGCTCAGCACTTTCCCACTTCATCCTTGGGTTAGTCAACAGTGCTCAGGGAGGGCCTGGGAGATGGCTCAATAGAATAAGCACTTGCCTGGCCAGTGCAAGGGCCTGAGTTTAATCCCCGGTTCCGCAAAAAACAAACAAACAAACAAACAAATAAAATGCTCAGTGAATGTTTGTAAACACCGCATTTGGCCAAGCATGGTGATGCACACCTGTAATCCTAATACTCGGGAGGCTGAGGCAGGAGGATTCTCATGAGTTCAAGGCCAGACTGTACTATATAATGAGACACTGTCTCAAAAACAAATAAACAAAAACAACAACAAAAAACACCATAAATCTCGCTGGTTTACACAGAAGACGGCTTTTATTTTCAAGGAAGTTGGAGTATTTGGTCAAATGAGAATAAAAGTTGACAGTAAACAAATATTTGCAAACCTGGAGCTAATCAAGTACCATGTGAGCACTTGTGTGCAGTGTTTTGTGTAATGTTCCTCTATCATAGAGGTGAGACCATGTAGTTTTCTGTGAATCTGAAGACTTTGAACACTTGGCTGCAACAGCAACTTGACCAGTTCTAAATCAAGAGATAACTCTAAGGTCAAAGCATAGACTCATCCTACTTACTGCAATACATGTGGGGGGGCCTGCCCCTTAGCTCAGTTCTTTAAGTGGCTGCTTCAACAAAGCAGTCAGGCTCAGGTTGCTGTGGTTCAATCCACACAACACAAGCTAGCCAGTCATGCCTTGAAGGCATTCGGAGCAAAAAAAAAAAAAAAAAAGGGGGGGGGGTGCTGGAGAGATAGCTCAGTAGAATAAGTGCTTGCCTGGCAAGCACAAGGGCCTAAGTTCAATCCCTGCTTCTGCAAAAAAAAAAAAAAAAAAACACCAAAAAAACAACAAAACAAAACAAAACAAAACAAAAAAACAAACATGTGACACGTAACGGTAGGGTCTACTTGTACAGGGGTGCACAAGACAGAGACGACTCCTGGTCGATGGAATGTGGTACAGAAGACACTGTCTCCTTATGCACTGATGTCTGTGGTTGGCTCTGGTTAGCGATGTGAAGGGTTGTCTAGGATCTGGGACATGAGAGATGATTAGGCGGTAAGGACCACAGAGGTCCCCCAAGAGCACAGGAGGGAATGTGCTCAATCTCAGTGGCGAGTCAGCTGCTGGCTGCAGAGCAGTGTGAGCAGCCTTGAGAGGAGGCTGGTGGGCTGAGGTGACCCAGGCTTAGCCTCCCTGCTGGACAAAACTGTCTCTCCCTGGCAGAGAAATAACCTGTAGGGACTTACATGGTGCCATGTGCAGATGGGGTTTAATGAATGTGGTGATGATAATGATGATAATTATTCAAATTCTTTCCTATCTCTGCCCCCCAGGGAAGTCAGTGCTGCTTTTGTCATCTGGCTGAATCTCCGAGGTGACCCTCCATCCTAAGTTTACTCTGCAACATCTTCCCACATGTGGGTGGTGTTTTGCTACCTTCACATCACTCAGATCAGCATGTTTAACAATATGCTCGCTACTCATGAGGGCCTGGAAGACAAATGAGACTGTCAGCAGGTCCCTGGACCCTGACGGTTATGTCTGGACCTGGGCTTGGGGCTTGCACAAAGCGAACTGCGAAACAGAAAATGCCACATAGTGAAGTTTGCAGTCATGTGTTTATACTTCACTTTTATAAGAAAATACTTTAAGGAGAATTAAAATAAAAAGATGTATACAGTATGGCTATTAAAACTAAAATGGAAAATCAAATTCTTGATTAAGAAAGAAAACAAATATGACCACTGGGGCTAACAAAGTCCACACAAATGAGCACTGAATTTAAGTTCACAGCTTTGAGCCAGTGGGGTGAAAGGCAAATCATGGGTTGTATAACTTCCATTCCCCCTGGAAGAAAGTCCCACTGACCCGAGTATTATGTAATAATTTACACAAGTGGTCTAATTCCTCAAGTAATGATTTTCACAGGGCACACAAGTTATCTTCATATTGATTTTCTGAATTATCAATAAACCCCAGGAATAAACATTAAAGAATGATCTATCAAAGATAATTCTATTGGGGAAGACAAGTGAGGGCCGTTCAAGCTCAGACTTTCCTGGTGGTCTCACTCCATGAACAAGAATAGGAAGGTGACCCAGGGGTAGGGAAGATATTCCTTGGCTGTTCTCTGGCTTGGTCAAGCACTTTTCTTCAGTAGGTCAGGAAAAGCTGCAGAAACAAAGAGCTCTACAGAAACAGCATGCTGTTTACCTCTGATATTGCTTACAGGTCAACCCACAGTTCTGATCCCCAGAATAGTTGCCATTGTAAGAAGAATCTGAGGAGGTCAGGAGCATTCATGCCTGATGGAAGGGTGACTGGTGTACCTTCAGGAAGCTCAAGTTTCTCCAAGAATGCCTGTGGGTCCACTGGTTTCACAATAGGTGAAATGTTGAAAACTTAGAGCCCTGCTGTCCAATCAACTTTCTGTGATGAAGGAGATCTGCAATGGCCAATGTGACAGTCACTAGTTACATGTGGTTATCACGCTCTCGAGATGCACTGAGAGCTAATCTTTCACTTGTACTTAATGGCAACTCAGTTGAATATAAATTCAAACAGCAATGGATAGAAATGGCTCCTGTGCTGTGCAAAGCAACCCTAATGCCGGCCTCTAGGAATTGAACAAAGTCATCCTTGGTTTGTGAAGTATCCTAAGAGGCATCACTTATAATCTAGTCTGGCTATAGGTAACTTGAGGCCCTGGAAGGGTAAGTCAGAATTCAGAGACCCTTCCCACTAGAGTACATCAATCTGCTAAAAGAAACTATTTAGTGTCAACCCAAGAAAGTCTGGAGAACGCTTGCCAAACATAACAGTTGTGGTTTTGACATATCTGAGGTTGGGTCATGCTGGTACTAGTAACTGTGAGAACCAAATGCTTGCCGAAGCCCTTCCTAATTCCTGTATAATCCATGGTCATAAAACACTATCAAACACACAAGCAGCTACTCTTTTACTAATTGCTACAGCAGAAGGGCACCCAGAAAGTTCATTACAATGTGGTAATTAACTCCCACCTTTAGTGGCCTAGAATAAAACACATCTCACTTTTCAACACTTGTGATTAAGATCCAAGATTTCTGGATGTCATTTTGGCCTACTTTTAACTCATGCAATGGTAATAAAATATAATGTTCACAAGAGTATCAATGGCCAATGATTTTGGTTAAGTTTGGCTCTTGGCTAACTTTCCTCAACAAAGAAAAATACCAATGAAAGATAAGTGAAAGGTGCCCATAGCTGTGAACCCATCTTTGCATCAGGCGCACAAGCATAACCAGCACAAAATACAATGTTTAGACATATGAGTTCAGTTTTGTCAGAAGTCATTACAGCTGATGTCAGGAAAAAGATTCCAACCCTTTTTCTTGTCTTATATATAATAACAAACCAAACTCTGGATTACCAAAGAACATTCTTGGCAAGATGAGTGAGGGATTATGAAGTAGAAGCCTGGGGATCTGACTGGAGGGAGTTTTGACTCCAAAGAAGTCTGGGAGTTATCGGCAGGGTGGCATGACTGAGACCGCAGTGATGGGGATGACAGGAGCCAGGAAGCTGGCGGAACACCATGTCCTGCTCAGCGAGAACACTGTGTGCTGCTCAAGAAACAACCATGGTGTCAACCAAAACCTATGCTGCCCTGAGGGCTGGATGGGGCAAAAATGTAAAAACAGGCAGCAGACACCTTGAGGCTTGAAGAGATCCAGTTCAAAGGTAAATTTTAAAAGAACTTGGAGAAAGGATATTGTGAGAGACTGCTTAAAGAGTAGCGCAAGCAGGTCTGATTTTCTAAAGCTTAGTCGAATGGTTAGCAAACCTCCAAATTGGCCCATTTTGGTTGCCATAGTTTGTGTGAGGCCTTCTTTCTTACTCTTCACTGTTACTCTTGATCCAGTTCTGACATAAGGTTTCTCAGTCTGATACTCTATATGAGGAGCAGCTCCTTGCTCAGTATTCCCCTCACCCCACCCTGAAAATCTGGCATCAGGAGGAAAATGTGGTGAGTAAAATAAGTAGGTCTCTAATTTTGAGAATTAAAGGTTGTACAGTACAGTGGGCTGCACTTGAAGTGAGTCCAGCAAAACCTACAAACTAAAAGGTTATAGGAATAACTTGGAAAGAACTGAGCTCAGTACTTAAGCAGGGTTCAGGTGGCAAGAGATCTCCATGACTGATCCTAGGAACATTGAAGGTGAGAATATATAATCTGAGACACACACTCTGAATCAGGAAAGATGGTTCCCAGGTAGCCCAGGGGAATGACACACAGGGTCCCAGCTCATCCTATAGAAGCTGTACTACAGGTAGAAAGACCTCAACCATTCCACATGCTGTTCATTAGTATATGGCAAGGGGAAGGAAACAAGAACTATGTGTGGACTGGAGCTTTCTCTTGTGTCTCCACGCCAAATAAGCCACTGTTCCCTGCTCCCTGTGCTGGCTCTTCAGACACGTCATAGCTACCACACCTTCTCTGGCCCTCACAGCAGCCACATGCCAACTCAGGGCTGGATGTACAGCTGCAGTTCCCGCGTCTGCTCCGCGGCTGGTTTGCCTGCCACACCTCTTTTCTGCAGCTTCCCTTCTGGTCACCCTTCTCTGCTGCTCCCACAGGTCTCAGTTTCCCTCCCTGTCCCTTCACTGGGTACCAGAAGAGATAAGGAGCAATAAACAAAACAAAAACACAACAAAGGGGCCATGAAGCCTATGCCAGAAAGCAATGAGCGGGAGAAATGGAGCCCAGTGGAGCTCTTCTCCCTCCTGGAAAATTAACAGACAGATGCGCTATCAACTGGCTCCCAGAAGTCCTGCCTGAGGCTGAAAGGAAATAAATAAATGAAAAGGGGGAGAAATCCTAATGAAATCACCAATCCCGCAGCACAACCACCTGAGGGCAGTGAGGGTCACGGTTCATGGAGACTCTGAGAAAAGCAGTCAGGGTCTGGGATTTCCTAGTCCTTCCTCTGGGCCTGGCCTCAGCACACTGTAGAGCCTGGGCCACTGCAAGCCATGCCCACAGGGCGTGCTCTCGGGACAGGACTCTGGACAGGTCAATCGGGGTGTAGCTACATATGATGCTAAAGGCATTCTCACTTTATGAAAGGACCTGTGAGTTCAGGTTCCCATACCCATGAGTACAATGGCTAAAAATTATGTTTTCAGCTTCATGCTGACTGATTCTCAGCAGTGTAAATCTATGCAACACAGGACTCTACCTGTCAAAACTCCCATTTACATGCAGTTGTTCAGAAGGGTGTGTCCCATAAATGGAGGCACGCCGGTACTATGCCCTAAGTGGAAGTAGAGCACAGGATAATACGAAGGCTCCAAGAGGAGCAGAGTGGTTCCTTCCCACATCTTTGTGGGTGCTCACAGTCTGAAGGAAGCATTTGGGCAGGGTCCATGGTTTGGGAGGACCCCATGCCCCATGGAGCATTGTGGGGAGGCTAATGGGGTGACCAGCTCTTCCCAATGTAAGTACTAGGCACCTATATCTGTCACTGTCTTCAGGGTCTGTCCTTCTAACTCATGGAGAAACCAAAGACTTGAAGATATCAGTGGTCCAAGGTCCACACTGTGAGCCTGCCCCATTAGCAACTGAGACAGGGGACAGAAAAAGGTGACAAAATAGGAGCATGTCTGAGATGGTGGCTGATACAGACACTTTCCCTCTTCCACAGTTCTGCCTCCTCGGGGTCAGAGCCTTTGAACAGGCTGTTCTCCTCCCAGCCCCCACTTCCCTGCTGCCTCTGCTCAAATACTAATGATTACTCAAGGGTCAAATGACAGCTGGGACAATCACCACTTAGAAAACAAAATGCCAGAATCATACAAAATAATTTTTCTGCTTCTGTCTATTTTTTTTTAAAGAAGTATTTTTACAAATGTACCTTGACTAACACTTTTAATTATTTTGGAGTGAAGAGGGAAGAAAGGAAATCAAAAGCCCTGGCGCAGGACGCAGCTCTCTTCCTCCTCCTGCACTGAGCTCAGCTCCTGAGAGATAATAAGCACCGAGTGGATGGCGGGCCACATGCATTCCCTAGACAATGGCCAGGGACAAAAAGGACGCGGCCAGCACACAGGAGGCCGACAGCCTGCTGGCAGCAAAGGGTTAAAGCCCACAGCAGCCTCCAGCGCCCTGTCTGCCTTTCTGTGGAAGAACACAAAGCTCAGTGGGGCAGGGAGGAAACTCCCACCGGGTCCCTATTAAAACAGATCAAGTCACACACGTCGATATCCCCATTTCATAGATGCTATAATTTGTTTGACAGGAGTGAATCCTGCTGATCCAAGTCAGGGCAAGGAATGGGGGGAGGAAGAAAGGTCCGCCAGTAAGGGAGACCTGGAGAGAGCCCGTGGCTTCCTGCATCTGGCCTTTACAAGACATTCAGCAAGGCTTTGAAAACAGGGTGTGTCCCACGTAGGACTCAGTCCTCAGGCGCACACATATGGTGTGCACGTACACACAGTGTATTGTTCTGATCTAACTGTGAGATGTTAAGAAAGGTACAATAAAGCTTTTCCCTCTCCCAGTGGAGAACAGGATCAAACCCAGCTCTCCCTCCAGTAATCCTGATAAATGCGGTGCCGATGTTCGAACAAAACGCAGGGCTGCTGGTGGAGAGCCTTTCTGTCTCCCTCTTGTTCTTCTTTTGTGTTTTGCCTTTTTTTTTTTTTCTGCACTCTCTCCCTGGCTTCTCTTCTCTCTCCCTGTCTCTGTCTCTAGCCAAAGGCATTAAAAAGAGATGAGAACCACTCCACCGAGCATGGAGGAGGGGGTCCTAATCCACTGGCCTTGCTTTGCTGGGGAAGCAGGTTTTGAACAAGGCCCCTGGCACAAATGAGATGAGTTTAGTGATCGCAGTTTAATTCTTAATAGGGCACGATGTGCTCTGTAGATATGAAATATACAATATGGGGGAACATGAGCTTTTTGTGGAATTGGTTTTTCCTCCTGGTTAATGAGGGTCAGCAGAGAAAGGAGGCACAAATGGAGATGCTGAGGAAAATCCAAGAGGCTGAAGCCTGCAGAGATGCAGCTGGAGAGGGGATGGGGTGCTGTGACTTCACCTCCGGGTGACTGGAATCTGACAGAGTCAGAGAGACCCTCTGAGGTCATACAACCCTTGCTTTAAAGCCCTGCCCTGTCAGCCCCGCTAAGGGGACTGCCCAAATTGGGCCTCTCCAGGGGCTCATGGGCTCAGCCCCAGCCCGTTCTCTCTGCCAGAGAGGTCACACTGGCAACTGGTAAAAGGGTGTACTTAGAAAGGTAGAAAGTTGGTCTAAGGGTCAGGAAAAGGGACAAATTTGTTTATCTACAAGCTTCTCTAGAGGACTCTTCATAAACCTTATATGGGGTTATTTTTGCTTAGGTATTTTCCCTCATTTTCCAACTGTTAAAGGGAGTATTTTTTTTGAGAACTTAAGTAGAGCAGCAATCATTATCAACAGAGATGCTGGATAAAAATGGCTACTGATATTGAAGAAAATTCTTTTTGCTATGGATGAGTGGCTAAAGTTCATGGAGGTTTGTAGAGAGGAAAGAAAGCAAAACAAAGGATATAAATTTTAGCAAAAGTTAATTTCACAAAACTATAATGTTCCCAAACTTAGCAAAATTCTAGTAACTCACAAGTGAATAACTTTGTCACTCTCTGCTTTTGCTTTTCACTTTATAGTATGTTTTATTCATAATAAAAGAAACACGCTCTCATACCACTGACCCTTGCACTCCATGATCACACCTCTAGGGATGATCAGTGGTTACCAACTAGTGCCACTTCCTTAGCCAGCAGAGTAGCACACACCAAGGTGACTGCAGGGAGAGCAGGGACTTTCCCACCAGTGCCAATGCGGTGCTGGGATCCGCCACGGCCAACATGTGGCCTTTTGGGAAAGGTCAAGAACATCTTTAAGACATTGGTCCTGACAATGATGAGCCATCAAACCAATGCCAGTAGCCACCTGGCTAAAAGCTAAAGCTTTCTTACAATTATGTAAGGGAAAAAGAAATCTGTAAGTGTTGTCAATGCTGCTGGTCAAGCATTTTACTACTTGCAGCTCAAAACATTCCTGAGTAAAACAAGCTCATGACTGGGACTCCTTTTCTGTCTTCACCTCTAGTCTCTAAGGATGAAGTGTCCTGTTTCTGCTAATGAAAATTCTTCTCTACTCATGACCTTGTCTCTTAAGAACCCCCTTTGGGACCTTGTTCTATCAATAATTCCATCATGCCCTCTCTAATAATTCTTGCTGCTCAGCCTAAAATACACTCAGGTTTCGCTAATCTTAAAAAAGTTACACCCTATTTGGAGGACAATTCTTCTAGCCTTGAGAAGCATTAAAGTAACATGATTTTTGGAAGCTGGGCATGGTGGCCCATGTCTGTTATCCCAGGTCTCTGGGAGGCTGAGGCAAGAGGATCATAAATTTTAGTGACTTAATTAGACTTTGTCTAAAAAAAAAAAAGCCAAGAAAAGATGTGACTTTATGCCCAATATTTTGGTTATTTGGTTTGCTTTCACTTGGTGAGCAGGTATTAAGCACAGATGGTGTGCTGGGCACGGTATCAGGCACTGGGAATTCAACAATATGCAAAGCAGATGCAGACCCGGCCCTTGTAGAGCTCAGGGCCATCAGATCATCCAAACATGGATGCCAACTTACAAGTGCAGGACACAACAGGGCACACGGTGTGTACAGTGCAGCCACACCAGCACTTACTGTCAGAGGCCGGGGACCTCTGGAACCACAACAGTGAGTCAGGGCTAAGGGCACAGGGACTTCAGGCTGACACTAAGATTGGATCCCTATGGAGCTATGGGGAAAGATTCTGAGCTCTGTAGCTCCCCTGCCGCACTCAGCTGGGGACCATCTTCAGGAGGAAAGAAGCTGCAGTATAAGAGTGGAGCAGAGCACCCAGTCCACAGAACATGCCTCCAACTGTCAGCAAGTATTATGACTATTGTCCCCTGCACCTCTCGGTGAATTCCAATGAACAAAATAGGAAAATCTGAAGGTAGACAGAAGTCACTTCACTCATGCCTTTTTTGCCTTTTGTCTTTTTGGAAAAATCCCTCCAGTAAGTACAGAAAACAACTTCTGGTAAAATAAAATGTTCTGAACAACATTAGCCCTTTGCCTGGCCCTGGTCTGCTATTATGACAACGTCTACTGCTGTAAGCAGCCCAGTTGATCTCTGCCTACACCAACCAGGGCTGTGTTGGCATGTGGGTATCTCCAAGAGTGCAGCGGCCGGAGTTTGATCCCTGTTGTGGGGTGCCAGCCCCGACCCCAAGGTGCACTGAGACTGTGATTGAGACTGAGCGTGGTGGTGTGCACCTGTAAGCCGAGCGCTTGGGAGGCTGAAAACAGGAGAATCACTCAAGTCTGATCTACGTAGTGAGACCCTGTAGACCCTGTACTAAATATATATATATATATATATATATATATATATATATATATATATGAAAGAAAAGAAAAAAGCCAGAAATCTTGCAGGACATATTCTTTGTAGCCTTGGCAGAACAATCTTAATTGTAGTATGTCAACTGAGAAAGCTCTAGACCAGTGGTGGTAAACCCATGGCATAGGTGGGATGCCTAACCTGTGCCATAACAGGATGTTTGTTATCATCAAAAGCTCTAAAAGGTTGGACACTGTGATTCTAGACTGGTCATGGGCCTGAGTGAACATGGAGATGGCTCAAGGTGCTGTTTTCCAGGGTCTCATGGGACTCTGCTCCTTTGCTGCGGGATTCTGGTTCTGTCGCTTCACACAGAAGCTCCATGCAGCCACAAGTGCACCAGAAAGGTATGCTCAGGCAGGGAACCTATTGAATTTGGGACTCAAAGTTCAGCCCATGTATTTTCTCCCCCCAGACATATTCTAACATGTATACCTGCTTCCAAGAATCCCAGTGTCTCCTTAGCCTACCCTTTGTCATCCCTGCTACCAAATGCCCCTCCCACCATCAGGACAGACGCATCAGCTTCCTTTCCACTGCAGAGGATGCAACACGTGGGAAACTTTCCTGTCACTGACCTCAAGCCTGGGAAAATAGAGTCATAAGAGAAATGGTCCTGCATTAACCCCCAGTGATGCCAGCCAGTTGTTCTTCTTCCAGTACTCAGAGTTTTATGTCTAGAGAGCCACACTGGCTGCCTGGGAAAGCCCAACCGATGAACTACAACGTCTGAGCTCTGAGTTCAGCCAGTAGCCAGTCTGGAAGGCAGGGAACACTGTGAGGGCTCCCAAGGTGGGCTGCCCGGGGTGCTGGTGCAGGTTGGCCCCACAGCCAGCTGGCCTCTGGGCCCCTGCCAGGCTTCTGGGCTGCCAGGGGAAGTGAATGTGCTCAGCATGAGAGTGCCAGCTGGCTGGGCTTTCTCTCCAGGGGGCAGGCTGTAAGCACAGATTACCAGTGACTTTGTTCAGTTCTGCTGCCGAGCTCCCTGAGGAGAGGAACATCACAGCCCAGCATCAGCACTAATAGGCTCTGATGCGCCAGACTCAGGCTAAGGAGGCCGGATTGGGGGAGAGGGAGGGGGCAGCAGAGGGGAGGGCAAGAGCCCAACCCCCACAGGGAATAACTGGCTCTGAGCCTGACTAGGAAGCTCGTGGCATATTGCAAGCCCTGTTTTGAGGCACGAGGAACAGTTTCATTGCTTTTCCCTTACTGATTGTCCATCCCAAAAGAGTCTCCAGCTCCTCCACTTGGCCCCATCTTGTGAGTCCCCAGAACACACTGAATTTCAGAAGACACTAAAACTTCCCTGTGCTTCATTTCAAGGGCCTGTGACTATGAAGTCACATGAGCTGCCACAGCCAAGACGTTGTCATGGAGACCGTGGTGGTCGCATAACTGATGTTGGTCCCCACTTTCATAAAAAAATGTAATTTAAATTTTATGTATAAGACCAGTTCATTAGACTGAGAAATTAAATTGATAATTTCTTATTTTTTTTCCTCCCAGAGGAATTTCTGGGAGCTATGGACTAGTTTACACAAAAGTTTAGTGGGATTTCAGCAACAGAGCTGTCCAAGGAGGTTGCATAAGCTTACCCCGCCAGTCACATCTCTGCCTTGAAATTGATTTACACCAAAAAACAAAGATGGCTCCTTCCCCGGCTCCACTTTCAGTCTCTTATTCAGTGCACCACTTCCTACCCCTGGCTTCATTTTGTGGGTGCTGAAGCTCATTTGTAACCTGGGGTTTTTGCCACTTGTAGTATCATGTGCACCATTTGGGCAATTTAAAAACCAGTGAGTAAATGAGTGCGGATGAGTGTTTATGGCCTGACAGGCAGGTGCTCAACAAAGCCCAGTTCTACTACAAGGGAGATTAAGTATCGCGTCACTCAGCTGGAACACTAAGGAGCCCGAAAGGTCATGTTCTGATTAGGATCTTGCTTTTTCATTCCCCTCCTGTTTGGGAGCCTGCTTGTGCTCACCTCTCTCTGATTCTGATGGACATCCAAGCCTCTGTATCCTCTGAGCTCAGCAAGAACCCCTCCCCGCTGTCCTTCTTCTGTCCATCCCCGGGGTCAAGACTGGCACAATGGGACTTACCGAGGCCAACCACTTTGAGCAACCCTCCTCTCTGCTCTTCTGGGGCCGCCTCTGAAGTCCCCAGCCTGGGAGGAGGGAGACTTAATGAGTTCTCACCAGGGTCAATCCCTAACAAAACACACCTAACACAATACCCTCCTCATCTCCTTTCATAATATGTAGGCAAGCTGTCATCAGAATCTAGTGTGACACTCCAAAAATCTAATATTACTTGCAAAAGAGCATTCTATATTCTCGGTGGAAATGTCTCTACAGCCTTGATTTCAGTGGCTCAATCTGGAAAGGGATGATACACTTTTAAGACAAAAAAATACACACACACACACGCACGCACACACATACACACATGTACATACATGCCTCTCCAACCTTTTTTCCTCTGCTATTCTGGGGCTTGTCTTTAATGAGCAGCTCCAAATGACAGCTTTAATCACTGCCTCTGGCCACTGAAAGAGGCCGCTAATGATAGGAAAGAACATAGGGCCATTTGCATCAATCAGCTCCAGTCTAAATCACTTTTTATGATAATGCACCCAAGCGAAGAAGCAAGTCTCTGATGTCGCCTGCATGATGATGTACCACCGCGCTGTCTCCCCAGCTCAGACCTCCACATAAATCTCTTAAAGAGGCACACATCCCACCCTGGCCTGCCCGCCCGGCACAGCCCTCATTTTCTACCCCATTAATGATCCACCACCAGGGAAGAGACAAGAGGGGCTATGCAATCTGTTCTTTTGGTTCTTGTTCTTGGGGCTACACCTTCTGACTCAAGATTTTTAAAAGGCAGGGGAAAAGAAAGAAATCCCAACCCACTTAGAACAGACATATTTACTATACTACTTCATTTTGTTTTGTTTTGGCGGAACTGGGGATTGAACTCAGGCCCTTGCGCTTGACAGGAAAGCACTTATTCCACTGAGCCATCTCCCCGGTCCCCTACTACTTCATTTTGGATTTTGTCCCCTCCCATTTAAGAACAAAGGTGGGTATAGTGCCAAACTCAGCAGATATCTGTTACTCCTTTAAATGAAAGATTATCTTGTATGATGACAGGAACAATGAAGTCTGAGTTCCAGTCCAGTGCTGTCCCTCTGACCTTGGGAAAGGGAACAATTTCCTAGGGCTTAGGTTCCTCAGCTTAAGATGGAATTCGAGATTATCTTCAGGGTTCACATCTACCAATAACATGCTTCAACACTAAGACACACTGACCTTGTCAGACCAAAAAGCTACAACTCTTGTTGCACAGGTCCTGCTTTACCTTGGTCTTAACCATCCAGTAGAAAAGTATGAAGATGAAATATAGGAAGTAAAGCCATGTTGTTATGTTGAGCTGTGGGGGACTCAGGTCAATAATTTCTGACATTGCCAGTTAAACAGAAAACCCAATGATATTATGGGCTTCTGTACTCTTTTAGAATATTTTGCTGAGTTTACACACCTATAATATTCAACAACGGAACTTAAAAAAAATTGGGGTATAACTATGAATGTCCATTTTGTATCTGTGTATTCAAAGTGGTTGGGATAGATATATAGTTGCATTCTCTTAATGAATAGAATGATTTTTTCTAATGGTGTTTGTAAGTAGGATCACAAGTCTCCATCTTGTACAGCAATTAACCACTGAGAAGAATGTATGCAGTGTATTATTTGTTGAAACTGTACTTTTGATTTGATTTGAAACTGTCTCATTGCTATATGTTTATCAATAAAACTTTGAAAAGAAAAAAAAAACACTAAGACAGCTGGAACTTATCTCCAGATCTAGAACACTATGCTGCTGGGAAAAAGGTTCAGCCTACGTCTTCCTGGGCCAAGGGTCTGAGCAAGCATAGTTCAAGATGTCAGCCCTTCCACAGGGCTAGGAAACAGAAGCCTGGAGATGACCTCCTATAGTTCTCATGAGCTAAAAAAAAATATATATATATATATATATATATATATCAAATAACTGCAGTCAATTCTGGTGCTGGGATGGTTGAAACAGAAATTTTCTAATTATGTATTCTTTGTAGAATAATAATACCTATGTTTCCCCTTTTCCCCTAATTTCAAAGATCCTAAGGTCATCTGTCTCCTTGCTATAGCCAGGAATAGATATTTTCTGTTACCTAAAGTATAACAACCAATGCATGTATGTGGTATCCAGACAGACAGACAGACAGACAGACAGGTATTTATGTATAATATTCCAGAGGGTTTCCAATTTACTATGTATATATTTGAAGAACTGTTTTTTTTTTTTTTAAAAATTATTTATTTATTTATTCATTCATTCATTCATTTTGTGTGTGTGGCCAGCTCAGCCCACCAGGGGGCGGGGCTGTCTGGCATGTGGTGCTGGGGGATTGAACCGCGGTCCCTGTGTTTTGCTTAGCTTAGCTTGCTCTAAGTAGGTGCTTTAGACCACTGAGCCATCTCACCAGCCCCTTGAAGAACTGTTGAAAGCAAGTCTATTTCTAAGGCTTCCTTTGTAGAAAATACTGGTGCTCTAATGAATGTGATCTTCAGTACATCCCAGAAGTCACCATTCAAGTATGGTTTGGCTGCCCACATGACAGTCTAATTAGTAATTATTTTATTATGCACATGGCTGTAAGTGGCATTTTGGTAAATGCTAGCTAGAGCACATTTTAGTGAGTGAGCCTGAAATTTTTATTCCTCTGTGTTTCTAGTACCTTTCCACACTCTGTAGTTAAGTGCAAATAGTTATCCATTGTGACTATGTAATTGTAACAAAAAAGACTTGATACAAGAAATGACTTCTAAATGTTAGAAATTTAGGAGGGTGAATGATAGCTCCTTTTAGAGCCATTTCCCCAATGGATCATTTAGGATTAGGTTTGGCTGCGAGTGACAGGCAACCTAAAATAACAATGGCTTAGCTAAGAGTTCTCTTTCTTACATCAATGTCCCAAGGTAGGCAGTCCAGGACAGGCACAGCTTTCTCTAATGTCAGGGACATAGATTTTTTTTTCTAGGTCGGTTGCTGTTTCTGCCTTTACTACGTTCCATTCCCAAAGCCAAAGCACAGTCCAGGACGACAGCTGCAGCCCTAACCATCACATCCACCTTTCAGACAGCAGAAGGAGAGAGGGTGAAGTAGACTTGTCCTTCACACTTAGCGATACTCACTGCAGGCTGCTTTTCATTCTGCATTACTATTCATCAGCTAATGGGTGTGCACAATCTCTTTAATAAGAAGTAGTAGAAAACTAGATATCCCCAAGGAGAAGGATAAAGGTAGACCCTTTGTCACACCATATCCAAAAATCAACTAAAACTTGGTTACAGGCTGAAATATAAGACCAGAAACTAAAACTAAATGGCAGAATAACTCTATTACATTGGTAATGTTTTTGTTGCTTAGATCTCCAAAGTACAGGCACCCAAAACGAAAGTAGACAAATGAGACTGTACCCAACTAAAAAGTTTCTACCCAGCGAAGGAACCCAAAGAGCCAACAAAAGGAGTGGGGGAAAATATTTATACGCCATACATATGATGAGGTGTTACTATCCAAAATATATAAGATTAAACAACTGAAATGCAAGAGAACAAAGAACTGAATTAATGAAGGGACAAAGGCCCTGATTAGACATTTCTCAAAAGACAACATATAATTTGGCCAGTGCATGTACGAGAAAATGATTGTCATCACTAGTCACCAAGGAAATGCAAACTGAAGGCAAAATGAGGGCTGGGTTGTGGCTCAGCTGCCGACTGCTGGCCGAGCATGCCTGAGGCCTTTGGTGCCATCCCCAGCCCTGCAAACAAACAAGAGAGCAAACTGACCTCCCCTGGCAAGCATGGTGATGACCCAAACAACACTTGGAAAGCAAGCCCTGAGGAAAATGCGAAGAAAGGCAACCACGGACACTGCTGATGGGAGAGAAAGTCAGCGCGCCACTCAGTCAAACAGTATGGTGGTTCTTCAGAGCATTTAACATTGAACCACCAAGTGAGCCAGGAATCTCACTGCTAGGTATGTACCCAAGGAAACGATCAGTCTGTCCGAGATAGCTGCACTCCCGTGTTCCCTACATCATTCACATTAGCTTGGAGACAGCAGCATCTTCAGCATCCACACACAGGTGTCGGCAAAGAGATTGTGAGGTTATAGATACACATTCTGGGATTTAAAGAAAAGAAAGTTATGTCATTTCCAACACATGAATCAGTCTGAAGTATATTATATTCAATGAACAAAAAGTACAGCAGTATTCGGTTTACAAACATTTTTGTTTGTAAACAGTTTGGTTCAGAAACAGAAGCATTCGGCAAAATTTTATTTTTGGTTGTAAACTCTGAAAAGGATGATGAACGCAGCCATGGCTGTCTTTCCCACAGGAACAGGAGTGTGCCCATCTTTTCCAGAATAATGGAATGAATGAAGTTCGTGAGGTGAGGCACCACCACAGAGGCTACAGTATCCTCCTTCCACATGGACTCTAAAACAGTTGAGCTCTGAAGCAGCGAGCACAGTGTTGGCTACCAGGGGCTGGGGGTGGGAGGCAGGAGGAGGCTGAGGAGGTGGTATTGGCGAAAGGATGCCAAAGCAAGCCAGACAGAAGGAGGAAGGTATTGAAGCTGGGTGTGGGGGCTCAGGTCTGTAATCCCAGCACTCAGGAGGCTCAGGCAGGAGGATCCTTGTGAGTGTGAGACCAGCCTGGGCTACATAGTGAGCTCTAGGCCAGCCTAGCCTGCACAGCAAGACCCAGTCTCAAACACACACACACACACACACACAGAGAGAGAGAGAGAGAGAGAGAGAGAGAGAGAGAGAGAGAGAGAGAGAGAAGGAACAAGTGTTTGACCTGCTCTGTGCAACATGGTACTATAGTTAACAATGTATTATATTCCTGAAAATAACAGAGTATATTTTTTGTTACACAAACAAAGATAAGAATGTGAGGTACTGTATATGTTAATTAGATCAAGTTACCCATTCTGCAACGTATATGTGTTTTAAAACATCATGTTGTATGCGTCAAATACATAATTTTTATCAGGTAAAACAAATAAAACAAACATACAACTTTTTAAATGTTCATTGGTGAGAACATAGGTATATGGCAGCACCTTGCTGCACTGGAGGCAAAAAAATACAGTTTTTATTCCATCTAATAGGACCAGTTGCCTAGCTCACAATCAGCGGTTTATTATGTCAGTAAAGAATAAAGGAGCAATGAATATTAGCAATCAACCAGCACTCTTTGCTGAATCCACTTTACCATGAGGCAGCATAAGGATTACCCAATATCATCAGTGGAAGCCCTGACAGAGCTCTGG
>NW_004524611.1:9357690-9369239 GCF_000260255.1 Octodon degus
AGAGAGAGAGAGAGAGAGAGAGAGAGAGAGAGAGAGAGAGAGAGAGAACTTGTTACTTCTAATGCATAGTACCAGGAGGATCTCTAGTAAACATGATTTGATTACAGTGGACATGTTTTAGACACCTCTTCCATGTAAGTGATCTACTCTAGCATCTGTCAGCATACTCAGACTGAACATGAAGGCCTAGTTTTTAGGCTGTTATTTCAATCCATCCTATTTAGCAATAGGTGGTTATCCAATGTCAAGACCCCAAAACAGGAAATGACTTTCCAGCATTTCCATGGGATGTAACACTGAGCTCAGCTCAAGGGAAAAAGCACTTTTATGATGGTTTAAAGTGGATATGTCATTGCCGATAAGTTTAGCCTTAGTGAAAAATGGAAAATGTTATATTGAATTCTTCACATGTGTTGAAGATAGAGACTTGTAGAGCAGGAGGAGCCCTTAAGATACCCTGTAGACCATTTGCCTACTTAATGGATTTGCATTAAAAGAAAAAATTAAAAGTACTCAATACAGGATCCCTCAGCATCCTCGGGCAACCTGGCTCACATTGTAGAAGTCTGGTTTTTATGCAAGCCTTTAAAAATGGAAATAATTAAACAGGTTCCTTCATAACAGATTTTCCATTTGGGGGGCAATAAGGGACTGGAAATTTGGATTTCTGGTCTCCCTTACAGCAGATGCCATGTGGGGGGAGGCACCCCAAGTTTCAGCTCCACCCTCAGTGGTGAGGACTGTCACCAACCTCTCCTATGACACAGGAGGCTCACTTCTCTCTCCTGGGCCACAGCTTTCCTGCGACACAGGGGTGAGGAGAAGCAGAGTAGGCAGTATGCTCTTTGGTTCTCTCCAGACTCTGCTATTAGCTAATTCCATGCCAGGCAACAGGCAGATTCCACAGGAGGACCTAGGAGCAGGAGACATCTATCAAAGAACAAGAAAATTTCTACTTTCAATTTGTGCAAATTTCCATTTTCAAAATCATGAATTCAAATTTGGTGGGGACCACTACTGTACAACAGTTGATGCAGAGCCAAGTCGAATTTGTGCCTTATACGACCACAGCAAGGGACGCAGAAGCTAGGGCAGGCACAAGTCCAGGGTCCCCCTGAACAGGCACCCGTGCACCTCTCGTCCCACCTCTGCCCGTCACCAGCCTGTGGCAGAGAACAAGACTGAGCCAAGCATACTCATGCAAGTTTCCATTCTCTCGGCAAGCAACAGAGCAAGGAATTGTGACACATGCTGGCAACCTCCAATCATGTGCTGGAGGATGGCTGGGAGTTCAAGGCTAGCTCTGAACACACTGAAAGATTTTGTCCCCAAAACATAAAGTAGTAATAATCTTCTATGGAGAGGAATAAGCGTCTAAAATGGCCATCCAAAAGGAATGACACTGCCCTAAGAGATCCAGTGATTCATCTGTTCAGCCAGTGTCTACCATGGGGTTTGGTGAGTCCTACCACACACAGACTGTGCCATGGAACTGCATATGCCAACTGCATACCAGGCACATTTTCAATCACTGTGCTAGAGACCCAGGTGCCAACTCTGACAAAATCACCTCACCATGCTTTAATGTGGCTATATCATGTCCATCCCACAGCATTTTTCTGAGAGAAAATATCAAAGTGCTGAAACACCTGTCTACTATCGCTCAATAAATATTAGCTATTATTGTTTCTGTTTCAGTGGAACTGGGAAGGCGGGCCATCACTAAATGCACATTTTTTCATTAAAAGAAGACAGTAGCAATTTTAATTATTGGCAGAATCATCTCCCTAACAATTAGGTGTCTTCTCTCTTGTGCTTTCACTCTCTCTTTTCTTGTCAAGAGAACTAGTATTTGTGGGCCCTTCATTCAGGGCCAGCGGCTTATCTGTGTGTTACTTGGTAAACAGGGAATGAGAGTGTGGAACACTTTCTCACACTGACAGCACTTTCCCCTCCATGTCCCCAAAGCCTTGCTTGGCATTTCTAAGGACTGGTTGGTAGCGGCAGCACTGGCTGCATACAGGAGGGCATACCGCAGAGGCCCAGGCGCTGAACCTGAGATGCTGCTAGGCCTTTGCTAGGGGCATCTTCCAGCTGAAGCACTTCCCTAGTGTGTTAATCTGGTCAAGTGAAGCCTGCTCGAAGATGTGATTTGGGGACAGTGAATCTTGATTGCCAACTTGAATGGCTTGAGAGACGCGTAGATCAGTGGAGTGTACTTCTGCATCTGAGTGGGTCTTGGAGGTGTGGCCCTGGAGGCTCTCTGGCTCCTTGCTCACTGGTTTGTCTATGCTCACTTTGCTTCTTGGATGCCATGAGTGGAAAGCTGTCCTCCTCTGTGCCCTTCCTCCTTGGCACCAGCTGACCATGCACTGGAACTGCTGAAGACCCGAGCCATAAGAAATCTCTCCTCCTTTAAAAATGTTGGGTACTAAGTAGTTTGTCTCAGAAATAGAAAGCTTACCATCATAGGCCCTATCCAGAGTTTAATCAAGCAGGATCATCAGCCTAAAGTGACCAAGTACTCAGTGTGCACATACTGGGTAAAGAAGTTAATTGACAGGACATCGAGAACTAGGTGTGGTGGCACAGGCCTGAAACCCCAGGACTCAGGAAGACTCAGGCAGAAGGACCACAAGTTTGAGCCCAGGCTAGAGAACCTAGAGATTTAAAAAGGGGGAGGGCTGGGTATGTAGCTTAGTGCAAGGGCCCTGGGTTCAATTCTCAGTGCTCAAAACAAAACAAAACCCAGAAACTTGCAGGTTGCTGCTCCTGTCTGCTTAGAATACCATAAAGGAAAATGGCCTAGTGGGGTAAAGTGTTATTGTCCACCCTGACACTTCTAACACCTGTGTTATGCTTTCACAGCCAAACAAAAGCAGCAGAAATAGCATGTGTTGATATAATAGTTTCAAAACAAAGGTGCAGAAAATCCTGATTTGAAAAATAAATGGATGCTTAGAAGTGGAATAATTTGTTTCACAGCACAGTTCTTCGCTTTCCTGGAGGATTTGCTTTTCCTGAGAATGTCCTCTTTATGAATTTAAAATAGGACACAAAGGACTTAACCCTGACTGACACACAACTTTTAGGACACATCCTTACCCAAGACAGGGTGTGTGTGACAAAGCATGGCTGGAGACAGAGGAGAGAAAACAGATCCACTCTGTGGGTTATTCAGTACACAAATGTCCTGGCCTGCTTTTTGAACTCTGTAGTGTCACTGGTTTGTGTTGAGTATATTCAAGAGTGACCCAAATACTACTCTATTACCCAGCTAAATACAAGGGCTTCTGGAAGAAACTGAGAATGTAAGTACACTCCATAAATATCCTAACACTTCAACCTCTCTGTGTACTTTTACAGCACTTTTCCTCTATGAGAGTCAGGGTGACCTCATCGCACTCGGAATATATTACTCCAATGGAACATACGCAGCTGCTACGCCAAACAAACACAAGTGCAAGGTATCATGAGACCTATGCATCCCAGGGAGGAGCCACTTATAGACCAAGAACCAAAACATCCTATCATTAATCCTTCACAACCTGTAAAGGAAAGCTGCTAGATGAAGACACTTGGCCGGATGTCAACAGAGCAGGGGTAAGGTCCTGGCTGTGCCACACTGCAGCCCACGCCGCTAGCCAAGTCACTGCTTGGAGCTTTGGTTTCCTCCCCTGCCAGGATCAGCGGTCACGCTGTTTGACGGTCAGTGTGAAGTAGCTGGTCTCGGAACAGGCACAGTGGCCCTCACTAGGTGAGTGTGGCAAGTGGCTTTTCAACAACTCTTGTTTTGAAACTCTTTTGTCCCAATATGTCATACTTAAGATGTGTTGCTACCTATAAAGGGAGGCTACCTGTAAGCCCTGGGGATTCCCTTAATGTCTTAGGTACCTTGAGAGATTTACCTGCCCTGGGAGGCTGGAGAAACCTGGCATTGCTACCTTGTGATCTGCTAATAAGGAATCAGAGACTATTATGGATGCTTGCAAACTTTTTTCCAACCTGTGCTATAAAGCAAATCTCATTGCTCTGAGTACTTGCTCATAGAGCACTATAATCAATCTTTATAAGCATTCTGATAAATACACAGGCAAGTGATGTTTATCCAGAGGAGAAAACAGGTGAGTTGCTTCACCTTACTGAGGATGGTAAGGGGCAAAGTCTTGAACAAAGTCTTGAGGCTGTGAGTAGCTCTTTCATAGGCATGTGCACCCCAGAAAAACAAGAGTGCTTCATGGAACATTAGTCCACAACTTTGTGCAACCCTCTTAAAACTGGAGCAAGGATGCATATTACAACTCAGATAAATTTTGAAAACATTAAGGAAAGGGCTACAAAAGCTACTTCCTATATTATTCCATCTCTGTGAAATAAAATGTCAAGAAGAAGAAAATCCATAAAGACAGAAAGCATACTGCTGGTTCCCAGATTTTGGAAAGGGTGTGTGGAGTGTGACTAATGGATTTCTTTCGGGGGTCCACAAAATTTTTCAGTAATTAGTGGTCATGGTCCTACAATCTGTGGATACTCTAAAAATCACTGTGCACTTAAAGTAGGCAAAATTTCAGTACTGATACAGAATGTGCATTATATTTCAATAACTCTGGCATTGAAAAGCCAAACAGACCAGAAAAAAATTTACTTTAGAGCAGTGGTTCTTCAACTAGGGCACACAGGAGTCACCAGAGAACTTGATAAAACATAGGTTGCTGGCCCTGTCCCGTGCATTCTGGTCCAGCTGGTCTGGGGCGAGGCTCTGCAGTTTGCATCTCTAATAAGTGCTCCATGGAGCACGTCCTATTGGGCTGGAGCCACATTTTGAGATCCACTGGCCTAGAGTGGCTCTGCCCCCAACAGCAATCCCTGTGGTGGACACTGCGGTGCACCACTAGGTACCGCCTGATGAAAGGCTTGTTGCTCAGGTGCTAGTGGTGCTATCAGCAGGGAATTCTGAGGCTTGGCTATCTCTGCCCAACATGGGACAATTCTGAAGGTGAATCTAGCTCTGGTTAGTGACCACTGTGTCAGTAGGCCTGTATTCCAGCTTGATGTCTTCCTCTACCCATTCCTACTCATTCTTCTTTCGCTCACAGGCACTGATGCTAGCAGCATGACTTAATAAATATTCTGCTTACCAATTTCTATTTCAGATCAGTATCACTGGAGAACCCAACCTATCATACTGCGTCCCAGTCGTCTGGGGGGAGCCTATTACAGTGCAGATTCTGATCCTACAAATGAGAGCACAGATCTGAGTTTGGCATTTCTAATGATATCTGGGTGACTCCAGAGCTGCTGATCCGGCCCACGCTGAGCGGCAGGAGCTTAGATAACCTTGAGGGACTACTCCGAGTCCACATGGGAAGACTCCATGAGCCATTAGGGCGAATGTAAAGGGAAAAGGATACCATTTAGTAGGTCATTTAAAGGGGTTGATATGACTCTGTCCTTGAGATCCAGGGCATGGAACTGGGTTACAGGTGAGGGTGTCCAGCCTAGGATTTTCAGGTACTTCCAGCAGCGAATCCCCTTGGACAGGTGGTGAATGCAGCCTGAGCATTACTTTGTGTTCTATTGCTACAGTATGGCTGCAGGGATGTACTTGGGCAGGAGCAAGTAACCTGCCTTGTGCAATTGGCAGATAAGTGGAGACTGATACCAACTACCCAGCCATGCAGGCAGCCTAAGAGCAAGCAGGGAAGAAGCTTTTAAAAATGGTAAAGAGAGGGGTGGTGAGCAGCATCTTTTCTTTCTTCTTTTTTTTTTTTTTAGCTTTTGCCCTAAGAATGGTACATTCTAAAAGCATCCAGGTCCAGTCTGCATCTTGTTCCAAGTTGGACCATTTTATCTGGTATAGAAATCTGGCTTTGACTTAAAGTTATTCCTAATTTACAAGGAGCTCTCAAACCTGTCTCTAGTTTTTTCTGTTTGGACTGATTTTAGATAAATACGTAGGTGGCAACTCAGCAGGTTTTAAAAAGAGAAAAGGAATCTGGTAGCAGTTTTCAAGATGTTATCAGGGGAGGGAGCATCCGTATCATCCCACCCAATGCCACTGGTCAAAAAGATAACCTTGGGGTAGGCTGGACGTTAGGGAGAGATTAGCGCAGCCTTTCTGAGAGGGCAGCATGCCCCGCTCTGCTTCTTAAGTCATTTATCTACTGAACAGCTAGCGGTAAGGTGTGAGAGGAATCTGTGAACACTTCAGGGGAGATGGGCAATATGATGTTGTGATCTTCAGAGCTAGGAAACTTGGCCATTTGTCATTCTGGAGTGGGATAGGTCTTAAGTTTCCAGGCATGTCGTGTATTCAATCATCTGTCTGTTCTACAATTCACAAAGAATAGAAGGAGGGTCGGCATATAGCTCAGTGGCACAGCGCCGGCCTGGTGAGCTCACGGTTGTGAGTTTGATTGATTCCAAGTCTAAAAAAAAAACAAAACAAAACAAAAAACGAAAGAAGTGGGTGTGCACTGCCCTTTGGGGAGAACACAAACCAGAGAAGAAATAGGTGACCACTAACATAAGCCTGTGTGGAGAAGGCATGTGCCTGGAAGAAGAGTTTTCTACAGTTTTACTCAATTTTCATGATAGTAAGGATAAAATGTGGTTGAGGAAAAATGAAAAAACAAAGTAGTTAAGTCCTTAAAGTTCTGGACCCTAACAATGGCACAGTGTCAAGTAAATTCCATGCTCTGGACCTTGGTTACCTGCAAAGCACCCGGAAGGGCTCACGACAGGAGGCAAACACCCAGCGAGGATCTTTCCCTCCTTGTTTTGCACTCACACACAGAGTGTTTGAACAAGTTTCCAACGTGCCGTACAAACTTCCAAAACCCACGCAGTAGTAAAGATGCCCTGCTCTCTCACTACCACTTGCGGTCTCTTTTGGAGTGATGTGCAACTTCAGTGGTTCCCTGAACCTGCTTGTGACCTGTATGCCTCAGGAGGAGGGAGCCTGGATCATCCTGTTGAAAATCCAGACCTTGTGTAAGCAAAGAAAGAAGTCCAGTACAGAGCAGCGTAACTATTAGTACCACAAGTGCTAATTATTTACAAGTGTACTCAAAACCTAGAGATTTCCCAACCTGCCAGAGTGTCTTAGGAAAACAAACGCATGCATCTGGAAGCAGGGTTAAAAAGATTCCCCAGCAACCGACACCAAAAATACAAGTAAATTATCCTCTAAGCAGGTATTTCTTTCCAGCTTCATTGCTTCCCACGAGGGGAACAATTTCTTGAGAACATAATAGTAAAGGAAACAATACACCACCGAAGAGGAAGATAACATCTTCATAATTACAGGCTGGTCCCAAGAAAACTGCACACCTACACTTTTGCTCAGCTTCGGGGCTGAGTAGCTTTGGCAAAGCCTGCCCATCCCCTTCACTGAGCGGCACTTACAGCCTAACAGCTGCACCACGAGATTTTTGAGACAGAAACTCTAGCAGCAAAAAAACTCTCTGATGACTCCCTTTCTATTCCTGGAGACAGAAATCATAGCCATAAAAGCACAGATCAGAGTTAGAACACCACTGCAGGAGGCCACTGGGCCTTTGGGTCTTTGGTGGACCCCAAGGTCAGCATGTAGTTTCAGAGTCTGCCTGCCTCGTAACTTCCACACTATTCAGATTTGATCAAGCAGGAATTAGGGGTGAAAAACGTCTAGCCTGGCCCAAGCCAGCATAGCCTTTGTATTAGGAATTCATCTAGCATTCCTTCACCAAGTCACCCATATTTATTTCAACCTACTGGTTAGTTATCCATTAAATGGGTTTCTTAACCATCACACTGGTTATTTAATTCCTACCCCACAGCTCCCCCAAGAAATAAAAAGTGCTCTATAATTATATAAACTCTTAATTAAACCGAAGAATTCAGTGTTGCCATTACCCGTCAGTAATTCCACTCAATTAGGACAATAGACTTCCATTTATTACTGAACTCCTAATTGCTACTCATTTTCCTGGTTAGTAATTGCCAATCCTATCACACAATGTGCTTAAAGAAAACCCTGCCATGAAATGATATTTCTCTCCTTCAGAGGAAAGGTGGACCTGATCACCCTCTCGGCCTCAAGGAACCTCGCGGACCAGGAGTTGAGTTCTCTTCTGCAGGCAAGCAGGCGATTCCGGTTTAGTGATGCCTGGGGCTCCCTTACTGCAGCCGCAATCCGGGAGACTTACCCACAAAGGCAAGGCGTATCCAGGTAGCCAGACAATTCCAAAGCCAAAGCCCAGGAGAAGGGAACGCAAAACAAAACCACCCTACCGATGTGGCCTCTGGGTTTCCAGAAGACGAAGTTCAGAGTCTCCACCCAAGGGGCAGTTCAGGTCTTCTGGTGTAGGTCCGCGGCACGGAGGAGGCTTGGCACCTCCTGCATCTTGGCCGCCGGAGATCTGAAACAGGGGTCTGAGGGTGGCAGCCTGGGGACACCCTGGCGGGGTCAGCCAAGCCCGACGTCCCCAGACCAGAGGTGACTCCACCTGCAGCGATGAAGCCGAGCCCAGTATATCAAGGCCACGGATCCCCAGAAAACTTGCGTCCGCCCGCACCTGGCTCCGGAAAGCTTCCCAGCTCAAAGAAGCGAGCTTCTACCCGCGGAGACTCGCGGCTGTCTCCGTCCAGGTCCCGGAGCTGCGCGCCGGCTGCTTCTGCCCGAGCTCTGCCCGCAGGGCGTCCCCGCCCGCCTTGCTCCTCATCACGTTCTTCCTAATTAGCCCAGAATCCTGTGGCCCTGGCTAGCAAAGACACCGCGGTGGGGAAACTTGACAATTTATTCCCGGCCCGTGGGAGGTCACCCGCAGTGCACCAGCGGATTGGCTGTGGCGCGGTGGCGGAAAGCGCAGGCAGAGCGCGGCTTCTGCTCCGCTCCCCCACCCCCGCCGGGGAGGGACAGGTGCCGAGACTGTGCAGGGGCCCTAGGGCTGGGGGGGCTTGAAAGGGAGATTGTAGGGCTGGAGAGATAGCTCAGTGGCATTAACTGCCTGCCCAGCAAACACAAAGTCCTAAGTTTGATCCCCAGTAAAAAAAAAAAAAAAAAAAAAAGAGGGTGTGGAATCACACAGCGCCCCACCCACCCATCCAGATGGGTGGTTTGCAAGAAATGCTCTCTGTTGTTTGGGGTTTTCGAGGTCACACTCTCTGGGTCTTCCAGGTGACAGTGGGCTCAAGCTATTAGCAGCCAGAGGATGCTAAGAACCAAGTGCCATCTCCCCGCCACAGGAGGAAAGCAGCTGGAAGGAGGCAGTGGCTCTAGAGGCAAGTGGAGGCAGGCCAGGGCAGGGCTTCTGGTGGCCTCACTCCTGGACTCTCTAAAGAGGGCTGAGGCTGCTGGGGGCGCTTGAGAGCTCTGCCACTGGGCCTGCCGCGCCTGCCTGGTGGGAGGCACAGCATGCCTGAGAAGGCCGTTGGTGCCATCCGCATACGCTGAGACCTGCGAGATCAGCACAGCAGAGAGCATGATGCCCTTTTCTGCGAGAGTGGCAGAGTGGGCTTGCAGCCTTAGCGTCTGCTGTCCAGGTTTCAGCTACAGTGCCCCAGTGTGCCTTTAGAAAGGAGCTATGTGGACTAAGAAGAATTCTTGAAGAGCCAGAAATAAATGGTTGTGAACGACACTTGCAAATAATGCCCAGCCCCTACAAGAGGCGGGGCTGCTTCCCTGCCACAAAGCACTAGTAAGAGTTCTTACAGCCCACTCCATCTGGGGGCTCTAGCTACATTACCCTTTATTGAAGACAACATACTCATCCCTCCCAACTCCCAGTCCACTCCTTGTGCAGGGCATAGAGAAGCAGCAGGCTGTGGAGCTCTCTCCTCAGGCCCCAGGCCTGCGAGCTGCTAAGCCTCTCTGTGGTCCCTAAATGTACAGCCTCAAGAAGGGGCCCTGACCTGGTTGCCCTGTATTTGGGACAGAATGTGCGGGGCTCAGCATCTGTCCCTCCCATGAGCCAGGCAGTGAGCCTGCTAACTATTCTTGTCAAATCCAAGGTCCTCCAAGTATGATCTTGGGAACAGCAGCATCTAGGAACTTGTTAGAAATGCAAGTACTTGGACCCAACTCCAGTCCTACTGAATGAGCAATTCTAGAATTAGAGCCCAGCAGTCTGCATTTTTAAGAATAAGCCTTCCGGGTGACTCCTGTATATACTCGTTTGAGAACCACTACTATAAAGACCTAATTTCCACAGTCACATGAGGGGGAAAAAGCAAAGGCTAGGCAGGGTCCAGGTAAGCAAGAGCCATCCCTCAGCCATAACCTGAGCCTGGCTGGGGTATTCTGACCAGAGGTGTGCAGAACTGGGGTAGTGGATTCTTTTTGTCCTCTAACTTTGAGGTTTACTGGCCTGATTCATCCTCCTATCATCTCAACACTTGGCACAGAATCAAAGGCCTCTGCAACCCATGCTGTTTTGTCTTGGGCAGAATAGTGTCTGTGTTCTAGAATGTTCCACGATGCCTTGTTATCTCTCTGTGGACTCCATCCGAGGAGCTGTTCAAATGGACAGCATTACTGCAGAGAGATCACAAAGCTGAAGGGAGCAAGTCACAGCATGGCGCATCAGACCCGCACTCAGCCCCTCAAGAGGACTCAGCCTTCCCATCCACACAGGCAAGGAGGAGTCAGTCCCTCACACACTGTCCCAAATGTTGTAAAAACTAAACAGCACATCATGTTTGGGGGAGAAAAATAAAGCATTAACAAAAATATACAGGGTTTGCTGGCCCTTCATAATCTCCAGGAATGAAGAAACAGGTAGTGAATGGCATCTGATTTCATAATTCCTAGATTAGGAACTTCCGTGCCATGGTGAGGCAGGTCCTCTGACCCAGAAGGTCACTGCGATGCAGGCCTGAGTTGTGTCTGCTCTCCCTGGAATATGTAACCAAGGATCAGGGAGTGAAAGAGGAAGGCTGCGATGAGGCGCTGGCCTCAGGCAGAGGTTTCCTCTGACGTTGAATCATAGTTTTTGATTCTTACTGTCTTCAGTGTTGACCACTGAATTTAGGGTGTTCACCACCATACTACAGTGCCAGCACCCTCTGAAAGTTGTATGTGTGCTGTGTGTGTGTGTGTGTGTGTGTGTGTGTGTGTATGTGTGTGTTCCACAGACAGGGTCTCATTAAATTGCTGAAGTTTGCCGGGAATTTGTGATTTTCTTGCTTCAGCTTCCCAAGTAGCTGGGGTTACAGATAAGTGCCCCATGCCAGGCATAGTTCTTTGATTTTTAGACACTATGTTCTCACATTTAACAGAACATGGTGAAAGAAGAAAGGAACCTTACCAACTCAGACTACTGAGTGCTTCCTGCTTATTAGGAGGTATTAGTCTGAAGTACTTTGTTGTACTTTGTGTTAGTGCCTCAGAGCATCCTTATAACTATTCTTGTATGTCATAGCTGGGGAAGCAAATGGTAAGTATGTAACTAATCTGTCCAAATGTACATAAATGTAAGTGGCAACATGAACTATACCCATGCTCAGTTTGGCTCTAAGAACCCGAGTATCTATGCCCTGGGTATAAAAAATATACCTATATATAATAA
>NW_004524611.1:9369579-9384579 GCF_000260255.1 Octodon degus
AATACCTATATATAATATACTGATTGAAAATGTGACTTTTTTTCTTTTTATGTGTTGAATTTTCTAAATCTCCACATGAACACATCCTATATTGATAGCTAGTATGATTTTTAATTCTCACCGTTTGGTGGCTGCATGTACCAGCTGACTGGGGAATGGAGGGGGGATTGTGCTCAGCAGCCAGATCAGGGTGAGAGAAGGGACCAGTGAGTGCCGCAGGTGGGGGAAGCATGAGCAGAGGTGGGGGACATTTTAAGAATATGGTGGGCAAATCGTCTGCCAGGGACTGAGGCTTTTTGTCTAGGAGAGGGCTGGTGTGGGTCTCAGAACTTTTATTTTTTGGTTGCGGTTACCCATTTCCAAGCTTTGGATTCATAAACCATGCTGCCCCTGCAACCATCTTGATGCAGGAGAAAAAGAAAGTTCTGAAGTTTTGGTTGGTTTTTTATGGACAGAATCCAGGGCCATCACACGGAGCTACATCCCCAGCCTTTTTCATTTTTTGAGACGAATAGTTGCTAAGTTGCTCAGTCTGGGTTGAAACTTGCAATCCTTGTGCCTCAGCCTCCCAGAGCTCTGGGATCACAGGCGCGCCCCTCTGCTGGCTTCAGAACTTCCTTTTTCTCCTGCAGCAAGATGGTGTCAGGCGCAACATGGTTTATGAACCCGAAGCCTGGAAATGGCAACTGCAAAGGAAGTCCTCGGAGGTTGGGGTGGGGTGCGGGCAGGTGTCTGCATGGTGTGCTCCTTCACACACAGCTCGAGGCAGGCCAGGCTGGAACCCACACTTTCCGAGTCACAGCTGAGTGGCCTTTGCTTCCCCATGCTGCCAGTGGAAGCGAGTATGTAAAGCTGGATGATGAAACATTAAGACAACTCCCTTTAATCTGGAGCAAGGCGCTCTATGAGACGTCCTATAATCATCTGTATGATGAAATTAAACTCCTAGAGCTCTCACAGGAAGGCCACAGTAAGTGAGCAAAGGATATGGGGAAGGGCATTATTCTGCTCACAGGGAAGGTTGTGTATTCACACCTGCACGCCTGTTTGTTACCACCAGCAAATCCATTATGTCCTGTTGACAGCTCACACAACTGTTCCTAAGCTCCTGCCACATCACTGGGCCATTTCCATGGCCCAGGAGAGAATACATCCATGTATCTACTCACCAGACTTTTTAGGATTTGACAGAAGTTTCTTTTTGGTCATCAACATATAAAATTACTAGTTCCACAATGCTACCCTTCTCTTCAAAACAAATCCTCGCAGCAGGTTCCATGACTGTAACTAAAGCAGTCCCAATATGAAGGCACAGGATGTCCCAAAAGAGCACTCGCCAGCCTCCGAGGCATGAACAACAGGGGGAGCTGGGAGCCCTCTCAGGCCCCAGCCCTGTGAACTTGACACGTCACAGTAGCCTCCTCACCAGCTTCTTGCTTCCTGGCTAGTGAATGACAGCCATACTCCTCCCTTCAGGTGGCTGTGAGGACGCAGTACAGTCCTCCAAGGCAGTCAAGAAAGCCCCAAGTCCGGGCCCTCTGGTGAGAGGTAGGTGTGGGCCCGTTTCTTGCGCCCGTGCTCCCAAATTGCAGGAGCACACCTACATGCACAGGTGCAAACCGAGCCCTGCTCCCTGCTCTGGAGGCCTCTGGTCACCCGAGCCCAGCTGTTTGAAACCCAGACGAGCTCACCGGGGCCTCCTGGGCCTTGCCTCTGAACACTGCTTTTTGGGAGGCAAAGAAATGTTTCTGGACTCTGTAAGAGGGAATGGTGGGAATATTGGTGGGGGCAGGAAGGAGGAAACTGGAGGGGGAAAAGGATGGTGTCATGAGTCTCTGTGTCAGGTAAGCCTGAGAACAGCTCTGGTCCCTCCTGCGCCTAAAATACTATAATGGAAGTGGAACAGGAACTATCAGTCATATCTCCTCGACTTTCTAGGTCATTTTTTTCCACAGGGTTTTGCAAACAAAAGGGCTGGCGGCTTTGCTTTCTCTCCCCGTTAGCCCAGGCTGCTCCGTGCTCTCAGCCATGCTTTATCGTGCAGTTCCCCTTCTGCCCCCTGGGAGAGCCCTCATTTACTCCTCCGCGGAGGAGTGGGAAGAGAGACGTTCTGGCAGGCTGTTCTCCTTGGCCCTGAAAGGAGCCGACTGCCCAGCCCCATCCAGCAGTGTGTGCTTCAAAGGCCACTGCTCCACTCCTGTGGGAGGCCAGAGCCAGGGAGAGGCCCCACTGCGCGAGTGGCTGCCTTTTCACGGCTGCTACCTTGGTGGCGAATGCTCTGAAGAGATTTTGAGGACGTGGGGTGCTCAACAAATGTTTCAAAGTGGATGCTTCACTTTCTGTGATCGTAAGCTTTGTAACCCCTGATATATAGATTGGAGTCTGAATATGCTTAGATCTCAGAATGGAAGGATTTCTAAAGAAAAACTCCAGAAATACCCGAATTCAGATGTTAAAAAAAATGTGTGAGAATCAAGAACAAAGCCAGCCCAAGCAGAGGGAGTGAGTAACCTTTCGTTTCAAGCTGCTTTCCCCACTAGAGACAGTCATGATCTGCGCAGCACCATTTGATGCAAATGCCTCGAAGAAAAGAGCCAGTGGATAATAGATAAAGGATTATCTGTGACATTATGAAAAATGAAAGTTTAAAAATGGCTACAAGTCCCATAAAAAAAAAATCCTAAACTTTATTCAGTCTTGTTGAAAGGCAGGAGCGGAACTGTGTTCTGTTCAGCCCCTGGGGGCCCTGTCTCTCCCGCCATTGTTCTGAAACCTTCCACCAGCTCATCAGCTTTAAAAAATCTTCCTGCTGCTTTCTGTTTGCTGGGAACAGGCGCCCAAGAAGCTATCACAGCCCTGTTTCCTTCCCTGACCCCGACTCTGGTGCTGGAAATTCAAGCGCACTAGCTCCTGGCCCGCTCCCTTCCTCGTCCTGCTGGCCCCCTTGGTGCTAAACCACCAGCTGCACACTTGATTTAACAGATGAATTACAGATTCAAGACATGGGCTTCCAGGGCAGGAAAGAGTCTGATTTCTGTCCAGGTCTCTCTTGATTGGCTCAGCATGGAAGTCTTTCATTTATTGGGCCAGGCCCTGCTGTGAACACCTCTGCTGGCTCCACACCGATTTCTTTCTTTGTCGGAGAGAGCAGCAGAAATCCTGAAGACTGACTTTCCATCTTCCAAAGTTCTGGTGTGCTCACCACATGGCAGCCTTTTAAGTGGAGCATCATAAATGTAACCCCAAGACTCAGGGAACATTTGGTCCATCTGATGGGCCATCTCTGATCTCAGTGTTTGTGGAGATGCTGAAGAACCTACACGCACACCTAGGCCA
The DNA here is from genome assembly GCF_000260255.1 of Octodon degus. Lineage (NCBI taxonomy): Eukaryota > Metazoa > Chordata > Mammalia > Rodentia > Octodontidae > Octodon > Octodon degus. The sequence continues at coordinate 9,372,916 of NW_004524611.1, forward strand.
TGGAAATATGCCCCCGTCTTCCACCCACACAGGAGGCAGCACTGAGGGCCAGTTCGGTGTGAGGGTCTGGAGGGGGACTGCCTGGTTTAAATTCCAGCACTGCAGGTAGCCAGGTGGGCTCAATTTGAGCAAATGTTGACATGTGGATTTCTCTACTTACAAAACAATAACAATAAGATTATTGGATTTAGCCACATGAAATTATTGATATTGGACCGTATTTAATACAATAAGATTATGTAGTTTGAGCCACAAAAAATTGCCAGCATTTGGCTATTGTTAGCATACAACAGCGGTGACTTCCTGTGGCTCATTCTGATATTTTCCTCGAAGCCTGGTGAGTGTGGAGAAAAGACAAGAGCCATGTGAAGAATGTACCAAAGTACCAGGTACATTGTATCCGCCCAGTAAAGGAAGCTATGCTGTGACTGTGAAGAGGCTCATGCAATCACTTGCTGTGTGCAGGTCACTATTGCAGGTGATAAAAACTTGACCCCTACGTCTGCCCAGGAGAATTAGCACTAATTAACATGACAAGGAACAGAGTGCAGCGTGCACTAAATCCTCAAGTCCTCCTTACACCATCTTTTGTTTCTATTCCTTATTTATCTATTTTGCTCTAGTACTAGGGATTAAACTCAAGGCCTCATGCTACATCTACAACCTTTTAAAATCCTGAGATCATCTCCCTCATTCACCCTGGCTGGCCTGAAATTTGTACTCCTTCTGCCTCCACTTCCAGAGTAGCTGGTTATGCTCAGCTTCATTTCCTCTTGAAAAATCCCTTCCCACGAAGAATTCCCCTTTCCATTCAAGGCTATTGTATCCATCCCACGTCACTTTCGTAGGCCAGCTGGTATGGCTGGAATTAGCCTCTATACACCTGCCCAGAGATTCCAAAAATACGCTTGAAAACATACATGCATGATAAAAATAGAAAAACAATGGGGAAAGGTGTGTGGTCCCTTCTTTGCCTAGAATCACAAAGAACTGGAAGCTGAGGAGTACTGAAATCAGGATGAGATGGAGTTACGGTATTTGCAGGGAAGCCCAGCCCTAAAGGTACAAGGCTCCAGAGCAGAATTATGGCTGCCTCAGGGTTCACTTATCCAGGAGGAATCCCTCAGACTCCGAGTTGGTGTTTCTCTGGCACAGTGGGACATACTTTCTCCAAGGGAAGCTAGGGAGCCGCCTGTGTGCTCCCAGCTCCTCACTGGAAGGCTGCCCCTAGGAGTGCGCATGCGTCTTTGTGCCTCCTCCTTCTGATGACCAGGGTGTGGAGGAAGGATCGGAGTTACTGCAACTGTTGGAAGGAGAAGGAAATCGAGGAATTATGAAAATCTATGGACCCAGGCTGACCTCAAAGACAACAGTAAAGGTCAACCTGCCAATCAAATGTGACTGAACAGCGTAGTCTGTGGAGGCCACTGCAGCCAGCAGGGGAACACACAGCAGATTTTATTTTATTTCTTAAATTTTTCCCACAGCTGATTTTAGGATGCCACCCTTTGTGTTAAGCACTAGTTAAAGATACAGCAGTGCTAAGAACAGGCCTGCCTCCAATGCTGACTTAACCCTCAACTCTTCTTGGAGCCCTGTCTCAAGGTGTTCTCCCAAATGTACAGTTTCACTTATGCCTGCAGGTGCAGCCTTTCTAGTAGCAATCCTATACATATAAATCACCCTTTCATTCTACACACATCCCCACACCCCCCCCCACACACACATGCACACACCCCCCCCCTATATTTTAGTGAAATCATCCTCATTGGCTAATCATAGTTATCTAGAAATCATGTATGCTTCTTTTAAAATTAAAAAGAAATCACACACGTGGAGGATAAGCATATATGTAATGAGAGCCTAAAGAGCCACCATCCAACTGAATTCTTTTCTTTCGTTTGGCATCAAGAATTGAACTCAGGACCTTGCACTTGTCAGGCAGGCACTGTACCACTGAGTTATATTCCTGCAACTTAAGATACATATTCCTACTGGTAAATATAATCACCAGTGTGATGTTTATCATGCACAGTATGGTATCCTTCTGCAACTTTTTCCTCTCAGTGCTGCTGAGAATCAAACTCAGGGCTAGAAAAGTACTGCACCACTGAGCTAGACTCCCAGCTCTTCCCTGAGAAACTTTTAGGTAAGAGTTCTCACTCACTGGGCCCATTAGGGTTTGCCTTGGACAAACCAGCTGAAGTGGCTGATAGCATGATGAGCAGACCACACGGAATTCAAACTAGGACACGTGGAAGAGTGAAGGGACACTGTTAATGGTAGGACACAGGCATCAGTTGGGTCTTTTTGAGGCAAAGCAGGAACGTGATCACTCAGTGACAGCAGATCGGTTTCCGCTCTAACACCTAGGGTTAGTCTGACCAACGAGTAGCTGTTGCCATTCCAGGATCTGATGGGCTTCTCAGAATGGGTCAGTTCACTTTAGACTTGTGACTCTTTCATTAGAATGTCATTAATGAGAGCCTCATCCTCATTAGCAGAATGGGGAGTTGGGAACAGGAGAGAGTGTGTAGCTCTACCCACTCTCCTACTTTCTGCAGCACAGGCCTGTGTCATAAAATGCTCACAGCACAACAAAACCCCACAGCCCTACTGAAAGCCATAGTGCCCTCCAGAGGACTACTGTAGCCCTTCTGCATGTCGGGCCAGCAGGTCCCCTGTCAGGGCAGGGTCAGGTTGCCCCCTGCAGGATTCCCAAAAGCAGAATGGTCAAGGATCTCCTCTGCTTTTCAACAGCATCTTAATTAACTGGTTTCTATGGAAATGCGCTTATTGCTAATCAGATTTCCTCATAGCACCCAACTGGTTCCTGATGCATCCCTTATACCTGAAACAATGCTGAATTAGATGCTTGCTATGTAAGTCAGTAGAAGCCAAAGGGAGTGGTAGTGAAGTCAGTCATTTTGGTTTGCCTTTGGGGTGGCGGACATGAGACCCCTCACTTACTCAACCCTGCCGAGCAGGGTGTGAAGCACAAGGCGAAGCTCTGGGCACTGCTGGCTGGACTAGGCCAGGGACACATCTGGGTAGCAGCCCGTGAGTGCCTGCAGTGTCCAAAGAGCCAAGGCTTAAGGTCAGTGCTGCAGCACACACCGTGGCCTTTGGCTTTGCGGGCAGGGCACAGGACTCTTCCTACCTGTTCTTCTAAGGCAAAGCCAGAGCTCACAAACCTGCAAAAGGAGCCCCAGCATCTGCTGGCTCCTCTGTCTGTGCTCTCTTCGAGCCCGACTCTGGCTCAAGATGCCTTCCTTATTGTGTTCTGCATTTAGGCATTAAGATGCACAGCCATCTTGTCAAGGGCTATCCCCCTCCCAAATTGCATTTGACCAGCTTCATTTCTGCCTGAAATTAAAACACAGAACTTATAAATCCCAAGCTGTCACAGCGTGAATGAAACCCTAGAAATAAATCCAGTCTAATGACAGAACGATCCAGAGACCTCAGTGGGAAACGAGATACTTTGTTTAATAATTATCTGCCTGCTTTCAGGGCCTGTCTGCCAAAGCAGTGGTGTCAGAATTGCACAGGGAAGAATTTTTCCCCAGATTTCACCCTGGGAAAGACTGAAGCCATTTAGAACCAGACTGGACGCTTTTGATTTACATTTGTGATATTAAATGTGGAGCTGCTGTCTGCATTTATGCTACAGGGCATTACTTCAGTTCGAAGAAACAGGGAGGTGGCAGAGATCCAGTTTACTAATGAACAAGCTTATCTGGAGGAAAACAGCTTTTCACACTGTAACAAACAATGAACACCTCTTAGATAACAAATTCAATGGCAAAAATATAGCACTGTACATGTCACAGTCCCGTAATTTAATGGAGGCACTTGCAGCATTAGTGGTTTACATTAATTTTTAAAATTAATTTTGTTTGGCCCGCAGGGAAAATATTTTCTTTTTTTGTTTCTGATATCCTGCAGCTCATTAACACTGCTTACTGTTGCTCTACAATACCATCCATAATCGTCCACTTGCTAGCCAGAGGCCATTTTTATAAGAACGCTGGGAGAGGGGCAGAAGCAGGCTTTTCTGTTTCCTTCCACAAAGAAAGGCTCTCCCAGCTTGACAGTGCTGTTTGGCAGCCATGGAAGGCTCCGGAACTGGTCGTGGTGGCTGGGGACAGCTCTGGCTGGGCCAGTGAGCACTTCCCCTATGCGATCTCCCAAATGTGACTCTCTGAGTCACCCAGGCACCTTTCTGCGTAGGACGTGGGTTACCAAGAACCCCTCACATGCACAAACCACCTCCTCTGTTTCCCCCCACCCCACAAAAGGGTTAACAACTGGCTACCAAAAAAACAAGCCTCTCTCCCTTTTCCCCGGGCCAGGGAGATCAGGGAATTCACTGCTAATCACTGCAGTTGTGATTTCTGATTTCAACTGGCAGCAAAGAGAATTGAACTGGAGTCCCCTGAGAGCAGCCAGCTCCACAAGGCAGACCTGGGGCTTGTTAAGCTGTGATGCTGCCATGCGATTATCAATTTTAAATTAATCTCCCCAGTCTCTTTAAAGTGGTTCCTAAAAATATAATCTCTGGGATATCTTACCATAAGACTTAACTAAAGGGAAAAATGTAGATAATAATTAAGTGCTTTCCTCCATCTAAGCCTCCTGTAAAATCCTTCTGGAGACTTGGCCAATCCACCAGCAGCAGGAAGGTCAGCCAGGGGCAGTCAGGAGGTCTGACCGGGCTGGTTTATAAGGCACACACTTGCTCTAAATAAAACTTAAACAGGCAATATGCATTTGGACAAAAGGTTAAAGATATAGTACTACACTGTATTAAAACAAATCCTGCCCTATTTTTAACTCAAGAGAAGTTTGGAAGGGAAAGCCAGAAAAACTTGTCTAGACATACTTTCTCTAAGCTCACGAGGGAGTCATTACAAACTCACTTTATAGGGACATAATCTAGGTTATATATACAGCACTTTTTTTTTTTTTTTTTTTAAAGGCAGAAACACAGTGGGACAATATGAACAAAAGTGAAAGGAGTTCTTATTGGTAAGAAATGGCCTTTCTGTGGAAACGTCTCTGGCCCTGGTGGAAGGAGCAAGTCAAAAGCAGACGACTTTTCTAAAAGCTGCTAAGAAGGATGAAGGCATCTACCACCCATTCACTAACAAAACACACCATTCTACCCACACTCCACAGCTTTCTGCCAAATGAAAAGACGGTATTTTCTACCTGCAATTCTGCAAGATGGCAAGTCCCAAGTTTCCGCCGAGGGGAAATACCAGCGGTATTTTTCTTTCCCCCCTCCCTGGCCTTCCTATTTCTCTGGGTGGCACAGCGCAGGGGCTGAATAACTTAAAGCAAGAGCGCTGAACAAATACATGTACTTTGTGTTGTAGCCACACACAGCTAAGAGCGCAAGCTCCTGGAGGGCCCAGGAAGAACCTCCTTGGCGGGGCTTGGTGGGGCTTGGCGGGATGCACAGGGAGGGTTTGATTAGACATGGGGAGAAAGGAGACAGACCTGGCAAAGACTAAGAAGACAGTTTAGGGGAGGTTTTTATATCATCACCCTGTGCTTTCTACTAATGTGAACAACAAAGAAAACCCCCAATGTTGTACAATTTCATTATTCCTGTAATTTTCTTAAAGGCAAATAAAAAATATCTCATTACCTCTACTACCAACCAAATGTCTAAAAAAGTACTGCTTAACGTCTCTGGTTAAAAAGGGTGGAGGAGTTTGAGAAAGACGAGCTCTACAATTATGATTTCATTAGTCTCTGTCACCCTGTGAATTTCAACTTCTCTTTTTCTTGGCTCCTACTTGGAGATTGGAGACAAGGTATGGACCTTCTTCTGAGGCGAACGTACATGCTCACAAATAAATGCAGCTTTAATAAACTTCAGGTGAATCCCGGGCCAATGGCTGCTAACCTGCAGATCCTACAGTGATCTACTGATCACAAGATAAAGGCGCCCTGTTTGAGGCTTACCTTTTGAAGGCTTGCAATGTTCTTTTTTCAATCAGAAATTTATTTTTCACTTAAAAAACAAACAGACTCCACACACCCAAGCCCTTCCACAGGGAATGTGACATTTTTGGCTCCAGAGCAGAAGGTCGGCAAATGCAAGGCCCCAGCTGAAACCTTAATGGCCAGAGCAGCTTCAGAGGTAGGGTTTGTGTCCTGCCTTACTCAGAACCCTTCCTCCCCAGGCGAGAATTTCACCCTGCAAAGAAGTCCGCATGCCCCCTCCTATTAGAGGCTGGCCTCTTTCTGACCTACTTCTTCTACCCCTTTGACCTGTCTTCCTTCCTGAAGAGCTGATAGGAAATGCAGCACAGGCAAGGGGGAGTGCCAGCAGGGAGTGCCCTCCTGGAATGTCAATGACTCTGGGGCTCCCATGCCTGTACCATTCCCATTCAGCAGGCAGCCCAGCTAGCACAGGGCACATCTGCATAGCTTAAGGTCAACAGGGAGACACCCTGGCTTCCAGCCTGGCAACTCTCCTGCTTCAGAGTTACAAGAGTGAAAGCTGTCAAGAACATCCACTTTAATTGGCACCAGGCTACTGGCTTCTAAAAGACAGAAATTTACTTTGAAGCTCAATGCATTTTAGAGAAGCAAGAGTCCAGTAAGTCTGTGCTTTTCAAAGGAGCTGGGTGATACATCTTAAGCTCCTAAAACAGGCCTGTGTCCTGATTCTGCAGACAGCTCAGAGCCTAGCCTGCTAACACAGTCCACTTCCTACAGCCAGCTTCTCAGAAAAGTTGGTTATCCTCTGTCTTCTTCCTGCATCTTCCAGGCTAATTACGAATCATGTTTCAAGAGGAAAGGAAGGCTGGCTCTGGGGCAGCTCTCTCCTGCTCACACTCCAGCCAATCTCCCAAGTAAATGGGTCCAAAAACCCCTCCTCAAGAAAGTGACAAATGAGGCACTAAATCAGAGGAACTGAGAATTCAATCACTTAGCCTGAATGGAGAGAGCCCCACAAGATGGATTCCTTCACACTAAATAGCTTGCCTCATGCCGGGAGAAAGCAGTCTTCAGAACACAGGAGGAAAAGCTTGGGAAGATGATTTATGAATTGTACAGACTCTGTTCTCCTATAAGCAGGGTAGGCTCGACACTTGTGTCTTCAACACCGAAGAACATGTGATGGAAATGCTTTCTATGTGAACAAGTCTGCTAATCTGATTTCTGATGAACCAAGCAGTGAAGTGAAGGAGAAACAGGATGGCACAACTTTTTATTAGCAAACTAAATGCTAAGGGACAAGAATCTCACTGTCTTGAGAAAATTCCTTAAGAGCTAAAGGACTCATCTCAGTTTCATCTGGATTATTATTTGGAAGGGTTATTATCTGCTAACGTGACATTTCCCAGTGTTGCATATGGAGATGGCAATGTTGCCTAACTTGATGTCTAAGATATTTGGTCATCTTTAAGGAAAGGAGAATATAAATTGGTTGTCTTACACTTGCTAGTTTGTCTTTGGTTAGAAAGATCATTTGCCAAGAGGGTCTGTAGGGGAATGAATTTATTGAAGAGCATGTCTCAATGCAGCCAATAGGTTTTATTTTAAAAACCAGAATTATGATAACATGGCTAAGGGTGACTATGAACAATTTGGGTAGATCTGGGGAAGGAACAGAACTTGTTTCTTAATGTTGTCAGAAATTGGAAAAAGGAAGATGAAGAGAGATTCTAGATGTTGACTTCTTATTTCATAATAAACTCAATGACAAATCTATCCCATTCCCATTTAGCAGGCAGCTAGCACAGGGCTAGAGTCATCTTATATCTTGGTGCCTTAGTTTATAAACTTTGAGAGTTGAAGCAAAATAATTACTTCAGCAAGATAGAGTTAAGAATAGTTCTAGACTCAGAATAGAGTCACCTGACTCCTTATGTCATCTTTGACTCACAGAACTTCATTGGTTGAAAGGGACAAGTGTGAGATAGAAAGTGTGCAGTGTGCACACTTCACCTCCTCCATGCCGTGCTTCTGCAGACATCGCTAATCGAGGCAGCCGTTTATTCCTTCCTGTCCTAGAATTCATCTAGGCATCTAAATAGGCCAGAGATAGCACAATAACAGAAATTTATCTGCAACCTGATATAGAAATGTCAGGTAGGGGGCCTGCCCCTTAGCTCAGTTCTTTAAGTGGCTGCTTCAACAAAGCAGTCAGGCTCAGGTTGCTGTGGTTTGATCCCCACAACTCCAGCCAGCCAAACCTGCCCTGAAGGCATTCGGAGCAAACAAACAAACAAACAAACACCTTCTGCCTTTTGGGGGCCACAGGATGGCTCAGTGGAATAAGTGCTTCCCTGGCAAGCGCAAGGGCCTGAGTTCAATCCCCAGTTCCACAAAAAAAAAAAAAAAAAAAAAAAAAGCCCTTTAACTTAGAAATGTCAGGTCCTTTCTAGTCCTAAAAAGTATCTCCTATAAAAGTAGGGTACTGGGCCAGGGAGATGGCTCAGTAGAATAAGCTCTTCCCTAGCAAGCACAAGGGCTTGAGTTCAATCCCTGGTTCAGCAAAAAAAAAAAAAGTAGGGTACTGAGGGAAAAATGTAAGTACATAAATGTTTGATGAGCTTGCCATGGTAGGAGGGAAGAGAGAAAACATGGCTTAATAAATTTTTTTCATTACAGAAATTGGAAACAAGGGCTGCCATACTTGAGCACCCTAAAAGGTGTATGCCTTGGAACTAGGTAACACAGCTGTGGCTGTAGTTCAGGCGCACATCAGCCTTGTCCATCAGCCCAAAGCCTCAGACAAGCCAATATCAATGTATTGTTGTGTGTCACTTACCTAGGCCAAAAAGATTTTAAGGTACCTCTCAAAGATAACTGAGGAAACTGTTTTTCTTTTTTTTATTTTTGGTAGAGGGCTGGAGACACAGTTAGGTGGTAGGGTATGGCCTGAGCATGTGCAAGGCCCTGACTCTGATCTCCACCCCTGGGGGAAACATGCTGATAGGGCTGGGGATGCAGCTCAGTGGTAGAGCTCTTCTTGCCTTGCACGCCCAAGGCTGTGAGCTCCATCCGCAGCACTACACCCACCTAGCCACCATCCCCCTAAATAAAAAAGAAACAATACTGATAAAGGAGAAATATTAAGAATCAGGGTAGGCGTGCTCAGTGGAGATAGTAAGAAAGCTGTCTTCGGGCACTGAACTACTTACTTCTAACAAGCACAATACAAGTCTGACTGACTGTGGGCTTCTTGGAGTCGTGGTGAAGAGGGGGATCTAATGAGCTGCACAGTTCATGGGGGACATAGGATTGAAGAAACCAACTGTTCTAAGTAATGCCCTTTATTTCTGAGCTCATGTCTTCTGGAGATCTACAAAAAGAAAACAACATACAATGTAGTAAATAATATTTTTCTACTCATTTGGTTTTTACCCACTCAAAAAGCTTAGCCATGGGTTTCATAGAGCTTTTTAGTAACTCCATGCAAAGCTCATGGTGCCATTCCAAACAAAATGCAGGAAGATTCAGTTCTCTGGTTCTCTAATTTTTGGGCTTTCTTGGGAGGATGTAGAGTAATATTTCCTATGTCTAGGGGACCTATGAAACACTAGTAAGTGTTCTAGGGTTAACACAACCACCTCTACCTCCTATCCCCATTCTTTGAAATATATGTGCTTAATTTGATCTAATTCTCAAACAAAATACTTGAGCCTAGGCATACCTTACAGGGAAAGTATTCCAGGAAACATTTTAGAAAATGTCAATCAAGAGAAGAAGGACTGCCTTTATTTTTGGAATTCCCCTAAGACACTGTTCCTTTCCATGGAATTTTGAGAGCTGCTGGATGGCAATGAGTTTGAAAGGCATTTCCTGAAATTACCTGGGAGACTTCATGTCTCAGTCACTGAAGGTGGAGTTTGTGGCTTAAGGAAAAGTCAAGACACATGTGAGGCCAAATCCAGGCTTTCAAAGCTCTTGAGTCTGACCTTGCATCAACTGCTTAGGTCCCACAACTTTGACCTCTGAGAAGGAAGGGCCCATGCAGGCCAAGGACAAAATGGAGTGTCCAAGGACAGACAAAAGGGTGCCTGTGCCAAGGGGAAAACTCTTCATGGGGGGAATGAGCGGTTAGCAGGGGCAAAAGGTGGTTGGGATTTCTTGGATACCCCTCTTTGATCGTCTTCATTTTTATCTCAGGGGCCCAGAGGAAAATGGGCCATGTAGCCTGGTCTCTAGTCCAGGACTGAGTTTTGGCTTACCGTAGGAGATTAGACCAGACTTTGGGACCCAAGTCACAGATTGCTATAAAATAGGTACACATGCCTGGACACCCCCTTTTGAACCTAAAAGACCAGTTATGAGTAGGTTTCAAGATATCGCCTATCTTAGAAAGCTGAGTAAGAGGAATCTTCTAAACCCAGGAAGCACTGACAGCCTACGACAAACAACCACCTGCTAACCAGGCACAGCCATGCTGGCTTCCACAGGTCATTACTACTCTCCCATCTGACACTACAAAATAAAGCACCTACCAAATATGAACAAGCCAAATCCTTAATGAGAGGCAAGGCAGAATTATCAGCAAAGCTCACTAGGTGGTATGTTTGCAGGCAGTGGAACAACCTAACAGTATATTAGAGCAGGTTATTTCTGAAGTTCCCATGATGCGCTCCTAATGGGTATAAGGATGTGCTGACTTCCAAAGTGGGACTGACAGGCCCACAGTTAACTGTCATTTCCATCACAGACTTAATAGCTTTGCCAGGCATCCTCCCAGCAAACGAAGAGAAGAAAGGTCTTGCTATATGACAGCATTCAAAAAGAATGCATGTGAATGCCATTATGGTATTGAAAGTGTCAGGTGCCAGCAGAAGGGCCCTGATCAGACAGACAAGCATTGGGCTGCATGCTTTAAGGTTATTTGAAGCCTGTCATTTCCATTAGCTAGCTAACCACAAGTGGAATCATTCATTAGCTGGCTTTCTTTAGTATCAAGGTGGGGCCGACGGTGGGGGTGGGCTGGCACAGGTAGGGAGGCCTGGGTTTGGCTCTTCTGGTTCCTACCCTATTAGCGACTCATGATGGCTGGCAAAGGGAGGGGGTACACACAGGCAGTGATGCCCCATGTGCCTGCTCATTAGTGGCTGGCAGTAAAGCACTGAAATGAGTGGACATTGGCACAGGCTGGCTTTCTGTTCTTGGAGAAGGCCAAAAATAATCTCAGTAGATTTAATTAAAACTGCAGTGAACAGATGGGGAAGATGGAAAGAACTCCAACTGGAGACCACTCATCTGTCTAGGTCTCTGCGAGCGTTTTAATGAAGCCTTTGCTGTCTGCAGGTCCCAGTACTGACACATCCCTTTCTGGTTATGCAACCGAGCGGAAGGATTACCCAGCAACTCCACTTAAAGCGGCAGGGGCCTCCTTTCCAAAGAAAAACAGGGCCTGACTCACTCTAACTCATACTACAAGAAAAAGCCAAGGAACAAAAACAACTCAAGCAACCACTGCCTCTTCTTTTGACCTAATCTTTAGGTGAGAAGGAGGCAATCAGGTGCTCAGTGAAGTTCTACAGAAGAGCTGCTGGTAGTTGCAATGGCCCGCAGGGGTTAAAGGGAAGCCAAGGGCAGCCTTGAGATGTAAACCTCTAGGTTCAGCTAAAACAAAGAAGCTCTGTCCAAACTGGGCCAGTAGTGTGGCCT
>NW_004524611.1:9387079-9402526 GCF_000260255.1 Octodon degus
GCTTGCATCACAGGGACCCCTGAGCACCATCTCTCCCCTCCAGCCCAGTGATTTCATAGGACTCTGAACTCATAAAGGCAGAAAATTCATAAATCCCCCCATCATATGACTGAATTACTTCTGAATATGACAATATATAAGCTGCCTGCAGATGTTCATCTTGTACATTTTATTGCAAATAAGAGAAATGGACAAGTTTCCCCTGTGGAACACACAGTCATTAATACCCCAAAGCTGCTCTGCACCAGGCCCAGATCATCCCCTCAGTCTTAACAGGGTCAGGTTCCTTCCAAATCCCACCTCCTGGTGGATGTAGGGAGGGAGGGAGGGAGGGAGGGAGGGAGGGAGAAAGGGGGTTCTCAGGGCTGCTGCTCCCATCACCCCAAGGCAAGACGGTGCTGTGCTGAGTCTGGAGCAGAGGCCTGTGGAGCCTCTGGGGCTGACACCTCCTGCCTCACACACCACACGGCAGCTGGCCTGAGATTTCCCTGAGGCTCTTCTGCGCCAGCTAATGTTTCCCAGCTCCAGGTTGAAGCTGAGAAGTGGAAGTCCAGTTTCCACACTGATTCCCTGAGCGGGAATCTGAGAATGTGAGAGTGAGTCACCTCTTGTGGGCCAGAGTCTGTTTACACCTTCTCTTATTTACTAGGATAAAACGTGAGGAGATCATGGTTTTTTGTTCTTGTTTTCATTTTATGTCTTTGGTACAAGGTCTCACTCTGCAGCCTGGACTCATACTGATCCTCCTGTTTTCATCTTCCCCAGCGCTGGGATTATATGCATGCACCACCATGCCTGTACTTGGTCACAGGCTCAGCATGCCCAGGGGTGGGGCTGGCGAGGCATGTGGTACCAGGGATCGAGCCCTGACCTCTATGCTTGCCTATTACCTAAGCAGGCACTTAGTCTTCTGAGCTATCTTGCTGGCCCACTATTTAATTTCCAGCCTTCTCTCTTCCATGAAAACAGTCCTACCTACAGGACACTGAAGCTAGGAGTTTTAGAGCACGTCCTGGCAAGGTATCTACCCATAGCTACTCTTTTGTCCACCTGGCCTTGTGCTAGGCACTTTATCTTTATCTTCACCTGTAATCCTCTCATGAACCTCTGAAGCAAACATTCACTTACCTTACTTTACAGCTGAGAAGATCAAGTCTCAGGAGAGCAATCTGTAAAGTTATGCTTCCCAGAGTCTTCAGTTTCAAGATTACTTGCGGTCACACTTAACTTCTTTCCTCTAATGTGTGACTGACCTTCTAGCTCAACGGGTTTGGGTCAAGGTAGATAACAATGCCAAACATTTTATTCATGCATTCATTCTAAAAATATTTATTGAGCCTGTATTCTATGCATACTAATACTCATCATCTTAAAGGACCTACAGACTAGGCAAATATGAAGCAGCCAGGAAGCTTGAAGGTACAGACATGTGTGCCCTGGGCTTCAGGGAGGCAGACAAGGCATAGCACACAAGGAAGCCAACGAAAGCACAGAGTAGACAGTATTGTCTAGAGCCTTGAGCGTGCTTGAATCCTAAGGAAACTGCCCTTGCTCACAGGTCACAGAGAAGTAGACAGGTAGGGAACTGAGAGTTGAGATCAGACAAGAGATAGGAAGGCATAGACATTCATAGAAAGGGAAGGAGATGTAAGATGGATCTAATCAAATAGCCTTGACAAAGGAACTCCAGCTGGCTCCACATAGCCTTGAACACAGAGATGCAAGAAGGGAAAGGAAGTTGTTTTGAAGTTAAAGGAATGCTCAGTGGGACAGAAGAAGTGCAGGCAAGGTAAGCTGGAGAAAAGGGTGGTCAGGTGGTAGAAGTGAAGGCAACACTGAAGCTTTGGTCATGTGTGTGCGCTCTGGAACAGCAGGGATGTTTACTTTTATCATGAAGTTTCCCAGAGTGCAAGTCCTCCTTATGAGTACTCCACTCTCCAGTGTGGCATGTCAAACAGTGTCTGGCTCAGAACTACCACATATGAGAGCTGGGCAAAGCGGACCCTGGAGAAGGGGACATCTGCAAAGCAGGCCCAATCACAGGAGCTGGCTGAGGATGAAGACCTTCCACTTCAGTTAAGAGCAAGTAATGATCTTAACTTGCATGAATTTCAGCTCTCCAAGGCCAGACCTGCTCAATCCACTTTCATGGTTGGAATATTTAGACAGGATGAACTTTCATCTGTTGATGCCTGAGATGAGACCTCTGATGTCTGAGATGAGACCTTCTGATTTCAGCAAGGAATGAGCCTGCTCCATGGTGCTGCTGAGGTTTTTTTCCAGAACCAGGGATTGAACTCAGGCCCTTGCGCTTGCCAGGGAAGCGCTTATTCCACTGAGCCATCTCCCTGGCCCTGCTGCTGAGGTTTTAAGAGAGCCCTCACCTTCCTCAGAATGGAACCATTTCTTATTTAAACCAATGTTACCAACACTGACAAAAAGTTTCAACAAGTTAGTTTTGTTTTGAAAGAGAAAAGAAAGGAAGAGAGACCTGGACCAAAATAACCAGCTTTCACAAATGGCTACTGGCTTAAAAATAGCGCAAGGCCTTAAGATTTTGCCTTTATCTCAGTGGTTGACCTTGCTAATACAGTATGTAGATCTCTTGCCAACTAATCGGCGGACTGTAAAGCACGGCTTCAAGCTGTGGTCAATGATCTGTAACAGGAATGAATGAGAGGGTTTTAGCAGCCAGGATCTGTAGCCTACTATCTGTATCTGACAGCTGTCACCCTCTCTGCAGAGGCCAAGGCCTAGACCTTCATTTAAAAGCAGCATGGCTGATCAGATTACTGGGACAGTGTGTCAAAACTGACTGTGCTGAACTAGGGAGACAGAAAATAAATCTATAAATAGCAGTCTGGCTGCTTCCATGAAGCACTGAAGGGTAACCAATATTGAGCAGCAAGTGCAATGTTTAGTCTTTGCAGCCAGTGGGACACGACTGTGGCCAGATTAGAAGTCTTGCTCTATGATATAATGTAATGGAAAGATCGGCTTTATGGGCAAGAATTTAAGAGTTACATTCTTGGCATTGGTAATGGTAGCAGAGGAATAATTGGTTTGAACCAACTTTATGAGCTAACAAGGTTCCCTAGCACTTAATAATGTCCTCAGGGCACGGGGACTCAGCAAGTCACCTTTACCATAATGTGCTGGCTGCCTGTTTCTGATAGTCCATGGGGACTGCTAGTGTTGAAACACAGAGAGTGATAAAATAAGAGGCTCTCCATTTGATATCTATTATAGATGTCAACTGGGTCTTCAACCAGAACAGCTGCACAAAGTACTTGGGGAGAGCAGAGACTCATGAGGGTGAGTTATCTATAGACCATGCTGATAGCACACTGGACATCACCCAGTTATAAACGAGCCAGCTGACACTTTATAGGATGTACCACCTCTCCCAAGAACCATTTGTCACTCTTCAAGGTTTCTGCTGATAAAACTGGGATGTCTAAAAAATTGTCAACAACCACAAAAAATAACCCTGAGGTCATGTCAGGAGGTGAAAAAGAATATGCTTACTTGATGCTCTACAAACAGACAAACGGAATGCTGGTATTCAAAGGCATCTCCAGGTTACAGAGCTCCACTCAGCTTTGGCCTGGCTGTGAAGCAAGTGGATGTGAAGTAGTGAGTTAGGAACAGTGTGTAATTCAGCGATCAGAGTCCCAGTCTGGTTGAGCGAGACCTGGGACCCCAGCATGGTGGCTGAGGCCCTGCAGGACAGACAGGTGTGCTTAGACTGCTCACTCTGCACCAGCTCCTCACGAGGGTAAAGAAGGTTGGAGTCGGGAAAGTGACTTCCAAGATCAATGCAAGTCCCCCAGCTCTTTTGTGAAAAGTTCAACACAATACTAATTTTCAAAAATGATAAAAGCATCAGGGAAAACATATTAAAAATAGCTAATATTTCCCTATGCCAGGAACTCCTCTAAGAATGTATATAAGCCCTGCAGTCCTCACCACCACAGGACACAGCACTCTTTAGTATCCCAATTTTAGAGATTAAATCCAAGACACACAAAGGTCACACTGTAAGAGGAAAAGCCAGTACTCAAATTCAGGCAGGCTGGCTCCAGACCAACCACACATATTCATATTCTTCCTTACCTCCACAAGTAGTCCCCCCAAGAGGATACTATATTAGAGAAGGAACATGTGCAAAGAAAAGATCAAAGTGCCTCACTCAGAACTATGCAGGAGTCAAAAAATATACAGGAAGAATGAAAAGACCACTTGTTCTGATGGCACTCTGACCTGAATAACTTCATTCTGTAGGATTTAAGCAGCATACACTTCCTAAGCACCTCTACCCCCAGGCACAGTGCTAAACGGGGGTGGGGAGGTAGGGGGGTGGGGAGTGTTCAGAAATGAAAAGAAACAGCCTCTGAGAAACCCAGTCTCAGGGACTCTATCCAGGAAGGCAATCATTTGCAGTGGCCTCTTCAGACATTAGAAAATACCTTCACCCAAGGAATACAGCCAGGGGCTGCAATACACTAAGGGGTGTGAACACTGAGGAGCATCCACAGTGCTGTTCTCAGGCCAGTGGGAAGCAGTCACAGCAAGGGCTTTGAACCAAGATGAGTTGATAAGCCTTCAGGCTGACAATGTGGCCTCCCTACACCATGTGCTGCTGGCCGTTTTGGGGTTCCTGCTGGCACTGTACGCTGCCCAGACAGGAGAATAAGTCTTATTAAAGTCACATGTGTTCCCATGGCTTTAAAAATGTCACACTGACTTTCTGTCACTATCTCTTGGAATCCATGATATTGGAGCTGTGAAGGGGTAACTGGAGATCACTTACCACAACCTCCTTTACTTAATGGATCAGAAAGCAGAGCCTGGAAAGGTTAAGTGGCTTGCCCAAGGACAAAGAGCCAGAGTGTGGCAAATCTAGGCTAGGACCCCAGGTCTGGGGACTCCCAGTGGAAATATTTTTTACAGTCCTGTATAGCTGACCATGGAAGGTACACACTACGATAAAAATCAGTGAACCCAATCGAGTCAAATGTGTGTTTTGCAAAGAGTCAAGAATGAAGAAATAGAGTTTGAAGAGCATTCAACATTCATGAGGTGTGCCCGTTTGTGGCCACTGGAGACACTACTCCAGTGCAAAGGTTTTCTTAATAAAGGGTTTCATTGGCCAGCCGGATGGAGACGTGCACACACTGATATTTTGCTCCTGGCGATACCTTAAACCCCCAGTTAAGTAAGTATAAAAAACGGCAATGGCCTTGAGAGTGCAGCATGGTTTATACATGGCATACACATCTTTGAGGATTTGGAGAAATCTACAAGGGATCCAATGCTTTTCCACCTATTGACATTTACAAAGCAGTTTAAATCATGCATGAGAGGCCTCAGGCACATGCAGTTCACAAAACATAACTCTGAGCTCCCAGGGAATTTAAGCTGACCAACACTCTTTATTAGAACCGACAGTGAAAGACAGCTATTGCGGAATTCGTACCAGAAATGCAATACCAAGATGACAGCCTTAATGCCAGTGGATATATTATGTAGATTACTTGACTCAAATCTTTCTTGTTAAATAAGTTTCATGCATTTTATTTTCTCCTCAAGATTATCTTTCTGGCTTCACAAGGGGACTATTCCTTAACTTCCCTGATCATTTATCTGTTTTTTCATATTTTGGACATGCTAACTTAGCCTAAATGATCAGACTGAGATACTTAAACAGTGGTAAACAGTTAAGCCTTTAAGTGAACAATAGAGCTACACCATAATTTAAATATTCCAATGTTATTTTCATATAATGTACCAATATTTAATAGTTTTAATAAACATTTTCCCAAGACTGATCCATTCCAGATATGTAATTCCCCTGCAGTCTAAGATTACACATATATGATATATATTAGTTTAATTATAAATTAAATATTTTACCTACATGCTGTTACAGGTCACGAATTTCAAGGAAATAAGGTTCCAGTGAAAACTGGTTAGGGCCAAACAGAGTAAGCATAATTTTCTTCATGAATCTTCAGAGAAATAAAAAACCAGTGTGGATGTTTTCCATTCTGCTCTAATATGATACAGAAGGAAGAGGTCAACATGACTAAGACTGGAAAAGGAAGTTGGTAATTTGGCTCTGGTGACAATTGGCCAACGGCAAATTTGGCAGAGTCTGAATTAGAGTAAAAGTGCATTTCTTTGGAGGCTTTCCAGTTTTGAATGGAGCAGATTATCAGCTTCCTATTCTAGACATTGCAACCTGCCTCAGCCTTACACTGTGTCCAGTGTTCTAGCTGCTAAGTTAAACCAACTACACACGTGCTTGTCCAGTCAGGTTCACATCCACGGAGTGTACTTAGTGACGGCGAGCAGCTGCCTCCCGCTCCTTACACCTGCTTGTCGACTGCATTCCAACAGCTGCCACACTGGGGTCCAGAGTCCTTGAACACAAAGCTGCCTTCTCAGTCTGTCACTCACTGTTCTCATTTAATTATGAATATTTTTTCAAATACATAGGTGCTTCTGTGATTATTAAGATACATGTTCTTTTAAAACCAGAGTTGAATTCACAATAATCTTTATTTCCTTATTTTTTTTTATGGACAATCTCATAAAAATAGAACTGAAAACAAAGTCTCATCTATTATTATCCAGCTTCAGCGATGATGAACTCATGGCCAATTCTGCTTAATTTCTACCCTCCCCATTTCTAATACTCTCACCTATAAAGATTATTTAAAAAACCCAAACACTACATCATTTTATCCATGTATATTTCCACATATGCAATTTTAATTTTTTAAATTACAAGGTGATAAAAGTATAGCTATTACTATACAAGGCTCTAATTTTTTAATACTTGAAAATTAACCTTAGGCTAAAACAAAATAAAATTTAAGAACTAAAGAATGACTTTTTAGGATGCTTCTGTGACTCTCAATCATTTATTCAAGAGCAGAGTGTTTCTAATTTCTTTATAACCACCAGGAGCTAACAAGATGGTATTTAACGAATGTTTTCCAAATGATTTCCTGAATGATATCCACTATATATGCAAATGTAAATACACTGCTTTATTTTAATCAAAGCCGAATAGTGAATACATTAATAGAGTAAGCTTAAACTAAAACCACCTTAACAGGGTTACCGTTAGTGTTAAGTAAGAGATAGAGCATGTATCCTGTAATCCAAGTGGTAAACACAACTGCATACCCCATAGGCTTTGAAAAGATGATACAGAACTTACAGACACAGCTTTATATGCTGGGTATAAAAACAGCGGTGAATAATTACTTGGGCATCTGAGATCATGTGCAATGCATAGTGACCTGTCAGTCGCGAGGCACTGAGATGACTGAGACAGTTTGACACCCTGCAATCATCTAAATAAACTTCCCCAAACTATCTTCTGTGCTGCTTACAGTGATGTGTTTTAAAAATCACAGCAGTGAATGAATTACATGACTTTAATAGAACTGACAGCTGATGAAATAATGCAAGAAAAATAATCTAACAGTGACCTCAAACGAAGCCACAAAGACATTAGACTAATGGAAGCAAACTCACTCTTTACATTGTAATTTTACCTTTTACTTTATATTAAAATAAAAGGCCAACTTAAACCTTCCTAAGGATATTATATCTTGAAACTAACCACAAAACACTTCCAGAAAGGGAGCTTGTTTCAGAAAATCCATATGCATTTTGATTTTTTTCAAGGGTGAGCAAGCTTTCTGTATCACATGGTTGTTAAATATAGAAAAAATGCAGCAGTGATATGAAATAGGTGAAGAGCACTGATCTGAATAAGTCTATGACTACCATTGTAAGGGCGGAACACCTGTTTTACTGAAGGAGCACACACATGCAGTACGCTTCCTCATTATAATTATAGAGTGAATGATGTCCCATATTCCATCTCTATTTTCTTTCTCAAATTCCATCTCTATTCTCCAATTTTCCATTCTGTAGGTGGTAGTCAGATAGAGCATTTGAAAAAAAAAATACGTAGTAGATTCAGTCCCATTCCCCATCCTCTCGATGCTGAGCACTTCTCTTCATTTTCTCCCCAAATATGTCAGGATTGCACAGGGCAAGCTTTAACATCATACCGATAGAAAAATGTCCTAAAGTGATATCTTGTTAAAATAGACAAAACCGGGGAGGTCTATTAACACATTTTTCTTCCATTTTTTTTTTTCTTCTATCAAAAGACTGAGCTCTAAAGAGAAACAGTACACATAGTTGGGATTTAAGTACAGGCAAAACTGTAAGACAGCTTATAGCATTATAAAATTTCTTGGTACTTCCAAAATGGCCTTGTTCCTCCAATATTTAGTGGTAAGAGGTTACTTTCTTCACATCTTCGAGGATGTTCTCTCTTCTAGGGACATAATCATTTACCACTGACGTCTAGGCTTCAATGGTAAAAATTCCCCGACCCTACCAAGTGGCAAGGCTTTATTTGGTTGTTAATGGCAAACTTATTCTTTCTTAGGCAGTCATTGTCTCTTGACTTAGCTGTATTTTTTATATTTTACTTCAATGTAAGAAACAGCTTTCTGTCTCCTGTTACTCTCAACTTATTTTTCCTAGCTCTCTCCTTACAGATCCCACAAGATAAGTCTAATTTTTCTTTCACAAGAAAGGTTTTTGAGTACTGCATTTCAGAAAGTCATTGTAGTCCTCAAATCTTCTGCTAAATGTTTATAGTCATTTCAACAGCTCATATTACATGTCTCAAAAACATCTCTGTCATCATTCCCTTATTCCCTTCATTGTTCATTCACTCATTCATTCATTTTTCAGGCAAACACTGGCACTTACTCCAAGTGCAAGGTCCTGAGTTCAAACCCTGGTGCTGAAAACAAAACAAAACAAAACAAAACAAAACAAAACAAAACAAAACAAAACAAAAAGAAAACTACAACTCTGTTCAGTTACAAGTGCCAAGTGCCTAGAAGATGACCAGGTGGTCTAAACTAATCTGTGCACCAATGACTGGTGTGTGGTAGCCATGTGACCTAGTTCTGGTCATTAAGAGGTAAGGAAAAGTCTACTTTGGGATCTCTGGAAAGGATTTTTCTTTCTAAAAATAAAAGGAAATGTACAATTTAAAAATATAGGTCTATCCTTTTCTCCTTTGGGCACATGACATGGGAACATAGCACTTGTGGTGGTGGCAAAATAAAATTAAATGTGCAAAATAAAATTTCAGAATAGTCAGACATCCATCTAGCTTCCTCTGGATATCCCCTTATGTGAGGTAATTAACTTAGTATCCCTTGTTGTATGGCTACTTTGGGCAGGTGCTCTATTGCTTGCAGCCCAACGTGCCCTAACGTGGAGCGTACCAAACATCTAGAACACCTGCCTTGGTGATGGATGGAGACAGGGACGAAATTCTTATTTGTGAACTAGAAAGAAGCTAACTGGAGAATGTGAAGAGGAAATCTATGAGCTCATCCACTAGGAGGAAGGTTATATTATTAGATGGTAATGAAGTCCTGCCCTGGTCTGGAATTTTTCTCCTAAACCAGAGAAGTGAAAAAGAATTACATTTCACTTTTGCTCTCAGTCACCAACTCCTAATACTTTCTGGAGTCCTGTTGTCTAAATAAAGGAAAGGGGACCAGTATTATGCTTTAAATACTAAAAAGTAAAAATAATGGCTCTACGATGGCCTTTTGCTTTTACTTGCTTCTGCTGTTTGCAAATATACAATCAAATCTACTAAAACATCACCTATATCTTCACTGTGTGGGATTATTAAACATTTAGTCTTCAATTACAGCACAAAATTAGAAGTTAAATAAAAATTTTGGGGAAAAACAAGTTAGGCATGAGTACAGCTTCCAGGTTAATGCTCCATGTCTCACACAGTAATGTATCCATCCTGGATTCCACAAAATACTAGGAATATAAATTCTGCCTTCCCATATTAGCACCTCCATGCATCTTCCAGGACCTGAAATGTTTTTCATTTACAAAGTGTTAATAATTTTTAAAACTTTTGGTAGGAATTTTTCTAGAAAGCTTTAAGTTTGACCTTGTGTACTCTTAAAACTCCAGTTCCAAAACTCGTCTCCAGCCCAAACATTTACTCCCCCACTGATTCATTCAACTGAGGCACAGCAGAGGCACATGGGATACAGTGATGAATAGGACAGATGCCACCCCTGTCCTGACAGCATTAACATTTCAATGGAGGCAGGCAACAATATGTGCATATAAATATGTGGCTGTATGTGTGCATACATGTTGGTTAAGAGCTGGGAAAGAAAGCAGGATAAGCAGACCTGGCTATGAGAGGTCCCGGTGCTAAAACAGTAGTCAGGGGATGCTTCTTTAAGGAGATGATATGGGGTGAAAAGAGAGAACAAGCCTAGTGATCTATGAAGGGACAGAACATTCAGACGAGGGAAGAGATCTCTGAGGCATACATGAGGTCAGCTCAGGGAGGGTAGTTCAAAGGTCAGTGTGAATGGGACAGCCTGGAGAGACATATGGTCAGAGCAGTCAGAGGTGAGCAGACCGTGGGTGAAGCCTTTGTTTGAGTGTGATGGGAAGCTCACGGGGGGTTTTGAGCATCCTGGGGTCCTCAGTTTCTTGTTCTGTATGTCTCCATTACTTTTTGAACCACAGTTTTGTAACTGAAATCCTTCCTGGTGGTGTGCAGGTGTCAGGTGGACAGCAGGAAGGGAGGCAGCAGAGACTGAGGAAAGAGCGTGGGGAGCCAGGAATGAGTGAGCCTTGGGCTGATGTGCTGCCCATGTCTGTGCGGAGTCTTAGTGACGAGGAGGAAGCAATCAAGCACTAAAATCTTCAACAAATGAGGGGAAAACAGATAAGAAGGGGTAGAGGTGATGTCATGGTTTTTAAAGCAGCAAGTTGTATTATGAAGGGAGAACAATACATCTATATTTAGGAAGGAGGAAAGCAAGTGAAAGAAGAGCAGAGACCCTGTCCCTGTCCCTCTTCCTACAAGTGCACTTGTGTATAGCAACATATGATGCTCACAACATGTCATGTTCTATAGCAAGAAATGAAGAATACAGCATATTTTAGTTTGGCAATCTAGAAGGGAAATAAAATACACAAACTTTTCTATTGTTTGCCCATAACTACACTTCCACCTCACACCCCAATAATATTCAGGAGTCGGTTGTTCTATAGTAGTGTGTTTCTCAGGAAGTTGAAGCTTATGGCTTTATAAAACAAAATACCTAATGATAGTCACAGTTTTCCTACAAATGATGACACTGAGATTATTTTCAGCATCTCTTGATAAGCTGAAGGATACTCTGACGAGGATCAGCCCCTGCATTTGTCACTGATGGTGACTGAGGTGTGATGTCATATTGCACGTGACTGCCACTGAAGGCACCCCCAACTGCTAGTCAAGCACTTCATTCAAGGGAGTGAAGAGCTGGTGCAGTCCCAACAGACTGGTCTTTTTATACCATGATGACCACTAGCAGCGCAAATGGGATTTATTTGCCTTTATTTTCCTACAGAGTGCTGGAAGGCAGGGACCTCTAGACCAGAGAAGCCAGATCTGGGCCGTGGGAACAGTACATCAGTGCTTAGAAGCAGCGGCTGCACAGGGGGCGCCACAGAGCTCTGACTTCTGACACTGCCAGGTGCCCTGCTTCCTGAAGCCAGGGAAGAAGAGTACTTCTGGAATACTTGCCCACTGGCAACCAGAGTGCAGCTAAGAGAGAAGGCGGGGCTGGCGGCTGGGGTTCAGAGTGAGAGCTTGCTCACGGGCCTCTGGTCAATCCCTAGAATTGAAGAAAGGGTTGTGGGGAGAAAATGGGCACGGCACCCCATGTCAGCGTGTGCAGGCCTCTCTCAGAGGCAGCCGGGTGGGTCACGTGGCACAGCCTGCTGCAGCGCTTTGCCCTGCGTGCTACCGGCTGCTCCGGGACACAGCCCTACTGTCCTCAGCCTTATGCCCTCTGCACTGTGGCGCCTGCAAGGGCTGCGAGTAGATGGCCTGCACTCTTCTTGGTGGTGGCCTCTCAGCTGGCTGGCGGATGCGCACAAACACAAAAGGTGATATTAACAATCAGCATCAGATCTGACTGCTCCCGACAACTCCTGTGATACAGCAACCTCCGGGACTCGAGGACACATCTGTGAGGAGATGTAGTAGCTGCCATCTGCACAAACTGCATTATTTAACTGCGCTGGCACTGATTAACATTTGCTGTAACCTATGGTAATGGGCTCTGGGGCTTTGCATGTCTGCTACACAGTGGCAGCTGATGTCTCCTGCTCCATCCTTAAAACAGGATGCTTTAATTTTTAATGGAGCACATGTTCGATTGGCTATACAAACAGGCTAATCTGCAAAGCATGTGCTCAATAACAAGCCTGGCTACGCCGCCAGAATATCAACACGACTTGGCTGAGCTGGGGAGGAGCGGGTGGGAATGGAGGCTGCTCACCTCGCTGGGCCAGGGCTGTAGACTGGGCGTGCCAATCAGCCCATGACCAACGGCTGGCTGTGGCCAGAGGTACTTGTGGTCTCCTCTGGAGATGCCAGGGGTGTTCAGCTTCCAGGTGCCTGCAGGCCCAAGCCAGTGGGGAGAAGAACAAAACTGCTTCGGGCAGGTTGGGCCTTCCTGTGGGAAGCCAGATGTGACACTAAAGATGAAGCTCCCCTCTGCTGCACAGGCACGACGAGAATGAGACTTAGGCGTCCACGCTAACAGAGTTACACACGCCTTGCTCTCTGTTCAGCGGGAAGGACTGATACAAGTAAGGCAGAGGCCTGAATATCACAAAACCCATGGCAGCAACCACAATGCTGGTGAGAGAAGCACCATGTTAGGTATGTGTGCAAAACCCTCTGGGAGCACAGAGGAGGGCGTCACAGGGAGAAGGCCTGGAATGGAAGGTGGGTTTTGAAGAATGGGCAGGAGCTCACTAACAGCAGTAAGATGACAGCCAGTTACAAAGTAGCACGGTGTGTGGAGAATGCTAAGGAGTTAAGGGCACTAGAAATCAGCTTGAGATGACTGCATGAAGTATCTGCTAAGAAGCTGAAAATTTGGGTTCACAGCTAAAGAGAAATTAAAGACCAGAAAGAGAGTTGAGTGGTCACCAGCACGCAGGTAATGTTGACACACAGAAACTCTGGCAGTAATGACCCATGGTGAAAGGGCCTCAGAGATACCGAGGTTTAGCTTGAGGGATAGTTCTAAGAAGTGCCTCAAGGGGAGGCTGAAAAAGATAAGCAAAAGGAATTTTCTTAGAGCAGTCCAGTAATTAAAGCTCAAAGGGTTTTATCAGAGCCTCTACCAGCTGGCAATTACAACCCTGGCCTTAATGGTACAAACTGTTTTCACATGCCTGACTCCATCACAATTCTGAGATAGGCAAACGTCACTACTATTTTTCCTAGACAAGGAGAGCTAGGGAGAGGGGGTTAGAGACTTCCCCAACCACAGTTAAAGCCGCAGAGCGAGTGCTGGGCCTGAAGCCACACTGGCGACTCAACACCGTGCCAAGTTCTAAGGAGACCCTCTGTGGAGCACAGCTCCGAGGCAAAGCCCTGACACTGTCTCCTCCCCTGGGTACTCAACGGTGAACTGAGCATACCCAAGGCTTAGACTTTGCAATTAAAAATGACCTCCTGAGTTGGGGGCGCAGTTTAATGCTAGAGCCCTTGCCTAGCATGCGCAAGGCCCGGGGTTTGACTCCACCATCATGACTTACCACTGGAAACAACACTTGGAACTTAAGTTTTCTGCTTGTTTCGCCAACTTGTTCACGGGGTCCTTTTTAGATGTTACACTTCTTAAATTCTTAAGAAAGGCCATGCTGTTGCGACAAATCCACAGGAAGCCTTCTGCAATGGGGTTGTGGTCTGGAGCAGTTTGTGACTTAGGGAACATGGACGGTTGCTGTTTTAACAATACATTTTAAAACTGTCACCCTTCATCTGTTTCTACTGTTCTTCCCAGATACTCGAGGATCTGTCACAGTGACTCTGCTTGTCTGTTCACGGATTTCTCTCCATTAGGTGAGTTATTCTATATTCACAGGCTCTAGCTGGTGCAGTATAAGAAACCAACAAGTATTCTCTGAACTCAGTGAAAAAGCTGTACAGTGCTGGAACAGAGCCAAGCCCGTGAACATGGGCTCAGAGCTCCAACTTGTC
Source organism: Octodon degus (assembly GCF_000260255.1). NCBI lineage: Eukaryota > Metazoa > Chordata > Mammalia > Rodentia > Octodontidae > Octodon > Octodon degus. The sequence goes on from NW_004524611.1 coordinate 9,401,235, forward strand.
TCCCTGGCCTGGCGCTCCCATCACGGGAGACCAACTGTCCGCTGTGACAGCTGATGAGCCTCTATTTGGGCTGCCACAAGGGAATCTGGTGTCAGACCTCTGGTGGTGGGCAGGCTGCTTTTATGAACCACACAGCCCTGGCTCTGGGACAGCTGCTCAGCCTCTGTAGTCCCTGCCATATCCTGGTTGCTAAGAATCTTATCGCAGGACCTGTTCTGGTAAAAGAAAGTGATAGAGGCAAGACAGCACTCCGAGAAGTCTAACTATCCAGTGGCAAACAGCACTCTTTGAGGACATCTGGTTTGCTGGCATGCATGAGTCTTCCCTGGATGACAGCACATGTGGGGACTTGGTGGTGGTGGGAGCTGTTGATGAAGGCACTGTGGCTGCAATCTAGAAGAGAAAGCTTGCTCTAGGTGGGGACAGGAGGCTGCCAAGGCACTGAGAGCACTCAGATCCTTATGCTTGATGGTGACAACATGGGTGTTGCAGTTATTATAACTGTGAATGCACGGATATGTTATATCTGTTTTTTTGTACTTGCTAGATTTTATAATAAAAATTTACAATATTCAAAAAGCATGTGTCCCAGAGATGGTACAATCAAAAGGTATTTTTCACATGATCTCTCAATACAATTTTAAACAATTTCTTTTAATAATCATTAGTGTCTAGAAACATGCGTGCATGTATTTTTCTGTGGTATGATATTTTCTGAGCAATTTGTCATAGCTAGATCTTGCAAACAAACACTCTAATGCACATCAACTGTGGAGTGGATAAAAAGATGTAGTATTTTTACACAATGGAGTATTACTCAGCTATAAAGAAGCAATACTTTTATAGGTAAATGGAAACAACTAGAGAACATACTGGTAAATGAAGTAAATGAGACCCACGTGTGTGAACATCATATTGTCACACTAGTGTAAGAACCTGAAAGAGTAAATAAAATCTGAAAGTTACAATAAATACTGTGAAAGAGTAAGAATCTCTTCAATGAGAAGGAAAAACTGGGATGAGGAAAAGGACGAAAGAAAGGAAAAAGATATATTTATATATATGTGAAGGATAGCTTGGATTATTATACTGTTGATTTCTGCTGGTCTTTTATTTTTTATTTTTTTTTTACTGTTCTTTTTTTTTCAAAATTTTATTGATAAACAGCAATGAGACAGTTTCTAATCAAATTGGAAGTACAGTTTCAACAAATAACACACTGCATATATTCTTCTTAGTGGTTAATTGCTGTACAAGATGCGGACTTGAGATCCTATTTACAAACACCATTA
>NW_004524611.1:9402697-9408175 GCF_000260255.1 Octodon degus
TGGGTCTTCTGTTTAACTGGCAATGTCAGAAATTATTGACCTGAGTCCCCCACAGCTCAACATACAGCATGGCTTTACTTCCTATATTTCGTCTTCATACTTTTCTACTGGATGGTTAAGACCAAGGTAAAGCAGGACCTGTTCTGCTGGTCTTTTAAAAGGAGCAGTTAATACTTATATAATACTTATATTTATTTTTCTTTTTAATTTCTTTTATCTTTACTCAAAAACCAATTTTACATATAATCTAAATAACTAATTTGAAGACAACATTATGCAATACAGCAAGCACTGTCAAATTCTTACTATTTTTGTTAGTGAAACTCTGCATCATTTCTTTTTTTCTTTTTTAATTTTTTTGGTACTGGGGATTGAACTCAGGACCTTGTACTTGCCAGGCAGGCAAGTGCTTATGCCACTGAGCTATCTCCCTGGCCCAATATAATTTCTAATGTTTTATTTTTTACTCTGTTAAAAAAAATTAACTTACAAATATTTAGCTCTACCTGCTCTGTCACAGTTCTTTTTTTTTTTTTTTTTTTTTTTTTTTTTTTTTTTTTTGTGGAACTGGGGATTGAACTCAGGCCCTTGTGCTCACGGAGAAGCACTTATTACACTGAGCCATCTCCCCAGCCCCATGTCACAGCTCTTGTACCTCTCTTTAAAATAGTTCTCTCTGTGGTCCCCAAAGCTGCCCAAGTTTCCTTTCAGTTGTCAGCCCACCTACCTCATAAGGATAAGTAGACACATTTTTGTCCTGTCTGCAAGGGTAGGGTTGATATTTGGCCAGCTGCCTTATTGAGATATTCGGTGTCATGACCACAGCATGGAAAATACTCCCAAAAGGAAGAAGAGAAAGAGGCCTTCCAGGCCAGCCCCATCGTGCCTCTACCACCTACTCTTGCCTTTCCAAGTGCCTGTCTCACTTTTCCCCTGGAAGTTGGGCCCTGCCAATAGATGTTCCATTTTCTTATAAGCTTTCTAGGAAACCACAGTATATAAAAAATAACAAACTAGCTTTGCCATGCTGTGTTTATGCCATTTTGCAGAAAGAAAGAAGATATAAGTGGAGGCTGAAGGATTAGACAGAATGCACACCCTAAATGTACTCAGTGTGAGACTTTTAAGAGGTCTACCACTTATGGTCCCTGCTGACAGGTCCACTTCCCACAAGTGCTGGGAGAAAAAAGGACGCCAGAGTGGATATGTTCTTTTATCAGATGAGCGAGCTGGAGTCCAGAGAAAATTCATCTGCTCTAGGCCCTCTACCTACCTGTGATAGCCCAGTACTCGAACTGCGGCCTTCTGAGCACAGGTGGGATTTATATTTTCCTGATATACTATGCTACTTCTATTGCCACTATGCCACTTGTTTATTCAGAGGGTCAACATGACTGTGAGGGAAGTCTCTGTGTTAGAAAATTCAGAAGTGTTTCCCTTATGGGTACTATAGGCTGCTTTGCCAGTACTACTGCATCCACTTCCTAGTGCTCTAGGAAGCTCCCGGGCTTGTCACTGTGTTCGGTGATGGGGGTGTGGGCCATCAAGCACTTTAATTAGTCTGTCTGGAAAAATGAAACTGATCAAATTAAATATTAATCACATATAAATGTGGAACTAAGTCAGCAGGGGAATTATCAGGCAGGAAGGGCCACTTTTAAATGCAGAAATTTTTTTTTTTATAAAAATGTTCAAAGGCCTCTTTCCTTCTCTCTGTCCCCTGCCAAGTAAATTTATTTAAAGCAAAACAAAGCTTCTATTTTCCAAGTACAACAACGATGTTTAACCAGAAGTTTTCTTTGCTGAAATATTGAATGGAAAATTCAGTTCCTTAAATCTTTCTAAATCTTTGCCTCTGATTGGGTTCATTAATAAACATGCTGATTTTGTTACAGGGAGAGACATATGGTATAATCCGCTAACAGGAAGAAGTATTTTGCATTTTATTGTAGAAAACAAACATGCAAACAGGTTCTCACAGATGGCTTTCTTAGCTTCTGGGAGGGAAAAGAGCTTAATAATGCTTGAAACTAGTTTTTCTCTTTAACAACAACAACAACAACAAAAAATCCTTGCACATCTCTGGTGGAACTGTTTATAAATTAGATTAAGTTCCACTCCAAGGTTTTAGTGATTTAGAATTCACTTTTTCTAAAAAGCCTCTCCTCCCTTTTTCTGTCTTCCTCTTTTTTCTTCCTTTCTTCCTTCTCTTATAATAATTTGCTCCGAGTGGTAGACTTGACTTAACAATGCTTTGCTTACCCATTATTGGAAAGATAAGATTTGATCCCCAATAAATTTTCCAGGTAATTGATGCTAACCCTTGAAAGGCTATTAAAATTGGCATGGGTGGTGATTTTCCTTTTAAACAGGCTTTATTTTTTTTTGAACAGTCCTAAATACACTGAGAATAGAGAAATTAATAGTGTCTCAATATACTTCGGTCCCCATTATTAGCATCTTACATCATGTGGCACATACTGTGGGCCAGTACTGATACAATACTGCTAACTGAAGCTCATATTTTATTCAGGTTTCTCTTTTTCTCCTGCATGCAGATCTATCTAGGATGCAATATTATATCCAGTTGTCATGTCTTGCCAGTTTCTCCAAATTTTCTTATTTTTGATTTCCTTGACTTTTTTTTTTTTTTTTTAGGAATACTGGTCTATTTTGTAGGAGGCCTCATTATTAGAATTTGTCTGAATTTTCTCTCCAGACAAGTCTGGGGTCACAGTTCTTGGGAGGAGAGTCACAGAGGTACAGTGCCGTTGCATCACCGTACACCAAGCATGTACTCAGTCCATGTGACTTCTAGTGGACACAGAGGTTGACACCCTGATTGCCAGTCTTTGTCAGGTGTCTGCACTGTGAACTGACCCTGTCCCTTCTACACTGTGCTCCTTGGAATGGAGTCACTGTGTGCTGCCACTCCAAGGCATGGGCAGGCAGTTACATCCCTTCTGTTTCTGTTTCCTTCCTTTCTCTTCCTTCTCCTTTTGTTTTCTTTTCTCCTGCCTCAGTCTCCAAGACTGCTGGGATAATAGGTGTGTGCCACCACACCTGGCTATTCTCCCATAAAATATTGGTAATTCTGCACGGGAGGCTATCTCTTCTCTTGTACGTACCAATTAATTTATGTCTGTATGGTACCATGAACATTCAACTTCTACTCTGAGGTATAATTCAATACTACAGCGGTGCCTTGGTTCATGAACTTAATTCTTTTCCTGATTCTGGTCACAGAATTTGGTTGCAACCAGAACCACAGAAAGCATTAAATTCATGAATAGAGGTACCACTGTACCAATGTACCACTGGTTTTGCTAAAACCATTCAGCTGTGGCCCAGGAGCTTTCTGTTGGCTGCTGAGTTCCTCTGACACACTCCCATCAATGTGCCTACCTCCTGACACCATCAGGTGGCCCAGGTTCATCTTGTATATTTCCTGCATGATCCTAGAGTCAGCCATTTTTTCAGGAACCTTGGTTCCTTGTATTAGATAACAGCATTAGAGACCAAGATCTAGGCAAAGGAGCATTTATTGATACTGGGGTGTCTTTTTAGTATAATTCATCTGATAGGTCACCGAGATATATCGTGTATACTTATATAGTTCTATACTCAGATCTATAAATATTTCTCTGCAGCCACTTGTACCTACATTGAACTCCACTGAAGTTCCCAGCTCTGACCCGTTACCACATGGGTCAGTCCAGTTCCCTTTCTTGTTAAATTCCCACTCGAATGATAAGAAACATGGCTAGGTGGTAGGTTTCATTTTGTTACTGTCTGTCATATTTCTTGATGAGAATCCTTCAAGAAACTCCAGTGCTAAAGTATTCATTTGTAGTGAAAAGGATTTCATGTTTGTGAGGACCCTGGAATATCACTGCGGAGAATCGCCCTCCAGCATAGTTACCAGAAGCCGAAGATGCTCTGAAGGACTAGAACAATGAGCTGATGCTGACAGTTACAAAATAGTTCACAGGCACAGTTAGGAAACACCACCCTTGTATCTTGCTCACACCACGAAAAAAAAAAAAAAAAAGGAAAGGGTCACAGGGGCTCTAGCTTGCTTGGCCAGTGTCCTCAGAACCTACCAGGATGCCTGAGCTGTCATCCGTTGCTCTGCCAGTGGTGCTTTTCACATCTAAGCACAAGACTCCTCACAGTAGGAGGCCAGGAAGTCTGTGTGGAATCTGCAGGTGCTTTTCAACACCCACCCCACCCCATCAGCTGTGGTTCCTGCACTTTTGGATGTCCTTCAGGCTCAACTTTTAGTCTTTTCTTCCAAAAGCTTAGTTACAAAAACAAAAGTGAACAATCAACAACCCAGAGAACCAAACACTCGTGCTTTTGATACCATCAAGACATAGAAATGAGTTTGTGTAGACGAGAGATTTTCCAGTGGGTGCTCTAAATGAGCCTGGGAGATGTTGGCATCTCTCTCTGCCTACTTAGAGGGCTTGTGCATGCTGTGGGCTTGTTATATGAGCTCTTCTCAGGCTGCTGGCAGAATCACCCACCACAAGGAGCAGCATAAAGCCACAAGTGTGGGCCAAGTGGAATTTCTGTTCCTGTGTGAGAACAGTCACCTAATTTCCCCTTTGACTCCATGAGGTACACTTGAAATTGGGAAACTTGTGTACTTTGCTCCATCATCCATATATCCTAAGGATAATCGTGGGATTTTCATGGTAGAATATTAGATAAAAGATAATTCTAAAATTCTCTAATAGGTGAGAAAAAAACCTATCCATATGGGTAAGGAAGAAACAAAACTATCTTTGTTTAAACAGAGCGTAATTATTTCAAGGAATCCACAAACTAGCCAATAAAACTAACAATGGCCAGTCATAAGATATAAGATTCAATACATGAAAATATATTAGATTACTATGTTCTAACAATAAGCAACCTGGAAAAAAAATTGTTTAGAGTTGGGATCTGAAATGTCCCCTAAAAGGTTACAAGAGTGATTCAAATGCAGTGGTCAGAGGTGAGTGGGTCACAGGGCTCAAACCTGCTCAGTGGATTAACTTACTGATTGACAGATTTGTCCACTCAGGCACTATTGAGAGGTGGGTAAAACTTGGAAGGAGGGTCCTAGAGGGGTGGGTCTTGGAGGCAGCCTGTGGGGGGCGGGACTATATTTTGTCCCCAGTACCTCTCTTTCTCCTCTCCTCCTTCTCCTCCTTCTCCTCCTCCTCCTCCTTCCCCTTCCCCTTCTTTCCTCCCTCCCTCCCCTCCCTCTCTTTCTCCCATTCTCTCTCTCTCATTCCCAGTTACCATAAACAAAGGAGCCCAGGGACCAGAGACTGAAGCCTCTGTAATCATGAGCCAAAATATTTCTTTCCTCCTTTGAGTTGTTCTCAGGTATTTTGTCATAGTAACAAAATCTCTGAGACTTTCTTATATGTTTAGGCAAGTAATTCTTTAATTGAAAAACAAAAGTATGACCCATGAAATTAAATA
>NW_004524611.1:9408275-9411374 GCF_000260255.1 Octodon degus
TATATATATATACAGAACTTGCCAAAACAGAAAACTTTTGTGTCTCAAAAGACATGACTGGGAATATGAGAATTCAAGCCATTGAGTAGGATAAGTCATTTCCAAATCATATATTAAAGTCTTTATATTTAAAATATGCAAAGAACACTTAAAATTCTATTATAAGAAGATAGCACAGGCCAGGGGATAGCTCAGTGGTATAAGTGCCTGTCTGGCAAGTGCAAGGTCCCAATTTCAGTCTTCCGTACTGCAAACAAACAAACAAACAAAACAAAAACAAAAACACATTTAAAAGTGGACAGAGGATTTGGATATTATTTCATCAAAGGAAATACATAAATGGCTAATGAAAGATGGCTGATGTCGTCAGTGATTAGGGAAATGTACATTACAACCGCAGCGAGATACTGCTTCACGTCCAGTGGAAAGTGACAACAAAAAACTAGACAATAACAAATGTTAGTAATGATATGGAAAAATAAGGGTCTTTATACATTACTGGAGAAATGGAGAATAGTGCAGCAGAGTTTGGCTGGATCTTAAACACAAGTTAACCAGAAATTTATTGTACGACCCAACAATTTTATTTTTAGGCATTGGCTAAGAGAAACAAAAATATATTCCTACTCAAAGACTTATATATGAATGCTAACAGCAGCATTACTAACAGCCAAAAGGGAGACAGTCCACAAACCCATCATTTGGTAAACAGATAAACCAAATGTGGTCTATTCACACAATGGAATACTATTCGATTTTAGTATATGTGCTGCTGAAGCGAGCACTGGAATACTATTCAGCAAGAAAACAGAAATAGTCACTGATGTAGACAGAACCTTAAAACATAACGTTCAATAAGAAGCCACAGAGAAAAGATTATATAGAGTATGATTTTATCTATATAAAGTGCTTGCAAAAGGCAAATCTATAGAGACAGAAAATGCAATAGTGGTTATTTTAGCTGAAGGGTGGAAATAGCAGAGGACTGCAAACGTGCAGGAGGGAGTTCACTGGAATGAAGAAAGTGCTCTAACACGAAATTGTGGTGATGGCCACGCAACCCCAGAAAGTTGCTGAAAAATCACTGAATGACACCTAGGGTAAGGACATTATATTTAAAGCAAGCTGATGAGGAATGTTTCCAGTATAAGCCAATTTTATTTTTTTAATTAATTAATTAATTTATTTATTTATTTTTGTATTTTAGGGAAGGCTCTACAGGGTGCTCAGGGTCTCACTAGCAGATCGGACTAATAGCGATCCACCTGTTTACAGCCTCCCAAGAGCTGGGATTACAGGCATGTGCCACCACGCCCAGTCTAAGCCCATTTTAAACAACTGAAACAAATCCCAAACAATCCCCAACCTAAACTTGAGTGTCACTGCATTCATACTAGGAGGCAATGTTCACATAAAAAGGCTTTAGATATTATATTTTCTACAGTGGCTCTGCCCAGACAGTCTTCAGTAATTTTTATAAAACACATAAATCTGGTTAAAGTTTTCAAAATTAACTCTGTACCAGTCAGTGTTTTTTCTGATTCTTCATCTAGGTTTTAGTTTTGGTCAATATCTTAAGCAGATGATATTCTTCATCACAAATACTCTGGCACAGTGAAACTATGACCCCAGGCACTGGCCATCTTTCATGATCCCCCTTTTTTTGTGTATTTGGTACAAGGTCTCGCTACACAGTTCTGACTCATAGTGATCTTGCTGTTTTAGGGTCTCCAGAGCTGAGATTACAGGTGTGCGCCATGTCCAGACTCAGTTGGCATGCCCAGGGTGTGGCCAGCGTGGCATGCAGTACCGGGGATTGAACCTGGGTCCTTGTGCTTGCCTCGCAGGGGCTTAGACTGCTGAGCTATCTCTTCAGCCCTCACTATCTCTTTAAAAACTTTTTATTATGGAGAATTTGAAACAAACACAAAAGTAGACCAAAGGGTCTAACATACTTCCACGTTAGCTGTGTCCAAATTTCAACAGTTACCAGCTCCTGCTTGCTAATCCTGCTTCATCTCTGCTTTTCCCCACCTTCTCCAGGCTCCTAGATTAAAGCTCGAAAGGACTGAGGTGCCTGCCATGCTGAGCTACTGAGACATATGGGCCAGAAGAGGCCAGCCTCAGTCTCTGAAGGATGACCTCTGGCCACCAGCCAGTATCTGTGGCTGACGTGGGAAGAGAGGACAACCATTGCCTGCAAGGAAGCCCGAGTCGCCCACACGTGGGTGTGCCTGGTCAGACAAGAATGGACAGTTTTCTAGGCATAATCTGCTCATTCACTGAAGGTGAATAAGGTTAATCTTTGCAACAGATTGGGGTTTCATTTAGAGACCAAAAGGTCTCCTCATGCCCTGGAGGAAGTAATCACTTTACCGCCTGAGCAACTTACACTTCAGGGCAGTTATTCCCTGTAAACACTCAGTGAACTTGAATGGTAAGGGAAGGTCCCTCCAAAAAATGAGAATAAGCAAATCCTGGAGGGTCCTCTGTCCTCCAATCATGCCTCAGTTCCAGTCCTCAGAATCACTAAATAAGAAATCCAAGCTAGAGCTTAGGGCATAGCCCTGACTTCCACCCTCTGACTTGTGCTCGGCATGGGGCACAGCAGGTCTGGCTGGGTCCCTTCAGTATTAGGCATGGCTTTCCCTTTGGCCTTTGAATTGTCTCCTCTATACTGTTCCCTGAACCACTGTCTTGGGTGAAACAGCTAGAATGAAGCCATCAAGAAAGGGCGTTGCAGGTTTCTTGAGGTACTAGATTAGGTTGCTTATAACCCAGCTTTATGGGGAGAAGAGTCCAGGGACACACAAGCCCCAGACTGGCTGGTTCGCAGTCCTTTCAGTACACAACATGTCTGGAAACCAGCTTCAGAACCCAGGGCCAGGGACATAAGCCAGCTCTCTGAGGGAGGTGGTGATGAAGTCCCCACACAGCCTAGAGCCATCCAGACCTTGGGGAAAACCGCTCAGCCTCCAATCCAAATCACTTTTTTTTTTCTTTCGGAATTGGGGATTGAACTCAGGCCCTTGAGCTTGCCAGGGAAGCACTTTTTCCACTGAGCCATCTCCCCAGCCCCTAAAACTTTTTTTTTTTTTT
>NW_004524611.1:9411474-9433974 GCF_000260255.1 Octodon degus
TTTTTTTTTTTTTTTTTTGTGGAACCAGGCATTGAACTCAGGCCCTTGTGCTTGCCAGGTAAGTGCTTATTCTACTGAGCCATCTCCCAGGCCCCTAAATCACTTTATCACATGGAAACCCCACTTCTGAAAGGAAAATCACCCAGCATGCTGGTGGTCAAAGAGGAAAATATTTATGATTACAATTTTTTACAACTCCTGACTGCAGGCCTGACTTCCTGTGTGACTTCCAGAAAGACCCCTAAGCCTCTCTGGTTCCACCCTGGCCAGTCCTATCACCACTCCGCCACAGGCCTGAAAGTCAGGAAGGAGAGTAAGAATGAAGGGAATTTGTCCCAGAGAGCTGTCACTGGTCACTGGGAAGCCCTGATCCATGTCCAGTGCATCATTTTGGTCTGACTACTGGGAATGGACCAAGCTCTCCTCCTGACTTCCGGCATCAAATGGATTTGTCAGGCTTTCACTTTTGTATTTTGGCAGCAAACCTCCTTTAGGTAGTTATTAACTTTTAAATATAAAAGCCAGGCACCAAATCCTACAGCAGAAAAGACATACATAATTTGGGTTAATTAAAATGCCTCCAAGTGAACAGGTGACAGATGTCAAGCCTCCTGGCACCCGGAAGAAAGGCACTGCAACAGACTATTAGGATTCCTGTGTTAATCAGGTAATAGTAACTTGGGTAATTAGCAAATCACACCAAATCTTGTTTAAGTCCCAAATCTCATTTAGAGCCTTTTGGAGAAACCGCTTAAATACAAAGGACACACTCTCCTACTGACAGAAAATGCCTGCTTACTGGGGCAGATATCCCAGCTTCCCTGCCTCTATTAAATCCATTTTAATTATGAAGTCTCAAGGTCTAATTCACCAAAGACTGCAAGAGAGACTACTTGTCACTTTACTCTTGCCAAGAATCCAGAGCCCTAGACTCTGGAGTTCTCATAGATTTCAAAGACTCAACAAGTCCCAGACCAGAAAAATGGCAATGGTCTTTGCCACTGGTCTACACAGTACTCCCACAGCTGTTAGGAAAACTCCTTTCTGTGCCATTTTTAATTCACATGTGAGGGACAAGTTAGACAATTAACACTGCTCCATAGGAGAAGGCATTTGGTTACGAAGCCTGGGAGCAATCAAAAGGCACTGCTGGGCCTGGCACAGTGGGGCACCCCACCAACTGTCAATCAGTGGTGGGCATGCTCAGGTACAGCAGCAACTTCGGTTTGTGTTTCTGAATGCCTCCTCCTTTCTGCAAGCATGTTATTTGAATCCATTTTATAGAGCTCTTTCTGATACTCCTTCCCATTCAGATCTAAAGTGCATCTAATCATGACTGAATGCCAATTCTGTTATCCTGCTCAGAATAGCTCAGCTTGGGCTTATTTCTACAAGGTAGTCAGTTTAAACTTAGGGACTGTTGGGTGTCATTTATCCATGTTTGGCTAGAGAGTATCAGGGAAATGGTGTAAAGGTTGATAGCACTGCTGCTGTGTCCCATCGTCTCATCTCTTAAGTAGCTGGAACTTAATGTATCCTCTCCCTTCTTATTTTTATTCTCTTATTCACTCACCTCTCCAGCATTCTAGAGAGGGGAGAAGTCAGGGATATCATCTTGATACATGAAGCAGGGGAGAGAAATCTAAAGTCACCTTAGGGCACTAGAATCTGAAAATGTAGATTTAGGGCCAGCTGGGTGAGTTTGGTCAAGTTTCTTCTATTCTTTCAGTGCCTTCTGCTAAATGGGCACAAGAATATTTCTCCCACTGACTTCACAGGGACAGTGTGAGAAACAAAGCAAAGAATGAATGGCAGAGAGCCCTGCTCACCATCAAGTAAGCTAATTACTGGTAGAGCCTGGAAAAGGAGATGCAAGGCCCGGTAGCCTGCTTGGCAGTGCCTAGAAACTGGGCACCTTATTTTCCATGCTTGAGAGGCTGGGGAGATGGCTCAGTGGAATAAGCGCTTCCCTGACAAGTGCAAGGGCCTGAGTTCAATCCCTGGTTCTGCCAAAAAAAGAGAAAAAATTCCATGCTCGAAGGGGTGATCATTTGCCTGACTTGCTGTCTCCCATACTGGGATGCAGAGATCAAACAGCTGCTCTTAAAACAACCAACCAATCCAACCAACCAGCTAATCAACCAACCTAACCAACCAACCAAGCAACCAACTAACCCAACCAACCAACCCAACCAACCAACCAATCAACCAACCAATAAACCATCTTGTGTAGTATTTATTCTTAAATGATGGGCTAACAGGAGAGAAGAGTGGTAGGAAGGAATGACATCTGCATGAAGAGTTTTATTACTTAGCTTTTAGATACCACTTTACTACAAATCCACTGTTAGTCAACAACTTGGAAGATAAAGATGATTATCATTAGAAGAGCTGATGAACATTTAGGAAGTGAAACACTGCACTCTTGAAGCCAATGTGGGAGACAGAGTAAGTCATAAGGACAAAGAATTTTTTTTCACAGTATAGGATTGATAGACTTGCACAAGACACAGACAGAGCAGATCAGTATTCAGTGAGACATAAATGAGCTTTCATATGCAATTTAGGTGGTCAAGACAGAGAAATGTGCTTGGGACAAAAATGCAATTAGGTGAGTTCATAAATGTTTGATGTGCCCAAAGGGAGAGAATGAAGGTCTCTGATGGCTATTCTCTTACCCTATTAGGTTCCACATTTGTATCAGTGACTGACAAAGACCAAAGTATTATCTGATGACATGTTACTACAGACACAATACTTTGTCACCTTTCAAACTTTGCTATGTAGTTTTCCTACCTGGAATGTTAATCCCTAACTCTTTTCTTGGTAAATTTCTGTTCATAAACATCACATTTTCCAGAAAGCCTGCATCTATTAAACATCTTCTTCTGTGCTTTCACAGGTGCCTCTCACATGCTGTCACCCTGAACTGGGAATGTACAGCTGACCGTCTGTCCCTAGTGTATCCCAAGGGCTCGCACAATGTCTAGCCCATAGCAACTAAATAGAACTGGCCTAAATGAAGTTGGAAATGGTAGCTTATTGAATCATGAAGTACAGACCCAAAATATCTTTGTCGATTAAATGAATGGTTACATTCCTCTTTATCTTGATAAGATGACTTTTAACTGAAAATAAATGCAGTTCACACATAGGTTCAGTGATAACTAATACACACATACAGGTAGAACAGGTAAGCCAAACAGTTATATATACAAGAAAGACTCAAAGTAAGCCTGCAACAAACAATGCTCCTGGTAAGCCTGCCGCTAAAGCCAATTCCAGTAAGAGGTGGCATGGGTCTCTGTCAAGAGTGGTGACAGGCTCTTACCTATTCTGGGTAAGTCAGACTTCACAATAATCAAACTAGAGCATGTCCAGAAGAAAGAAACTGGAATGGTGTAGAGCTGGAAAACCATGCAGTATGACATATGCCTGAAAGAACTGAAGCAAGCCTAGGGGAAACAGCTTGGTGAGGAGTATGTACCTGCTGTCAAACAGCAAGGACTGAATTTAGTCCTTACGTCTCTAGGAGGGGAAGAGCCAGCCAACGGGAGAAAGTAACAGAAACAGACTTCACAAGGGGCATCCTCAGGGTAGTTGGCCAGGACAAAATTTTCAAGAACAGGTGCAGGCAGAGGCCAAACAGGTCTCTCCCTGGAGACAGTGAGGACATTTACAAAGGCAGAGGCTGAGTGTTAATCAGCCCTGGCATTCTATCCCAGTAATGAAGTCACCTCCCACCTCTGCACTTCACCTTTCTCACCACCAAAAGGAGAGACTGGCAATTGCACCATAACCACGGCTGTCCAGGGAGAGGATGGGTGGTGGTTTGACTCCAGATGTGTCTGCATCCCCAGAGCAGGCAGGTAGTGCTCCCACAGGTCAAGAGTGGGAGGATGTGAGCCCCGCAGAACACACGGGGAGCAACATTTGGCTCCTCCTGAAAGGATACCAGAATGATGGGAACCCAGGGGAGGAGCCATCACTGGAAGCTGGTCTTCAGCTTCACCCTCAAGGCCTGGTTGCTCCTGCACAGACACCTACCTAGGCTGGCATAAAGGCTTTCACCAAACACCAGAAAGAACTGTCTGCTTCACTCACCAGGAGCTCAAAGAAGGGCATTTTTCTTGAGTGGCTCTGCTGGGTGAGAGCAAAGAGGACTTCCCAGCAGGCTTTTGTCATACATGCTAGTGTGCTACCTGCCCTTACCAAAGCAGAAGACACTAGTGAAAACCACTCTCTTCTCTTGCTTATTCTGAGAGCTTTTGCAAATCTATGATGATAACTATTATCTCTACCCAAATAATAATGATGACAATAATAATAATAACAATCCAAACAACAAATAAGCCCACCACCCAAGCAGGACTGTGAGGCAGTTTGTTTTCCATTTTGTTAGGCTGCTGGAGGTAAAGAACCGAACAGAAGGCAGAGCGCCAGGAGCTCCTTTTCTCTCAGAGGCAGTGGTCCAAGTAAAATGAAGAAAAATGAGCTGGGGATGGGGGAAGGAAAGAAAGAAATCCTCAATCCACGCTAAGCTAATGGCTGGAAAACAAGGGGAGGAGTAGGGTTCGATGGTTGGAAATGGGGCTTCATTGGTGGCTGAGTGAATGACCTACATAGACTTGCAGAGAGGAGGCTGGTCCCTGTGCCAACCCCCCACAAGGACAGGCAGACAGTGCTGGTTTTGTTGGCAGATTTTTTTCATTTGGTGGGGTGCTTTCTTCCTGCACAGCAGGGACCAGAGTGAAAGCTGACAAGCACTGGCAGAATTTTAAAAATTGCTGCCACTCTCCCACAGACGTCCATTATGTCTCCAGAGCCTTACGATTCACAGCATAAAAGCATAATCAAGAGAAATCATGGTTCAGCTCAGTCAGGGATGGGCAGAATAGTCCATTTAACTTTATGTTAAAAAAAAGAAAATAATTGGACCAAAATTTGTTTGAAATAGGAGTAGGAAATGGCTTGTTTTCAATCTATTTCAAATGAAAAACCTCCATTAAATCCTCATTGGAAACTATTTAGTTTGGAAACAAGTTTAGTATTCCATAGGCAATGTACATTAAAAGTTGCTTCACAGCACAATCTGTGGATGAACTATCCAGCAACCCGATGACCTAGTTCTACAGGGCTTTTGAAAGAGGCACTGGCTGGGCCTGGGCAGTTCACAGCCTGGCTGCTGGCTTCACAACAAAATCTGCAAGATGAAACAAACTGCCTCACAGTCCTGCTTGGGTGGTGGGCTTATTTGTTGTTTGGATTGTTATTATTATTATTGTCATCATTATTATTTGGGTAGAGATAATAGTTATCATCATAGATTTGCAAAAGCTCTCAGAATAAGCAAGAGAAGAGAGTGGTTTTCACTAGTGTCTTCTGCTTTGGTAAGGGCAGGTAGCACACTAGCATGTATGACAAAAGCCTGCTGGGAAGTCCTCTTTGCTCTCACCCAGCAGAGCCACTCAAGAAAAATGCCCTTCTTTGAGCTCCTGGTGAGTGAAGCAGACAGTTCTTTCTGGTGTTTGGTGAAAGCCTTTATGCCAGCCTAGGTAGGTGTCTGTGCAGGAGCAAAATCTGCAAAATGGCTGGAGAAAAGGAAGTCTTTCAAGTTGACAGCAAACCCCAAACTACCTCGGCTGGCAAACAAAAACATGGCGGCTGAGACCAAAGAGAACCTGAGGATGGTAGGGAGTGAGTCACCTAGAAGGAAATGAGTCCTCAGGACTGTGCCACGTTGTGACTCACTGCCACAGAGGAGAGCAGCCAGAGTTTGCACCCCATGGCCTCACGAGCCTAGAATTATAGAACCCAGGAAAGGCCTACCTTTACGGGATGTACAGATCTTTTGGTACCTTCCCCAGGGGCTGGAGCCTGAGGAACAGGGCAGCTCAGAGCTCCACTTGCATGTACCCAGTGCTGCTTTAAGTAGCAAGACTTCTATGACTTCTTTGGAAGAACCACAGTTCCTGCACCTCCATGCCATCATGCCTGTCACACGTCCTTACAGATGTCTGGGTATCCTTGGTCTTCCTACTTTGCTCAGCAAACTGAGGTTTCTCAGGTATTTGAAATACATTCTTTCCTTACTTCATCTTTTGCTCCTTTTTCTTTAATTCCCTGTCTGCTTTCAGTTCTTCTTTCATTTAACCTTTACAGGCACCTGAAAGTGATAAAATGGTTTTCAGATGCCACCATGTGATTTCTTCCTACATGGGAGCTGGCTTACCTTTCCTACACCAAGTGCTGCTTCTCACTTAAGCACAAGATCGCTAGGCCCCAGAAGTCCCCACTGCAGCCACAGTGGTGCAGTTTGCTTCATTCACTCAGCTCTCTGGGTGCAGTGAAGAGAGCTGCTGGTTGGAAAGTCTTAATTTCATTGAAAGGCATGGTTTAACTTTAATAGAGTTTGCATACAACATAAATCAACTCAGGAAAGGAAGCTCTCTTCTCCCTGATCGTTTTACATGTTTCAGCAGTGTGTAAAAACAGCCTACCAGTATTAATTTTAGGAAAGCAATTCTGAAAGACAATTTTGATTAAACAGTAGCAACAAAAATAAGATGCTGTAGTACTTGGGAGTGAATGAATGTAGCCACAAAGATCTTAGCAGAGACAATCATATGCTTCTATTTGGTTCTGCATCAGGTTTATGGAAGACTGACTTCCTGTGAGCCCTATGCCGAGTAGCGGTGGGCAAGAGAAGGGTGGGGCGGGCATATGGCTGTCCTGGCTGTCCAGGTTGATGGGGCATGAGCACTAAACATGGTAAGGAACTGAAGGACGGTGAAAGGATGAATGTTCCAGCAGCTTTCAGGTTTCAAGCTGGGACAATGGACATGAAGCGTGGCAGAGGTCTGGAGCCCAGAGGTTAGAGGGTTGGACATGTATTTAATGTGTTATAATTATAAAAACTTTCCACGTTGTTCCTACTTTTTATTCTATTACTAAAAGGCTCTGGGCCTCTACCACATCAGCAGCAGTAGGATCATCAGATTACTGAGTTTAATTTCTAAGAGTTCTCTATGAAGTGTATGCATTCTGTGTACTTGTGGTTGATGGTCACAGAGAAGGGCCACGGAGTCCATCTCTCCGTTACCATGGTCAGGCTACTTGTCATAAAGGTTTGCAATAGGGCAAAGAAGGTGAATTCACAAAACTGAATTCTACTCTGTTCCTCTTTGCAGTGGTGCCTTTTGGCTCTTGACTATTTTTAAAGGAAATATAGGAGTTTTAACTTCTGGAATCTAGAGTAGGAGTAGGAAATACTGTTTTTGACAGTTTCAACCTTGAGATCGTTTTGTTTACATATCCTCTTTAGAAACCAAACTGTTGTACCTCCCAGCCTCCTTGTGGAGTAGGGAGGTAACAAGGCTCTGGCTTTGAGACTGGGACAGAAGATGGAAGCCTACTCCAGAAGCCAGGAGAGATCAACTAATGGTTCCCAGGTCATTGCTGGCCTCTGACCATGTAAGAGGAAGGAGAAAAACTATTCAGAAAATCTTCAATCTCAATGTACAGTACAAGGCTGTTCCGTATCTTAATATTACATTCTTTCTGATTTTGTTGTTAATAACAAAAATGTAAGAGGCAGTCTGTGCTTGTCTCTGTCATACCCTCCATGCTGACTCACATAATTTCATTTAATCTTGCCACCAATTCCACACAATAGCTATTAGTATAACCACCCCTGCTTTACAATGGTGGACCTGAGACAGAGAGGTTATGTGACCTTGCCAAGGTCACACAGCATGTAAGTCAGTGGTCTCATCATTTGTTTAACTCTATCATTTTAAACCACTACCTGACCAAACTTTCTTTTATAAAACAATGGTGTTAGTACATAATGCTTTTTGTTTGAAAATTTTTAGCTAGTAATACACAAAATTATCAACACCACTCTATGTAGGCCCCCTACAATTAGAAACATTTATCTTTCAGCAGTTTGTGAAATCCAAAAGTCTGACAACCTCTTGGTGAGGCATCTGATATCGAGTCACGCAGTCAAACCATCAAGGGCTCAATCTGATTTTTCTGTGTATAAATAGAAACAGTTCTATCAATTACACAGTATCACTTAGTGATATTCTATGTGCAGCCAACGTGAACAGCAGTCTACTGGGTCAAACCATTAGTCGTGAGACTCTGGCCATCTCGGTAGCTCAGCTTTCCCTACGTGAAGATGGAGATGATAACAGCCCCGGCCTCCTCAGTTGTCACAAGAGCTTAGTGAATTAATCCAAGTGAGATACTTAAAAAAAAGGCTGGACACACCCTGAATGAGCTGAGAAATGCTAGCTCCTGTCACCACTGTCATGACTGTGGCCATCACTGTAACCTCCCCTGTTAGCGTCCCAGTTCCTAGCATTGCATGGTACTGTGTTAGGTGTCACGAGGTAACAAGAAGATGTGAAAATGTTGATTATCTAGCTCCTGTTCGAAAAAAAAATCATATTCCCCCCAAATACTCAGATATTCCACCTCCCTGTGTCTGACTTGCTGACACTTTAGAATGGAAATACGTTCCTTGTTTTTGCCCAAAGTGCCAAGCCTTCCAGATGTCAGAAAATAACATGTGTATGTGGATTCTTAAACAGTGGCAGAAAAAGGGTACCATGAAGCCTTCTCACTCAAGCCTCTGCTTGAATACGAGTAAACTTGTCCAACAAGGATGATCTACAATAGCAGAATGCTGGGAGCTTGTCCATGAAGGCGGGGAACAGGGCGCTCAAGAGCTCCTTCTGAGTGGGCTATCGCTTTGAATGCTGCAGAATGCTCATCTCCAAAGCTGCCAGTCCTGGCACCATAAAAGTGTGCCACAATATTTTGTTGTCATTCATTGATGTCCCACCGAAGGCAGCCATTGCATAGACAGAGAGGAAGGAGGAAAGAGTTGTGGAGGCTAATTGCTCCACTCGAGGCAGCGCACTGCTGCGTGGCACAAGCCTGCCACTGCTCCCACAGGCAGATGCTCATGGAGGTGGCGCGCTTGCACAGGTGCAGGAGGCAGCAGCTATCCCCACCCAGCCCTCTGCTGGCCTCTGTGGGAGTTTTGCCTAATGCTAGAAACACAGTGGAAGTATCCAACTTTCTTTCCAACTAGAAGATTTGGAACTGCAAAAAATTCTATATTTGATCCGTTCTACACTTCTAAGAGCATCATCTTTGAGGCAAGATGGCCTTCACCAGAGCAATAAGGAGAAGCTCGTGCCAGCACAGAGCAGCGGTATGTGAGGGCCAGCTAAACAGAAAGGAACTGTTCTGCCATGGAAGAAAACATGCTAAGAGGAGGCTGGAACACCCTTTTGGGAGGAAAGCAAAGGAAACTGAGAGGCTCAGAGCCAGGCTTTCCTAAGTAGCAGCTACTGCCAAGAGGGAGAGTTCAAATTTAAAGTGGATACCCGTTAGAAAGAAGACTGGCTCCTTTCTGGATGCAGCACTTGCACTGTTTTCATTGAAGTCAGTAAGATGCCAAAGCATCCCCGTTCATTCAGGACAGGAAGTGAAAGGATCCAAAAGGAGGAGTACGTGCATTGTCTCAAACTTAGAAGGAATCAATTACAAAGTTCAAATTCCAATACTTTAGACTTTTTTAAAATCATTATCTTTCCTATTTTATAGTGGTACCTCAATTCTGTAACCAGAATTGTGGAAAGAATGAAGTTTATGAAACTAGGTACCACTGTGTTTTTTATAAACTCCTACCTGAGCTCCCCTCATTTCCATCTCCCATGGTGAAGATTTAGTATTTACTCACAGATTGCAGCCACAATGAAAGAACATGTTGAGAAGGGAAATATCTGGGACAAGCTGGACTTGATATGCCCGAGAACAGCTGACAGGAATTTCTCATACATGGTGGGATAAAGGGGCACAAAACAGTTTGTTTTTTGGAGGTACCTTCTCGCTTTCACATTCTTAATCCTCTGCCATCTGGTACCCTAGGGTCTACCTTACTTGACCTATTAGCTAAGCTCTGGGCTGACCATGGCTGAGCAACCACATCTTACAAGGGGAACTTTTGAAGACTCAAATGTTCTGCAATGGAAAATTCTAGACACCCTGAGAGGTGGTGGAGGAATATTACAAGGAGAAGGAAAGCCTACTTCTTTCCAGTAGAGGTTGAAGGGATGAGCCCAGCTCAGTTATGGCTCCTTGAACCCACAACCTCTGTGTCCCTTCCACACTGACTCTGAGGCCAGGCATGTGCACTGCTCAGAGATCCATTAATGAGGCAATACACGCCAGCTGAAGCTTGAAATGCGCTAGTTCATGGGTATCTGTGCTCTTCCTGTTGGCATTCTGAGATCACCATAAAACAAAGCCCCAGTTATTCCACTGAAGGAAGAGAGAACTGTGGAGCAGAAAGAAACTGTCCTACGTGAGCCCCACCATCCCACAGGCTGACCAGTCTGCTATTCTCCAGATATAAGCAAAGCCATCTTGGAGCAGCAGACCCCATCTAGCCAGGGATAAGAGTCCACACAGCTCAGTTGACCTGGGCCAGACAAGTACCATCAACTACCCATCCCACAGAATTATGAAACAGTATAAAATAGTAGGCTAAAATCACAAGGTCTTGAGAGGTTTCCTGTATAACAAAAGCTAACCATCTCCTCTTTACCCTCAGTAACAGGTTAAAGGTCTGCAGGCCTGCCTACTTCTAAGAATGGCACCACTGACTTTCCCTCCTAACTTGGCCCTGAGAAGGCATCCAACTGTAGGCCTCAAGTGGTATCTTCTAATAATAGGAAGAATGAGAAAAAAGAACCAGTGCCTGAGGGTGAGTAGGTGAGTGTGTGTATGTGTGTCGGTGTGGGGGCAGGCAGCAGGGACTAAAGGGCATCAGAGCAGAAAGGCGAGGAAGAAGCATATCAAACTCAAGGCACTGACCTAAGATGGCCTGCCCCTTCAGTGAACGCGGAAGCGACTTTACTCTTCTCACATCGCTTTGCCAGGGGCAAAGAGAAGCAATAAAAGCAGTGACCATGAGCAAGTGGTCAAGCTAATTTTCAGTCAGGCTGGGGCCAGGGGAAAAGGAAGTGGAAAATACCATGAAACACGCCTTGCAGAGGTGCGTCCTAAATCCTGTCATCATAAGTAATTCTACACAGCTAGGAAAATAAAGGCATGAGCATAAGGTTTCTATCTGTGCTGCACAGAAGCTGATTAAAAATGCTAACTACCATGATTGTCCAACCCCCAGACGCTCCCCAGAGACCCGTGCTCACAGATGGTGATTAGTTTGGGATGGCCAGAACATTCACCAGTACCATGTTGCCGTAACACCCACAGACTATCTGTCACACTCCCAGGAGGCCGTTAAAGGCTGTTTACTTCATACAGTTAACTTGAACCATAAGCTTCACGAGCCTCTTTGATACAATTTTAATCACTCCCCTCATAAACCCTTAACACTCCCCGGCATAGATATACATTTGCACACAGCACCATCCAAGACTCCCCTTGGAATTTTGCAGCTAGCAATACCCCCTTCCCAACCTGCCTTGCCTCAACTGGATGCTGCCGCACTACAGACACTGTCCAGGGTCCCCCTTGATTCACACACTTGCATTAGTGCTGCCCAGCGTGGTAATATATCATGGCTCCCGGTGGAAATTGGGTGATAAAAGATCAATACCAGGACCTTGTAACAAATGTTCCAACAGTGAAACTGCAAGCTACTGTTTATCTTTTCCAGAACATATTTTTCCCCCAAGCAAATTCTAATTTTCTAGACTGACCTCAGCTATCCATTTTAATATTTATTTATTTTGAAAGCAAAAATAAGTGAAGTCCCAGACACTTACCAAGTAGACACAAAGCCCTGTTAATTACGGCCCTTGAGGACCACCGTTGCTGACCCCTCCCCTTGGAAGGTGGAGCCCATTATCCCTCCCCAAATTCTTCTCCTCCTCAGGACAGCGTCCTCCATTTGGCAGGCAGGCAGGCAGGCAGGCAGCATGCTCTCCTGGCAAAGCCTTGGGCACTAAAGCCGTGACATTTGGTGGATACGCCAACAGCAAGAAGAACAGCCTGGGATGAAAGGCACGGTGTGCTTTCAAGTAATTTTGTGTGAATTCTGTGTGATTTGACATTTCTTTTATAGGAAGGATTTGTCTGATTTCTTCAGGCTCCTCGCCAAAGAAAGGGCAAAGGGTGTGAATATAGAGGATTCAGCCTGGGCTCAAGTTCTGGGGTCAATCTCTGGCAGTGATTGAACCCAGAGCTAATAAGGCAATAGACCTTATTTTATCAGACCTATTCAGCTCTCCAGACTCCTCTTTCTTTCTTTTTTTTTTTTTTTTTTTTTTCTTTTTTTTTGGAAAATAGGAGAAGTGTGGCTAGCGCACATGATTGCTGTGCTAACACTATTTATGAAAGGGCTTCGTAAGGTATCAAATATTAAAACGAAACATTTTTAGCTCGCTCTTTTTTTTTTTTTTTTCCATCTTTCTTTGCATCTCCATTGCTATTGCCTATTCTGGCTCCTTATTCTATTTTTTCCAGCTAGGTGAAGACAGAATCTGGAGGGAATTAGAAAGCCATCCAGGTTGCAGGACTGGCATTTTCTAGGCTTTCTATTTCACGGTCTGCCCACAAGAAGTAGGCCTTTCATGTGTTTGTGGTTCTGGGGCTTGGGGAGACTCTGAGTCCTTGTTCAGTATTTACTCAGCAAACTCTGCCTAGAAGCACTCCTGTGTCTCCTTTGGTTTGTACAATGGTGTTTAGAGGAGGCTAGGGCTTATGAATGAGACTACACTTTCAACAAGTAAACAGTATTAGGGAAGAAGACTGCCTGGTTGCTGCTACCTTCCTCTGCTCTATAAGAAGGGAGAACGGTGGCCGCTTCCTCACGCTTGCCTTTCCTACTTTCTCTGTGCCCTGGGGATCAAATATTCCCTTTCTTGATGGCATATTCTTGAGCTTCTTAACCTCTGGATCTTTGCTCATCACCACAACTGGAGGCCTTGCTCTGCTGATGTCTCCAGTTTTAGGAAATAGAGGTTATTTGCTCTCTTCAATTTCTATAAAACACACCCCGTATTATTTATTTCCATTGTAAAGTAATGGAGCTCAAGAATATGTAGCATTAGTCTGACTCTTGCTCTCATCTCTCCTCTGGTCTCCAAGCTTGGAGTCACGACTTTGATTGGCAGCATCTGCTCAGGAGCCCCATCACCCTTTCCTTTCTCCTCTAATCAAGGCCTGCTATTTCCTGTAGATTTTTCCCTCCCCGCCACCCAATTACAGTTTTTTCTTCTCTGTTAGGGAACATCAACTCACAACCACCTGACACTCTGAAAACATATCCTCCCTCGGACAGTTACAACATCAATTATATCCTATTACCATTGTCTGTAAGAAATCTACATGATATTCCAGTATAAAAATCTCTTAAATGTAAGTGAATTTCAGGCTCTCTTCATGGAATCGCTGGTCTGTGTATATTTCCCATTTCGTCTTAGAACAGGGGTGGCTAAAACAAAGGCAATGGCAGTGGTTCTGATGGGAAGAATGTGCCTTGCAGCCTGCAAGCCCAGCTCTAGGCTCCACT
Source organism: Octodon degus (assembly GCF_000260255.1). Taxonomy (NCBI): domain Eukaryota; kingdom Metazoa; phylum Chordata; class Mammalia; order Rodentia; family Octodontidae; genus Octodon; species Octodon degus. The sequence continues at coordinate 9,425,036 of NW_004524611.1, forward strand.
GTCCCATAGTTCAGCTCTCAGTCCTAAATCCAGATATCACTGATAAAATAAAACTGATAAAATAAAAGCTCTCCTTGACTCAGAAGGAAGACAAATGTTGGAAAATCTGGTTACTACTGGAGCCACAGGTTCCATTTTATATTCTTAAAACTGACCCTCCCCGCAACAAACAAAAGAAAGCTTTAGGTTGCCTAACAACTCCCCATAGAGCTTAAAACCCAGAAGCCATATTTAGTGCTACTTATGTAGACTGGTGTTTATTTATTTTTTCTTTTATATGTTCCTTTTACAAAGGAAAAAAATGGCATAAGGTATAGAAAACAGAGATATTTGAACATTTGAACTTTGGGTATGGGGCAAATGAAGTTGGAACAAGTAAAGAAAACGCAGAGGGCTAAGTTCCTAGAATTTTATAAAATATATACAATGACAATCAATATGCAAAATTGTTGAGTAGTGTGAACAGTTACTAGGAGCAAGTGATGTGCCTGGGAAACTGAGGGCATGGATGGTGGCTCAGCAGTGGAGGGGGATCTGATCATGGCTGTGGACACTGAATGAAATTTTGCTGGAAGAGATGGAATGACAGCGTTACTCTGAGTAGAAACTTTGAGCCTGAGATCATTCTTACTCAGCCCAGAGTACACCTTAACTGTTTTAAATGAGCTGTTGTCTCTTGGACCGGCTAGGTGGCATTTGAGAGCATGAACGAATTGGCAGAGGTCACTGGAGACACTGTAATCCTAATAGGTTTCTGGAGAAGAAAAAGAAGACTAACAGAAATGTGCAGAGAAAAGTACAGATTGAAGCTCAGGAATGATCTGAAGCAGATTGTGTGAAAATATTTTGAGAAGCGTGATAAATCATAAGGGCAATAAGCATTTAGAATCGATGTCTTAGGAAGAAACAGCCCACTCAAGTCAATAAACATTTAGTGAATGCTGTAAAACAGTGCTAGGTCTAAATGGCCCTGGTAACAAGAGGACTAAGACCATTCCGTCTTTGGCGAGGGTGTGGCGAAGGTGGAGAGGGACAGCAGGACCTTCAAGGACAGGCAGGTGGTAGTGAGTGCCACAGGCATGGAAGGGAGCAGGATTACATGTGGAACCGTGGTAAAAGAAGGTAGACAGGCTTGGAGGGAGGGGAAGCCCTTTTGTGAGACAGCAGGGAAGCAGGAACTGGAAGATGTTACAGAATGTGACTGAACAGAAGGGAACAATGAGCTGAAGGCCAGCAAGGGAAGAGGAAAGGCTGCAGGCAGAACAAAACTAATGTGTTGGGTGAGCAGAGCTCTTGGTGGGAAGGTGGTCTTCTTTATGTGCTTTGGCTGTGCATGGCCAGTGACAAAGTTCCCAAGACAGAGTGTGGTGTTTGAGCTAGGCTAATGGACAGAAAGGAGGGTGTATCAGGAGACTTTTCCAAGATGAAAGTGACAAAACTGGGTGACTCAATAGATGTGGGAGATGAGAAAAAGCAATAATTACTTGGGTCATGATTGCCTTGTGTAGGCAAGATTCAGAAGAGCAGCTGTCTGGGTGGGTAGCGAGAGGCAACGTATCCTGGCCTCGCCACTCCTGGGCTTAGCAGCTTGCACAAGACTCGATCCTCTGCTACCGCACAGGTGCCGGGAGTAGCACTCGTGGCCAGCTGTCCAAAGCACTTGCATTGTGCCTCTGTCCCTTTGCTGTAACTGGCCTGTTTCATCTCAGACACACTCCCCTGGCTTTGACTGCTCTCTGTTCCAATGGATTTTTAGACAGGCATTCATTTCCCTAAAAGGTAGGCCTCTTTCTTCAACAAGGAAGACTTCTGAATCCTCTATCCAATTCTCGGCTTTGTTCCCACAAGATCTCAGTGATATTTACTATGTTATGTCAAAAGAAAAAAAAATCACAATCAGTTTGTATTCCCTGTGCTCTGAAGTTGCCTAATCCTAATTTTTTAAACGCTTGTAATCACTGGGCTCCAACTATGAGTCAGTGGGTCTTCTCTTTCATTTTCAAACCTGTAATCCTTCTGATCTCTCTGTCTTAACTAGTCTTGCAGAGCTTGTCTTTTAAAACATTTTCCTGGGTATTTTCCCTTACTCCTTCCACCATATTATCTTTGAAGTCCTCTTGAGCAGATCAGCCAGTATTAGTGGGAAATAATTCATCCATTTTCACATTATATACACATTTTCTTTTTAGTTCCCTTCTGAAATTTCTAAATTCGAGTCCATCCACTCATTCACTTAGCAATGTACACTAAGTACCTTCAACTAGCTGAACACAAAGTTGAAACTGAAGGCCCAGCTCCAAGGGTCACAGCCCCTAGGCTCCTGGAGCTTTATCTTTCAAGAGAGTCAACCAGTAAAGGAAGATCACAATTATCATCAATGTCATGAGTAAAAGGTATAGCAACTGTGACAAAATCTTCCACTGGCAGAATGAGAGGAGATTAGAACAGGTCCTTAGGAAGGGTGGTAGAGGCCTCCTCTTGAGAGGTAAAGGCAGACGCTACGTGACTGTCAGGAAAACAATGGAAGGAATTCCTGGAAGGTTAGCAACATGGGAAAAATAATCTTTAATGCTCATTCTATCTCTAAGATAGAATTCTTTAAACAGGACCAAGAAGGGAAAGAGCAGTGTGATTTATGAGCTACCGCTGCCCTCCAGCCAGCACCTCACTAGATCCTTCCCCATCCCATTTCTCAGACCAGCTGACATAAACTTTTATGCTCTCTCTATTTAGGGTCCTACTGAGGCATCTGCACTGGGTCATAAACTATGGAAGAAAGCCTCAAGGAGCAAGGAGTCTTGCAGACACCATATATCGAGCAGCTCCTATTGATGTTAATCAATCATTTATTTGAGAGGAAAAATAAAACATATGAAAGGGACTTCAGGGAATTGCTCTTCTTATATTGATAACCCATTAACATTTAATGAACTGGCATAAGAGTCAGGGCAACTTGAAGCCACCTGGAAAGCAAGAACCTGCGATGACTTTCACAGAATGGACTCACACGGTACTTCCCTGATGCCTTTTTGTTCCTGTAAGTCCTGATGCACCCTTCCCATCTGTGATAATGAAGCAGCTTGAGGGTAAGGGCCACTTCACTCTGCGAGGGTATGTGCTGTATCTCAGTTATTCCACAGGTTCTCATGACACAGAGCCCCAACTAGAACAAGGTGAACATTCACCAATGCTAATGAGGCCCCAGGATGCTGAGGCGTCCAGCAGTTACCTTCACTGTTATGGGGCTCCACCTTTACTCACCGCTCTGAGCTCCCAAACAGTGGAAACCTGCACCACTTCAGGGTAATGAACTTTGGAATTGAAAGAGTCAGGGCCTTTCCAGGTTGTGGAAAATGTTTCTAGCTTCTGGAAAATGTGAAGATTGTACTGGACCATCACATGATTGCTTTCTGCTTTGTTATGCTCTCTCTTACCTATCACAGGTTCTTCCTTACAAATTTTGAGATAAATGAGTATCAATAAATAAATGGTCTTGGCGTTTACAGTTTAGACAGCATGGTTCAGTATTCACTATGGCACAGTAAAACAGTAGACTTGCCTCCAATCGTAACCGGCTTGATCAAACAGCTTCATTGAATAGATTAATTCATTTAATTCCTTAAGAGGACAATTTAAAGCCAATTCATCTATGGGTTCTCCCAAGAAATCATATCTCTGAGTATCTTGTGGAGGAAGTATAGCTTCTGCTGCGTGGAACAAAGCAGTGAGGTGCGTGGGTTGGCCATACCCCAAACACCCTAGATCAAGTCGTCACACTTTCTGCCTGTAACCCCCAGGTGACTTTTCCCTTGTATGCTCCTCCTCAACCAGCAGTATCTCTCCAGGGATGTGGGAGGGCCAGGGCAGGCTGAAGCTCCCTGCTGTAGGCTGTAACTTCTCTTCAAGGATCTACCCCTAACCAGACAGGGGTTACGCTCCAGTCTGGATTTACTTTACAAGGCCCAGTTTGTTTAAGGAGTTATTTAAGTGCCAGGAAAGACCCCCAAACTAATTCCTGAAGTGGAGTCTGGCAGTGCTTGCACATATTCCTGCAGCTCTGCCTAGGGAGAGCAGAATGGCCTTCCGTTCAGGCAGGAGTCCAATTTTCACAATAAGATGTCAACTCTACCACCTGCACTTCTGATTTCTAAGGCATAAGGCTCTGCCCTGGACCAGCAATAGAGAATACAAACACACCAGGCTCTTGTCAGAGAATACAATCTCAAACTGTCTGCTATTCAACTCCTATCAAAAGCCCAGCTGAGAAAAGCAATATTTATAAAAGATTATTTGAAGGACAAGCAGTTCATCCACTCTTCAAAACACTCTACATTCTCTCCATGGATCAAACCTGACCACCTCACAGCCATGCACCAGGGCCATATCACTTCAGCCCCGCACAGAACTGGATTGTATTTTAATGCCACGCTGCTTTCTCTTATCAAAAAGTTGCTACAAGAAGCAGGCACAGAAAATCTATTACTACATTTGAGGAAAACCTGTTGTTGGAGTACCGTTCACCTCAGAAAATCCCATGTGAGAAAGTTTTCCTGGAAATAAGCTTTAGGAGCGCTAGTCCTAAAGATGTTCTCCTTTTAAATTAGTTATGTAGTAAATTTGACCTTGACTGCCGGGAAATCTTCAGAGTCTACTCTGAGGCATAGTTGTGGTGATTATACTGATCCTTAAATTTTCTGTATCTGTGTTCTCGTCATCATATTCTCCTTCTGTGCTCACTACAACATATTTGATGTACCAGATAATGGCAAAGAAAGACTGTTCTGGGTATACCTGCTGTCGTCACTGGAGTGGCAGTTCTCTCCTGACACTACTTGTAATCAGGGCAGTACTAAGGCTAATAATCAAAATGTCCCTAAAACTGCCACTTATTTTGTGTTTACTAAGGACCTAAGCATTTAAACAGGAATACCTAACATGTTATTTTAACCCTATAGTGCAGGTCATTTTATGGATGAGGAAATTTAGGCTCTACAAGATAAAGCAAAGTATTTTATGTATGACTCCACACTGTAGTACTGAAGCTGCACTCTGACTGCAGCGGGCCATTTAAAGGGAAAGCCAAAATACAGTGACAAATGTGTAGGTCGAAGGCTGAGTCTTTCATCCCCTCCACCCCATGCATGGCAGTAAAATACTGCTTCCAAGTCTTATCTGTCAGTGCCAATGACTGTGCTAGTCATACTCTAATCAAAGTCCACTGGAAAAGTGATCTAGCAAAATTCACTAGAAAAGAGATTTAGTAAAGATAGATGTGTAGCTTATAGGTAAGACTAAGGAGTTTATAAAATATATGTTGGCAGAACATAAAAACCTGAAAAGAGCCATCCACATCAACAAAACATGGGGATCGAAGGTCTCTGGGGACATTTCCCACGGAGCTCCGAGGCATTGAGCGCTGCAGATGGCTTGGTCCCTGGCTACCAGCCACACTGCTCTTACATGGCTCCCCCACTGCCTGTGTGTGCAGGTGACCTGTGCCGGCCTGGAGTCCACCACACACAGCAGACATGACGCCAGCCTTCAGTGTTGCTTCCTCTTGGTGCAGCACTCACTGCACTCATTGTACCTGGCAAGGCCTGTGCCAGCGTAACTCTGTCAGCCTTGGGAGTAAATGCCCGAGAGGGTTGGTGTGGTGTACGCACAACCCTTTCTCTCAGCAACAGAAAGTAAGAGCCTGGGGGCTGGGCTCTCCATACAAAATGCAGGGGTAATGTGTCAGGGACACACATGCATGACAGAAAGAAGACAACACAAATCCTGGCCTTGAAGAGCTTCTTAACAGTGCAGAGATTAAAAAAACACAAAACAAAAATCAAACCCATAGAAGAGACTAGAAGCAAAGATAGTTGTCTGCACAAACAAAGAAACAAACAAAAAAGTAGCACCATTGGGCCGGCAAGAGAACTCAGCAGACTAGGGGCCTGCTTAGGCAAACACAGGGACCAGGGTTTGCTCCCCAGCACCACATGCCAAGCCGGCCCTGGCCCCACCCTGGGTGCGCTGAGCCGGCCACCGAGACTGGGTGTGGTGGTGCACCCCTGTACTCCCAGTCCTGGGGAAGCTGAAAACAGGAGGATTAGTAAGAGTTTAAGCTGCATAAGGAGACCCTGTAACAACCAAATATATTAAGAAAAGAAAAAGAAAAAAAAAGGTGAACATGTTCTATGATTTGCTGCTCAGTTCAACATTCATTCACTATGCCACAAACACCTGGTAGAAAAGAGGTCAAATAAGTATCTGGAGGTCACAGAGGCTGGAGCGTGGTGGCCTTGGAGAGCAAAGGCACCAGAGCAATAAGAAGAATCTTGGGTTTTATTCCAAAGGAAATCAGGAGTTACTGGAAGACTTCAAATTTAGACTGAGTGTGTGTGTGTGTGTGTGTGTGTGTGTGTGTGAGAGAGAGAGAGAGAGAGAGAGAGAATAGAAAACTAAGACTTGATAGTATTTATATTTACAAACACTACCTTTGATTAAGCAGATATTGCTTAGATATGACACCAAAACCACGGACTGAGCAGAAGAGAAAAAAAACCCAAAAAACCTGATACAGAGAACTTCTTTGAAATTGGAAACTTTGTGCTTCAAAAAACAAGACAATGACAAGACAAAGAGAAAATGTTTAAAAATCACAAGTGACAAAGGATTTATATCCATAATACACAAAGAACTAATTGAAGTGTAGACCTAGAATGAGTCAGGTTTATGATATGTAAATTGTATCGCACTAAAGTTCTTTAAAAAGTACACTTGGCCAACAGCCTTGCCTGCAATCTAGATTCGCCAGGCGACTTTTCCTTTGATCTCCCTCATCGGCAACTGATGACAGCACCTAACCAGGTGGCGTGATATGGCAGCACCCCAGCAATGTCACTGGCCTCTGAATGTCCTTACAAAAGTTACAACCTCTCCTAGTCTTAATTTCCCTTCCATAAAACAGCGATAAGATATATACCAGTCACCTAAATAAATTGTTGGGAGTAGCACGGGTGTGAGGCTATTTGTTCATAAGCTATTAGGCTACTCCTCAGCCCTGGATTTATCTCAAAGTCAGTTCATCATGGTTAACATTCTATTTATGTTCTACATTACATTCTAAGTTGGTTTTAGTGGCATTACGTCTAAGTTTGACTCATCTTGTGATAGAGTAATTGGCTTTAGGCACCAGAGTTGGGCTGGGGAAAAATGATGTGGCATTGTTCATCATTAATTCCATCAAATACACTTTTAAAAGATGTAGCGCCAGACTTCAGTCTCAAAGTGCTCTCCCATTCGAGGGTGGGGCTTTTCCTCAAAACAAGAGCCAGTTCCTTCCTTTTGAGTCCTTGAATCCAACACCCCTGAAGCTTCCACTGAACGTACCAGGGTCCGCCTTTCATCTTCCCATGCCCTGTGAATATCAGGATCTTCAGGATCCACTTGAAGAAACCATGTTTATTTGATGCTGTAGGTTCCCAGGTACAGTTGCTCCTCGATATCTGGCTCCATAACATCCCAAAACCATCTGTGGATTTCAAGATCTTTAGATACTCAGCCCTTTAAATTGTTTCTGGATGACTTATAATACCAAACACAGAGTAAATGCCACATAAATAAGTTGTTATACTGTACTGCTTGAGATTGATGTTAAGGAAACAATTTGTACTTGTTCAGTGAAGATGTAATTTCTTTTTTGGGTATTTTCCATTTCTGGTTGGTTGGATCTATGGATGCAGAATCTACAGATATGGGATACAAATTGTGTTTTTTGTTTCTATTTAAAAAGCATATGGAATAGATGCAAAGAGACAGCAGAGTCAGTAAAGACTTCCAGCGTTTGCTTTATTTTCTAAAAGGAAAAAGTCACTAAATAGCAACTATGTAGGAAAGGAGTATAAACGAGCTCCTCTATGGTCTGTTTTCATTTGTCCCCCTCTGACCACACGACTTAGTAGAACTATGAAAATCAACAATAAAATCCTCCAATCTTCACCCAAATTTTATATAACTTCCCCCCCCATGCCCTTCTTGGCCCACAAAAAGCTGTATTTCAACCATGGAATCCTATTAAAATACATATTGTGAAAAATAACTTTAAAAGTACATCTGGAGACCTAGCTTTAAGCATTTTAAAAAAAACACATTAAAATAAATTTAGACCAGGTCTTGGCAGCCTGTTTCTGAATGTTCACTGTAATTATGAACATTATGAATGTAATTTCCATTAAGATGTTGACATGAACAAGGAAATAAATAAAGATACTGATGATTCAAGCATTTTATCAGCATTTCATGGAGGAAAAAATCTGCCCAAATGGCTATATCTTCATTTACTGAATAAAATATTTAAATTGCATTCATGTCCTGACAACCCTTCCATGTGTATGGTTTTCTGGGTTGATCTATGGCTTTTAGAGCTTGGAAAAGCAAGCCATTACCTTAACTGCACTCAGATCATGTGCAAGATGCCCAGCAGCACTGCACCAGAGCTGGAGCTCCCACAAACTTCTCTACTAAACTTTTCTGAATGCAGATGTTGATTCTTTTTGATGCAGAAGAGACACAAGGCATCAAATGGTGCCCTAGCCCAGCTAAAGCTGGCAATGTCATCTGACATCACCAAATTCATGTATCAATACTAAAGCTCTCTTGACTTATCTTCTACTACTAGTGTGACCTGGACTCTAATTTTCTCACTAAGAGAACTGTACTTCTTGACCTCTGTGATCACTTATAGCTGTGTAATTCTCTAACTACCCAAATGTAAATCCCCCAATGTTTTTTTTTTTTTCCATTTTAGCTATAAAAGCAATATCAAATAACACAAAAACTTTAGGTTCAATGATATGAGATTGGCATTATATAAAAGGGCAATTTCATAAGATTCAACGTAGCACACAATATCTTAAGAAGGCTTCCCTTGCTGCCCAGGCCTCAGTCTG
>NW_004524611.1:9435688-9456252 GCF_000260255.1 Octodon degus
CTCCTCCTCCTCCTCTTCCTCCTCCTCCTCCTCCTCCTTCTCCTTTTTTTGTTCTAAAGCAAATCTGACCATTTTAATAACACTCAGTGCTCTCCACTGGCTATAAGACAGACTCTGAATTCCTAAATCTCACCTATAAGATTCCTCATGCTACAGCCTCCCAACTACTTGGTTACAACTTCATAAAGAAAAGACTAAATGATTAGAACCTAGTTGAAAAAATTAATTTCTGGAGTATATAAAGAACAGTATGGGTCAATACAAAAAAGATAGATTTACAAATTGAACAAAATACACCTATATGTTGAACAGCCTGTAAGCGTGGCAAAAGACGCCCAATTTAACAAGTAATGGGGAAATCTAAATTCTAGCAACAATGAGATAGTATTTCATATGTATTAAGTACACAAATATTAAAATGTTTCTTAATAACATGTGCTGAACAAGATGTGACAAAAGGAATCCCCTGAAGACTTCCAGGGGACAAAGTAAAATTATCTCCTGTAGGAGATAACTATCAGTAAGCAGTCAAGGTGAAGGTGCCTGCCCCTCCTGACATGGCAAACCTCATTCCAGTTCAAGGAAACATTAGTTCATTGTATAATTCTTCATAATACTAAAGTGAAGAAAAAAAATCAAATATCCACAAATAGGAGGATTAATAAAGTATAGTTTATCCATATGATGAAAGGGTATATAGTAGTCAAAATGAACTGGAGATATAGCTTATACAGATAAACATCCAAATAGTGTGTAACTAAGAAAAAAACTTACAGGGGAAAAATTGAGGCCACTATTTAAAGTTCAAAATAATAAAAAAATATATATACAGTGATTCACAGGAAAAGTGGATAACCCCTACAGCAGTACTGTCCCCTTTGCTTCTTTCGAGAGGGGTTTGGTCAGCAAGGAAACAATTCCCTGGAGCAAAAGGTGAATTTCACCGAACATTCGAGGTGCAGCGAGCTTCACCAGGTGGTTGGCTTTGGGTGTCAGCAGCACATTGGAGAGAGGGGGATAAATAACGTGCCTTCCATGCTGGGTGGATTTAACTCCGTCCCCTTATTGCAGCCTCACTCTCCTAATGGAATGCTCTTTGATCGTACACAGACTTTTCCTGTCTTCAATTATGGCAAACAATTGTCTCTTAAGGAGGCTGTGGCTTCTAGTGCTGCACTCTCCATTTATTCATTTAGGAGGCTGTGGGTCTGATCAGAAACAGCCACTTTGGTTGAAATACCACTAGTGCCCAGAGATTTCATAAATCTTGATTAATTGTTTCAATGCTTTGTTAGGAAGGGCTTCTTCCATGTTGTTACTTAAAAAATTTTACTCAGCCCAAGTTGCCAAATGGAGGCAAAAACCCTACATAACACGTGATAACAAGGCTGTTACTGTGAAGGCCTCGCTAATCCTGTATTTATTCACCTGTTCCCCATTACACAGATCTGTTAAACTAGCACTTTGTCCATCAACACTGGAGTGCTTAAAGCTGAGTAGGCCTCTTTTGTAATTGCTGGCACCAGCAAAAGCCAAATTGCGAGCTCTCAGAATGTGGCTGAACTCTTGGATCCCCGGGTGCACAGATCCCGGCCATGCTCACTGTCCAAGGCCTATTGGTCCTTCTCACTTTGCTCACCAGTATGTGTGTCAAAAGCTATGTCGACCTCTTTTTTTTAAAGTAAGTTTTGGGAAGCAACGTGAGGGAAAAAGTCAAAGGCAATTACTTCCTTTGGTGACATTTCTGTTGGGTTGCACCTTCACTAAAGATTTATAGCTCCACAGAGCTGCAAAATTAACCATATGGTCAATTAAAAAGAATTCCAGTTTCTGCGTTCTTGGGCCCAGAACATGACAGAAAAGTTTCCTATTTAACAAGGATTTCAGACTTGGGGGAGAAGGGGGAGGCATTTAAAGTTCACCCTGAATCATGTAAACCGACACTATGAAAAGCAAGGATGTTTTCCCATCGGGAAGTGAGAGGAAAAGAAGGCCCCACAGCCCGCCTCAGCCCCCAGTCTGTGAAGGGTAGCGCGGGCCTGAGGCCTCAAGAGGCAGCACCTGCTCCCTTGCCTCTGACCCCCGGATAATTTTTATAGAGTTGTAAGTGAGTTGAAGAACTCCAAAGAATTTCACACTTCCTTCCAAGTGCTCTGGCTTCACCTTTGATCAAGTAGCTCAAAACAGCATTTGAAATCTTAGATTCAGGAGGCTTAGCAATGTCCAAAACAAGCCCGGCAAAGGCCTCCATGTCGCCGATATCAAATGGTTACAGGGTCATCTGGATTGTTAGCTGCCAATGAGCCTTCTGAAGACGTGGCCCAGTTGGCCTTGCCAAGTTATCACTGCCTTGACAGTTAACAGCGACTGCCCAGCTGAGACAAAGCACTGTATCCAAACAACAGCTCTTCTCACTAGATGAAACACCCTGACTTCCACAGTTGGGAATTGTCAAGTGGCATGGCTGATTTCGTGTGGAAATCTGACCAGATATTCTTTTTCTTGCTGTCTTCTATTAAAGCAGTTCTTCAGTGTTTTTGCCCTTGGACCCATTTAATTCTTCAAAATGTGGAGGGTGGGAAGAGGTGTGCTGGAGATTGACCCTAGGGACTCCTGCATGTCAATTAAGTGTTCTTCCCACCCAGCCCTGAAAAATCTTTGAGGGCATCCAAAAAGCTTTTGTGTTATACCTGCTGATAGTCATTGTATTAAAGGTCAGAATGAGAAAAATCTATGATATTTATTAACACACTTAAAATATCAATAAACTTATATTGTTAACAAAGGACAGTTTAAAAACTATATTTTCCAAATCAACAATAACAACAAAATATGAGAAGAATGGCACTTGTCATGTTTTTGTGACTGTTTTAAATGTGAGGTGGGTGAAGACAGCTGGGGTCTCTCACCTGCTTTTGCACTCGCTCTATTTCAGTCACGTGCCATAGCCCCTGGACACTTCACTACGCACACATGAGAATAAGTGGACGTGAAAACAGCAGAGAATGCCTTGGCATGGGGAAAACAGTGCTGGCCTTATGGAATCCTGAAAGGGTCTCGGGGGTATGTGGACCACACTTTGGGGACCATGGTGTTATTGAAAGCAAAGAATGAGAGTATTTCCCCATCCTTTCCAGAAGCATCTGATGAATAAAACGCTTCTCCTTCCAAGAGAAGGAGGGGCTGGGGAGATAGCTCAGTGGAATAAGTACTTGCCTGGCAAGCTCAAGGTCCTGAGTTCAATCCCTGGTACCACACACACACACACACACACACACACACAAAGGAAATTAGTCCTCTTTAGTCCCTGAGTTTAATGGCCATGAAGATCTACAGGAATGCTGGCTGAGGGCGTGGCTCAGAGGTAGAGCACAGTACTTGTATAAACAAGGCTGCCTGGGGTTCAATCCCCAGCACCAAACAACAAACAAAAATATCAGAAGTAGGACTGTCGAGTGTGAGGAAGGCTAGCAGATGAAATGCTGGGACAGAGTCATCTATAATGGACTGGCAGCAAGGGGCTGTGGATTGCAGAGGATCAGTGAAACAAACACTCTCGGGGAATCACTTACATGTGAAAGCAAGTGAGGAGATGTGGTCTGCCCCAGCTCCTGCCATATCAGTAGGGCAGGATGGGGAGTGTCCTGGTACTGATCTGGGGGCATGAAGCCTGGAAGACATCTGTCCTTCACTATATCTTAACCAAAGGCAAGACACAACATCAACACAACTCTGGAGACAAAGGCTGCCTAGGAATGACTGAAGGCTAAGTTCCTGTTAAAGGTCCAGTTTCAAGTGGAAAATGAAGTTATTTAAGAAGACAAAGCAGGAAAGCCACCAGAGAGGGAAACCTTGTCTCTGATTTGTGTGTAGCACTCAAACTATGCTGAGTCTAGTCTCTGGTGAAAGCTGAATGGCTTACTCAGCTGACTTATGGGTGCGCAGAGATGCCAAAAGTGGTGAAAAAGAGAAGCTTGAAGAGTTATATGGAGAGGGGTAAATTCTCAGTACCTGCGCTCATTCTGCCATGATTGTGTGGGGAGCTTAAACTGTGGGCTAGACACTCAGTTCATTCTCTTCAAACCTTAGTTCACTTATCAGTAAGTTAGACAATCCTCTCTAGGATCTAGGGCTGTTGTAAGAATTAACTAAATTTATTCATGAAAAACACATGATGTCTGAAAAAATGTAGTCACTGATCTATTTTTCCTTCATATCTGTTCAGTGTACCTTCCATGGGACAATGGCCCCAACCTTCCTCGCTGTCAGGATACCTTGTGATTTCTCATAGTTCCTGTGCCTCTAGGGTTGCGCTTCTACATGAATTTGTGGGATTCTCAAGGTCTGCCTCTCTCACCACAGCAGAAGCTTCACAAGGGCTGGGATGCTGTCTTGGGGTCTGCCCTCCACTGCATCTCTCATGGCAAGCTCCAGACTGAATGCATGCGGTCCTGGATACCTTTTATTACAAAGGAAGCCATGTGTAATGTGTACTGATTGTTACTGTGGAAAGGTTTCTATCTGTGGTTTGACAGACATAGATTAGTTATTAGTGATCTGAAATTCAAAAAAGAAAGGAAGGGAGAAAAAAATCATAACCATATATGGGGACAAAGATGAGTCAGTCTGATATACATAGAAAATACTGAGAGATTTCTGAGAGGAGAAAATTCCTGAAAAATGCCTCTAGTTTGAACAAGACGCCAAGGTCTTTCTTGCTTAAAATAGCCTTGAAATGCAAATGTTTGTATGGTCTCCTAAGCAATTAATACCTAGCTAGCCCTTTCTCTGAGCACTGATAAGCAGCTACTCAGTAAGTGATCAAAACATTTCTACCTGATTACTTACTACAGTTAAATGCCTACAAGGAACCACAGTTAATGGGCTATCATAAGCAAGATTGAAAATTATGGCTGCATCATTGTGTGTGTGTGTGTGTGTGTGTGTGTGTGTGTGTGTGCATAGACATGCTCTACTTTAAAGGAAACTACTCTTCCAAAACAATCAAATTTTCTCCATTCTTCCTGTTTCATTTTTGGAATTGGAGGCTTAGGAGTGATTTTGGGGAAGAGGAAGATGTTGGAGGAGGTGGGGAAAAGGACATGGAAAGGGAAGGAAGATAAAAGGCAACAGAACGACCCCAGTGTGTGAAAATAGGTTCCTGGAGGTTACTAACCTATGCAATTAAGGAGGCCTGCTAACAAACATCTTGCACTGGGCACTCCACACAACGCAGATGTATTAATTTTCCATCTCTGAAAAAACTACACAATTCCCTGGCTACTACTCTGCACCCCGTCTCCCCGCCCTCTACCTCCCTCTCGTCGTCCCTTTCCTCCCTACCTCCTAGCTCTGACAGCACTATTAATGATCGTTAATGCCCCACAGGCTCTAATGGGTCCCGCTGGGAGTCCAGAAATACTGCAATTTGTATTGAGGATTTAGACATAACCAAAAAAAAAAAAAAAAAAAAAAAAAAAAAAAAACAAAAACCTCTGCTCCCTGGAGCCAGAGCTTGATCAGTTAGCTACCCCCCTGGAATTGCACAACAGAATAATAAATGACAGCCCCTCGATTAAATCAAGCCTTCTGCTGTAAGTGCTGGAGAGAGTGTGATTGTCACTAACAATCTACTGCTTGTTAACACCACTGGGGTATGAACAAACAGTAGTCAACACCTAAAAAACTAAAAGTCCTTGGAATACCTCTGATACTTGTGTACACACATGCACATAGGCAGTACACGTGTGCACACTCACACACACACACACACACACACACACACATTCCTCCTTTAGATTTATACATTTTTGGTTTTTTTTTATGTTTCGCTACTTTCTTTAATGCTCAGGAAAGCTCAATTAAAAAATACAGCTGCTTTCATATTAAAAAGATAAAAAAGAACTGCTCTCACCCTCATCTATCTGCAGCCCAGATACAGAACGCTGGTGAAGCACTTCACCATGTGACAAAATCTTGACTGTCCCTCAGGTTACACTTGGACGAGGTAACATGCAAGGTACAGTAGGCCACAATGAAGTCTGCGACTGATTTATCAGTAACATTCTTTCTTAAAGGTTAGTAAAATATTGCTTTCTGAAGAAAAAGTTCATTTTAAAAAAATGGATTATTGGGGGCCTGGCCCTAGCTCAGGCCTTTAAGCGGCTGCTTCCACAAAGCTGTCAGCCTCAGGTTGCTGGAGTTCGAAACTCACACCTCTCCCGCTGGCCAAAAGTGCCCTGAAGGCATTGGAGGAACCAAAAAAAAAAAATAAAAAAAAAAATAAATAAATAAATAAATAAATAAATGGATTATTGTGGTTTGGGTCTGGAGTGTTCCGCCTAATTCCTGCGTATGGAAGGTGACTGGGTCACTGGGTGCTGCACTTGTTGGTGAGGGTTCATGCTTGCACTGACTACCTCACAGGTGGCCTGGTGCTGTGAGCCGGGGTCAGTCTGCAAGTGGGTCACTGTGTGTGATCCAGAAGAGGGGACAGGATCTTCCCCCCAGGTCCTCCCTCCCTTGACCTTTCCTGGCTGCCAGGAGCAGGCTCCTTCACCACACCCTTCTACCAGAAACTGCCACAGGAAGCAAAATCAAGCCATCCTCCTTTGAGCTGTAGGTGTCTGGTGCTTTGTCCTAGTAATGAGAAAAGTGGCTAAGACATGAGCGATTGGGATAAGCTTCTATTCGTGGTGGTGCCTTCTCGGAACTAGCCCTTCCCTGGCTGTGGAGGTTCTGGCCTCCATTCCAAGCTCTCTTGGAGGGGCCAACTCTCATGCCTTTCACACCTCACAGCATTGTTTTGGACAGTGGATAGGCCTCTGGGATATCAGAAAGACGTGGCTCATCATGGGATGAGACACAGAAAACACTTAGCTGAGGTAACTCTTCCTCTGTAGATAATAACTAAAGTGGGTGCTGGATCCCAACAACCATGACGCTTGGCTTAGAGGGGCTTACACTGAGATCAGAAGTGAGCCAGAAAGGGTCCCCAAGCCCAGAAGGAGCATTGTGTGGTCAGGGCCTGCTGTCTCCAGAGATGGATGGTGTCCATTTGCACTTGACCTTTCACTAGGCATGGGTCCCATGCTTGTTCTGACAGGACAGCCAAGAATAATGATTTTCCTTCCATCTCTCCCCAGTCTTGGTGGAGAGTGGTATTCAAGACAGTCTCTTCAAATAAAAGTCAGTAATAGGCAGATGGTTTGAACTACAGTTAGCCACATTCACTTGCAGATTCAGAATTATTGATGATAAAAGCTAAACTATGAGGCATGTTCCATCTGCTTATTTTCCAATTTTCATTTGTTGTAGCCCTGTTAATATTACTGGGATTTTCCTTTCTCCAGAAGCGCTGCCATAAGGGCATCCACCTAGAGACATCTGTCACCACCTGCTCCAGACGCCATCATCCCCACTGCTGCTAGGCTCTTTCCCCCTCCTCACCACCTCCTCTGCCACTCTTCTCTCCTCCTCTCCCTCTTGAAGCCTTCAGCCTTTCCTTGGGATGATGACCAACTCCTGCACATTTACCTTTGGTTCAACAGGTGAAGAGGACATTCCCAAGATCATGCTTGGCTCAAGATCCCACCTGGGGCTTGGGGCTGTCCCTGTCCCACTGCTCTAGGGGCAGGTGATGCACCTGACTGGGAACTAAGACCCAGTGGATACTGAAGTGGAAGTGGTATGTCAGTCTCCCTCCCCTAGACAAGATGGCAGAGAAATCCGAGAGGCACTACCGTCCCCCAAAGTCAGCATACTCTTGGTGTGGATGGCATAAGTTCCCCAGGTATGTGCTTCCTGAGCTTGCCTGGCTTGTCCTGGGCTTTCCCTCAGGGTAACAGTGGTACAGAGAACCCATGTGGAACTCCTGCCAGCAAGAACTTCCTAAGTAACTTATAGTCCTCTTTTAATCAAGAGGCAAAGCTCTCCATCTTGTTGACACTTATGACCCTCGATTTAAAATACTCCAATTGTTCAATTCAGATGGGACTGGGAGAAAGAGCAGACCCTTTCCATTAGGACACTTTCTAATGGGAGCAATATATCAAGTCCTTGCCTGTAATCTGAATAACAGCTGTTTGGAAACCTGTCTTGGGTCTATCACTGGGAGCCACTTTTAGGAAGATCAACATTCTTCACGTTAGCTTGATCTTTATCTCCACTCTGGGAGCACTGGTTAAGAGGCTGGGAGGAAGCTGGCCCCATCTGGTTTCATTTTGCTTCTGCTCCTCCTTCTCACCTAGTCCTCCACTTCTCATCCAAGAAGGAAGTCTTCAAATCTGCCTCAGAGGTAATCTCCCCTGAGGTTCACAAACAAATAAAACTATGCTGACGGGCATTTGGTGAGCAAGGACTGGGCCAGGGCCCAGCGCCAGGCACCTGGAGGCTGCTCCAGACACTCCCAGTCTGATGAAGCGGACTGCGTAGATTTTGAGTCCTGGCAGGCTCTGCTGACCCTCTCAAAACTCCCCCTGCTGTGGTGTGCTGCTCTATGCAGGAGGATCCTGTGACACAGCTACAACTAATAATCCTTTCTGATTTGCCTCCT
This sequence comes from Octodon degus, assembly GCF_000260255.1. NCBI lineage: Eukaryota > Metazoa > Chordata > Mammalia > Rodentia > Octodontidae > Octodon > Octodon degus. The sequence goes on from NW_004524611.1 coordinate 9,444,243, forward strand.
CTATCTAGAACACAGTGTTCAAGAAGGCAGGGTGTTCCCATCAGAGCCCCTTGGGCCCTAGGCTGGGACACTGTCCTAAAAGTTTCTGTGATTTTTAATTTTTAGTACTAGGGATTGAACCCATAGCCTCACACATGCTAGCCAAGTGCTGTAATATTCACCCACACTCCTAGGCCCTGTTGATTCTTTTTTTTTTTTTTTTTTGAGAAACTGAGTCTTGCTAAGTTGGGCTGGAACTTGCAGTTCTCCTGCCTCAGCCTCCTAATAGCTTAGATTATAGACCTGCAGATTACACTGTGCCTGGCAACTGTCATCAATGTTTTGATGACAAAGAAAGTTAAGGAGCAAAATATGCCTCATCCCTTCTGACAGCTTCACATTCTACCACATGTAAATCTAAAAACAGAAAAAGAAGATTTTGGCTTGTCATAGAAGAGTTTGGAAATGTTAACGCCAAGCTTGGAACACTTGCAGGAGCCCTGATCCTAGAGTGGGCTGGTTGTTCTCTAACCCACTCTATCAAATAAGAAAACATCAATCCAGTAATCAAAACTGCCCACTCCTCCCACCCGCAGCAGGCCTGGCTTCTTCCTGCCTGTCGCCCTCCTGTCTGTGTCAGCCACACATCAAGAATGAGATTCACACTTCCTTCACACATGCTCTGCACCTATGTCGCTGTGGTTTTCCTGTCGCTCCTCATGCCTCATTAGTCATGTTTGACACCTGTACCTAATGCCTTTTCCTGACAATGCAGGACAGTGTCTGGAGAGAAGAGGTATTATTCAGGATGGCTCCAACACAGGCCCAGGATTATGTGGTGAAGGCGTGGCATGGAGTCTGCTGTGGCGGTGCTTCTCCCATTCAATAGCCCTTTTCATAAAATCCCTCTAAGCCGGGCTCCATATAAAGACTGTGCCAGGTAAGAGCTGGTGAGAGGCAACGCAAGCACAAAACTGTGGAAAGTCTATAAAAATCATAATAATTAGTTTACAACCAATCAATGGACCTATGCAGCAACATACTAAGGGGAAGATGTGAAAGGTATAAGCACAGAGAAGAATATTATAAAGATTTTTATAATTGAACTTAAAATCCATTATCTTGTTACAATTATGAAAATCTCAGTTTAAAAATTTTAAATAGATTTTATTTTATTTTTTAGATTTTATTTGAATCATAATCACTGCTTGCTGTTCAGTTACCAAGCAGTCTCAAGTCTTTAGTAGAGGGGAGGGTTGGTATTAAAAAAAAACAAAAACAAAACAAAACCCAGGCATATAGGTTCATGCCTGAAATCCCACTATTCTGGGAGGCAGAGGCAGGAAGATATTAAGTTCAATTACCACCCCAACAACTTAGCAAGACTGTCTCAAAATAGGAAAAAAATAAAAAAGGGCAGAGGTGTATATTATTGTAAAGGCCCTGGGTTCAGAAATTCTCAGTACCAAAACAACAACAAAAAGGAAGTGTGTTCCAACAAAAACAAAAACAAACAAACAAAAACCCACAAGAATTCTTCATCAGTAGTAAATGTTCTCTAAATTTGACTCAATTTTCAAACTGTCTTTTCTTACATATGGATCATTACAAGCACACACACACGTATTACAGCTTACTGACTGACTTGTAGATCTAATGCTAGACTTAGGATTTAGAAGTCTAAGTCTATTATTCTAATTTGATGACACAAACAGATCCAATAAATGGCTGTCATAGTTGGGCTTATGCATGACAATGGAAGGGCATGACTGGGGGCTTCCTTCATGGCCAATCTTTTTTTCCAAATAGGCTGAATGTGAGTGAAATAGGGCACAGGCTGTACCAGGCCTACAGGAGCACAGGGCTGCCGCACCCTTCCCTGGCTGCACTGTAGGGTGTAGCGCTCCTTTCCTCTCCTCCCCTTGGGATGATATGGAAATGCCTGGGGCTACGATCCCTTGCCAATGTGACAATGAGGGATACTGGTAGTTAAGGGACACAGCCACATTGCTCAGTGTTTTGTGACAGATGGAAACAGCCTATCACAAGATGGCTAACTCCTCTGCTGACAAACAATAGATATAACGATAATATATAGTAATACTTTGAGAGAAGCACAAGTCCTCCTCTGCGCTGTCCTGGAGTCCTCATGAGACATGCACTTCAGAATACACCTGCCATGTTTGCTGTCAGTGGTCTGTGAACTAGAGCTCACCACCTCCTAAAAGTGGAAGTGTACTTCTTAGTACACGGCACTGGGCTCTTTCTACCTTAACCCCCCAACAAGCTAGGACAAAACCCTTCGGGGCCCTGACTACATCACTTTTCTGTAGGAAATGAGAACATTCCTGAGATCCTAGGTTTGTGAGCATCGCTGGAAGTTGTGGGCAAAATTCATTCCAATACGAGATCCTTGACTCCATCATGGCTTGCTTCCTCCAGGACTCTGCACACCAAGAACGACTTCAGCACTCCCCTCATTTCAGACAGGTATGGTCCATCCCCTGCTTCATCATGACGCAAAGGGGAGTAACTAGCAAGCAAAGTCTACTGTCCTCCACTTGCAGCTGACACACAACCCAGAAAGGCAGCTGTTAACCTGGTGCTGTGTGACACACAGGATTTGGCTTGGGAAGGGAAAAGGTAGGACTGAAGCGGATCAGAAGCACAGTGACAAATGAGAAGCACTTTCCGCTAGAGGTCTTAGAATGTGGTTTGTCAGGCCTGGCATGTTGCTGGTTGCATGATGAGGTGAGAGAAGTTAGGGGTGCACTTTTGTTTTCTTATGTCTGTGTATCTGGAGGACAGGCACATCATTTAGGACAGCTGACTCATGGTCAAGTTCTAGCAGATGTGGATGGAATGAGGGAAACACTACCAACTCAAAAGACTGGCTGGGGTAGCAGGGAGGAAGGGTAATCTCCTGAGCTATGAAGAGGCAGCTGACAGAAGTAAATAGACCCCAGTGTTACCTGTGCATTGAGGACATTGAGAATTGCTGAGGTTGAATCAGGAACCAGGATGGAGCTTAAAACCAGGGGAAGAAGAATATGGACTGCCTGAAAAGGAAAAGAGCACCGCAGGGCAGGGCAGCCTTCCTGAGGCTACAGTTCGACTGTAAGAATTCTACATGGTTTTCCTGTTTTCTTCCTTCAGTGCTAGAGGGTGGTGCGGCTGAGGGGGAGGTGTGGCTGAGGGGGAGGCTTGCATGCTGACATTTCTGCCTGTCTCCTGCAGCCTGGATGGTGTGCTGCAGGAAGGAGGCAAAAGCAGACAGGCCAGTACCAGCAGCCCTGTCGACAGCAAAGAAGCCCAGGCAGGAGCAGTGCAGTACTATGGCCTGTTCTACTCAGGTTTTCACCAGCTGCACACAGCTCTGTAGCCTGACCATTGGCTTTTCTATGCACAGGCGTCCTCTATGTGCAGGGTTTCCCTTTCTCTGGGTTCAGGCCACAGATTCAGTGGGGTTCTCTAAGGCCATAAGAAGAGCTCACAGGCTAGTCTTTGGGCTGGCAGGAGACACCTCCATCATGCAAATGTCTATTTCTATAAGGAATCTCACAATTCTAGGGCAACTCTCCAGCTCCCAACTCCAACTGGTAACTCCATTACTTACTGGCTAGTCTTTACAATTTGCATATATGCCCCAAGTCATGATCTGCCACTAATGCATCTCGCCCCTTTCTGTAGTACTAGGAATGAACCCAGGGCCTTTGAATAGCTCCAGCTATTTTTCATCTTGAGACAGGGTATGGCTAAATATCATTACCCAGACTGGAGTCAAACTGATCATCCTTCTGCCTCAGCCTCCCTGAGTATAGGATTACAGATGAAATATACACACACAAACTTAGTCTAAGAGGGGTAACATAAAAGTTTTTTTTTTAAGTATGAATTGGGAAAAAAATTTAGCCAACAGCCCTTCAGACAAGATATTTCTATCTAGAACATATAAAGAATTTTTAAAACTCAGGCCCCCAAAATTCAAAGACCCAAAAAAAGATGGGCATCTGAGAATATGTGAATACACATTTCTCAGCTGAAGAAATACAAATGGCAAATAAACAGATGAAAATATGTTCAACATCTTTGGTCATTTGAGAAATACAACTCAAATCAACACTGAGATTTTATCTCATCCCAGAAAGAATGGCTATCATCAAGAAGTCAACCAGAAACAAACGCTGGAGAGGCTGTGGAGAAAAATGAACCCTTCTCCACTGTTGGTGGGAGTGTAGACTGGTACAACCACTGGAAATCAGTGTGGAGATTCCTAACAAACCTAGGATTAGAGGTTCCATTCAACCTAGCTATTCCCCTCCTGGGTATTTTTCCAGAGTTGAAATTATCATACCACAACGATATATGTGTACCCATGTTTATAGCAGTGCAATTTGTCATAGCCAAATTTTGGAAACAACCCAAATGCCCATTAACTAAGGAATGGATAAAAAGATGTGGTAGAAAGCTACAAAGAAAGACAAACTCGAAGGCTTCATAGGTAAGTGGATGCAACTATAGACCATATTCATAAGTAAAATAAAAAAGACCCAGACATGTAAACATTGTACTTTCTCCCTAGTGTAAGAATCTGAAACAGTAAATAGGATCTAAAAGCACAATGGATACCGTGAAAGGGAAGGAAACTAGTCCAAGAGAAGGAACAACTGAGATGAGGGAAAGGACAAAAGAAAGAAAAAAGGAAGAGAAAAAGAAATGTATGAGTATATACACAGGATAACTTGCATAGTTGTATGCTGCTTTCTGCTGATCCACTGAAAGAAGCAATCAGTGCTTAATTGATTTTTTTCCTTTTAATTTTTCGCCCAGTCTTACAGGCTTATATCTGATAATCTGAACAACTAATTTAAAGACAACAATATGCAATGTAACAACCACTGTTGAATTAAAAAAACAAAAGAGTTCGACATTTTTCTCCTTACACCCCAATTACGGTTTGTCGTGTTCATTCTGGGAAGTATCAGTTTATTACTCTGTACCTGAAGAAGGTGCTGAAGACTGTGAGCTTCTCTGAGTACTTGAATTCACTAGCCACAGTGGATGGATTCAATGGTCAGTAGGACAAATTGGAAAGGGTCCCCATCTTCCAAAAGCACCTCCTCCTGCTACTACTAAATGATGAGGATGACCCGCACAGGAGCAGGCGTGTGAGGAGTCCTGTGTGCATTTCCGGTCCCTCTCTCTTCCACAGATGTCAGACAGGGCTGCGGTTTTCCTGCCTTCTCTCCACTCCACACTTCCCGTGTGTGGGGCTCATTTTTACCGTTTGCTTTGGGCTTCATGCCCTTCTGTTGCCTTTCCTCTGCATTCCCTTTCCTGGGCTTTGACTCCCACCCACCTCAAGCTGTGGGTTCATTTCAGAGCAACTTATTGCATTATTGAGACAGAGAAAGTGGGCTCCTCTTCAAAGAATAGGATACAGAGAGAGGCAAGAGAAGCCTACGTTAGCCTTGGGGAGGACTCAGAAGTGGGTCTTTCCATGAAAGGGTGGTGTTGAACAGTGATGAGGTGTGGCTGCCATTAGGAAATTGCCAAGAGCCCAGCTGGAATGTCCTCCTTCCTATTTTCCTGCAGGACGCTGTGTCTTGGGCTAGCACACTCCATACAGGAAAGGTCACTGCTATTAGGATCACAGCCAGGTGTTTCAAAAAGACCCATGTAGCTCACCAGGGAGCTCTGCAAACACTGGAGTCCTCTTTAACAAGTCTGATCAGATTCCACTCTGAACACTCCCTTGGAGTGGATTCCCTCTGTCATTGTATTTGTTCCACCGTTGGTAATAACCTCAAACCTACACGCAGGAGGCCCGCAGTGCAGGAGGTCCACTCCAAGTGAACCTTTCTACAACAAAGCTTCTGCTAGTTTTCTTTTTGAGACAGCATTTGTACATCTGCATGAAGATGATTATGGTAATTCAATACACACACATAAGGTGTAATCGTCAAAACAGGTTACAAGCATTTCCATCTTTTCTGCCTTTAATCATTTTTCTGTGTTGGAAATTTTGTGCTGTTCTTCTCTTGTCAATTTTAGGAATATCATAGGTTGTTTTAACTAATAATTACCCTGCAATGCTAAAGAAGAACCAGAAGTAGCTCCTCTACCCTAACTGTGTTTTGGTGGCCCTTAATGAACTTCTTTCTGTGTCCCCTCCCCCTGCCATTTGCAGTCTCTAATGACACTACTGCATTCCAGTTTGCCATCTTATATTTCATTTCTCACCTTAATAATCTTCTAAGACTCTCCACTGGTAAGAGGAACTGTTCTCAACACCTATTTCTTCTGTTCTAATACAAGCTGAAAATCTCTTACCTGAAATGGCCTGGGACCAGAAGTGTTTCAGACTATAGAAAATCTGCATGTACATAATGAGATATCTTGGGGATGGGATCCAAGTATAAATACTAAAATCACTTCTGCTTCACATACATCATACACATAGCACTTGATGTTTTCTGTTCACTTGTTTTGCTTTGCTTTTGCAGTGATGGGCCTCACCTATGCTGGACAAGAGCTCTACCACTGAACTACATTCTCAGGTTCTTGTTTTTCTTTTAGATTTTTTTTGAGAAAGGGTCTGACATAGTTTCCCTGCCTTACATAGCCTGGCTGTGAACCTGCAACCTTCTTGCCTTCATTTACCAAATAGCTGGGATTATAGGTGTGCATCATTCTGCCTGACATGGAGGTAACTTTATAAAATATGTTTAGTGAGCTGGCCTTCTCACTGTAACCCACCACAGAAGGTCAGGCGTGGAGTTTTTCACTTGCTGTATCAGTTGGCGCCCAGAATGCTTTGGGCTTTGGAGCATTCCAGATTTGGGATGCTCAACCCGTCTCTCTGGAGAAGACAGCCACATTCCCATCAATGACTGAAGCCAAGGCAGGGTTGCCTGGCTGAGTTGCCAACTGACCTTGCTGGGGTGAACAGGATCTTGGGAGGAACATACACTTTGAAGAAGAGCTTCCTCCCTGAGTACTCAGCCCTTCCTATTCTGACACAAGCTTGTGCAAGTCTTTCCCCAGACTCTCCTGTCTTCTCCATTCTCTAGATATAAAAAAGCACGTCAGGGCCACAGAACTAGCTCAGCAGATTCTGCACCTGCCTGGCAAGTGTGAGGACCCAGGTTCAATCCCAGTACCACATGCTGTGCAGGCCCCACCCCAGGCACACCAAGCAGGCCACTGAGACCCGGCATAGTGATGCATGTCAGTAATCCCAGCACTGGGGAGGCTGAAACAGGAGGATCACTACAAGTGTGAGCTGCATGGCAAGACCCTGTACCAAATACATTTTTTTTAAAAGAGCATTTTACCTGCAGACCACAGGAGCTCCTTCTCTCTGTGCCTTTGCATGTTCCTGTTGCCTGAAGTTCCTGTAACCCCTGGCTCATCTGCATGAATTCTTTGAGATGTCAGCTTATGCCTTTGAAGGAAATGACTGCCTTCCAAAATCTCTCTCCTCTCCTTCCCTTTCCACAGGACAGATTCCCAGGGTTCGTGGCCCAGTGGTGTCCATCCCACCACCACACTCAGCACTGTCTCATCTTTCTTGAGAGTGGACACATCCAGAGATCAGGGGCTCATCTCTGTCACTTTAGTTAAGGAGGCAGCTAGCTCGGTGCCTAGCAAGACTAAGACTACAGAAGTCAAACAAAAAGATGCCACAGTGACTGTCACTCTGGCTGCTGGCAACTGGAGCCATCCTGCTGGCTCTCCTCTTGACAATGGTGCAGCCCCTCCTCATGCATGGGGTAGCCCTGTCTCTCCTCTGCCCTAAGCCTCGCCCTCAGCAGCTCCTGACAGGGCACTGTTGCTGTGGCAGCACTGATTTACAACTGCATTTAGCTGAATCGAATCAGAAGTGTGAATACTCCCCTTCTATCTGGCACACATCACCAGCGCTCTAATTATTCACACATTTTGGCAAGCATTCTGGTGTTCCCCTACCAAGCTCCTAATCCCAGCAGATCAGTTAAAATAAATGAAAGAGAGAATCAAAAGGCACTTTAAAAATTCAACTGTTCTCCAAATGAGTTTGAACAGGCTCCAGGTAACTAGTGGTTGCAGCTGACTAGCATTTAAAATCTAAGAACACTTTTGCCCACCCCCACCCTGAGTCCCTTCCAGTACCCCCTGGGTATAAGAACACCATTCTCCCTTAGTTAAAAGAAACACTTGAGACCAAGGCCCTGACATGTTCTCAATGATCTGCGTTACCAACCAGGAATATATAGCCACCACCACAAGACCTGACCAGTGCCAAAGCAATTCTGCTTTTTCCACATAGGTAATGTGATACCAACCCAGGACTGATGATTACAACTTCCAAAACGCATCTATTAAAGAGCTCCCCATGTGCAGGAAGCCATTAAGACAAAAATTAAAACCATGTACCAATCCTGGGACTTTGGAAAAGTTTTCAAACACACACACACACACACACACACACACACACACACACAGAGTGCAATGAGTATGCAGCATTTCCAGGTTTCAGAAAAGCAATACCTGAAGCTTTCCATACTTTTTTTTTTTTTGGTTGACTCAGGACAGCATCCTTTGACTGAGCTAATGGGCAGGCCCCATTGATCTTGTCCCCCAGACATCCTCAAGGTTCATTCTCTTTCCTTCAAGTCTTTGTTCAAATGTTCCCCTTAAATGGGCTGTTTTGGCCACTGCTGTCCCCCCGCACTTTGCCTCGGTTGGTATCATTCTCCGCCCTCCCTCACCTTTATCACTACCCCTGAGGCTCCTGACCTGTTCCACTCAGGTTCCCATCACCCAGCCCTCCACTGAACGTGGCAATATTGACTGGGCCTCTGCAGGCGCTCAACAAATGCTTGAGAGTGAAAGTGAATCTTCTCAGTCTCTGTCTGTCCGAGACTCTGTGCTCAGAAGTGGCAGACCTCATGCTTCGTCACCCCACCTGAGCAGAGGGGGTGCTGTGCCCGAGCCTGGCACAGGATTAATACCATGAGACTGCGAGGACGGAAGGTCCTGGATTCTTCGCTCAGCTCTTCCTAAGGAGCTAGGCAACCTCACCTCTCTGGCTCCGCAGCTGTAAACTGAGGAGAGTACCAGTGAGAACCATTTTCTCAGATGGCTAGAAAGTTGATATAAAATAGCACCCAGCAGAGAACCTGGAAAAGCTAAGGGAGTCTCCATGTGCAAGACGATGCTATTCTCTAAAGATGAGGCAGTGTTTCCCAGTTTACCTCCCCAAGGAACAAGATTTTCAGTTTGTCACAGAATGAGGACGTCTAACCATGGTTACCTCTGGGGAAAACATTACTTCACTCTGTTCTCTTCTACTTCAAAATTTTGACTTATCCTCAGAGATACCTGAAGGTATCTTGCCAAGGCATTAAGACAGTGAGTGAAGGGTCAGCCGACTAAAGTGCCTGCTTAGACAGGCGCAGGGACTGGGGTTCCATCCCGGGTGGGCTGTGTCTGCCCCACCCCCGGAGCACACTGAGAAGGCGACTGAGACTGTGTGTGGTGGCGTGCATCTGCAATCCCAGCTCTTGGGAGGCTGAAAACGGGAGGATGACTACAAGTCTGATCTGTGTAGTGAGACCCTGTAGACCCTGCACTAAATACATTAAAAAAAAGACAATGAGTGAACATGTACCTGTGTGCATGTATGACTGTATGTGTGATGTGTGCAATGCATGCGTGTAAGGGTATATGTGTATGTGCATGTGCACGCATGCCCACATCACGCGTGTGTACTGGGTTGACAAGGAGAACAGCGGCGAGCTTCATGAAAGTTCTGGTGCCAAAATAAATGCTCCTCATAACCTCACCTCTTTGGGAGGCTGGAAGCAACTGCTTCCTGAGGCAGGAAGATTCTAGATGACATTTTGGACAGATGAGGATTATCCTTGCAGTGACTGACTGAGTAAGCTACACTGAAAGCAGAGATTGCGGTTTTCTAAGTTGGGTTGTTTGAACATCGAGCCCCAAAGGGAGCTTTTCATCTGGTCTCTAGTTTAGTTTGGAGGGAGATGGACATTAAATTGGAGCTGTTTTTTTTTTTTTAATGGTTATTCATAGGAGAGAAGGCAGTTTAACACTAAGCAGAGCTGTTCCCTTGCTGCCTCCCAGGTGCCCTGGGTAACTGAGAGACTTTTGTTACTAGGGCCGGCACAAGACCAAGAAAAATATCACCCCCACTTGTCTATTTATATAAAATACTCCAACCATTTATATGTCTTTACATTTAGGGTAACAGCCACACAGTATAGATGTTGATGTTTCATGCATGTGAAATAACACAGTAGAAACCTACTTAAAAAATATTACTTTTCTTTGGTGTCACCATGGAAACCAGCCAACATAATCTCTCTACACCTAACTCTGGGGGGTAAAGAAAAACAGTGACTGGGGAGGGCTGTGAATCAAAACACTGAAAATGCTCGTAAATTCTGTAATGTGCCCAAAAATTTATAAGAGACATTTTTCCTCTGCTTTGGGCTGGGATGTCAACCTGTGATGTTTACTTACTGAACTTTGTTTGATTTTCAAAAGTAAAAAAATCAACTTGGGAAGTTTAGTGAAGTTCCTGCTAAGCAATAAATCACTTTGGAGCCTCCAGCAGGGTCCTGTGAGCTCGCTTAAATGGATTTCAGTTGGAGATTACACAGCAAGACGGCATGGCAACTTGTGGGAAGGCAACGGACCCAGGATGGGAAAGGGCACTGGGGGTGGGAGAACGGTTACAAGACAAATAAAGTGAGGGAAGTAGGACACTTGGAACCTGGCCTGTTGACTCCCTTCCCATTGATTATGGCTGCCATCCCTCAAGCAACTGCATTCTGGTGCTTCCCTTGCCACACGTCCCAAATGAGCTCTTCAGAAAGCTGTGTGTTTCAGGCTGATTCAACTTGAGGCCCACTATGATTTTCAAGACTGATAGAAAGCTCCAACTCTGTCAGTGTCTGATACTTGGAGATATAATTTTGAAAACAAAATACTCAAATGCAGAATCTCAAAGAAAAGATTAGAGATTTCCCAATTTGATATTTGTTTTAAGACTTCATATTATACGAAAGCAAGCTCTTTATGAATGACTTCTCTTGTTTCTCAACTAAAATATTCCTGCTGAAGACAAGATGCTGGTCATGAAAATCAGCTCTAACAAAATGGGCCATTTTATTCTGAGTCTTGAATTCTTAGTTGAAAGAGAAGCTGATTTTGAATCATATCATCCTTTCTCATTTATTTATTTTAAATTGTAATCTCAGGATTCACTGTTCATAAATCCCCACTACTTTCTTGGTTGACTTTTTGGCAGAATAGGCCTCCTGCCCTATCACTTTATATTTTTTTTCTGGCCAGTGGAGTTCAGCTAATTGCCTGGAATTGTGTCTCAGTTCCAAATACCGTTCCTTGTCCCTTTAAAGCAACCTATTAGTAACCATGCTTCGTACAGTAAAATGTAAATTAGCTTAGTTTGAAAATAATTAGAAGATCTTACAAAGATGTTATTAACTGAAGCAGTAGATAGTAGAAACCAAAAACTATATCAGAAGTCACATTTGGACTAATTTTTATATTTTGTAAACATTCTTCCTAAAGTTGGTTTTCATCCTTCAGTTATGTTTATATCAACATGTTTTCTCCATTATTGGAAGACAGAGAATGTGAGTATTTCCCCTAACAAATTAAAGAAGGCATCCTGTGATCCTAATAGCATAAAGAGATTGCCAGAATCTGAAATAAAGTCCTCTGGTAGAATCCAGAGGAGGAGTTAATTGAGAAGGCTTCCTGATGAAATGAGATTTAACCTAGATGCTTTAGAATCATCCATCCATCCACCCACCCACTCATTCATCTATCTATCCATCTACCCACCCACTCATCCATCCATCCATCCATCCATCCACCTACCCACTCATCTTTCCATCCATTCATCTATCCATTCATCCACCCACCCATCCATCCATTCATCCACCCACCCACCCATCCATCCATCCACCCACCCACCCACCCATCCATCCATCCA
>NW_004524611.1:9456489-9612095 GCF_000260255.1 Octodon degus
CCATCCATCCATCCATCCATCCATCCACCCACCCGCCCATCCATCTGTCCACCCACCCATCCATCCACCCATTCATCCATCCACCCATTCATCCATCCACCCATCCATCCATCCATCCATCCATCCATCCATCCATCCATCCATCCACTCATCCATCCACTTAGCTTTCCAGCCCATGAGCCATCCAGCTACTCATTGATTCATGTGTCCCACACACATTCTTAAGTGCTACTGTAAATGGGAAGCTATTTAAATGCTGTGATCAGAGAGATAAACCATCATGCATTCTGAGGAGTTTACATGCCACCAGGGGGTCATACAACATTTGCCCTTTCCTGTCCTGAGTTTCTAAAAGAGTACCTTCTCCTTGGCAGTGTCAGTGTCCCTTCTCTCATGTACGTTTCCCTGAGTTTGGGGCCTAGCTTATTTACACTTTTAGAGAACAAGGCCATGTACATCTTGATCAGCAATCTCTAGGAAAGTTTTATTCCCCCAAAATATTATAATCATTGCCAAATTCTTAAAGATAAAACATGAAAATAAATAGTGTGTAGAAGAGAAGGAGGGGCGATGTGGGAAAAGGGCAAATAAACATGCATAAGGTGGATCAAACGTGCAAATTATTATAATTTATTCATTAAAATCCAGCATGAGAGACAACCCTCTCTCAGAAACACCCAACAGAGGGCTAAACTTCCAGGACATTCTTCTTCCCTGGGTGAGTTTTAAGCTCAGTTATGGTAAGCGAGGTCCTGGAGTGCTCTTTGCAGGCTGACAGCAAGCCAGAGCCTGTGCTTTTGTCAAGATGGGGTCACACAGTTTCCCAGACAGTAGTTCACAGGGCCTCTCCTTACATTGACCCCCCTGTAGGTAACCCTGGGAGCCAGCACTTTGGGGCTCCTGGACCTGGAAGTCTAAGCCCAGAAGTCCATGCTTTGTCTCTAAATGGTTGTATACCTGTAATTCCAGACAGAATGTCTACTCTGGTCATACCTACCTTGTAGGTTTGTTGTAAAGACAGTAAAATAATACATATGAGCATGTTCTAAAAAAGGTAAAGTAAAACATAGGTTCCTGATGCTACTATTTCATGACTGAACTAAATTCCATACATGAGGGCTTCCATTTCTCCCTCCCCTTCCCCATCCTTAGGCAGCTTCTCTGTCCTGTGATGCTCCCCTCTGGTCAGTACCAATATTGTACCAGGAGCAACCACTACCCAGTGAGCATGGTGGCTGCTTGAAGGTTACCTAGGAGAAGTTAAAATCTTATAATTCTTCAAGGAATCCATCTTAGAAACTCGCAAGACCCTACAAGAGCCTCTAAGGTCAAAGTCAAGTAAGGCCCAGCTCTGATGGGCAAGGCTTCCTATGCCTACACCACGGCTGTGTGACTAGCGTGCTTGCAGGAAGTGAGGCTGCTGGTCTCCACTGAAAAGCACAGGGTGGAGGAGCTTCTATCAGAAGAGGGAGGCCAAGCAAGGTGTGCAAGTTTGCAGTTCAGCATTCTGGGAGGCTGAAGCAAAAGGATTGCACATTAGAACCTGGCCTAGGCAACTTATCAAGAACTTCCCTCAACTTAAACAAAGATTTTAAAAAAGGAAAAGAAAAAGAAGAGGAATGACAGGGTCATTAGCCTGAGAAATACAAGAGTTGGGAAGACCAAGGGGCCCCATAAGTAGGCCTGGGATTTGGAAATATTCCTACACTTACTAGGCATCAGGCAAATAATCTGTCTTGAGTAACTGTTAAGGCCCTTGGCTTCTACCACAGCTCTGTGAGATGGCACCATCACTCCCTTTGTTTCACAGGCAGTCACATTAAGGAATCCAGCTGACGCAGGACCCAGACTCTGGCTCTATGGTCCATGCCCTTTGCCACTCTGCACTACTGCTGCCTCTCAGATGAACTTGGGAAGGGTGAGACAGGGCAGGAAGGGTCAGTCCCCCAAAGCCAGGATTTCTTCCAGGTCAAAGACTGACAAGTAGGGGAAAATTGAACTTGGACAGGTTCTTGAAGTATGAAGCCTTGTCCCCAGCCTCACAACCGAAAGATAGCAGTTCAGTTACGAGGGCACTTAGCCCTGCCCAGACCCATGCTCTTATGTGTTGCAGGGCCTGAGGAGGGCAGGACTGGCTGGAGGGAGGAGAGCGGGAGAATCTGACAAGCATCCTTTGGACTAAAGATCCATCTTAAAAGAAAGTACCCCACTCTCAGAGGCATATAGACAGTGGCAACGATGATCTCATGGCCTTAGGATGGTGTCTGATCACTCTTGAAATCCATGAACCTGACTGATGAGGATTTAAAAGGCCAAGAGGGAGAAATGTAATCTTTCCTGGTCTGCTGCTATGGACACAGTCCTCTCTGTGTTATCTACTGGCCTACACTGGACACTTTCAGGGAGGTCCAGGTGTCCTGATAGCAGGGGATCACGGTCCACATGGCAACCTGTGTTCAGCCTTGGCCTCCGGTGATCTAATAATGTGCATCAGAGCCCTTCATGGCTGGGAGTGGTGCTGGCATAAGGAGTTGTGTCCCTGGTCACTGCAAAAATCAAGCCCAGTCTATACCTGCTTCTAAGGAATCTCTCAGTGCTGCAGCTACTACTGCAGTCCCTCAAAATCCACAGCAAACTGGAAACCCCAGCTACCTGATATCAGTGTTCTGCCCTTCTGTCCTTCTGCCCTGGTTACTCTTCTCATGTCTGGAAGGTCTATGCTGAGAATATCTTTCTCATTTTTGATCTATTCATTTTTTTTCCTTATTTATACTGGCTAGGAGTTTTTAATTTTTCAAAGAATAATAAACCTTTGGCTTTGTTAGCTTTCTCTATTGTTTATATTCCATTTCCATCATGTCTTATATTTTCCTTATTACTTCCTTTATCCTGAGTTTATCTGGGCTGTTCTTTTCCCATGGTGGAATCCTGAGTCATTTTAGACCTTTCTTCCATTCTGAGAAGCATCCCTCTGTTAATCCCTGTCTGAACATTACTTTTGCGCCCTCTCCTAGATTTTGGTATTTTCATTATTATTATTTGTTTTCACTTTTTTTCTGATTTCTTTTGTGATTTCTCTCTATTGATTAAAAATGTACCATTTAGTTTCCAAATATTTGGAGTTTTAATGTGTCTCTCACTGTGATGGACTGCAGAAAACTTTTGAGCGTGACAGTCCCAGAATGCTCTCCTTCCTCGCGTCTGAATGAGACAGAAAGTGTGGTGAGGTAAGGGCCACACGCAGTGCGTAAGGCTGCGTTTTGTTATTAGTCCAGTGACTGCACCACATTATGTGCTCAGCAAATATTTGTCAAGTGGGTCAAAGACTTCTTCCTGTATATTTTCCAAATCCTTTGCTACTGTTTATGTAACCGAACTAGAGTCATCCAAGCACACATCTGCCTCATGGTAACAGGTACTTGGGCACAGCAGGGTTTTTGTTCTTGCTCTGAGGCTTAGTACTGAGCTGACACATTGTGGGGGCTTTTATAAAGGCCATCTGTATGATGGGTTGATATGGAAAATCTGGACCTTTTTTATAACACTGATGAGAATGGCCGATGGGTCTCTTGCTTAAAAGAGTATGGAGAGTAGAACCAGTAACAGGCAGTCATATGTCACGTTATCATGGGGACATGTTTTGAGAAGTACATCCTAGGTATTTTAGATGTATGAACATTAGACCATGCACTTAGACAATGCTAGCTCCTACAGTTTAATCACATCTTTAGTGTCTTTTTCTTTTTTCTTTTTGTATTTAGTACAGGGTCTACAGGGTCTCACTACATAGATCGGACTTGTAGTGATTCTCCTGTTTTTAGCCTCTCAAGCACTGGGATTATAGGCATGTGCCACCATGCCCAGTCTCAGTAGCCATCTCAGCGCGCCCTGGGGGCAGTGCCGGCATGGCACACTGGGGAATTGAACCCCAGCCGCTGCACTCTGCCTAAGCAGGTGTGTTAGTCCGCTAAGCTATCTGGCCAGCCATTCCTTTTAGTTTTGTTTGCTCTTTCTTTCTTTCTTTCTTTCTCTCTTTCTTTCTTTCTTGTGGTGGTACCAGGGATTGAACTCAGGACCGCACTTATTCCAGTGAGCTATCTCCATGGCTTTCTTTCTTTCTTTCTTTCTTTCAGGCCCAGCCCTCCCTGAGGGCAGGGCTGGTGTGACATGTAATGCTGGGCATCAAACCATGGTCCCTGAACATGCCTAAGCAGGCACTTTAGACAGCTGAGCTATCTCGCCAGCCCTTGTAGTTTCTTGACACAAATGAGGTGTTATAAAGAGATAGTATTTTATATAGTAACCTTGTTTAAATTAGGAGTGCACTGCACAATACTGATAGAGAGTATAGCATAGTAAATATGTATCATGGATTCGTCACGACCAAATACTAGGTGCTACTTACAGTTATGCTATGTTCTTCCCACATGACTAGCTGCATAAGTTTGTTTCTACAGCATCAGCACAAGTACGTAAGCAATGTGGAGTGCTGATGCTGTGATGTCGTGACACAGTAGGTTTCTAGTACCGTTAGCATCGCAAGAGAACACCATCATGCGTGCGGTTCATGTTGCCGGAGACACCATGTGACATAGTAGACATCAGGTGGGAAAAAGTAGATCCTGATTAAACACTGCATCTCTCTTGCCAGTTGATGATACCCATCAATTGTTCCTTTTTCTGATATGAAAAGCAGAACTACATGTATGTTTTTTCAATAATTTCCTTTAATGTCTGACACTCTGACAGCACCTCAGCCTGTCCAAGTTTTCCTGCTTACACCTGAATTGATTTACATTGCATCTCAATTTCTGTTTTTTGCTGGTTTCCTCAAATTCATTTTCAGAGAGGATGGGAATTACTTATATGACCAAAGAGGTTGTCAATAAAACCCTGCTGAACAGGATTATTATCATTCCCATTAAGGAGTCAATTACAAACCTCATCTTGTGGCAGTTGGTAGAAAAAAAGGGGAACTTTTCCTGTGTGCCTGGGAATGTGACGAGAAAAGTGAGCTCTTGGGTTGGACTTGGGACTGAGGGCAGAAGTCAGCCAGCTGGGTTTCCTACCTGGGGAAAGTGCTCTGAGAACCCTGGTCTGGGCTCAGTTAATTGGTTTCAGAGCTTCCTTCTCCCCTGAAGGAATACATGTCTTCCCTTAAGCCATTTAGGAAGGCTGAAAGGTCCTTGTGGGCAAGGAAATGAGAATGTTGGGGAGCAGGAGGAATCCTGAGCACTAAGACATCCCTGACAGCTGAAGTCAGGCTGGCCCAGGAGGAAGCCCAAGTGGGAGCCAGCGGAAAGGCTGAGGGCAGCAGGTTGTGAGAGCAGGCACGCATTAAGGATTGGGCCACAGCTTTTAGGCTTTCAAAGATAAGAAAGTTTGAAAAAAAAAAAAAAAAAAAAAAAAAAAAAAAAAAAAGGTCAGCAGGGCTTTGAGGTTGGAGGACAGAATTAAGGAGTGGCAGGAAAAGAAACTGAAAATAAGGATAGTCCCAAGCAGGATGCGGCCTGAGCTGAATCTCAGTGAGAGGAAACAGAAGTCCGGGCTTCTCTGGAGCATGCAGAGCACTCTAGGCCAGGCTGCTGCATGCTGCTGGGAGCCAACTGACAGGCAGAAGGAAGAGCCAATTTCCAGAAATCAGGCCCACCTGTCTCCAGGCACACTGATACCAGCACTCTTCAGCTTGCGGACTAGTCATGGGGGCTTAAAAAGCGACTCCAGCCCTCCAGGGACAGCAGTCTGCTGGCGTGGGTCACTGGGCATCTGGAGCCCACGCCTGCGATCCGTCTTAGCACAGTGGCTGCCCGGGGGCTTCATATGGCTAGCTTACCTGTGGCCATGGGGACAGAGCATGCCCATGGCCTCTCAGCAATGAGTCCTGTGTTAAGCAAGCAGAATTGGTGCGGACCATGGGGTCTGAGAACACTGTCCCTCCTGAGCCCTCCTCGATGGCTTCCCTGTCAGCCCATCAGCACCACAACCTTCCATTTCCTACAACAAGCGATGGGGCTCCTATTCATCCCCTATTTTAATGGTTAAAGACATGCACACCAAATGCTTCCTAATTACTACTTTCATGGCAGATGCAGTCATTTCCTTGGATTTTACTGCCATTAGTTTTCCTCACCGATTTATCCTTAGCTACTCTCCTTGAATCTTGCTGCCTCCCCTGAGCCTTTCCTCCACGCTCCTCACGGCTTGTCAGCACGCCTCCAGTCCCCAGGAGAGATGGAAAGCCTTGTAGAGCCCACTGCGCAAACACACATTCCTATTCATTTATCACATTTAGCATGCGCACTTCCACTCTCATCAAAACCGGCCCCAGCTCGCTAACTCATTTCCCTCTCCCAATTACAAATTAGTCCATTAGGCTGTCTGCAGTAGGCCCTCTGTTGCATCTTGGTAATGGCTTCTGAGATTTCCATCATAATCGTAATGGCTCCCTATGCAGCCATGAGGGCAGATGGAGGCCGCTAGTGGGTAATGAGCTATCACGCTACCAAAGGGCACAGCCCTGGGCTCATTATTTAGTCTTGGCTGTTTTGTGAAAACAACAAGAAAGGTAAAATGCTGAAGGGAACACTTTAGCATATTAAATTAACACTTCTTGAAAATTCTCTCTGTAAACATGCCATATTTTCCCTTTATGCAACATCCCCAGTGCCGGGCATCCTAGGGAGGGTTGGCTAGGGGTGAGGTAGTGGAGCGAGGGGAAAGCAGGGGCATGGGAAGGAAATGAGACAGGAGAACAAAATATGTCACTCAGGAGAAGAGTCGTCACTGAGCAGGTACTGTCCCCTCGATCATAACGCAAACCTACTTCTCGCCCACAAAACAGGACTGTCCCCAACAGCCAGCCTCATGTAATGAAATGAGTCTCTGCCACTGTGCCCATAGTGGAGAGCCTGCAGAGCCTAGCCCAGGCAATGTCTGCTGCAGTCTGTGATGTTATCCTTTAGACTTTCAAAGAGAAAAAACAAAACGAACAATCATGGAACTGAAAGAACCACCACCACTAGTGAGCTACTGCTATCCAACACATGCTGCCGAAACCAGACATTCATTAAAGAGCTAAGTTTGGCTTGGAAGTGTTGAGCACTGACATACTTGGTCCACTTAGCTGTGACAATGTCCCTAGTGAATGACTCTTACTGATGAGAAAAGCCATAATTAACAAGGTTGGATAAGCCAAGGGCACAGAGAAGGACAAGACCTGAACCCCAATAGTGTGACTGCTGAGGCCACACCCTTAGCCCATGTCCTGCTGAACTCAAGGGGTCCTTGTGAGGGTTCTGGGGTGGCGCTCTTTCTTCGACAGTTGATCTCTAGTCGCCAGGGCTGCCAACCTCATCCCGAAGCTCTTGCACGCTTGTGATGAAGTTCACCAGGCAGAGGTAGATTTCTAATTTAATGGTGTTTTTGTTCTGATATTATCAACCCTTGCAACATGGTTTATCCCCCATTCCCTCTGATCCAACCTCTGTCCTCTCAAAGCCTCAGTTATTTTCCCAGCATGTGACAGTCTTTGGCTGCTGGTCCTTAATTTTTCATGAAGGGTTGAGTTCAGGTTTCTCAAGATGGCTCTTTCCTGGAGGAGGAGAGGGCTGCAGCTGCTCTCTGCTATGGTAACCTAGGTGCCAGGTGCTCTCTGGATGGAAATGAATGGCAACTCCTGGTGCCACTGGGAGGACATGTGACTGGAGCGAACAAGTGGGGTCTGCTAATGGGAGCCAATCCAGGCAGAGGATGAGCCCAACAGTGAGGCAGACATGAAAGGGAGGTACTCCTACAAATGCATGTAGGTGAATAACAATACAAGGGATCTTCTCGAAGTCTTTTCTCCCTGTTTTCAAGAGTTTCATCCTCTCCTTAAATGGCTGAGGTTGATCCCAGACCTGTCCCCCACACCCACTCTTGACTGGTTCACCAGCCCACTACAGCACTGCTTCCCTTGGAAGGGCGAGCAGGACTTCCAGATGTTTCCTCTCACACAGCCCCTGAAGGACACGGGGAGCCCAGTAGGGAGGTGGCAGGGAGGGGCTGTGTGTCCCTAGGACACAAAAGAGGAAGGGGACTGGTCTGTTAGGCAAGAGGATGAGGACTGAATCTCTGCTTCCCAGGTGAGGCTAAGCCTACCACAGCCCAGATCCTCATAAGCCTCTGCCGCCCCAGAAGCTGCAGCTGCGCTTCAAACAAATTGCCCAGCCCTTCTCTGATAACAGCACACAGGTGGGTTTGGAAAAGCCTGACTTGTCAGGGTAGAAGTGGCCTGGGTCCAGAGTTCAGGATGGGTCCGGGTCTAAGGGAAGAAGGAAAGCCAGTCAAGTCTCCTTGGCTGTAAAATACAAATTTATGAGCTGTTTTTGTTAAATTCCGATATGGATTTTTGAAAATGAAAAGGATGGATGGTTAGAAGGCAGCAAGATGTTTAATCAATGTCATAAAATATAACATTCATTGGGCTTCTAAAATGAAATTAATAATCTGTGTAGAAGTATCATTAGGAGATAAGTGACAATTCAGGCTTTGATTTGTAACTTGCAACAAATCTTACTTCCATATAATTCAAGCATTTTTAGGGATATTCATCTTTATTAAAATATACCAAGCCTTTGCCTCTCTGCTTCACAATCAAGCTTCTCATTCCCTCCAGGGCAGACCACTAAATAAAAAAGGATACATTATCATATACATGCTTTAAATTAATGAAGACAGAAATATCATATTTAAATTAAATCAGGATTTCTCACTTCTTGCTTATCTAGGGAACTTAGCTATCTTTAATAAGTTTTTTCTCCTTTCTCCTTTTATCTGAGACACTGAGCTTGAGCTGGCGCTGTCTGAACTGATGAGATGTCTCACTTTTACTCAAAAGGCTAAAGCAGGGATATAGCGAAATGCTCGTCTTCTACATAAATCCTAAAACCGTAAAATAATATTTTAGAGCTGAAAGGGACCTTCGAATCACCTAGCTGTAGCTCTTAATTTTACAGATGAGGAGACTGTGATCATGCAGAGACACCCCAGTGACACACCAGAGAGGGGGCTGGGCTAGGACTTCAGGTTGTCTGCCTCCACTCCACTAAGTCATGGCTTATCTTTGCTTCAAAAATCAACACTGAACAAGATCCTGGGTTCAATTTCTAAAAAAAAAAAAAAAAAAAAAAAAAAAGAAAGAAAGAAAAGAAAAAAGGAAAAATCAATGCTTACCTACCTAGCTCCTGCCAAGAAAGGTGCTGATAAAGTGCCATCTTGATACCCTCCCCCAGATATACTCTAGATGTATTCTGATTCCTTACTTAGAATAGCACATTATAACATTTTGCAATCAGGACTGGGGCTTCAGCCACCCCTTGGCATAAAGAGAAAAGAGATCCACTATAATAGCAAGCATCCAAAGTGTCTACAACCCTTTGGGCTATTTGAATATCTGAAACTGCGTTTTATGGGTTCAAGTACACCAGTGTGGTTCTCATTTGTATTCATTCTCTCAGTCATTTTCTTTGTCCCTCCCTTAAGTTCCTTCCCTTCCACGACCTCTGCAGTAATTGCCCTAACTAGACTCCCCTTCAGACTGTGGTGGGCTAATCAGATGTGGTCGCAGTAGGAGCACTGTGCGAGGACCAGGGCCCCAGAGGTGGGGAGGACAGCTGGAGACTTATCTGAGATAAATGGCCGCAGTAAGTCCCTGTGCCCCTACAGCTTTGTCCTCTAGGGTTTACGGAAGAATGCTTGATGTGACTCACTGAATACCTCTTCCTAAACCCTGGAAAATTTCATTATAATCAGTTATCTTCAAAGAAATCAAAACGCACCCTATCCCCACCTCCCGTGAAAAGGTTAGGTCTTTTGCTCAAGCCTACGGACTTTAACCTCATAAATATTCCCAGCTATAAGATCTTATTAAGAAGGTATGTCTCCCAGGAGCATAAAACCATCAAGCTGTAAATTTTATTTAATTTCCCATGAGATCTTATGGCCTCATACATATAATTAGAGTGCAGTATAGAGCACTTTTTTGTGTTTTGTCAATAAATCACCAGGGAACAATCAACGTTTAAGAGGACAAGCTTTAATGATTTTTCAGACCCCTAAGCAATCGTGCCTCCACAATGGCAAGCCAGTCTTTAACCTCATCTAACTAGAACTGTGGACTGTAGCGTCAGATAGGACCCCGAACACTTAATCCTATTAGACTCCCCAGCCCAGACAATCATGGCAGAGTACCCAGGGGACGTATTGATTTTGATGTGGCCAACAGAGAAGACAAGCCAACCTACTGACAGTGCCTTATTAAGTGTTTACAAATTAAATATGTGCGGGCCACTGTGAGTTGTGAACAGGACTGGAAGGGGCTGAGTTGACTGAGCCTGTGGCACTGTGGAGAGAAGACTGGGCAAGACTGAATGAACCCTTTAACTTCAGCACCAGCTTTGCCAGAAAGGCAGGCTGCTCTGAGACAGATTCCGTAAGTATTGTTTGCTGTTGATGTTAACTTTGCTTTGACCACAAACTCATGATGCAGCATTTATGCAAGTCAAAAATGCTCTTTAAATGAGAACATGAACTTCTGCCTGCCTTGGTTAGGGTTCCAGAAGAATCTTGCTCCTCTGAGTTTCTCCCTGTACTGTGCTTTTTGAAGTAAGTCTGCAATCTGGCTTACATTTTGTTTGGCCTGATAGCCGCACTAGACTAACTGCTTTCCTCGTGTCCCTCCCTTGCTAAAAGGACTTAAAAGTCTCCAGGTTCTTAGCCGTGCATTCAGCGCGTGCCAGACCCACCTGGGTGTGCCCTCCATGAGGCACTCCAGCATGACTTCAACCTCTCACCAACCTACCTCTGCGCCACCACACACATAGGGCTCCAACAGGATCAATGTGCCTGTTCTCTCTTCTGTCTTTCCTCAGAAGCTTCCCTGTATGGGAAGGCTGCTTCCTGCCCTAATTGAGCTACTCAAATTTCCATCTACCCTTGGCCTTTGAGCGCTGGTTACATTTCTCCTCCTCAAAGCCTTCTCTGACTACCGTTGGAAATAATGTTCTCTGAGCTCCCAGGCTCTCATCATTTCCTGACAGCCCATTACATTTTTCAACATCTGTCTTGTGCTGACGACTATGCTAAAGTCCCAGAGTTTCTGCTCCTTGAGCTTCCTGTCTCTCCCACACAGGAGTCAAGATATGGGCCCCAGCAGAGATGACGGCTGTGGACTGACTGGCTTACTGATTTCCTGGTCTGGTGCTAATTGGGTATAAGGATCATGCTGTCCAGGCACTGTGATCATCCACATCATCCAAGGAGGCTCAGAAAAGGCCGATGAAAGGAGGTCTAGGCAGGATCCTCTTCTGGATAGGCTCAGACTGTCTTTTGTACAAAATGACAAGAGGATTGAGATTAGATGAGCCTTAGGGATTTGTTCTGTGACTTTATGATCTGTCAAAGCAAACATCCAAGGACATAGCTACCTAGCTTGGCAGAGGTGCATGTCTTGTTATTTTGTCAGCTTTTTTCCCTGAGCTATTTCTGCTTCAGCATTCTGAGTGACCCTTAAGAGGGCGCATTGACTGAGCTGCATGGGGAGACTGAAGTGCATCTTGCTGAGTCTCACCCAGCTTAAACTCCTGGTTCAAAGCCATTTACACACACACACACACACACACACACACACACACACACACAGGTGAGAGAGGGGAGAGAGAATGAATCTAACAGTTCTACTTCTTTTCTTGATCTCACTTGAGAGAAATCCATCCCAATAGAACAATGGAGGCTAAAGAGAACTGGAGAAAGAAAGACATCTTTCAAGATAATCTGGCCTATTGCCTGCCTGCCAATAATCCAACATCCTTTTCAAGTGTTCTCAGGTAGCTACACCATCTTTGGTCTCAGATAATGCAATCTGTCTTTTTTTCTCTTTCAAGAATAGCACTTATCATGATGCCTGGTACACAGATGTTCTAAACAATGTAGCCCATTACTGTTTTGATCATCCTTATTACCGATCTCTGTTGCATGTTTACCTTCCAAGTTCTTCTGCCACGGTCTCTTTGGAGCCTGGGTTTTCCAGTACTCATTCTAAGAAGCTGGTTCAAGGTTAGCACAGTGGTGGAGGGAAACTCCAGGTGCTCAAACCCTCATCTCTGTTTTACAGATTAGGTGTCCATTCCGTGTGTGGCATACATCAAAAAGGGCTTAGGAGGTAGAAAGTTTGACAACCAATGCCTTAGATCAAGTTTCTAGTCTTTAGCCTCATTTTTTGAAGTACTAAATGACCAAAGAGTTACATGGCAGACATGATTCCTGCTGGTGAACTAAAAACCCATCCACAGAACAGAAGAGGTATTCAACACACTGTTACTAAGTATTTCCATTCTCTGGCCCGCAATGTAGGGCTCTTGTGGAGGGCAGTGGTTGGCAGTGACACCGTCTACTCTGAGGTAGCGAGTAAGGACATGCACGGCTGCTGTCTGGAAGGAGTGGCAGCGCTCACTGTCCTTAGGGAAAGCTTCAGGCCTCAGTATGCCCCTGAAGGGTCAGAGGCGGTGCTGGGTTTCAGAATCAAGCTCCATAAAACAAATGGCTGCAAATGGCCTTTTCCCATTCTTACCATGCTGTAATTCATAAAACCCTCCAAGGGAATTTTTATGGCTCTATATTAATGTTCATTTAGGAAAGAAGTGAAAAGGGCATTGTCAAGATTTTAAAAAATCATTAAAAAGGGTCCTCACTTGGGTTAATAGTAATACTTTCCCACAAAAAATGCACAGATACACCATAAAAATTGTTCTAAGGTACTGTTTTTTCCATCATTTTCATATGACCTCCTTTTTCTCTGCACTTGACTATTTTTTTAAAAGAAGACCAGATAATTAAATTTTCTCTTCATTTTCATCTTAATTCAATAAATATTAATCAAGTATTTATAATAGTATGCCAAGTGCTATGTTAAGGGCCTGGTGACATAATATCTAATCTCCATTTTTAAGGAGGTCAAAGTTAATAAATTCATTTTTTTAAAAAAGCTAACAGTCATATCTGTGTACATGTGTAATCATTTATGCCGATCTTATATGCATTGACTTTCACTTGATTTCAGTATTTTATAGCCAGGTTGCTAATTAGAAAATACAGCATAAGTAAAAACTAAAACAAGACAAAAACCAAAGGAATGAAGCCGGTGTCTGTAATGGTGGGCAAGGTGGGCCTGGCAACTTGTATGCTGGAAGACGAAGTGAATAGGGACTCACAAGAGCCTTAAAAGAAGTTATGGTCTCAACGGGAAAGAGAGGGGTAGTGACATAATGCTGTCAGCATGGCTGCACGTGCAGGTAGGAGAAGGACACACAGTGTTGAGTTACTGAATACATCTGATCTCAAAGGGTAGGGAGGGCACTTCTGGGTGGTGGATGGTTGAAAAGGCTCCTGCAAGCAGGCAGGGAGTCACCAGTCATCCATTATTGGTGGATGAATTTTCATCCCATGAGCATCTGATGCTACCCTCAATCAGAAACACATGGGAGAGAAGGTGCCTGAAGGGGAGGTCTCCCCGTGCCAAGAGCAGCGCTGCTAGCATGGTATCAGAATGAAGACTGCACTAGAGGAACACACACAGAAATTCAGCAGCACGTGTGTTCTGCGTGGTGAAATTATAAGTGATCTTCATTTTCTTCTCTGTACTTACCTTTATTTTCTGATATTGAATATGTCTTACCTTTATAATAGAAAAGCAATACATGGTATTTTTCAAAAAGGTTACAACCAGAACAACAGAACACAGACACAGAAAAGAAGAAAATAAGATTGGGTCGTCCAAGCAGCCCAAGTCATAACAGCATCCTTTCAAATATCAGCCGCCCCTCTTACATTTCCTTCTACTGCTGTGGACGGGCACAGCAATTCCCCCTGCAGGACAGGGGTCGCCACACTTGCTGTTACGTCAAGGGTCACAACTACGTTGCGAGGATTCTCATGTGTGAGGCAGCTGCTGTAGGGTGCTGGGACCACCACTGCTGACCTTGGCAGAATCTGCACCAGCAGCTTGCTGAGAGGGTAAAGCTTTTCCCCATGATAACCCAGGATCATGCGAGTAGGAGGATAGAATGTTTATCTTTCACTCTTCTGTTGCTTCTGAGCTTGGAAAAGGAGGTGAACTTATAAGTTCCCAGTACACACCAAGTTGGGAGGTCTTTTAATCATATCATTTGACAATCAAAAACTCTCCCAAGTCCTTTAAGTATGTTAATGATGTAAGATTTAATCTATATTCTTATCCAGCTTGCACAAACCTATAAATAGGCTCATCTAGGGGTTATTGCTGTTATAAATTAATTACGGAAATGTCAACCGAATCAGGTACATGCCCATGGAGTAATGGGAGGGCAGCTATCCACTGAGTGGAGGGCGGTCCTGATCATGCCCTCTGTGCAAAGACCACAGCCTCTGGCCAGCTTCCAGGGAGTGTGACCTTGAAGGAGACAAGATGCTCTGGGTTAGTTTCCTCCTGAGAAGGAGAGAGATACTGGAAAAGTGACCTCTTCCAACTAGCTTTGTGGCCTTGTCATCTCAGGACCTGTCACTTCTCTTCCCTCACTGCAAGTGGTAGGCAGTTTTGGCAGGTCTTTCTTCATTTAAATGAGAAGACGGATACATTGTAACTTATCCATACTGGGCCAGTGTTGGCTGTGCCACCACCCCTCAATGATCCCCAGTTGGTGACTGAAAAATACAGTTAGAAAACGAAGGGATGAGTAACTCCTAATCCATTTTGAAATGAATGTTGGCCAGCCTGGAGTTTTCTAAGGGTGTTAAGAGGTCAAGGTAAAGTTCTCTACTTAGTAACATCTACTCCAAGTAATACATCTTAGCGGACTTAGAGAATACCCAGAAAATACTTGGCATCTCCACTGAAAGAAAGGAGAGGCTATTTCAAATGTAAATTGTTCTTCTTTGGCAAAAGTTCTGGTGTTTCCAACTCCAAATGCGAATTCCAGCACCATAGCCCAGGAAGGGTGATCACAACAGGTACACAACAGTGACTTCACTGAGCAGTATCAGGCACTGTGCTTTTACACTCGACTGTGTCTCATTACAGTAACTGTTTTGAGCTTGAATTCATCAGGCTTATTTTCCCAGTGAGAAAACGGGTACCTGAACTCTACAAAACTTAGTGGTAAAGACAAAATTGGAACCCTACTTGCTGCTATAGAAACCAGCTCTTAGTCATCCTAATACAGGTGGATATACTGTAATCTGAGCATCTTGTAAGCTCATTTCATCCAGAACAGTCCCCCTTAGAACACACTTTATTAATCTTCACATGTACTTTTATGGCATGATAACAAACTACCAGCACATAATACCTCCAGTTTGCCTCTGTGTGGTGTAGATGTCTTTGAATCACTCCTCTGATTCAAATACCATGATGCTATCCCTGCCAAAAAGACTGTCTCTGATTTTGTTTAATAGCATTGAGCAGCCTGGCTAACTTTCCTTAATAAATTTCCATGGTAGATAGCAAGATGGACTTAAGAGGATGACAGAAATGTGAGAGGAAAGGCTCCTAACTATTGGAACCAGTCCGAGCTGCATATCCATCAGGACATACAAAGATGTTTTCCTCCTAGTACTTTGTATGAAACCACTCCCTTGAACAAGTTATTTAGTCTTTCTCTACAGACAGGGGAACTGAGACAAATAATGCATAGTGCCATCTACTTGATAGAGTTGTTGTGGGGATGGGGAAAACCAGAAATACCGAAGATAGCAGAATAATGTATTGTCATAACCATAGTCATTTGTGCTTATTCTTTTTTGGCACCGATCCTGTGTGGAAATGGATTATTAGCTACTGTTCATGTGGCTTTTTTATCCTCATTTAGACTATAAATTCCTTGAGGGAAGGGTATCTCATTTATACTGCCTGCATCCCCTGGAAGCACCCAGCAATACAATTTATTAACTAACAGCATATTTCTTTTCAAATGGTATTAATAATTTATAATTGAGCACTACTGTATGTAAAGTACTGTAGGGAAAATTAATAAAGTTTGTAAGAGATTGATTGCTGTGGGGGAAATAATCAAGTTGGATATGTAGTGCAAAACACTTAGATCCTTAGATGGAGTTAGCACAATGGAGTGAAAAGTACTAACTAGAAATATAGCCAGTTAATACCAGGAAGGAGAAAAGTTAACACCAGGTAGGGCAAATGCTGAGGCTTAGTGGAGCCAGACAAAGACCACTTCTGACCTGGGAAGACTGCATCGTAAAGGGAGAACTTGAGTATGAGGATGATAAATGAAAACGTTCGTACATCAAGAAAGACTAAGGTTGCCTGTCCAAGAATATGTTAGCCAGCCTCAGCCTCTGGGCTGGTGGTGTGCACTGAAGCCTCTCCACACAGCAGCTGTACAGGGAGAGACCACACAGCTCAAGGCCTGCCACTTACATCTCCATAAAGAAAAATAGCAAACGAACAGTATCCACAACAATGACAGCAGAAAACAGAAATAAAGGTCCCTGCCTTGCCCTCTGTGTGAGCTGAATCTTGGAATCACCAGAGGTAGAGGCAGGCCTCAAGGTCTCCCCCAGAAGAGTGTGAGCCCAACTACACCAAGGCAAAGGAAAACACCTCGTTTCCTGATCAACAGCTTCTGTCACTGAGTACTTTAGGGCCTGTTTCCTGGTTCCTCATAGTGGGTCCTAATTAAGTGGGTTTTCCTGCATGAGTTCTTGCATGAGGAGTCTAGGGACTCCTTGGCTGAGAGGGAATATAACCGAAAGCTATAAAATCATGATCGTGAACAAGGGTTTAAACTAGACTGCCCACCCTGAACTGTTCTTCCCCTAAACACGATGACTAAATGAGGTAAATAAAAAAGAGTTTATATGCCTCCATGGGTGGTTATACTTTTAGTCTCCTTGTCTCCAAAGGTAAGGCTAGTACTGTAAAAGACATTCAAAAGCCGCACGTGGAAGATGCGTGCAGTGGGCCCTCCAGGCTGAGATGTTTGGGGGAGCAGTGGGAAGAGTGATTATTCCAAGACAAAGAAAGAGAACTCATGCTGGGGGACTTTGAGGTCTGCCTGTGGAAGTCTCCGACCTGACTGAGGGCCCCCAGGAGGCTGGGCTTCCAAGCGAACCTGATGCAAGGACATGGGCACAGAGAACAGGTGGAGGTAGCCCTGGGGGGCACCAAATGAAAGCAAGTAAACTTTATCCTGTGAGTCAGATTACCTAATTACATGTTGCCCTCTGTGAGAATTCTTTGGCCCATAGCCTTTAGATCAGCCTTATTTAAAATGCTCTAGCCTGTTCTCTAGTGCACTATTTGTAATTAAAGGAGCTTTTGATGCCAGAGTGCAGAGGGGGTTGGAGTGTCCCCTGAAGCCAGTTTGGTCTGTGGCAGATGATCCTATGGGATTACTGAGGGTAAGGTGAATCTACGGGCAAATGCTGTACTTTGGGCTACAAAGTTGAGTAGCTTTTTAGCACACAAAAAGTGCCTGGCCTCTGCCACGCTTGGAGAAGCAAGTATGATTCCATCCTGAGAGCGAGCAGATTTTTTTGAAATGTGAGATTTGATAATGGACAGAACTCAACATTGAAATGCATAACTGGAGCTACAGGTCAGACCCAGCGTGGTCTGGGTAGGAATTGGGCATGCTCAGTGTGTCCTATGCCCTTCGGTGGATCAGAAATCCTAACCTACAAAATGGCACTTGGAGGCTTCCCTCCTGATGCAGAAAAAAATTAGTAGCTCTGGGCACTGAGGACTTTCCAGGCTACAAAGAGGAAAGGGGGAGCCTGCTAAGTCTATGTGGCCCTACAGTTATGGAAGGCATTTAGGAGCCAAGCCTCCCTCACAGGATACAAGGGGATGGACAGATTCTTAAGTCAGATCCATGGCATTTTATTAAAATCAAAACATAGTATCACTTCATCATGATGCCCTGGGCTTGGGGCTCTCAAAACCAGTCACACTGAAATCAGCACACAGGCCAACTTACAGAGTCCTCAGAAACTGATACAACTAGCATTCTGGAGTGACCTAGGAGGAATGGCTGCTCATAAACAGGGGAGGGATTTGCTAACTATGCAAGTTTGTTGCCAGGCCATTACGGCTTATTTAAAACAGGCTAGCGTTTACTCTGGTTACATGCTAAAATTCATAAAACTTTTGAACATGTTATGTTAGTCCTATAAAACTGGAATGTATGTGAATAGTACATTTTAAAGACTTTCAAATATTAAGCATTTCACACAAGCTGTGAAAAACGCTTGGCTCCCCTCCCCCGCGTCCTCCCTGTCTTCTCTATTTCAGCATCAAATGTTATTCAGGGATAATGAAAAACAGAGAAGTCTATGCCTGAATAACTAGGTTGTCTAACTGCATTACAGTAGAATGGAAGATCAGACTGTGATTGGAGGGAGCCAACTTAACAGCTCAGGAGCCTCGGGAAGGGCATACATCTTGTAACCAACGAAGTTTACTGATGTAACCCCCTTGATACCTGATTCAGTGCCACTGCTCCAGTGATAGAAATTTAATTTCTCTCCTCTGAACTCCACAAGGATGGTATTCAACTGGAGGGGTTAAACTTAACATGAAAGAAGGATCTGAGGCCCTCTCTGTGACGTCTAATCCAATCAGAGATGACAGAGTGGTAAGAACAGGAGCTGGCCAGAGCTCAGGAATGAATGTTTTTCTGCAAATATGCCTGTTTCTACTTATGGAGATATTGCCCTAAAAAATGCACACGAGTGTGCTGAAATCTTGATTATGGAGAGACTTCTCCAAATCCTTTCAAACAAAGCTTTCCTCACTGTAGTTCATGTTCTTTCTCCATTAGCTAATACATTATTAATGGCTGGAGATTATTGTAAAGGATGGTGTAGTACATTTATATACAAATATAATGTCCATAAATCAGTTACACATATAAGTCCCCTGATTCTCCTTGTTTGCCTCTTCACCCAGCAATGAGGGAAACTCCTGGCAGGAGATGTCTTCTCATGCTTTATGTTTCAGATTTTAGCTTCTGAAGAAGGAAAAACAAGTATTCCAACCACACAAAACAAAACGATCACCAACATGTCTACTGATATATAAGCCAGATATGACTAAGAGCTCGGTCTGGGGTTCTTTCACATAAACCACACGCATTCTGTCCCTCTGCTTCTCAAGAGTGTGATTAGGGTGCAGTGTGGCACATTTCAGAACATGAAAACTACGGCAAAGCATCTCATGACCATAGAGGGGCAAAGATGGCATGGTGACGAGATCTCCTTTTGTTTTCTCGTTTCAAGTTTAGTGGGAGTCATTTGGAAAGGCGAACACCTGGCAGAATGGGAGGATGGGGCTGACACCAAGCTCATTTCCCTAGAACATAAGCCACTGTCCTAGGCCAGGTGAGTAACTGAATAGCTGGCTTTGCATGGCAAGGACAGGCAGCCTTAATGGGGCTCACTGCCTCAACTCCTGCCACTGCAGCCCCACTGGCCTGCCTGTGGTTCCTCAGCACGTTATGAAGTACATGTTCCTTCAAAATTCCTCTGCCTCTGGGGTAGCGTGTTGTCAGGACCCTTGCTCCTCTCCAACCTCAGCACACATACACCCCACATCTACATGCCATCTTCTTTAGGTCTTCACTTCTCACTGAGGCCTTCTTGAATTCCTTTACCATCACATCTCTCCTCTCTCAGTTTCCCGTCCTGCTGTATTTCTCTCTAGATTGTATTACTGCACTTATTTAAATGTTTTGGTCTGCTTCCCTCTACTGTGCACTAGTGTCTAGAGCAGCGCCTGACATAACTGGACAAGGTGGTTCCTCTATCATTCCCGCTCCCTGGGGACCTGAGGCAAGAGGATCACAAGTTCAAGCCCAGCCTGGGCAACACAGTGACTGCATGAGCCTGTGTCAAAATAAAAAATACAAAAGGACTCGGGATCTAGTTAAAAGGCTGTAGGATTAATTCCTAAAAAGTGAAACAATAGTGCCTGACATTGCATAGGTATACAAAGGATATTTTTTTAAAGAAAAAATGAATTGAAATTAAGGAAGTTTGGCTACCAAACTGAAATTTCTGCTAATCTCTGGGTCTTGCTGTATGCAAGAATGACACACCTGCTCTTTTAGTGCTGTCAACAGTTTTTGAGAAGGAAACCAAGTCCTTAATTTGATTCTTGCTATGTGCCCCCCCTTCTTCCCCTCTCCTACTCCTAGCCAATTTGAGATTCCTTTCCCCCCTTTTTCTTTTTAAAGAACGCACTCAGAAAGTCATAAGAGAAACCTGCATGAAAGAATGGCCATGTTTTGTTGATTATAGTCATAAACTCCAGAAACAGTATATCCAACAAGGGACTTACTCGAATACCATTAGAATTGGAGCCTCTTTCTTCAAGAAGCCTTCTTTCAACAGCCTTTGTGCAGTAAAATAGACATATCCACTGGGCTGCTGGGTTAATTACAGCTCTGCATAACTCTGACTGTCCCAGGGGGAAAAGCCTGCCTCGCTTCGCCTGTTTAAAGGTGTCACTTGCTTGACTTCCTCCTTGATCTCCTTATATTATTTCCAGCCTGCCCTTCCTTCCCCAAGTATGATTCCCTGTAAAGATATCCAGGAAATTCATAGCTTGAAACACGCTGCTGGGGGTCAGATCCCCATGGCTTTTATTGCTGACACAGACTACTATGCAATGCCGTTTGTTGTTGGTTTGGCTAGAGGGTAAAAGAAATGGGGACAAAGGGGAGAACTAACCCAGATGTTGCTGTTCCCTTTGGGGTTTGAGGTAAAGGTTGTAGCTATAACCCGAGGCTTCTCCTGCCCTGCCCTTTTGATCCTCACGACTCTCTCCCATCCACCCTCTTGCCCATTTTCAGCCTCTGCAGTGTGTCTGCTTTCTGACCGAAATCTTTACATATCAGACTCAAAGCTTGTCTAGCCTCAGTTTGCACACTTTCGTGAAATGCCAGATGTCATGGTGGCCTGGTCTATGTTTAGACTGTTGACTTGAAGAAGTATATTTTATATATGGAATAGAAATCTGTTGCAGTACTAACTGCTGTGGACAAATTTCATCTTCCACCGAGCAGGCATCCAATGTGTGCACCCAGTGAGCACTGTGACCACGAAGCCTTCTTACACGAAACGTTCCTGTTTGCTTCTGCCAGGTCTTCTGGGTTTGAGTTTTCCAGGCAGCGTCTAGACGGCCAGACGCTGCAACTGGTTCTCTGCCATCCTTCTTTCTCCACTGTGAGGGGCTGGCAGTGTCAGCTGAATGGGAGGCTGAGGGCAAGGGGAGGCTCTGCTGACCACTGGGTCCTTAGCCTAATAGGTTTCAGACATCCAGTGGGGGCAAGGGGATCAAAGCCCCATTCTAACACCATGAGACATTTAATGTTATGGCTTTTTTTTCCCCCCTCAAGGAAATAACACTGTTTCTAAGGTTCGGATGAATCTTTATTAACATTTTTAGGTCATTTCTGCATCTGCAGTTGTTAAGTCGTGTACCACAGGCGATACTCAAGGAGCCAGGCCGCTGCACTACCCATGCTGCTTTTCAGAGCAATTCTCCACACATATGAAGCACATCTACAATGGGCTCTATGGGCAAGCCTTCCAGTGTCTTCCCCTCTTCCTGAGGACACCTGCAATCCCCGCTGAGGCCTCCACGTTCTCCTCACGGTCACCTCCTGACCTCACTCCTTCTCACTCCTGCTTTCACTCTCACTTTTCCAGCTTGAGTCTAGCAGCTGCTGAAGCCAGCGCACTCTCGCTTACGCCCGCTATCTGGGTACACACACCCCACGGGTCAGCCTGCGGCTCCCTCCGCCAGCTATGCTCTGCCCCCCGATGTAGCGGTGACTCCCTCCGCTCTTCATTCCCGTCTCCCTTCAAATGTTTCCTCCTTACAGAAGTTATCACTGACTGCTCTCTAAGGAAACAGCACCCTCCCTTTGCTCTTTTTTTAGCATTTAATATTTTTCTTTTTCTTTTTTTTTAAAATTCTTTTTATTTATTTGTGTGTGTGTGTGTGTGTGTGTGTGTGTGGCCAGCTCAGCCCACCAGGGGGCGGGGCTGGCTGGCATATGGTGCTGGGGGATTGAACCGTGGTCCCTGTGTTTTGCTGAGCTTGTTCTAAGTAGGTGCTTTAGACCACTGAGCCATCTCACCAGCCCCTAATATTTTTCTTAATATTCTTTACTATCATCTGTCATGGTACCCAGATTCCACACACATTGTTTATTGCTCACTCTCCCCGCTAGAAGAATCTGTCCAGAGGTAGCTGCTTGCTGGGAGAGATAAGACCTGCATATAATGCACATTCAAATATTTGTTGCGAGCATGTTCTCTTTTCTTTTTAAATTCTGATTTTACCATCTAAAGAGATCTGTTTTCCTCACCAATTTTCAGCTTTCGAAAATCCATTGTAGAATAATGAGCCACTGATAGGCATCCTGTGCAGAGCCCAGCTGCACGGCTTCGCAGTACAGCAGACGTCATTCCAGTTCACTCCATTTACCCAGCTAGCTGTGATTCACTCCACAGCTTCCCGCCCAATGCACAAGGGCTTCCCGCCCAATCCATGAAGGGCCTTGAGACGCAGGAGTGAGCCTGCACCTCCACTTTCAGCATCTGCCTGGGTCTGAAGCTAAGCAGTGGTGAGAGTCTTGGGGACCTCATCCCATAATTCCCATTTGCTCCTGGCCAGCTTCTCTGGCTGACCAGGTCTGGGATCCTGCTGCACTCCGCATACTCACTGGCCTGGGGCTCCAGAACACTACTGTCTCTTTAAAAACTGAGAGCGGTGTTTGCCCCCATCTACCCTTCTAGCCTTCTCCAGTTAGCAGCCCTTCTTCCCCAACATCTTGGGGGCAGGTTTTAGTGACTTAACTTGCAGGACCACTCAGTTTTTGGGGAAGTAACTTGTCCGGGTCAGAAATTTGAGTTCATTTCCATTTTCAAGTCAATCTCTTCACTGATCATTCTTGAATCTAAATTCTAAGCCAAAGAAATCCTATACTTTCCATCTAAAGAGCCTTTCTTTTTCCAGACAGGAAAAAAAAAATCAAAGTGGAACAGGAGGTGAACACTCTTGCTTTCTAGGGGTCTCCCATTAATACCACGCCATCAGTCTGCCTCTCCTTCTTGGTCTTGATAAGAGTATACAAAAGCAAGACTATAAGAAAAGTTTAACATTTGCTTATCTGTAGGATCTTTGTGAGCTTCAGTGTGGACTCGGCCCTCATATTCCAGTCACCTGTTTATCTCGGCTAATGATTGTTCTTTCCCAGGTCTCACTGGAAGACCAGGAGACTCGTGGCCACACGTAAGCCCCATCATGTCCTCTCATGAAGGCCAACTAGTGAGTCAAAATAACCACACCAGGACTTGAAGCCTCTTGAGTCATTTCCTCCTTTGATCTTAAGCCTCAACAATCTTATTTTCTTCCATGTCACATGCCAGACAGGGCCTCAGTCTCCTTATCTGAAGATGGAGTGATTGCTTTCTTCACTGACATTTCACCAAGAAGTTATTTCTTGGAATGATTGTTTTTTTGGAAGCAATTATACCTTCCTATAAATAATCTTAGAGAATAGAATATCCATAATCCAAGCCAAGAATAGATCAGAAGCTGTAGCTCTGGACCATAGTCCCTCTAGCAGTTGAGGTTAAAGACAGCCTCAAACTTCAAAGTCAGGCCTAGTAGCTGCCAGGCCAGTTCTACTTATGTCTACGTATGTCTTCGATAATTTGGAGATTTATTTAATCTCCCTAGGACTCAGCTTTGTTACGTATCAAATGAATGACAAAAGCATCCATCCCTCACTAGATCATGAAAGGGTTAATGAGATAATAAATGAATCTCCTCAAATTAGCTGGGCATGGTTGCATACGTCTATGATCCCAGCACTCTATGAGGCTGAGGCAAGAGAATCACAAGTTCGAGCACAACCTGGGCAACTTAGATCCTGTCTCAAAAAAAAAAAAAAAAAAAAAAAAAAAAAAAAAAAAAAATTAAAAAATAAAAGGGACAAGGATGCAGTTCATTGGCAAGGCTCTGGATTCAATCCACAGTACCACAAAAATAACAATAACAACAACAAAAGAATGAATAAAATCCTCAAAAAGCAAGCAAAAACCCCAAATCAATAAACACATTGTCCGACACAAAGGCAGCCTTCTATAGATGCTTGCTAATTTTAACGTTTGCAGCTCCAATGATGCGTCTGCCTCTCTGGCAACTGATCCCCGTCTGTACTCAGTGCTTCCCTGCCTGGAAGAGGTCAGGTGTCCAGCCTGCAGCTCACCCCACCAAGTCACAGTCCCACCCAGAACAGGTAAACTTACCCAACCAGGCCAGAAAAAGGTTCTGTGAGCCTGCAGCTCACGCACCTGCTTTCCAAGAAAAGGAGGATACCATGGTGAGTATAAAATAGGAACAAGGCCTTGGAAGAGGTGCTAGAAGTGGAAAACCTGGGGGCCTAGCCATTCCTCCACCTTACATCACACTCTGGACACTGTCTTCAAGCCGGGTGTAATACTGGGATCAGACACTGTCGGAAGGTCAGATTTTTATCTCAGGCCCTCTACAGTCTGTAATTATTTTTCTGGAAAATGAAGCTGATGTGTTCTTTGGTTTCCACTATTCACCTAGGAAGTGGGTGACTTTCATGTTCTCTGCCACCCACTGCCACATCATGCTTATTTATCTCCAGGATGAATTTAATGCCTTTTCTTCCCTGAATCTCACACTAGCTACTAGTGAGTCTGTCACCTCTCATGAGGACACCAGTTTCCTGACTGCTGGCTTTCACTCAGGTCTCCCACAATCTATCCTCTGCATGAGCACCAGAGCCATCGTTTTCAATGACAAATCTGATCAGTTTTCTCCCTGCTTTAAATACTCCAGTGGCTTCCAAGTGGTCCTTTCAAGCTTGTAACTGTACACACACAGAGACTTATGTTACTTAAAGTTTTTGCTTCTACTTTTTAAAATCCATGTTTTGTTTACTAGGTATTTAGAGATTTTAAAACTGAATAGAGGACCTATGAGACAGCTGAGCAGACTAAGGGCCTGTTTTGATAAGTGCAGGGACCAGGGTTTGATCCCCTGTCCTGCATGATGCTGAGCGGGAACGAGTCTGGGTGTGGTGGTGCACACCTGTAATCCCAGCACTGGGGAAGCTGAAAACAGGAGGATCACTATGAGTCCGAACTGCGTAGTGAAACTCTGTACCAAATACAGAAATGGGAAAGAAGCAAACAAACAAACAAACAAACAAAAAAGAACTGAAGGGAGGTGTGGTGGCATATGCTTTTAAAGCCAACCCTGGGAGGCTGAGGCAGGAGGACTGCCCTGAGCTTGAGGCCAGCCAGGACTACATAATGAATTCAAGGCCAGGTTGAACTACATAGCAGGATGTTTTAAAAAAACAAAACAACCCCCCAACAAACAAAATTACGAAGAAAAATTATGTTTTATTCACACGTGCATGAACTAGAACACAAAACAAACATACAGGCCCCAAAGAAAACCTGAACCATTTCAGAAGAGTAGAGGTTATGAAGGGTGTACTGAACAGTAAATTTTAAGGGCAGGGAACAGACCCATTCTGCTGATGCTGAACGCCTTAGAGTCTAATTCATTACCTAGCATATAGCAGGTTCTGCTAAATATATGTCAAAGGAAAGAATGAAAGCATGATGACAGATGTCACTAGCTAAGCCACTTTTCAATAGAAGATGCTGAAATTCACAATTATAATGTCCTGAGAATTTGTGGATTGACGGACGAAGTTATAATTACTATGTAATTATCATTGTTATCTGCTATCAATCACTAGCCACCAAAAGTGTCTCCTCTCATGATATAGTTCCTGTCACATCAGCCTCTTGCCTGTCCATCACAAGTGCTTCCCCTGCCTCAACATAAAGCGCCCCAGCTTGGTGGCATGGACCCTGGGCCTCAGAGCTTCCCAGATGCAGACGATGTGTTCCGCTGCTGGTTAAGGAACCCCAGTTCCAGTTCTGAATCATTCGCGGCACACAGCCAGCTGTCTGTCCTCTCCACTGTCCTCCAAGTCTGGACAACGCAGAGGAGATGGTGCCATGCCTCTCCTCCTCCAACTGTGCTCCAGCCCTCAGGCTGCTGTTTCTCCCTCTGTCCTGTCTTCCAGCAAGCACCCTTGGGGGCGCCTTCTCCCAACAGCTGGCAAAAACAGCTGCAGCACAAGCCTTCTGGAGGGGCAACGGCTCTCTTTCTCAGGTCCCTCTCTGGTTTGGGCTCCCTGCCTTCTCTTTGTGCTAATTCTGATTACTTCCTTCATTTACTGCAGCAGCGGACAGACTTCTCCAGAATGCCAGGCCTCAATGTTCTCTTCCTTTGGTCTCTCTGTTCTCCCATTATTCCCTCATTGTCCTGGCATAATCACTGGCAATTACCAGCAAATTACTACCAATTACCATCAGCCCAGGGACTCCAAAGGCCAAGTTTTAGGCCACCTAAGAAGAAGAAATTATCCCAGGATTTTACCTCTCACATTTCTCCAGCTTCTGGCCAATGTGAAGGAATTTAATACACTCTTGCCTGTCAAGACTGTGTGCTTGCAGCCCAATTTCTCATTGGGAGATGAGAGGTTCTGTCCCTGGTGAAGGGCCTCAGGCAGTTGTCAGCAGCCTGAAGAGGCACCCATGGGATGGGGTCTCTCCTGATTTCCCCAAGTCATGTCAGTCTAAATGTCCAGGAACACAACAAGTTCCAGGGCTTGCTTTCTCTGTAGCAGGCCAAGGCAGATCACTCCCTGGGGGCAAGTTCTCCTGTTGTCAGGCTCCAACTGAGGTGGGGGCAAGAGTGAAGAAATGATCACTCAGAGACTACAAGTCAGTGGAAGCAGGCTGGGTGGCAGTCTTGACTTTTTTCCTTTGCTGCCTTTCTCTCTAGGTCTCAGCTTTTAAAATGGGGAACAGGAGCAGCTAAGGTGCCATAGATGAGAAGAAGGATAACAGGTTGAGGGAGGGAGGAAGCCGAGAGAGGTAATGAAAGCAGAAACTGCCCAAGTGCTGCGAAAAGGGGCAGGGCATGGGAAGGGGCAGGGCATTGATCAGTGGTGAGAAACACACACCATGGGAAACATCTTCAGACAACATGGACATCATCAAATAAAGTACCTCGTGAAATCCCCCATTGTGGCACCATGATGTTGAAAGTGCACTAACTTGGACCTACCGCCCTGGCCCGCCTCCTATCCCAGGTCCCCAGGTGCTCCTTCCCTTCCCACAGAACTCTGCAGGTCCCTTTCCACGTACCCAGGGCATCTTCCCCTTGTGCCTTCCAAGATCTCACCACTGATCACTGCTGCTTTCTGTCTGTAGCCTTTATCCTTGCCCTCACCAGCACTCTTGGGACCACTCCTTCTCAAATGCAAGGCCCTCCAGTATACTGGGCCCTGGATGACTTACCTACACATATGGTACCTCACTGACCTTGTAGGACTAAGAAAATGACACCTATGCCACTGCCATGCTGCAGAAAGTAAAAGCACTATTTATGTGCCGTGCTTGGCACAGAGTGAGCACTCAGCAAATGCCATTTTTTCAGACCGTTAATCACATGTTCTAGCACTTGATAATACGTCCTATGGAATGACTCTGGTTCACAAATGCTTCCTCTGTATCCTTAACCCAAATGGAAGTTCTTGGAGGATAGCTGTCAGGACTAAAATCTATTTAAAGTACTCCAAAGCACTGCATATAATAAAGATTCAGAGTTCCAGAAAAGCAACATGATTGAATATCTACTATGCTTTAGGCAATGCAATAGATGACAGACACAGGAGGAGGCTCTGAAGAGGTTGTGTAGAGGTCACAGGGACAGTATGAGGAGGCTTGTATTTACTAAATTAACAACCGCCCTTCCTGCCTGTCTCCCAATCCCTCTAGAAGATGCTGGTGGGATGCTTGCATTTGTACTGAGCAGAGCTACAGATCTGTTGAACATTTTGCTCTGATTAAAAATTAATAGCTACTTTTGACCCACATGGATTAATTTCGCTTTCTCTAAGTATCTTCTTAATTGACAAACTACCATTAGGTGAAAGAACCAATTAAACAGAGCAAACTACTCCTTCTGCCAGTCTCCAGCCTCCTTCCTCCCTCTCCACGTTGTCTTTCCTGGGTGTTTCATAGATTACCTCCATACTAGTGCAGTGAGATTAATTACTCAGCAAACACACAAGAACAATGGTGGGAGGTTGCTCCATGTGGGTGCAGGGTGAGCTGAATCTATCCAAGGGCAGTGGATGAAGACTTGGGCGAGTGAGGAAAGACAAGTGATCCACTCCAAAGCCTTGAGAGGTTGACAAGTGCAATTCTTGTCAATGAATTGGTGCTCCCACGCTTACCAGCCATCAGAGGCTGCTCAGTGTGCTGCTTTATCAGAGGTTGGCAAAACTTCCTGATAAGCTCCCTGGTATGTGCTGGCAAGGTTATCCTAATAATCAGCTGGGCAAAGTCCACTGGTTGTGCACTGCAACTCTATTGCTCCATCCAGGAGGCCCAGAGCTCCCTCTTGCTCTAAAATCAGTGTGTGAGGCGGGAAGACTGTACAACAGCAGTGTCACAGAGAAGAACACACCAGGCAGAAACTAAAGATGGCCTTCTGCTGGGCTTCTCTATGAGGCTTTAGATCTGACTGCTTAGTGCTTCTATCTCCTGTTTCAGGGTTCAACCAAAGCAAGTGAACAGAAACTCCTGAGGCTGCAGAACACAAGCAATTGTAAGTAGGGATGGGCCCTGAAACAGGAAGTGCTTATATCTAGACAATTGTTATGGTTTGTCTCTAGGTGTCCCCCTAAAGCCTCATGCAATCATGGGGCAGACTTCTAGAGTCAGTGATTAACTCATGATCCCCTGGGATTATGGGTGATCCTAGGCTGGCAATATGTACGGGTCTGAGTACTGCTGGGATTATGGGCGTGAGTGCTATACCTAGCCTCAGGTGCATGGCCTGCATATAACAAGACAGACAGACTTGCTCTCTGTTGCCATTGTGGCAACTCCCCCATTTGGCTCTCTGTTCTTTGCTGCTGCCTTTAATGGCTGTCCTCTTCCATGTGCCACTCTGCCTTGGAGCCAGCCAACTATGGACTGAAACCTCCATTAACTGTGAGATAAATAAACCTTTCCTTCCTTCATTTTGGGTGTCGGGTATTTGTCCCAGCAATGACAGAAGAGTAACTGGGATAACAATTTTCTATTTGGAGACCAACAGCTTTCTAGCCTGAAACCAACTAAATTATCAATTCAAAATTTAGGATTAGGGCAGATCAAATAGCTCAGCAGATTAAAGCACCTGCTTAGGCAGACGCAGAGGCTGGGAGTTCTATCTCTGGGCCTGCCTTGCCAGCCCTGCCCCTGGGGCACCCTGAGAGGTGATTGAGACTGAGCACGGTGGCATGTGCCTGTAATCCCAGCACTTGGGAGGCTGTAAACAGGAGGATCACTATGAGTTTGACCTATGCAGTGAGACCTGGTAGACCCTGTTCTAAATACAAAAAACAACAACAACAAAAAAATTAGAATTAGTTAGAGGGAGACTCAGGTGACAGACAGTTGGTTTTCTTTAACCCAGTGGAGTTTTTTAAGGGCAAGATTCAACAATGGCTAAAATATCTGCCACATGTCCCACAGTTGTACATTAGCACTATGATAATACTTACGGAGAAGCACAGAAATTATTTACTTGGTTAGTTTCCTCCTCCCATATTTTATTATAAAAATTGTAAACATATAGAAACATTGAGAAGAATTTTTATAGTGAGTACACATCGCCCAGCACTGACATCTAGCATTAGTATTTCACTCTATGTGTTTTATCATGTGTCTAGCGAGCTCATTACTTATTCATCAGTTCATCTTCTTATTCGCTTTTGGAATCAAAAACACCCAAAACATAAAACCAACATCTTTTAAAAGCTATTTAAAGAGCACATTTTCAACTAAACTCTTACAAGAAAGGCCTAACATATGAAAAAGATAAAAAATAAAAAACTAAGCTCCTCTGGCTGATGTGACGTCAGGGTAGGGCCTCGATGCCCTGACAGCCCGGCCCTTACGTCCACCTGCCCCAGTGCTAGGGAGGACCAGAGCAAACGATGGAGAACTCTGCTCTTCGCAAAGGGCCTCTGAGACCCAGGGAAGGCGTGACCCTACCCTACAACACGCTGGGGCTCTTGTATTCCGTTGGGTCTCAGTTTTCTTCCTTGTGAAGATGGGATGATATAATTATACAAAACAATGCAAAGCAAGCAGTACACTTCTGTCTCAGAGTAAGCAAATGCTCTACATGTGAGCTGTTATCCCAACCATTATTAGTATTATCAGTGTTATCATTACCACTTCAGAGCCTCAGGATGAATGAAGAATAGCTTCAAATACAATGCGCAGGTAAGAAGAAAATGGTGGGAAGCCTGGAGTGGGGATGGAGGGACTCCAATTCTGCGGCTGAGTCCATCATCAACCCTCAATAACTTACCAGGCTCACAGTGGTACATAATTGAGAAAAATCCCTGTGTCCTCCCTCTCTCAAAGGGACAGTTTAAAGATTAAAATGGAGGGTAAGTACAAACAGATTCCAGAAGCAAATTTCTGCAGTGAATCCAGGTGTTCCCGTTGTTATTATTAAAGGTGTTGCTCCAGGAATTGACAAGCTCTGACAGCCACTGCACAAGGGGAAACAAGCCTTCCCATTTTTAGCATTTAAGTTTTACAGGGTGTTTGAGGTAACCTCCCCACCCTCATATTATTGCCATCATCTTCCCCTAAAAAAAATCTTATCATCTTTCACCTATGAAACCAAACCAAGTCAAACTAAATCAAACAAAACTCAGAACTAACCCAGTGGGTGCTCAGGTCCTTTACATCCTGACACCAAAATGCCTTCCTGGAATTATCTGTTACCACTTATCCTTCCTTTCCCAAACCCTGGACTCACTGCTGGGTGTACCGATCTCCCTGTTCTTTTTGGGTGAACCACCTGCCCCACGGGCCTTATGGCTTTACATACTAGAGACACACAGGTCTGACTGGGCATTGGCTGGGCATTGTGTGTTTGTGTAAGTTTCCCATGAGAAGACAATGTGGTGTGGACTCCCTGAGCCATACTTCATCAACAAGGAAACAGAGGTGCAGACTGCTAAAGTAAATTCAGCTAGGAATCCTGGCTGGAAGGTCTCAGGGGGCACATACTAGCCCCTTCAGCCAAAACTGGCTCTCTGCAAGGCCAGGGTGCCCTGTGCAGGCCACTGGTCTCACTCTGCAGCCTGAACCGTTAGGCTCGGGATGTTCTGCCTCTCCTGGTTGTGGGATGCTTCTATGAGCCAGCCCTGCATGTCCACGGGGCTGGTTGCCCTGTGAGGTCTCCCAAGCTTCCTGAAGTTCTTCCTTTTCTGCCTCATAGATGCACTC
This sequence comes from Octodon degus, assembly GCF_000260255.1. Lineage (NCBI taxonomy): Eukaryota > Metazoa > Chordata > Mammalia > Rodentia > Octodontidae > Octodon > Octodon degus. The sequence continues at coordinate 9,487,960 of NW_004524611.1, forward strand.
ATGGTTGGGAAATACTGCGAGTGCCTGGGGCTGGAGCTGACTTTGCTCTGAGGGTCATGAAGCCCTCTGCCCCTTGTCTGGCTCTGTTGTCCTTGGCTACTTGGCAGTGTACTGAACCTACAGTGCAGTTCATCCATCATGCACCCAAAGGACAACCCCACGATTGCATTCCAGTCCCTAGCCTATCACCCCTCCACTGCAAAGGAGCCTGGGGCACAAGTAATTAGGCCCAGGTGATTGGGCTGCATAGTTTGCAAAACAAACAATGCCTTGTTGGGGTTTAGATTTCAGTTACACTCTGGGATGGTGCCCAAAAAGTAACTGAGAACACTAGCAAAACATCTACTCGGACACAGCCATCCTGCAGCTCTGAAAGACCCTAAGGGTTGCTTTGACCCTGGAATACTATGGCTCAGCCATTAGACTGGAGATGTGGGCTTGAGGTACCGAGGTCTACTGCTGGACTAGGGACTTTGCAGAGAATCATATTCAGTGTGAGCTGAGGTTTAGATTGAAAATGTACCCCAAAGCCTTGCATGGTCATAGGTAGTAGGGCTTTGGAAGGTGACTGGGTTACAGGGCTATATAGCCTTGCTGTTAGCAGGTGGTCACTGTGGGGGTGGCTGGGTCTCATGCCCGTGCCTTCCTGGATTCCTGCCTGCCATGCCAGCAGCAATCCTCCTTCACCATGCTCCTCTGCCAGCCACCCTGCCTTGGAGCCAGCTATGGCTGAATGTTCTAAAACTGGGAGGCAAAATAAATGGCTCCTTCTTTTATTTGTAGGTGTCAAGTACTATGTTTCAGGGACAGGAAAGTAACTAAGACTACATGTTTCGCCCAGAGATGAAGACACCCCGTTAGAGAACCAAACATATTGCTTTCTAGATGCTTCTCCCTGAGTCTTCCTGACCAAGAAAACTATGCTCTGCCTCAATTTCAGCACACAGCATTTCCGCACCAGGTACAGCTATGCAGGGACAAAACTGCAGAGCCCAGGGAGAGAAAGCGAAAACAGATGAGGGTAGAAGCACAGCATTTTCTTAAGTCTCCCTCTTCCAGTGAGACCACAGAACATGGCTACTGACGAGAGTGACTCGCGTGGATCATGCACCATTTGGTTACTCCTGGGAAGGCCGTCCAGGTGCAGAGGCAGAAGCACTGCCGCCAATTCCAGCCAGAAAATACAGCACACGCCAGCGAGGAAATGGCTTTCTCGTGTTTGGGTTTATTCCTAAGGTATGATCCCTGAGGAGAAATTCCCAAAAAAGGGTAAAGGAATAAATTCCCTGCCAACTGCCTGGAAATAGCAACAAAGCTCCAGAAGGGAGGTGGGAGATACCTTCCTGCTTCCCTCACCCTAAAAAACAACTACTTCCTGCTTGAGGAGCAAAAAAGAGAAGAGCAATTCACCTACTAACAAAGCCCGACCACTTGGCAGCCATCCAAGAATCTAAAGAGAAACCTTGAATTTTGAAAACATAATAGACAAGGGAGTCAGCTTAAGAAAAGATTTCATCTATCTGCTAACAAGAGGCTGGGGTCATGAAGTAGGGTATTCTTTATACTTGAGAGACCACGCTAAAAATCTCAGAAATGTACCAGGAGGGGTGGGGCTGGGGGAGCCCCGGAGTAACGTTCTTAGCATGTAATAGAGGTTGCAGTTTCAAGGAGGCTTATCATTTCTTCTGACATCCTGACAGAAATGTGTAATATAGAAGTTTAGCAATGTGGGCAGGTTAAATTATACGAGGCAGAGGAAATCATTTCACTGTGAATTGAAGCGTTGCTGTGGGCCACTTCAGGAGCTGAAGCAGCCTGGGTGCCCCCAGCCCATCAGCTCAGGAGAGGAGGGGCCAAGAAGCAGTGTTCCCGGGCTCTGTGTACTAAGCCACAGCCCTGGAAGGGGGACTTTGGGCAGTGTCAGGCTTGTGCTGAGCTCTCTGGTCTGGGAACCTGAGGAAGATGGCCTTAGAGCTCCTGGAAATGGAGAGGAGAAGGCAAACCCAGTGGGTGTTCCCTGCTCACCACTCTGTCTAGGAGTAACAAGCGCTGCTCAACACAACCATTGGGGAGCTTCTGAAGGGACTTTTAATCATCAGAGAAAAATGAAATTACATTCAGTAGAATCCGAGTTACACATCTTCAAATGCAGCCAGGGTCTGTTAAAATCATGCATCTGCATCTCGGTGTGGGAAGCGTCCGCATTAGACAGCTCATTTCCACAGCACAGTGCCACAGTCTTTGACATGCATTACGCTGCTTCCACACAGGAGGAAACACTAGGCATCAAGGCCACTTTTCTCACCAGGATAAAGAAAAGTGCCCGTCTCTCCACAGTACTTCACCTACACTAGTTATGACAAAGATGTGGAGAGCATTTCCCAGTGCTTCAGGGACTGAGCCCCCTGGTGTGCTCAGAGCTGTCCCCCCGCAGGCCCAGGGGCCATGGCAGGCTTAGAGAGCACAAATCTAAGGGATGGACACAGAAGAGCAAATCATCATCACTGAGTGGCCGTGTGTGTGTGTGTGTGTGTGTGTGTGTGTGTGCGTAGGCCAGACATTGAACCCAGAGCCTCATCAGTAACAAGCACATACACTACCATTGAGCCCCAGCCCCAGCAACTGGCTGACTTTTTTATTTCTTTATTTTCTGTACTGGAGATTGAGCTCATGACCATAAGCTTGCCACACAGCCACTTATGCCACTGAGCTATTTTCCCAGCACATTGACTGACCTTTTTAAAGCTACTATATACCCCATAGAACACACTTTACTGTATTTAATAAAATCTTCCCAGGCAAAGCATTAAAGGATCCCCTTTTACAGACGAGAAAAGTGAGGCCTACATACTCAGCTGGTAGGCAGAACCTCAGGCCTAGAGTCCCAGCAGTCCCAGGTGCTTTGTGCTGTCTGGTCCTCACCCAAGCCACGCTGCTCAACCCACATCCACTGTCATGTGCACGTGTGTGGCACCCCCTCACCCATGCTTTATGGAGGAGGCAGCTGAAGAAAAGCAGGGACACCAATAAACACCAGCCCAGGGGCAGGTGGGGCTCGCAGGCAGCCTCCTTCTGCAGCCTGGCAGGCAGCAGGGAGTCTCTGCAGGGAAGCCAGGCTGCAGGGCCTAAGCAAATCACAAGTCACGCTCCAGGGCCCTCCAGCTGACATGTGCAGCCAGGAGAAACCAGGTTAAAAATCGACATCCAGGGTGTGAAAAGTAGTGCGCGCGCGTGTGCGCGCGCGCGCGCGCGTGTGTGTGTGTATGTGTGTCACAGTGAGCAGAGAAAGGTTGGTGGGGGCCAGGCCAAGATGAACCTGCTCTGTGTTCTGCGCTCTGATCACTTTCTTAGTATATGTGCTGCCGAAGCAAGCACATCGTGCTCTGATCACCAGGGGGACAGACCACCCTCTCAGGTGGCCCTCCAGGGTTCTTTCATCCTCCATGTGGTCTCGAAACCAAGCTGGTTGTTGGTGTCTCTGAACACTTACAGTAAGTGGGCATTAATTAATGCTAAATGACAATAGAATTTCTCCCAAATTACACATGACACTCACATTAAGAGTAAACATGTTCATTTGAATAGATGTTAACTCAGTGAGTACCACGAGGATTTAAAATGATTTGCCAAGGATAAGAAGTGAACTCTGTTAAGTAAGAGTTCTCACTAAAATGAGGGTAAAAGCTTTTAGGAGCCACTGTTAATTACACTAACAATTTAGCCAGGGACTATATCAATCCTAGATAAGGGTAGACTTGGTGGTAAACAGCAGGGCACTGCAGATGAAGCCAGACTGGTTGTCGGGTGTCTGTGTGGGGTAGGAACTAAAGCACCATGCTGTGGGCAATGCAAAAACATGTACATGGACATCCACTTTCATCCTCACAGCAAGCCCTCAGGGCAGAGGGCAGTCTCCTTAGCTTTAAATACAAGGATGCTGAAGTTAGAGAGAAGGAGATGACTGACAAGCCTCACGTGCTAGGCCAGGAAGTGGCAAAACTCTTACCAAAAACATGTTTTCCCAAGTCTAAAGCTCGTTTGTTTCCTTCAAACTTGTGACTCTGTTAGGTGGGCTACGTGGCAGAAACCCTGTGGATGCTTCCGGAAATACCCATTCCCACATTCACCCAGAAACTTCTGAATTGGAATCGCTGTGCACAGTACTGGGGTGAACTGTACATGCTCAGCTCCGGGGAGACCCTCTAGTCCTCTCCACCTACCTGACCAGGTGCTATACCCCTTCTGCTCTACAGGCCAGGCCACCCTCGGCTCCCCACCCACACCAGACACAGATGCTGCAAGCATCTTTCCTCTCTCCATGGCCGTCCTTGCTATTGCTGCCTGCAGCATCCAGGACTAATGCCTCCAGGAACAGGGTGGTCCATGCTGGGCCAGCCAGAGTGGAGACAAAGCTGCACATTTATGCACTTCGTGCTACCCACTAGGAAAGGCCAGAAATATGATAGAAGTCTTGTGTCTGTTTATCTGGAATGCTTAGGACATTAGTGTTTGAAATTTTGTTGTTCTCTTTTTTTCAGATTTTGGGGTACCTGCACATATACAATGAGATAACGTGGGGATGGGACCCATGTTTAGATATGAAACTCACTTATGTTTCGTATATACCTTATATACATAACCTGATGGTCACCTTATGTAGCATTTTTCATGTGTCCATATTTTGACTGTGACCTGTGACTTGTGACAAGAGGTCAGCGTGCAGTTTTCCACTTTTGAGGTCATGTTTGTGTTCAAAACGTTTCATACTTTGAAGCATTTCAGATAGAAACTTTTCAGATAAGAGATGCTTAACCTGTAATTGCTCAGAAGGCCCCTAACATTCATTCTCCATTTGCTAGTAGAATTCCACCCAGGAATGTCGTGAAAGCAGCACCCAACACTAGCACACAAGGGATGTTCCTAGTCAGAACTGGAAAAAGGATAAAAATAACCAACCACTATAAACCAGTAGAAAGTATAAGAGTTTGTGTGCTGTTAGTGGCTTATGGGACAGCGTGAGGAATCAGTAGGGGAACTGAGCTCTTTAAATGTGCTTTTAGGCCAGGGGTGGTGAACTACGGCATGATGCTACTACAGTGGGCACACAGAGTCCTGGGCTGTGTGCAAGCCAAGTCGCTCTGGCATCACCCCAGCGGCCAAGTATCAGATAACAGCACACACAGGGGAGTGCTGGCACCCAAAAAGGTGAGCTTTGGGTTGTACTTTGGACACTCGGTCTCTACAAGGTTCCCATCACTATTCTATGCTGTGAGGCAGCAGAGGGCTCCTTTTCACAGTGACCTCATTAATTTGTAGCATTTGGGGACATTATAGGTGTCCAAAGTACTGCCCCAGGCTGTACTTTCACCATTGCCTTGGGATAAAAATTCTTATGGAGTTTCCAAGAGGATCAGTGATTTGTTTTAAGGTCACACAAGCAGTTGGTCATGAGTTCTGGGCCTCTGGAGTATAAGACCAAATTTCAGGCCCACTTTGCTTATCATTAGATGTTCGAGATCAGCAGAAGTTGGCACTCGGATGCCTGGGCAATTCATCAGGGTAAGCCAGCAAGGAATGCACATCCGAGAGGTTGAGACAACAAGACCTTCATAGACTAAATTAGGGCACTCACACACTGCAGTCTGCCCATTGACTGTTCTTTGCCAAATCAAAAAGCATTTCCAGCACTTCTTTCTTTCTAATGTAACTCAAAGGCGACACAATGACAAACTCTCAGAAGCATGGAAACCCTGGCCATTTTGTTAGGCACTTGCTTTTCCCTTCTCCCTTGTTCCTTAGGAATGGGCTGCGCTAGGCAAGGCAAGGATATATAAAAGGCCTCAATTGCTGCCCCTATCTGCCTTGGACACACTCTGTAAGGACCTGAGAATGGTATTTTAAAAGAAAAAGTAGCCTTTGTAGGCATAACTTACGTAAGGATCTCAAGTGAGGAGACTATCCTGGGTTACTTGGGAAGGCCCTAAAGCCATTGCAAATGTCCCTCAATGATGCAGAGAAGTCAGGTACACAGAAAAGGAGAAGGCAGAGCTGAGAGCAATGCAATACAAGGAGTGCCAGCGCACAAGAGGCTACAAGACAAGGCATGGATTCTCCTGCATTCTCTGGCCTGCTGACATCTTGATTTTGGCCCAGTGAAACTGGTATGGAATTTCAGGCTTCCAGAACTATGAAAAAATATATTTCTGTTGTTTTAAATCACCAAGTTTGTGGTATCTGTTATAGCATCACAGCTATAAGAAATTAATACATGATCAGAGGTATCATTAGGAATTCCATTACTGCAATGGAACACATCACAAATAACATCTGCCTGTAGCACTGAATAAGGTAAAACTCCAGAAAAGGCTGATATCTATGTTCACTTCTGACCATAACAGGTAATTTACTAAACACTGAACAAGGCAGAATATGTCTGTAATCTGAGCACTCTGGGAGGCTAAGACAGGAAGATCACAAGTCTGAGCCCAGGCTGGGCAACTTGGTGAGATCCTGTCTAAAAAACTAAAATAGAAAGAACTGGAGATGTAGCTCAGTTTTAAGGCCCTGGGTTTAATTTTCAGTCCTGGGAGCAGGGGAGATTACTTCAATAGAAAGGATGCTTTTTGGGGCTCCACAGATATCTTCCTGGTGCCATCCTCCCCCATATCATTTCTGTCCTCTTAGACAGCAGGGTACCACTAAAATCCTCATCCATGCCTCCCTGGCGAGTGGAGGGATACAGTGTGTCCAAAGCTCTCTCATATTCACTGAAACAAGGGCCCCCTCAGTTTCTCACGGTGCCCTGTGTCCTACAGTACACAATGCACACCATGGATACTTGCTAGGACTACTCAAAGCTACACCTCCTCAGTATGGAGCTCATGAGAAGCACAAAGAACTTCTGGGGTTGGATGTCCAAGTTGGGAGTGGGATCAGCCATGGTGGGACAAGCAGGAATGAAGGACTCAGGTACTGAAGAAGGGATTGAATACCTCACTGCAGTGGTGATGCAGCTTAGTTGGTAGAGCATGTACAAGGTCCTGGGTTGAACCCCTGGTGCCACAAAACAGAAGTCCTCTTAACCCAAAAGGGTAGCCTACTCGACAGCAATTAATTTAAAACTTTGAAAAGCACAGAGCTTATGAGGAGAGGGAACCTGGTGAAATCTCTTTACTGATGCTAAGGGCTGCCTGCTCTTAGTCTTCCCTGGGGTCCACTACTGTGCTGACATGGGCATCTCCCATTCCACCAAAGTGTAGAGATTTCCTACTGACCCTCCACAGAGCTCTTCCAAACTTTCACAGCTTGAGAACATAACTGTGTCCCGACTCTGACCTCTGTCTACCTCTTTAAGATCCATTTCCTCAGAGGCCTACTCCTGAAGAGCAGATGGATGGATGTGGCTGTCACAGATGAGGCAGCTAATGCATGTTAAGATTTTCAGGTGATAGATTAGGGACCAACAGAGGTAACAATGTGGGAAAGAAGGAAATTTGAATTTTTCTCAGTCCTTATCATCAAGGGCCATATTGTTCCAGATGTTTATTTCTCTATTTCAAGAAAGAACAAAACAACAACAAAAAACAAACTAGAGCAGCTCAGAGGCATTAAATAAGCCACCTAAGGTAGAAGTCCTACAGCAATCTTGCTAGAGCTGGATCTGGGGTCTCACACCTCTGTTTTTTAGGCATCTTCTGTCCATAAAGCTTGGTGACCCCATACTGTCTTGCTTCCAGGGGGCCCACTGAAGCAAACCTCTGTGAGCTGTGCCCTGGCCTGCTGGGTCACACAGTTTGGGCCTTTTCTACAGCAATAGGTTGCTTTAGCCAGGTTAAAGCATACATCTTAATAGTAATAACTATTAAGGGTAATGACCACCAATGAGGACTAAATTTAGAAGGTGAAAGTATGGTGAGAAATAGATGTGTAAAATCCTAGATTGCGAGTAACATTTTGGGTGTGTTCCACAAGATGAGCAAACATTTCTAATACATTTTAACTTGACAAACAAGTGATGTTTTGCAATATGAGTATATGTGATGCTGAACATCACATGATCACAACTAAGCCAGTGGTTTGTCCTGCTCTCCTCCCCGCCCCACGGGGTTGTGGGTGATTATCTCCCAACAGCAACAGGTTATGGAGGAGATCTTGTCTGTAGAGGAGAGAAAGATGAAGAAATCCCTCACTTCAAGTGAGATTAGGAAGATATGTAAAATGCAAGAAACAGAATAAACTTTTGTGAAACAGCACCACGTGAATATGGCTCTAGCAGCGTGGGCACTGAATCTATTTAACAACAATGCAATGCCACGTTTCCATGAAATCCTCAAAAGCAAGCCAAAGCAAGTGTCGTGCTTGTTAAAATTGCACAAAAAGAAAAAGATCCTATTGAGTCAACAGGTAGTAGTAATTCCATTAATACAGTGAAGTTTGTCCCACATGAAAACCCTTCTTTCCCTCACACCAGTGCCACAAAACAGAAGTCCTCTTGACACAAAAGGGGTTCACACGGGTTCACACTAGTCATGAAGGTTTTCAAAGGTACACGCAAGTTGCTTATTTTTATTTATGTTTTCTGTGTTATTTTGTATTATATTACAGTACTATAATCATTTTCATATGAATATTTTTGGATCATGGAATGAATCATCTGAGTTTCCATTATGTGGGAATTTGCTTTGATATACAAGTACTTTGGATTACAAGCATGTTTCTGGAATGAATTACGCTCACAAACCAAAAAGCTTTACTGTGTTTATACAGGTTCCAAGTATCTCTCCTCATGAACCTTATTACATAATTTGAAGGGGGAAAATAGTTGCTTTACAGTGCAGACAACATCATATGCATGTGGTCAAAATTCCCATTACCAGGAAGAAGACTCCCTGGGCCCTGAGCTGACACCAGGAGCAAAGCAGGGTAACTCTTCCGGGATTCCTGTCTAGGTGCTGAATCTCAGTCAATCTTCAGAAATCACCAGAGGAACTAAAACTAAGGAAGGTGTCAGCTACAAAATGGTTGGTGCAGATTCCTGAAAAATCTCAAGGTCATACAAGACCAAGGAACTGTCCGACTTGTAAGAGCTGTGGACACGCCACTGACACAGTATGTGGTGATACTGGGTAAGCTCCTGGACCAGGAAAAGGATACATCTGGGGAAACATGCATATGTTGATTAGTCTGACACTCACTAAATAACATCACATAAATGTTAATGTTCTGCATTAGCTATTTGCCTGATGGCCTTATATTAAGGGAAGTTGGAGGAGGTATAAGGAATAACCTATACTATATTTGTAATTTTTCTGAAAGCCTAATTTTTTTTCTAAGTTAAACACAAAATAAAAATCTCCCCCAATACATGTTTTTTGTTGTTTTTTTTTTTTAAAGATTATCTTAATGGTAAAACTAGGAGTGGTGGCGCCTGTTATCTCTCACACTCTGAGAACAACATACAGGCAGTCAATACCTAGGTCTTCTTCTTCTTTTTTTTTTTTTTTTTTTTTTTTCAGAACTGGGGATTGAACTCAGGTCCTTGCATTTGCCAGGCAAGCACTTATTCTACTGAGCTATCTCCCCGGCCCCAAGGTCTTCTTTTTAAGAACAAATTTTATTTATTTACTTGATACAGGGTTTCACTAGGTAGCTCAGACTTGTAGGGATCCTCCTGTCTCAGACTTCCCAGCACTGGGTGCACCACCACACCCTGTTCTGGGGCTGGTAAGGAATACAGTACCAGGGATCAAACACAGGTCCTTGTGCTTGCCAGGCAGGTGCTAAAACCGCCAAGCTATCTCCCCAGCCCCAACTAGGTCTTCTGAAGGTGAAGGGGGCTCAGTGTCAGGGCCCAGGAGACTGGAGTTTTGCAGTCCATGGCCTGTTCTGCCACTAGGCTCAGCTCCACCTGTGCAGAGTGACTTCAAGAGGAGCCACCAGAGGAGTGAGAGCACTCATAGGTAAAAAGGCTAGTTTTTAGGGGCAAACTATTTTACTTTCAAGTGAGGGGGAACAAGACAAGTGGTAGAAAATCCAACTCTCTTTTTTACACAATCCAAGTTTCTCAGACAGAGAATGTCAAAGGTAAAAAGAAGAAATGGTTCTGTTTTTATTCCATTTTCCTTCCTACTTTAAGCCAACAGAAACAGAGTGTTTCTCCTTCCCTGCCAGTTATCTAAAAGAATGAAGCACCCTAAAGCATAGGGCTGCTGTCCCGCCAGCACTGCACCACTGCTTTTTTCCTCCGCAGTAGCCTTTAGTCTTTAAGCACGTTTGCAGTTCTCACAGGCCGAGGCCAGCAGGCCCTTGAATCCAGGAGTTTCGTGGACGAGGGCGGATCCTGCTGTGTATAGTGAAAGTGAATCTTCTCCCTCTCAGGTGCCAACCAGCAGCACACAGCTGAACTCCAGGGCTGCTTCCTTCTGTATAGAGAACGCTATGGTATCTGAGGCCCGTTGGGTTTATGCAAAGTTACATGCTAAGCTACTATCATAAACGACATTACACCATAACCCCAGCACTACCATGGGAGGCATGAGGATTCTGCCTTAGTTCATCCCATTTGAAGTTCTTCTTTAAGTTTTCCTTCCATTGAGAGTTCTTGTTGCGAGGCTCAAGAGGGTGCAGGTACAGTGCTTTAACACATATGGGACTAAAAGGGCTGCACGGGTTGCACAGTGAATTGAGGGTGCTTCTCTACTACTGAAATGCACACTTAAAAATACTGATAGAGAAATGTTTTTGTGTGTATTTTGCCAACATAAAACCAAAGATATTCAGTATATAATGAAAATACAGCCCTCTACAAAGAGTAAAAATTAAACTTAACGTACAGTTGTTTTGTTCTCAATGGCTATCATCACCATATAAATTCATTGGTACAGAAGCAGACAAAAGGCCAGTGCTCTGGCTGGGCCCCCACTCACTCCCATAACTCCAACTGGCTCTGCTGCTCTCTGGGACTTGGTCTCCCAGATTCTGACCTAGAGCTTGATTACTCCTGCATCATAAACATGCACACCCTTTGATTTTGTCCAGGGCCAGGTCCTAAAAGGCTGCTCATATGTCTTGTATCTGTCCCTCATTCGTGTCTGTTGGATGGCACCAGCAATAGTTTCCCACCAGCCTTACCTGAAGCCCGGCTCACCCACCCCTTCCCATATCCCTCCTATCCTAGTAGTCACAAAATCATGCCAATCCAAAGCAGAAATGCCTTCAAAACCCCATCCCTTCCTTCCCCATTACAATGACTCTAGTTCTCCTCAGCCTTTTATGAGAGTTTTCTGTTTGATCATCTAACCAGTTTCTTTCCTTCCCAAGCCATCCTTGGTGCCACTGCCTGAATTCTCTTACAAAAAGCAAATCTGATGTGTTATTCACCTATATAAAGTCCTTTGAGCTGCAGTCTGGATCAAGCCCAAGACTGCCTCTTGCCACATGGGGTCTGTTTATATGGCCAATCGATATTCACAGCCTTCTCTTCTCCCTCCCTGCCGTGAACCCTGCTCCCTACAAACAGAAGTTCTCATGCTCCTCTCCAGATGCTAAGCCTTTCACAACGTTCTTTCTGCAAATAATTTTCCCTTTGCTCATCATCTGCACCACCCCTACTACCTAGCAGGTATCTACTCCATGTGCTTCGGTGATACCTAACCCAATGCTGACTCCTCTAGACAGTACGACTCTGTTTTTAGCATTCAGACATTATGCCATTCCTCAGAAGCAGCATATATGGCAGGGGTCTTACAACTCATCAAGGTACCTCAGTGTTCTCTTCACTTAGATCACATCTCTCCGAAGGCCTGTTATGTCTTTGTCATTTTTCTATTCCTACTTGCTAAGATCGTACTTGGCTTAGCACACAGTGGGGACTAAGTCTAGAGTATATGAACCTATGATTGAGCTTACTACTTTCAAGGCTTAGGAAAATCACTTCAGTAGGGCTGCCTGCTGTATCTTAAGAAGCACTACGTTGGACACAAATTAGGCACTCTGGGATGACTGCAATCCCTTTGGAAAAGTAAGTTTCATTTTGTACCCTAGATAAGTAATTTACTAATTGGCATCCAAGCGACTTAAAAGACCTTTGTATCTCTCAAGATGGCTGTTTTATACTTGGGAAGTAACTCATCATCAACCATATTTAAAATATTAATGAATTCCAGTCTGATCTAAATACATGTGCACATGAACTCTATAAAATCTCCCTTCTACAGTTTAAGCAAGATAGAACCAATTTGTGAATAGAACTTACAATACTTTATAACTATTTGGGCAACTGCTAACTATAATTGTAAACATACATTCATCTTTTGGATTCTGTGATTGTTTTAAAGTGTTAACTTTAGATTACCAAGGTGATTTCTGTGACTGTCATGATGTGGTGCCTGTATGTGCTTCATCGCAACAGCAGGAAGTTTAGTTTAGTCTTCACAGAAAATATTAGCTCATGACCAGCTCCCGCCTGCTGGGCCTCTGCCAGCTTAGTGCTGATACTGAGCTGTCTGCGGAGCAGCACTGCTGGACATCACGGTTGCCTACCGATAGACGACTCATCTAGGTTTGAGCACTGCCTCACCCCTACCATTAGGCAAACCCACAGTCCTTTCTGGAGAACCAGTCTTTAGCACCTCACTTAATGTTGGGCAATTAGAAGCCTTTCCTTGGATCTTGATAAGTGCAGTGGAAAAGGACAGCCTCCCTTCTGGTGACCAAAGCTGAGATGGGGATGAGGTCATGATTGCTATGAAAAGGAGGAGCCGCGCCTAGAACCAGGACAGATAGATAAATAAATAAATAAATATTTTTAAAAAAGCAGAGACAAAGAAAAAGGTACCTGGCTCCCTGTTCAGTGCTTCTGAAGCCCAGTTGTATATCTCTGCCCTTCTGATGGTTTGAGAATTTTAATACTTATTTGAAATTCAAAGCCTATATACATTTCCTCATTTGATGGTTTATGGTATCTAAAACAAAAAAGACTTCAAAAAGATGACATCAGTGAACATAAAGCCAAAGCAGTGAAAAGATAAGATTTAAAATGACCTAAGACTCCCATTGTATGAATGCATGTAACAATTACCTAGTCACAGAAGGCTGATGAATCCCTTTATAATGAATAATTGCTTGATACTTGATTTGTTGGGTAAACTTGGAGTTTCTTCAACATCTGCCTACCTGCATGTCACCAGAGGCCCAGACAGGGGCGAGAGTGCAAATGTGACCCTACTTAAACAAAGTAAAAAATCCATGTACCTTGTCATGTTGTCTCTGGGGAGTACATTATTTAAAATTATTGCTGCATTATAAACAGACCATATAAGACGGATAATTACTTTTGGATAACTGGATCAATACTTTTGTTCTTATCCTTTGCTACTTGAATGATTGGATCTAAGGCCAGAGGAGAAACTTGGGTCAATCCAGGACCTACTCTAATCTACAGGCGAGATCAGATGAACACTTCGAAGCTCAAGGGATGAGTAGGCAGGGGCCACAAATCTTAGTGTGCTAACTCAACCTTACATTTCTCCAAGCGGAAAGCCATCCTTCTCTACAGCTCTTCTGTTGCACCACTTTAAAAACTGCCCTGCAGGCACAAGGTACAACTCATTTTACATAGGGTTTATTGAATGAGTTCATGAATTATGACCTTACCAAGTGCAGAGCCAATGGTAAGAGGGACTTGTTTTTTTCTGTGTGGGAAGGTTGACATCTGAAACTTGGAAGAGAGTGAGGCAAAGACTAGAGAGGTAGAAAAAGGTGTTTTTTTTTTTTTTTTTTTTTTTTTTCAGGACAAAATGTAACATCCATACTGCAGTCACATGTGTAAAGTCAAAGGGTCTATCATCCAGAATTCACCAGTGTGGGATCTTGCTGGGCTCTTGCCCATATTTTATTCATTACCAGATGACAGCCTTTCCAACAAGAATAACAAAAGATGCTAAGTGATGTAAAGGATTGAAGCATTTTTCTGGAGTGACGGCTTAGTCTTAACCTATCAAAATTAATGTCTTTCAAGCACCTTAGAACCACCATTTACATGCAGGTGATGTGCTCATTGCAAATAAGATTTATTACTTAATTAAAGTTCATCATAGAACATCTTTCCTGAGCAGTATTTTGTTGGATGCTAGTTGAGTTACAACTACAGTCATAAAATACCCTTCAAACATTTCCTTTTATTTCAATATGTTACAATTCTCCCTGGTTTTCCCCTATCAGTGCTCAGGCATACTGGAATGAGAGGGAGTCCTGCTTAGTGCCTCAGGACATTGCATCCAAAGGCCACAGTTGTAAGCTCAAAACCTGGCTGTGGCAGGACTCTGGGTATGTTACCTAACACCATTATGTCTTGGTTTCCTCCCTGCAAACTTGAGATAATATTAGCATCTACCTCTTAGGGTTATTGCCTGGCCTACTTGACTCAATGTATGTAAATTACATGTAAACATTTTTAAGTAAATTACTTTTACCTCTAGGTAGCATGGAACACTAGGAACCCTGCAGGCTGTAGAGTCAGCTCATTTCTGCCAACATTATGCTGCATATTACCCAATCCCTTTGAACCTCAGTTTCCTCAGAAGTAAAATAGGATGAATCAGGCCTGTATTTCACTGGGTATGAGGACTGTATAACATGTAAAATGTCTTGGCCCTCACTCTGACCGGCCTTATGAGAACACCAGGCTCAGTCCAGTTGCCTGTAGGGACATGGATGCTGCCATACTGAAGACGCTTGCTTTCTCCCTTTAGTCCAATCACAAACAGACAAGAGCAATAAAATTGTGCCCAAGGCTTAGCAAGGCCTGTGCTTAGCCTGGCTCTCCTTGGAGAGGGAGCAATTCCCCATTCACCCTAGGGGCTGAAACATCAGGAGAGAGCAGCAGCAGCAGCAGCAGCAGCTACTGTGGTCAGCTCCTCTTTTATCTGCAGGAGGCAGTCTGTCACCTGACAGTCTAGGGTGCCCTGGGAGACACACACACACACACACACACACTCACACCCCTACAGACTGACTCCTCACGAAGTCTTCCCCAGGCTGCTTTCTTAGGGCCAGAGGAGAACAGCCCCTACTTGGACTGCCCCCGCCCCACAGCACCTCCGAGCAGGAAGTCAGGGCCCTTGGGGTCCCCATCGGACCACCTGCCTGAAGCACACACTGGAGCCAGAGACTTGCCTGAGAAGCCAGTAAAATTTTAATGCACTCTGTAGTGCGGTCATGTCATACTCGGTTATGGCAAATAATCCCAGATGCCTGCAGAGGTAAAATGGAGCTGTAATGTGCTTGCCTCCTAACCCGAGCTGACAGCAATGATGTACGACTACCATTAGCGGAAAATATCACTTCAACTAACCCATGATCCAGCTCCGCTCAGGGTCACATTATCCATGAGGAACAAATTACACTCCCAAAGTAAATACAAATTTTCTACACGAAATGGGTACAAAAAAAGGGAAGGGGCGATCTCTTCCTTCGCCAGCACACTGCTGAGTGACACAGATGATAAAGGACAGGACAAATCATTGGCTGACAGAGTGCTGCGCCGTAATCAGCTCAGCCGACACGCACTCCAGCCGATAAACACTATATTCTCCCCTTAGTGGCAAATACATAATCTTTAACACAGACATGGCTGCTTCAGATATTTACTACCATTTTGGCTGCAGGAACAGTCAACATAGCATTTGTGGCCAGAAAAGGAAGGTCCTGTGGCCTTGATGGACCCAGGGATCCTGTGCAAGTGTGAGAATTGGCGTCTGGGGATGCACACAAGGGCCGTTAAGGGGTGAATGACACTCCCAAGCAAGGCCATCATGGGCAGTGCAGCGAGGAAGCCATGGTGGTACCACGGCCCTGTCTCTAATGCACTGGCCACAGCAAGACAACAGTGTGGAGAACTCATACGGGAGGCGAGGTGCTCTGAGTTAAGAGCTAGGAGCAGCTCTTCCCTAACTGCCCACATGATGAAGGAAGTCCAGCCCCTTTCCCTTTCCCTTTCTTTTTCCCTTTCCAGAAGTAAATAATAAAGCAACCTCCAGTACAACACTAGCATTTTTAGCAGACTTGCTATGTCAGACACATGCTAGCTGTAGGATACCACCCACGAGCCTATGAAATCACTAAATAAAATCTCAGTGTTTCAACACATAAACCCACACAAACATGTATGATAGATATTTGAAGAAGACCAAGTTCCATGATCAAATATGGATCAACTTCAGCCAACTGACTGGTAGACTGCACCTCTACATAGCCACTTTCAGCAAACTTCCCCTTCAGGTAAGCCATCACATCGAAAGCAATGGCTCCTTCTAAGAGAATGGTAGATCGCCATGAACATTATTTAAGCATGTTATAAGAAATGATGCTTTTAAAAGTGTGTTGGGTAATATAAGGTACTCTTCAATAGAAGATGATGATTTCTTCTATTTATTTATTTATTTATTTATTTATTGGCGGAACCAGGGATTGAACTCAGGCCCTTGTGTTTGCCAGGCAAACGCTTATTCTACTTGAGCTATCTCCCGGGCCCTGTTTATTTATTACTACTTTGCCATTACCTCAAGAAATCGGTTGTATTATGTTTTCAGATGAAGAGTCACAGACAAAACTGAAACACAAGCTGAGCTACTCGACTACCATTGTCACCTATTCCAGGGGCTCCTGGTCAGTCCTTACTTCACATATTCTCTCTCTCTGCCTCCATAAATACACATCTACTTGGTAGATTATGAATCAAGACACACTTTGAAGAACAGTGGAGAAAGCTGCTTCTGGCTATTTTTAAGTATCTGAAGGTGCCACACAGGTCTATAGCTAGCATTTAACATGATGTACAGAAAGGGGTCCATTTGATTTTCTCACCTGGAACATTAATAAAAGGTAAAAGAAAGGCATCTCTAGTACAAATGCTGCTGGCATTCAGCTAGCTCATGGCTCCAGGTGAGTTTCATGAGGCAGACAGCAATCACCTTCACCCAACTTCCCCTTCAGGGAATCCATCATGTCCAAAGCAGTAGTTCACTGAGAAAGCAATGGAAGGTTGTCCTCAGGAATGCAGAATTATGTGTTCAGCCTCAGACACTTTCAACAGTATTCCTTTTATAGGTCAAATAATAGCTATTTCTAATCACGTGAGTTCTTGAAACACATTATATAAGTCAGCTCTTCACCTAGTTCCTATGATTTCCTGAATACATATAGTAGCTGAAGAATAGAGATTAAACTAATGCTCGCTTGCCTCCTGACAAGTACATAGTTACAGGCCCAAGAGAGTTAAGAAACTACAATGTTCATGTTGGTTCATTTGTAGACACTTGGAATAATCAGGACAAAGTTCAACTGCATGATGAACCAACAGGGAGGTATTGAGCCTTCTTTTAGGTATTAGGCCTACAAACAGGTTCTTTGGTTTCCTGAAGTTGTGCCCCCTGCCCCTCCGGATGCCTATGCCTGTCTATTATGCCTATTCTCAATTAGGAATTCAAGAGAGTTGAGAGAATGAAACAATTCTTAGAGAATCTTTTTTCCATTTTAGTGAAGAGGAAACACAATCACATATTAACTTCCCTCTGGGTTCTGTTCTGCTGTTGGTTCTATATAGCAATGTGGAAAAATCAGGATATTCAATGTTATGTCATTGAATCCAACCTCATTTTGCAGATGACAACACTAACGCTCAGCACCATTAGGTAACTTGCCCAAGGCCACACAGCTGCTTATGAGAAATCAGACGCCAAGTCCTCTGTGTGCCTTCTCTCTTACTCATTCACCGCACACAACAGGATACTACCTAGAACCTGTCCTGTCTGCTCCTTGTGCATTCCAAAAAACTACAGTTTGTTTAGTTGATGATGTCTGACAAATTTCTAGCAATTCCTAAAATGTTCTCTTGTTGACTGACACTTAATAAAAAATCTGCACTTCTGTAACCTCTCTTTCTCTCTCTTATGTATGACACGATGCGAATGGACAGATGATTGTACATATGCACTGAGTATGAGTGAAACAATTTTTAGTTTGGCCTGAAAATTCTATGACACAAAAAAAGAAAACTTAATGAGATTTGGGATTTAAAATCATTTGCAGTATAAATTTAATCCAAGGATGATATCAATAGGAATTTTGGATGGATATGATATAATGAAGTCAAGTGGAAATATGATGATGCCCGAAGAACAATAAAATGTCATTTTAACCCAAACGTAATTTTGGAGGGGTAGGAAAGAGCCTGAGTGGATGAGTAGTATGGAAATCAGGGATCCAAAGTGGAAAGGCTTTGAGACTCATCCAAGAACTGTTGAAATTACTCAAATATGCTGGAAAACTTAAAAATGGCTTAGAAATGTTTTATAAGAAAATGAGATATGGAAACCTGAGGCAAGTTGGGGGCCTAGAAATGGGACACCGGGACTGATGAGGTGCACTCAGGGTTGATCACAAGGCTTCTGGATTTGGTTTTCTTAACCTTCCAATTGGAGATATAGATGCAGGAAAGGAGTTAATTCATGTAAGCACTATGCAGTGTACTAGGGATAAAGAGACAGGACTCAAAACAACCCCTAAGATTTTCCCGGTCATCAGCCGCTTTCTTACTAGTGTAAAATTAGGAAAGGTGGAGTAACTTCTTTTTCTACCTGTAAAATAGGACAGCACTCTAAACTGTCTCCTGACCAGACACTGTCTTATTTTGAAACCAAGGATGGGGGTTCCACAAACAATACTGAGGGCCTTCTGAGCTCCTGGAATGTTGCTGAGAATGCACAACTTTACCAAGTGCGAAAGCCGGCCAGTCAAGGGATGGGGCTCTTCCACTATAAGCACAGGCCACATGCTTAGTCTTCAGTTTGACATCTCAGCAGTTTCTGAGTCCTTCCTGAGCCAAGTTAGGCATGTGGTTTGTGTTGAGTTAGGAACATAAGCTTCTGCTGGTTTTCTTTGCTGCTTTTCTTAGAAGCTGCCACTTTCTCATACAAGTGAACACAGCACAGGGAAACACAACACATTTTAACATGAATTAAAAAGTAAGAATCAACCAAGATGCATGTGAGTGGAGGGAGAGTGGTAAACAGTGATGCTGTGTCCCAAGCTAGCCAGTGTCCCAGGGGGCTGTCCAGACGTGGGAGAGCACAGCACCTAACGTCAGTAACCACTTTCTAAGTGATCATTTCTACTTTACCAACCAGTCACATCAACATGCATGCAAGCAACATTTCTACAGTGTTCCAGTCCTTCTTTTAAACAATGTAAAGTCCAAAAGCAGTAAATATGGGGGAAGAAAAATTTCTTTCTGGCACTTGTAAGATACTGAGGCTTAAAATCATTCGTGTACCAAATTATTACCTAGGAAGTTTTTTAAAACTACAGATCCTCAGACACACTCTCCCATAGCAAGTACTGAATCAGAATTTTCCTCTGGGGGCCAACAGTGCCTGGCATTTGGGAATAGATGCTGAAGGGACAGATGCTGCACAACTCAATCAGGACCAAGGCTTTCCAGGTCAGCATGCTGGCCCTTGGCTTCAAGTTATGCTCAGAGGAAAACCTGGTGTTTGGGTAAGGGGCTTAACACACAGCATCTGGGGATTCTTCAAAATTTAACCCTTCTGTTTGGCCTGGAGTATCCTTGGGAGGATGGCTAAGCTTCAGGCGCTGGCGGAACCCTCTGGCAGGTTCTCCAGCACAGCCAGAGCTTTCTGAAGAGGATGCCAGCCTTCTCCGCCTCCCAGGCAATTCTCTCTCATTTCACCAGAAGCAGCATTCACTGGCGTTTCCTATGGAGCAGGTACTGAGTCAAGTGTTTTCACGTACTTGTTCCTAAAACATGAGTGATGCTCTTGTTGCCTCACCTAGCAGGTGAGAAATCAAGGCTTTGTGCTCCGCCACAAAGTACTGAGGGCCATAGTCGGAAACCAGCCTGGGGCATCAGACTCTAAGCCCAAGCCCTGATGCAGGTGACAGGCTTTCCACTTGGCTCTATCACATGGCACACTGAAAAGAAAATGAGTCCTCGGAGAGAGAATTATTTTTAATCTCTACATTAACTTCATAACCAAATAGGGGTGTGGCTTAGCATAATAGGCTCTTGCCAGTGGTAGAGAAAGAGAGGAAACAAAAGAAAACACGGCTCAAATATGTGGAAATACCCATGTTGCCTCTGTTCCCATGATACCAATTCATTTTGAGTGGGGATTGGAATAATTACTTAATGTGGGTGATTAAGGTGCCAAGTGCTGTCGCTTTTCTTTGCTCTAACTACAAAGAAGAACAATCCCACACCTGAGATGAGGAGCGTTCACGGCCTCATCTAATTCCCCACCCAATTTTTACTTTTCATGAAAGTCCT
The DNA here is from genome assembly GCF_000260255.1 of Octodon degus. NCBI lineage: Eukaryota > Metazoa > Chordata > Mammalia > Rodentia > Octodontidae > Octodon > Octodon degus. The sequence continues at coordinate 9,508,304 of NW_004524611.1, forward strand.
CCAGGTTTCCTGATATTAACAGGAAATGCGCTCACACGGCAGGGAGTGGAGGCCCGGGGAGACGCCTGGCTTGGCATCTCATCCAAGCCTTTTCCAGGCACAAGGCTGAATTCGGAAAGCTCTCCTTTTTTAGCCCCTTTCCCAGTCACTTCCACGCTAATTAGTAAGGGTATCATTTTATAAATTACAGCTTCGTATCAGAGGAAAGCAGAGTTTATCTTAATTCAGTCAGCTGTGTGAAATACAGTACCCTAATTTTAGACCACTCATTCTGTGGATCCCTATGGAGAAAGAGGATGACAGGTCTTCCGGAGAGAAACCCCAGTGGGTCCCACAAGTCTCACTTTTGACTCCAACAGGATCCCCAGTGGGGCTTGCTGAAGGGATCCCAGGACCCTGAGTGGCATCAATTCTGCCATTAGCAATTCAGATTTGAATGCGAATCCTCCGAGCAGCACATGAAAACAGGCCTGATTAGTGCCTGGGCTCCAAAGGGGCATGGGCAAGAGGCATACACAAGAGGCTGACAGGGACCTGGGCTCAGGGAGAGCAGTCTCTGAAGGCAGTGTTGGAGCTGGTGATAGACACTAGACAATCTCAGTCCAAAAGGGGAAGCCTGACAGTCTTAACTACAGCAGGGCCAAGCAGGCACAGCTGCAATTACTGCGGCTTGACTGCTCCTGCTGGGAGCCCTCTGAAGAAGTGCTGTGAGGCACAGCAGGGACAGCTGACATGACTGTTGGTTGTGGTGGGGCTCCCTGTGAAGACAACCTGCAGGAAGGCCAAAGTGCAAAGGAAGGTGGCCTGGGGAGCCTTGCACCAGAGTACCATGCCTGCCACTCAGGCCCTCCTTTCACAACCTGTCCCTTGGGCCTGCCCCTTCTGCCCCTCTGCTACTATCCTGTGGCCATCTCCACCTCTGCAGGCTGGTATGCGCTACTCCCACCCTTCGTCACTCATTTGGCCTGGTGCTTTGCTTCTTGAGCTCAGAGATGGAGACCGAGCAACAGTGACTCAGGAGTGCCAGTTAGAAGAAAGGATTAGTCGGGCTGCCCTGACATGTGGAAGCACCTTGGCTTCTAGAGCCTGCTGACACTACAGCTGCTGAATTCTAGAAGTTACTAGGGAGAGATGATTGCCTAGTGGTGGCTGAGGTGCCCGGACACCCTGGCCCAAGGTGAAGCCCAGGCATTGGTCTTGTAGCAAGCAGCTCCCTGGGGGACTTGAGTGTGTAGCCAAGGCTGTGGTTGCTGGCCAGAATACTTAAAAGGAATGCAAAATGGGCAGCCTCACCATCAATTTGCCACTGCTGAAGATGAGTGATGTTTCTGGAATTCACATTTCCTTTTAAAGAAAGATGTCTGCTTGTTGATGAAATCCTGAATCAGGCCCATCCTTTTGGAGAAAGGCCAGATTTGGAAAGTAAAACCAACCACTGCCAGTGGATCTCCTGGAGTGGCCAGAAGGCTCGAATCCTCCCTGGGTTCCAGGGAAGCCCAACAGAATGAGAAGATGATTGGTGTGTGTTTCGGTGTGACCTGGGGGTTCGGGTGGACAGTGACAATCTCAGATGCAGAACCACCATTGTTGTCCACTTGCACTGCACACGGACTTCCTGAGACACCAGGGGTTCAACTTGTGAGGAGCTAAGACTCCTGGGGGCTGGAGGAAGGAAGCTCCTACTTGTCAGTTAAACAAAAGAATAATCCACAGCCCCCTTTCCAGTGTGTACTTTCGCTGTCATCCAACAGCCCATTACCATGTCACAGCACAGTGCACCCTTCCATAGGTCACTTTGTTTAAAATGACATGGATAATGCACATGTCAGCGAGCTGACAGTCCTGGCCGTCCTTTAGAGATAAAAACCTCAAGGCGAGAGCCTGTTCTTATCTGGGGGACATGCATTGGTCTATCATCCAAGTCAGGCAGAACATGATTTCTCCAGAGAGCACTTTTTTCATTTCCTGATTTTAAGGAAATCAAATAAGCACCATTTGTCTTCATCTGAATATGCTTGACCTGCTCAAATGATGATGTCTCGCATTTTATAACGGGCTACATATGCTGAATTCAAATTAACGACAGTACAGAACAAGAGCCTTTAGATCTCTCTTGGAGACTGGCAGCAAAGGAGGAGGAAAAAACTCAGGGCTTAATAGAAAGGACGCATTAAATACTAACTGCAGGCTCCTGAGCCTAACCCACAAGCACGAAGGAGGTGAGAGTCCAGAGCTGGGACCAAGACAGAATCAGAAATGGGGGAAGGAGTAGTCTATGCTTTGGGTGCCCAGCATCTACAAACCATGATATTTAGGCAACTGTTTTCAAGAGACATGACAGCAATAAAAGTGGAAAGTGGCAAGTTGGTAGACTGGTATAGCTAGAAAGAATGACCAGACACACAATCCCTTTGCTTCAGGCAGTGGAAAGTGCACGTTACCAGGTAACGATCCAGTCTTCTGGAAGCCCAGAACCTGAGCTTCTTTTCTTGATCCATGTGGAACTGGAGGCCATCAGCCTTGAAACAGAGGACGTACCTGCTGGAAGAACTGCCTTCCCACCTAGCAGCTCCCGCCTGAGTGCCCCGGCCACCCCCAGCCCAAGTGTGAGTCCTAGACACATTTCTGTTTAGAAGGCTGATATGTACACAAAAGCAAGAGGAAGCAAGTAGGTCAGCTAAAGGAGGGCAGAAATGGTATCATAGATACATAGTAGCACATCTCATGTCCCCGTCATGGATTAAAAAATAATTTCCTCTTTAAAAATGTTTTCTTGGGGTCAGTATGTAATCTTTCATAAAGTTAAAACTCAGTATCACATACATGGCATATTAAAGGGCTTTTTAAAAAAAATAGTGGGTCCCATAAGGCAAACACAGTCCGATCCATCTTAGCACAGGACACGTTGCTGTGCGGATGATGCCCATCTTTTAGAAAGGGGAAGGCACTGCAGACCTGAAGCTGGAGCCTATGCCACAGCCACATGTGAGAGGACCATTGTGCTCATGGTGTGCCATGTGCTGTGCCAAAGTGAGGCTGGAGGGGCGTCTTACCTTTTCTTCCTGGTCACTGTCACTGTCACACTGCAAATGAAGAGAAGAGAGCAAACGTCAGTTGTTACGGTCATGCTTTGGTTCCCATCTTCCCAAATAGGGCAAGAAAACCAGGCTGGCAAGTTTGTCCAGCTCAATGCTAGCACACAGCTGCAGAGGCACAGGTCGTCCTGCTGCATCTACCTGCTCTCTGCACTCCCTTCTCTGCCTGGGGTTGGGGCAGCAAGATGCTTAGTCACGCAAGTGAGTGCAGCCACTGCACACAGAGAGCACACTTGTGGAGGAGCCCACGATGCACAGGGTGAAGGGGATCAAGGGCCTTTCATGGCTCCATGTTTAGCTTCTGTGAAAGGCTAGCTCTCTCTGGAGCTTCTCTAAAGGACAGGAGGTAAACCTTTGGGCACCGCATTCTCTCATTTGGACTTGGAAGGAAGCAACATGATTGGCAGGGGTTACAGCTTGTGACTCCTGAGAACAGGAGGAACATTCCCTACAGAGAACACAGCATGATAAAAGGTAGATAACAGGTGAACAATATGGGCGAGAAATATATACGTATTACAGCAGCAGCCCCAACACCCTAGCTAACAAATGCTAATGTTTAAGCTGGGTTTGGGGTAACTAAGAGTGGATTCCTCAACCAAATAAAAGGAAAAAAAAGTATGCAATCCAAAAAAATTCCTTTTAATCAATATATTAAAAATGGGGCTGTGTTTTGAAATGAAAATGCTTGGCAGGTGAATATATCCATTCATCCCCTTAACAGTCTCTGAGAATACATCGCTTAGGTAGGCAGAAAATCGGTCCACACGCAGGACCCATCCGCAAGCAGCTCTTTCCACTTAGCGAGAGACAAGGTTAAACACCAAGGATGAGCAAGGGCGTGGCACGGTCAGCAGTGTGATCCACCGGGATGGTTCCTTCCGCGGGTGGGGGACAGAGCACACATGGGGAAGAAGGTCACAGGGAGAGCAGCTGGCCAACCACTGCACCATCTACACCAGGACAGTGCCTCGTTTGGGAAAGGGAGAAACAGATGGCAGAGCATTTCGGAAGGGAGAACCAATAGGAATTGAAAATGGGGGATATAGGAAGGAAGTGGCAGGGATGACTCTAAGAGAATGCCAAGTTTTTTAGTGTGGCCACCTGTCTACATAGCTGTGATCAAAAATGGAAAATAAATTTTCTTGCTAAAAAAACCACTCACTGCTGGATAGATACCCAGAGCTGCCCCCCCCCCCCGTCTGTATATTCACCTGACACTCTGAGGTTGAGAAAGGCAGATACTCGTCCCAAGTTTTTCTCACAGCTATTGCAATCCTAAAACCCATTTTTAGATGGTGAGATCTGAAATTTACTGAGGGGGTTCTAGAAAAAAAATCAGTATGAAATGAAAGAAAAAAGGTAGGAATAGCCCTCCTGTTTCTCTTTCATGTTACTGTATGAGGATGTGGTGTCTGGACCTACGGCAGCCATCTTGCTGAACTGTGGCAAAAAGCCTGAGTACAAAAGCAAGATGGCAGGGCAAAGGATGAAGCACCTCACAAAATCAAGCCAGTGAAGCCATCTCAGAGCATCCTGAATATGGTCTGTTTTATTCAGAAAACAGTAAGTTATTTTGCTGCTTAAATTATTAGTAGAGTGCTTTCAATGGACGGTAGCAAAAGCCTCCTCCAAATGGATAGCTTGCTATGGTAAGACACAGTGTGGGGACGCTTTCTCTGCATAAAGTACTCTGAACCAGAAGCATTCAGGAGCTTACACTGCAATTTCATAGACAAGATGGCTATCACATTTTCTGCTTCTCCCTCTTGCTCCTTAGTGCCACACAGTAATTGGACACCGAGCGGCAGTGGGTTTCACCAAGTACAACTGCATCACTTCCCACCAACCTTCCAACCTCACATGGTCTAATTTTACTCCTTTGCCTGACTAGTGACTCTTCAGTGGCAGTAAGTCAAATGAGTTGAGAAAGAAAATGGGTGAGATGAAGACTCTGAAGGCCTAGAGCAGCAGGGCGGGAGGAACAGCTTCCCCCTGGCTCTAGGATCTCTCCACTGTCTTCAGTGACGTGCTCCTGAAGGTTCCTAGAGTGACAGAGCCCAGTTCAGGACAAGTGCAGAAGAGAGAGGAGCATCCCGCCACGCAGCCTCGTTCTCCCGGATGTTCACTGCTCTCCTTGTGAGGTACTCAGTGACAGCTGAAGGCTGTGGTGCAGCAGTTGCCCACAACCCCATGGGTCTGTGAGCAGGGAGAAGGAGCCGGGAAATCGGGGAGAACCAGTGCCCCGCCCCCACCTAACAGCAGTATGTCCCCTGGAATGGTTATTTCTATCAAAGTGTTAAGCTTCCTGCTTTCCAACAGTCCAGTTCTAATTTCAAGGTCCACTTAATTCTGCATCAAGTAATTACTGATATACCCAGAAGCACCTTGTCTCCAGAGTTAAGCATATGGTGAAGAACTGAGACCTACTGGTATCCATTATGGAAGCAGCACGGATGCCAAGCCGATTAAAAATGCTCAGGCTCCCCACACAACACGCCGGGTGAGTGACAGCTCCTCGACAAGGCCAGTCGCGGAGTCTGCCAAAACAGTCTCTGCTGCACTGGGGCCCACATGGTGTGCTGAGAAAACAGTTCCATTTCTGGTATTAAATTCCCATACTGACCCGGGGACTTTGCCGTGAGCTCAGCAGGAGCGCACCATCCAATTTACAGCTCCGCTCTCTGGAGCCTCGAGTGCCAGCCCCTGGCAGAGACGAATGATGGTCAAACCCTCCAGCTCATAAATTATGCAAAGGCAATAAATGCACTCAGCAAACAGCGCCTAGCGTTTGCCTAGCCTGGCTCCGAACACGCTCTGTAGAAAGCCAGAAGCTCGACACACACAAGAGGTCTATTCCACTCATAAAGGGGGTTTGTCGACAACCCCAGACGGAAGGCAAGCCACAGTCCTGAGAAGTCTTTCTGCTTCACTGGCAGTGGTTTATGGGCCTGCTTTATGAAAAAAAGGGAGGCTGTTTTATAGAGTCTGCGTGGGTAGAATTCACAGTCTGAGATTCACATTTAATACACTGCATAGGCTTTCCCCCTCGAAGTTCACTATGTTGTGGATTTTTGGCCAAATGATTTTGGCCTCCAAAGGTGAAAGGAAGAGGTGTCCACTCCCCAGTCCCTAGGCATCCACTTCAATTTATAAGAGTTCACATTGAGCCACCTCCTGACTCAGGTTTATGATGTGCACGAGGCTGGGAAATGGCAAAAGCATGTCAAACGCAGAAACGGGGTCTCAGTTGACTTGCCCATTCTAAGCATTCTGACACTGGGGTCCTGCTTTGGTTTATTAGCAAGCAGGTTGCACATCAGCTACCAGCTAGAGGTGACAGAGCACTCTCCATGACAAGATTTTAAAGCCCTTGGTGAGAAGCTGAAATTATTTTCTCCATCTTAAAAGCAAGAAACACAAAGGAACAACTACGCTTTGCTCTACCAGCAGGGAGAAATTCTTGGTCACTTGGTCTTCAGGCTAAATCAGAACCCAAACCCTCACAGACAAAAGGAGGAAAATGGGCTGGATGCAGTCCCAGCCACCTTCCTAGACTGCAGAGTTAGGAAGGAACTGGGTCCTAATCCAAGTCCCCGCCATCCCAACCCATCCACTGCTCAACTTCATCTGCACCACCTCTCCCTGCTGTTTCGTAAGTCAGACACGAACAGTGAGAGGCACCACCTTCCTTTCCCAGTCAGACCCACCCCTTCGACTCCTCTAACCACCAGCTGCCAACCCACCTAAATGTCACTCCTTTCAAAACACGTATTTATTGGATATACTTATTAAAATTGTATATACCACAGTGGACAATGTTAACATATTTAAATATTTTCTTCCAGTCACATATGTTGTTAAACATAGTTTTCTGCCTTCACACAAACATTTAAGAAAGAAAAATGGATTCTAATATTTGCATCCTGCTTTTGTTTTTATACAACATGTCAGGTATTGTGATTTAGTCAACAACATTTGTCCTGGAACATCACTTTTACAAAATGGCTGGACCACAACTCACTGTACAGACTGTGCCATAATCTAATAAAAACCAAAATCCCCACTGCTAGTATTTAGAGTGTTTCAATTGAATATCCTGAAATTCCTCCCTTTGTACACATTCACCAATATTGCTTTCCCAGCATCTTTTCATAACCCCCTTTTCTGCATACTTTTAATGCCACTGTCTCCCCAGAGTTACATCTGCGGTTCTACTGTTCCTATGTGAGTTCCAGGGGAACCCTTAAAGATTCCCTTGATTCCAGCTACCATTTATATGCTGAGACTAGAAAATCTCTATGCCCGCATTTGCCAGTTATATGACTTTGGGAATGTTATTTAAACTGTCTGTGCCTCAGTTTATTACTCTGTGAAATGTGGCTGCTAACAGTATTTCTAAATAAGGAGGTGAGGAATAAATGTGCTGCTCCATGTAGGCAGCACAGACAACGGCTGGTAGGGAGCACACATGGGTGACAAATCACAGATGTCCTATCTGCTCAATGCAAATATTTCAGACTTCCATGTCCAATAAACCTGGACTCTTACCTTTTGCTCACTTGGAATCCATGGCCCACCCACGCTGTGGTGGAAAGAGCACCACCATCTAATCACTGAGCTGTGGGAGAGCCGGGCGCTGTTGCCACCTCTCACTCCTTCTCAAGTGACATATTCTCTCCCATCACACACAATGGATTCCACTTTCTACAGCCCCCATCTCCAGGGCTGTGGCTGCGCTTTCATTCAGGGCTGCATCCTGTCCTTATGAGAGGCTAAGGCCTGCTTTGCAGGGTCTGGGGCTTCCTTTTCAATCCAAATCTTTTTAAGTGAGAGCAGTTTCCTGAAATTTTATTGGATGATGACACTTCCCAAGACCTGTAACACCTCACATTAGGCAAATACTGTGCTCCTCAACAGAGTTGTTCTTAAGCTTTCTTTGGTGAAGGGCTATTTGGTTTGGTTTGGTTTTCTGTAATTACTAATACATTGTGGAGTACTACACTTAATGCAACAAAAAATAAATAAGGTGTGGTGGTGCATACCTATAGACTCAGCTTTTCGAGAAAGCTAATGGGGAGGAGTACTGCTTGAGCCTATATGTTTGAGACCAGTCTGGGCAATATGGGAATGCCCTATCTTTTAAAAAAGGAAATAAAAATTAGGATTTTTTAGATTGGAGAGACATAAAATTGTTATTTAATTATTCTAAAAGTTTTCCAGTAGGGGCCAGGGAGATGGCTCAGTAGAATAAAGCGCTTGCCTGGCAAGCGCAAGGGCCTGAGTTCAATCCCTGGTTCTGCCAAAAAAAAAAAAAAAAGTTTTCCAGTGATCATTCTCAACTACCACACTAATCTAATTGCAGGTTAATTACAGGCAGCTCGGGGACTGGCCTCAGCCTATGCTTCCTTTGAGGAGCGCCACCCTAACACATCCCATGGTTCACCGCTACCCAGAGTCCTCCTACCTTCTAGCCTTTCTAGCTTCATACTTAACCATCCTCTCTACCTGGAATTCTGTTGCTCCAAGTTTCTGACTAAAAACCTGGTGTTCAGCTTTAAAACATAGTTCCCTTTCTAAATCTTCCAATACTCTTCTAGAAGGAACTAATTTCTTCTCTGTCCCTTACACAGTTGTATTCTGGTTTTAGCAATGACAGTCTTCCATCCTAGAGAGCAAACTTATGTAGGGAAAGGCAGTGCCTGGCTCAGCTTTTCATCCCAGGCCTCGGGCACAGTGGGTGCGCAGCAACATTGAGAAGCCAGCCAACCTCAATCTTGTTGAGTATCGTGCTGCATAAATAAGATACGGGTTAAAAGATAAGTGATTGCAGAAGAAAAAGCAAGGGAAATACTAATTTGACTGCATAGTACAGTGGGATATATTTGAATATACTGGCAACAAAATTATTAGTGTCTGAAATTTGGGACCATAAAAAATGCCTTCTATTAAAGGCCTGAAAAATGTGCTTATGATTTTATTATACTTCCTCAAAAGCAAATTTTTCATTTTCATTTGAGAAATCTCAATCTGTGTGTTTTAAGACTCTGGTCCAAGTCAAAATAAGTAGCCAAGGTCTGTGACATCTCTCTGCCTCATTCGGAATGTAAGAACAAGATGGGATTCTAGGTACCTCATGATGGAATGCATTCTTAAGCAGAAAGTGGCAATCATTGAATATATCACATCCAATGACATTGAGGAGGGCATTGCTCTCTATTCTGCTCAATGGACCTTGCTGGAACAGTTATTTCGTATCTCAAATCCATTTATCATTGCCACCAAAGATGTCAGGGCTGAACACCATTGCTGAACAGAATTATTTTATTCTCCTTTCTGCCTAAAGGAAATGAGAGGAAAATGAGGGGGAACCCCAACTTGTAAACTATAGCATCTAACATCAAGTACAATTTCACTCTGCCAGTGACAAAACAAATCGATTCCCCTTTGGGGCAAGCGGTTTATCTAAGACTGTAAAGACATCCCTCACCTAAAAGCAATTTTAGAAGAAGCCACCTGCAGAAAACATGACATTTATTTTCTAATTTAAAGAGATAAGGAAACAACGCAGTGACTAAAAGCATGTCTTCCACCATCTTCCCATGTGCCCAACTGCTTGCACATGCAAAACGAGGCAGCCATTTTGGGCCATGACTGACAATTCTAAGGCTGCCTCTTCCCGATCCTCAAAGCCCTCACTTCACATTGTTTAGATTACTCTCACACTGGCTTTGGGAAGTGAAATTTAAAACTAGTGGGGCTTTCAGAATTTTTTTTTAAAAAGAGATCTTCATCCTGAGAATGGTTTAGAGTATTTTTACTGACTGTAAAATGATGCTATTTTCCTCTCTACTCTAACTCAACAATAAGTATAACTGATCAAATAGCTCGGATAAAGGGGAAGCCTAATTAAAAGATTTATGTTCTCCACAATGGTTTAAAAGAATGAAGCTTCTAACAATCACAGGATGAGCCCAGTTGAAAATAATATGAGGACTACCACTTTGAGCTGCTCAGGAGATATAACCAGGAGTAAACTTGAGAAGCCTCTGGAATTCCTCACCCAGAGCCTCGCACTTCCTGCGTGCAGAGTTCTCAGAAGCTAGTTCCTGCACAGTCTCATTTTGAAATGGCCAGAGTTCAAATAAGCAGTGTGACCTGAGGGGCCTAAGAGAACACTCCTAGCCTCTCAGCCAGCCACACAGCTTCAGTCAGCAACCTCCAAGGGCTTTCTGACTGCAGGTCTGCTCTGACCATTTACTAGAAGTACAAATACACTCACAGAGATAAACTGTCCAAGCCTTAAGTCTTTAAAGTTCACAAATTAACTTTCAATTTTTTTCTTTTTATTACTTTGAAATTCAGGTGTATTTCATAATGCAATATTCATGCCATAAATTTCTACTACGATCATTAAATACTGTTGGGTTTTGAAGGGAGAAGGGTGTATTTCACAAATCTTTAGAGAGTTCATTCAGCACTTTTTTTCCTCTCTGAAGAAAGGAAGTCACATTTTGCCAAGCATAAACATACATAAATCCCAAGGACGAAATTTACTTAAAACCCAGAGCCCACAAGCCTTAGTGGTTGTCAAGCTCAGAAAAATGAGTTTCTTGTCTAAAGCTAAAACTGACAGTGTAGGGCTGGGTGCTTTGTAAACGATCTCTTTTAAGCTTAAGCAACAGATCCTTTGCTGCTATGTCATTGATTTACTGATTCTAAGTCATCAATAGCATTAATCTGTACCTGCCTGGGGACCTATTACAAATGACTTTGAAGATGGTGTGAAGCGAGAGTTTATTAGGGGACCACAGTGTTACTAGGAGGAGGACCCTCTCGGTTACCTTCTTTAGCAGGACGCTACGTGTGACCCCTGTAATGCTGTAATTCCCCCTTTCAGTATCACAGTCGCTTGTTGCTGTGGGCGGGTGCTCAGCCCCTAGGTCTGTTTCAACTAATGCCTGTGGGTCTTTCTTAGAGTTGTGTGTGAGCTAATAAAGCCCAAATTTGCTGATGAGTAAAAAGGAAAAGTATGTTATGGGTTAAAATAATACAAGAGCCTATTTTTTTTCCGCTGTGTTGTGATCCATAGAAATCACCCTGAGCCTTTTCCCTTTCTTCTCTGCCTGGGAAGCCAATTGCTTTGATTGCAGTGATATGAGCTAGCTAAAATGACTTGCCCTTGCTTGTGAGGCAAATGGAACATGCTAATAGAACTTATCGCATTACCCGATGCAAAAGTGCCATAGCTCATTACTTTAAGATAAAAGGATATCATTGCAGACGGCAAGCAGAATTGACTTTCTGAGGCCCGACTTGATGATGATTTAATCAACTGCTCTCTTTCACTTCTCATCTCTGTGCCTGTCGGTTTCACAGGTGCCGTTAAATGAGACACTCAGAAAGTGAGCGGAGGGAAAGAAATTGCTGTCATTACTTTTCAAGAAAGGAGGTATGCAAATTTTCGACAGAAAGATTGCGTTCATAATGGGCCTGGTAAAATACAAGGATCATGCTTGACAGGTGAGGGCAAGTCATTTGTATGTCCTTAAAGCAGAGCAACCGTCCTCGTTTAGAAATGTGCTCGGTAAGAGAAACTACAAATGGGAGTGTGGCAGGGCCAGGGGAGAGGCGGGGCAAGTCACAGAGGCTCCCTTCAAGCTGGCCTGGGTTTGGAGAGGGGGAGGGTGTTCAAGTCTCAAGAAAGCAAAAGGCCCACAAGCACTTGGTACAAACCCAAAAGTGAAGCTCTTGGAAAGGCTGTTACTTTGTTCTATGTACAGAGCTGTGAGCTAGACTGCCAGGTGCAGATTTGGGCTCTTTTGGATGTGTGTTTTGAGACTTTTGGCAAAAAAACCTGGTCTCTCTGGGCCTCAGTTTCACTATCTGTTAAATGGGACTATTGAAAGCATCTGCCATGGGATTGTGGAGCGCAGGATTGGTCACTGAACAAAACACGTCAGTGTCCATAACAAACAGAATAGTGTTTAGAGCAGTATGGAACACAGAGGATGTCCTCACTGACACAGAAACCATTCTTCAGCAGAAACGTATCTTTTTTTAAAGTGTCTGCGAGCCAGTGCTGGCATCCTACCTGGCTTCAGCGTGGAGACAGTAGGCTCTTCGCTGGCTTCAGGAGTGTGAACTGTGCTCTCATGCAGCATGGCTGCGGCTGCTGGCGAATGGTCACAGGGCCTCCTGCAGTCCTGAGCATCCTAAACGCCCAGTGGCAGTGAGCCTCTTCCCTCCCTCCTGCCGCCCACTCGCCCATCTGGATCTGATGCTACCAGAGGCTGTCTGGACAGAGGAAGCCCTCCTGCTTCAGGAGGAAACATCTGCCTCTGGCTGGGCACCTCAGCCAGTCCCTGAATGGCTTAGCCTGGGGAGGGAATGGCAGCAGCTGGCAGACACAGTCCTGCTGGAGGCATTTCAGGGAGGTGGAATGAACCGGGATAGATTAACCGATCTGGGCAGGATGAGCAGAGGTGTTCTGTCACCCACTTTGCCTTCAACAGGCGATTGTTCCACTTTCTCCAACACTCTGAAATAAAAGCATCTTTCCTAAAGTGCTTGTAACTCTGAGTTCTTCTTCCTGGTAATGGAGAAGCTGCAAGCTATTCTTCCTCCCTCCACCCAGGCCATGTGTCACTGAGTGTAGCATCTGCCTTCCACACCAAGTGTCACCTCTGCGACTCAGTTCCTTGCTAACAGGCAACCTTCACCTTGGGCAGGACAGCGAGGGCTGCTCTGTAGCAGGGCAGCTCTGAGCTGTCTGTTTAGGAGAGCTTAATTCCTTTCACATCTTATCTCTGCAACAGACTCTTTCAGGATAAGGATCCTCACAGGAATATTATAGAGCTGTTTGTTTTCCTCCTAGAAACATGAGCCAGCACTTGTAAAAAAAAAAAAAAAACACCAAAAAACCCAAAAAAACAGAGGCATCCTGACAAGAGTCCCAGAAGGGAGGTTTTCCGGCCCTCCATTTTACAGATGAGAAGACAAAGGCCTGCGAAGGCAGAGGCCTGACCCCCACTTCTGCGGTCAGAGGTCATCTTCTCAGCCCGGGTACCAAGTCACTGTTCTCTCATCACTCTACCAAGAAGCTGCTTGAAACTCACTTTCCTGACTGATTGCTTGGTGGGGTGTAGAGGTAAGCTGAAAATGAAGAGGGTGCCAGGACTCGAAGCAGGTTCTGCAGCCAGTCAGCCATATTTCTGTTCCACAAAATGCAGCTCCCTCTCAGGAGGGTGTGCCTAGCACAGTACCTGGCTCACTGGCACAGCCCACTAAATCAGAGGCTGATCTATATTCAAATCCCAACGTCTCCACTTAATAGCTATGCAGGCTTGGGTAGGTACTTAATATTTTGAAGACTCTTTTTTTTTTTTTAAAGGCTATGTATGGGGATAGTACCTACTCCACAGGAGTTTTGTAGATATTAAGCATATGCAGGTCTGTAAAAACAGCCAGAAACAAATACTAAGTTTTTCAACTCTTTCCGTGAAAGATATAGCATGCATAGAAACGAAGTGACAGTGATTAATGAAATGTTGGGTTGAATTATTGATAGAGGAGAAATAATATTGTGCAAAGGTTTCTGATTGGGAGGTGTTTGAAGACTTGATATTACACAATTTGAAAACAAAATCAAGCACCCACCCACCCAAACTAACAAAAACAGAAAACAGCAACAACAGAAAATTTCCCTGGGAACTAATGGTTCTATTTCACTGGGACACAAGATGATAGTCACTATTTCACTGATGAAGTATTTTAAAGTTCACTTGAGTGTTCTTTATGCTCTGGAGGCACACGGGGCGTATAATTGGACCTATTTCTCCAACTATAGTCAGTAACCTGTGCATAGGGGCAAAAGTAAAATGGATAGACACAAGTTTTGGTGTCTACACCTGTAAACTATGCACCACGAAATAATGACTTGTGCACTTTGACCTTACTATGATGGTTACTCAAATTCAAAGTGGCAACATAAACAGACAGAGTGGATATCAAAAAGACCAAGTGATTTTGGTATAACTAGGAAGTCAGCCATTTTAGGGCCTGTCCACAGATTCTGACCAATTAGACCTGGAAGACAGCTAGATAGCCCTGTACACAGAGATTATTTATATACAGGGCTGATATAAGAACTGATGTAGTAAAATTAACAAAGGTAACAAAATTAATTAGGGTAAAACTGGAAGAGATGAAACTTCTTAGAGGTAAGTGAAAAAAGAGGTCAGAAGAGAGACAGTAATAGACCAAGTCTCACCTCCCAGGACACTTCTCTGGCTCTATTTTGCAGTTGACACCTAGAATCTCCAATACTGGTGGTCAGTTTTCTTTCTTTTTTTTAAAATTAATTAATTAATTTATTTATTTATTTGTGTGTGTGTGTGTGTGGCCAGCTCAGCCCACCAGGGGGTGGGGCAGGCTGGCATGTGGTGCTGGGGGACTGAACCGTGGTCCCTGTGCTTAGCTTAGCTTGTTCTAGGTAGGTGCTTTAGACCACTGAGCCATCTCACCAGCCCTGGTGGTCAGTTTTGTATCTAAGAGTTTCTTCATATCTTGCTCCAGCAGGAACCTGGCGTCTAGTAGGTTCTCAATAAATACGTGTGTACAAATGAATTACTGAGTCTCAGAGCAAAATACATGGAAGTGTTACGGACAGTTGGTAAGATCAAGAAATACACATTGATGGATAGGCAGTAAGGCATCTGAATGTGGTAGGTCTAATGTGTCTATGAGCAGGACACAAATAATTGTGAAGCAGAAATCCTCAGAAAATCATACCACATGCTTGGAGAAATCAGATTATAAAAAAAAGTCATGAAACGCTGGCACTGTGTATGTGGGGGGCACCTGTAAATCCTCAGCCTCGGAGGCTGAAGCAGGAGGATAGCTATGAAGGCAAGGCCAGCTGGGGCTACAAAGTGAGTTCAAGGCCAGTCTGAACTGCACAGTGAAACCCTGCCTTTAAAAAAAAAAGCCAGGAAATTCAAAATCCTAAAATATTTGTTTTCACATTTGACTTACTTCAAGCCAACTAAAGTGGCTGGACTTGAACAGGAAAGAGGAAAATGGTGAGCTCATGCTGCTGAGATAGAATGGGCATATTATCAACTTTCCACTACCTAGATTGTTTTAAAAATCAGGACAGTGCAAAGCTTGGCTAAAGGAATACAAATATGACTTGAGGCAAACTATGTATACATGCTAGAAGGTAGTTCAGACAGATCTAAAGATGTCTTGGAAGACCACTCCATAGCATCCCCAAATTGATTTGTTTTTCTTCTTTGACGGGTATCTGCCTTCATTTCTGTCCCTCTTAAAAGTCATCTTATTCTTAACTGTGATTTTAAACTAAACTGTATCCAACAACAGTCTTTATTTTAGGATAATTTACCAACCCAGTCTTCTATGTCATAAACAAGGAAGGGCAGAATTACTATAAATTGTCTGCAAGAAAATACAAATTGCCAAGATAAAAACACCCACTAGCCTGCCAGTCTCAAGTTTCCTATTTTGACATACTATATGCAGTAATTTGGTATCCACAATCTCTTATTAGAAAATGAATGTGCTATTTTTCTGAATGCTGCAATTACAATAATTGAATTTAAAATGGGGATTGAGTTTCTCTATTTGGAGGAAAAGAATAATTGTGTATTTCTGATTAAAATCAAGGGGACTGAAAAGAGGTTGTGCAAATTCCAGCTTTAGCCTCCCTGAGCGACTCCTCGTCAGGCCAGAAAAGCAGTTAGCCAGAGAAAAGACAAATTCAACAGCATCAAAATGGACCAGGACCTCAGCGGCAGGCACTGTCTTTGGCCTCATTTGCTTTGTCTCCTGGCCTTCAGTCACAACACCCCTGTGACAGAGGCAATCAGAGTGCCTGGCACTGTCACATGGTAAATGGCAGCCACGCTGGAGTTCCCCACTGTGTCAAAAATTAAGAGTTAAAATGCAAGGAAAACAAACATCTCTTTGTGTCGAAAATGCCTATCGTTTTGTAGCCTGCCAGTGTTTTGGAGTACTCTGCCCTGCACTCGTCTTGGGGGGAGGGGCGGGGGGCGGGGAGGACGGATGCAGGAGCTGAGGGTATTCAGGCACTAACGCTTTTGCTGTGTCTTTTGTTTTACCAAAAAATTATGTTAAAAGTCCCCTTCAAGGCTGAGAGGTGGGGAAAGGAAAAGGAGTGGAGCAAGAGGGTAACCTGGCCTTTTATGTTACTTGATGGCAGCACTCAGTTGCCTGAAACCCCCATTTATCCAGACATGAAGGTGAAATTTAGTCTCCCAATTCCTATGTTCCTCATAACACTGCTTCTTAAGAAAAGGGAAAATAGTTTTCCTCGCACCAAGTAAGGCAACTGATTTTTCTACTGGTTTTACTATTCTTCTAAGTGGCTTTACTGTGGCATAATTGACATTAGTAAACTGCAAATGCATCGCACAGCTTGATGCCCTTCCACATATGTGCACACACCTGTGAAACCAGGACCACCGTCAAGACAGGGAATATATCCACTGTCCTAGAAATTTCCTTAGGTGCTTTGTTATCCCTTCTTCCTGTTCCTCCTCATTCACTCTATGCCCCTGCCCCTAACCACAGATCTGCTTTCTGTCACTGTAGATTAGTTTGTATTTTCTAAAATTTTATATAAATGGAATCACACAGTGTGTACTCTTTTTTGTCTGGTTTCTGTCATTCACTGCTTTTACTATTTTGGCAACGAATTAAAAAGGAGCCTCCTAGCTCCAAGGCAGCAGGCAACCTTCGGAAGCTGCCATGGCCAGGGTTTATTGTTGTCCCCCATGAATAGGACCGATTACTTGGCCTCACTTTATTCGTAGGCTTTATTATGTACTTCAGTAATCAATAAGCACTTCTATGGCAGAGGGTTTATTTTACCCTATAAATCCAAGACAGAGAATGATATTAAGACATCAGTATGGATGGGCTCTGCTGCTCCGTAATGCTACGAGGAGAACACAAGCAACAGATTTAAATCTAAAGAGGTTACAGAGCAGTCACAGCTCCAGGCTGGATGGCAGGGATCGTAAAAGACTCAGGCAAGATCTATAGCAACTCCACCGTAAAGCAATGGGACAAGAAGGGGTAGGAGTGAAAAACCCAAACGGAGCAGGCATGCTGGTCATCTGCCCCAGAAGAATGACAAATGCTGGCTTGGGTAGACTGTGAAGAGCCCCTCTCAAAAATCCAAAACATTTCCTAGCAGAACAAATAAAAAGGTAGAGAACAGAGCAATTTCAGGCTGCCACTACAGAAAGTCTCGCTCTGCTTTAGGAAGCCGCCTCCTTGGGAGTGGCCTCCTAGTCCCAGGAGGCCTTTATTTCTCTCCCCTGCAACTCCTCGCCCCAGGGCTCCAAGATAATTATCACTGGAGCATCTTTTCTCTAGCTGGCCCTGGGAGACTCATCTTTCTTTTCAAAAGCAAAGAGGTCAATTCACGGAAAAGGGAAAATAAATGGCTAATAAACATATGAAAAAAATGTTCCACCTCACTAGGAATCAAAGAAATGCAGATTAAAAAGAGGAATATTTCTTTCATCTATCAAATTGGAAAAAATAGAAATGCTGAGCTGCTGCCTGAGCAAAGCGACCGTGAGGCAGATACTCATGCACTTCCGGATGCGTCCATATCCTATCTGGAAAAGAAGTTTGCAAAATAGGTCAGAAGCACACAATAAGAGCCTTCTGATTTTTCTTATGACTTAGTTCAACTCCTCTCTTCTGGGAGTGTGAGTGTGTGTGTGTGTGTGTGTGTGTGTGTATAATTTCTTAAGGAGCAAAAATGTCTACAAGAATTTGTTTTAAAATTTTATCATAAGTTAGTAAATAACCTAGTATGATATTATTTATACAGTTGCTGTCAATACCTAGTAAGGGCCAGGAAATACTACATAAATTTCTTACAAGAAACCTGTAAGATGCGGTGGTTAGCATTCTACCTTTACAGTAAGAGCAAGGCTTAAAGACATTAAGCAAGTTGTCCAGAATCAGGTATCTGTAATTGGAAGGCCAGACATCTGAACCCAGGTATGTCTGGTCTCTGCAATAATCCAGTAGAGAGAATTTAAGAACCTAAATGTTCCCAACTGAGGAATAGGTTGATACACCAGTGTTGTACCCATCAGAAATATAGTCCAGATAGAATCTTATTGAAATGGAAAAATGATCATGGTAATAGGTAAGTTAAAAACCTTGAGGTGATTTTTGAGTGAATTATAGTCCCACCCTCAGCCTTTGCGAGTAATAAAATAGAGGACGGTATCTGATTCACAAGGCAAAAGTAAGAAGCGACCCATGAAAAATGTCATTGCCATTGTTACCATTACAAGGAAAGAAGCAAGACTCACACAAGTATATATGCAATATTGCGTTAAGATTGCTAACCAGCCAGGGAGATAGCTCAGTGGCATAAGTGCCTGCCTGGCAAGTGCAAGGTCCTGAGTTCCGTCTGTGGTACAAAAAAAAAAAAAAAAAAGAGAGAAGTGGAAACAAGATTGCTAAACACACAGAAGAAAAAAATCTGGACAAAGATGCCTCGAGTGTTAACATCTCTTCTTACTGAATGACGAGTTTAGGTCTTTATTTTCACATTTAAATTTCTTGTATTTTTTTAATCTGTAATGTTACATATTATTTTCAATTACATGAGATAGAGACACACACACACACACACACATACACACATACAACATAAAATGTCACCCCATGATGAAATTCCTGAGGTCGTGGTGGACACAGCGCTCCAGAGGCTGTTATTCTTTACGTGGTAAAGAATAATTTCATTGCTTTCATTTCATTTCATTTCAAAGCAGATTTCTCTGTTCAGATGCTGCACTGAAATGAGTACATTTGTGGCATAACCTACCTGGGCTACAACATAGTCTGTCCAATGCACGAATCACAAGGATCTGAGTTTGAGTTGAGTTCTTCTCTTAACAATAGTGTGGCAAAGTCATTCAATCTCACTGTGGCTTAGTTTTCCTCATCCATAAAATGGGAATTACTATATGTAGCTTCTAGGTTTGTGTTTTTATTAAGTGAAGAAATTATTGCATTTAAAGCATTCAATATAAGTATTTGGACATAGTGCACTCTCAACATCTGGTTAACATCATCATTCTATGACTTATGCCTTTCTCTTTTGTCCTAGGCAGTAATGTGAAAGTCAGACTCCACACACCCAAGTATGCCTGCAAGTCTTCTGTGCAGTCCACACAGAGGCCTGGATGGTCTTTAGCCCCCAGGCTGCCTCCTTTCTTTATGAGTGGCAGCATCTGACCAATAGGCATGGGGCGGGCACAGTGTTTGCTAGGAGGTCAGAGCACGGAGCATGGCCACACGGGCCTCCGGGCCTGGCAGCCTGTCTGCCATGCCTTTCGGAATAGGAGAAGCAGATGGTCATGGTGAGAGGCCCCAGTTCTCAGGCTTCTAGGGGATGAATGCGACAGAAGGGGGAACCTCCAACCTGCCACACCACCCTAGGATGAAAATTTCATCCTTCCTAGTTCAGAGAAAGCACACAGAAGGCAGCCCGCGCCTGTCTCCCATTTGGAAAACAGCTATTTCCAAAGCTTCTGAGCCACACTCCACTGTGCCTTGGAAAAGGAACATGTAAGTAACGGTTTGCAAGCTGCCAGGAGTGTGGGCTTCACAGCGCACATTGCAAAGCTCACGCCTGTCACCGCAAGACGACAAGTGTGCTCTCCACGTCTCTCTCTCCCCTTCTAGATCTTAAAGGGTTACGCCTGGAAATTGCCTCGCTGTGCTTCTGGGACAGTATGAAGGATGACTGCCATTGCCACGGTCAGCTATGACAGCGCCAATTTGATGTGCTGCCATCAAGGGCCTTCTAAGAGCTGAGCGCCCTGATGGTTTTGTGATGCGAATAGTCACATTGCAAAATGGTTTTCCTCTCCCGCTGCCTCTGCCTCCATCTGCTGCTGGGCTAAAGGCACAGCCGGTTGCCTGCCTGTCACAGCATGTATTAAAATTAGCTGGGGAGGAGGCACTCAGTTGTGCTAATTACATTTTAATCATTGGAAATGTGTTGGCAAATCAAGCCTTGATTGCCATCTCGGAGTCTGTCTCCTCCAGCAGAGTGGAGGGGCCGTCTGCATTCGGCAGGGCCTGCTGGGCTTTCTCCTTTCACAGAAGATAGACTGGGGGCCCTGCTGGCCCACCACTGAGACCGCTTTGGCACATTATTAAAAAGCCACAAGGCTTGTTTCAAATCATCCCTGTGTGAGACCCGCTCATTCTCACTTCCCTGGGCATTCCAACAACTTGGTACTTTTAACTAGAGCTTTAGTGGGCTGCAGTACTGCGGGCTCAAAGCTTGTGTGTCAGAGGCAGGGGGCAGGGGCTCAGGGGGCGGCAATCATGTCTTGCTAGCACCTGGGAATCAAGAAGGGGCCTGCTGACATGAGGTACCCTCCCTGCAGATGGGCCGTGACCACTGCAGGCCTTGCATCAGCAGGGCTGCGGTAGCAGCTGGGATGAAGTTGGAGGACATGGAACATATTTTGTGGGCTGTTGTAGGTTGCTGGACAGGTTCATGGGGTGGCAGATCATTGTTCTGTTGTGGAGTTAGGGAGCTAGTGACTTAGGGTCTCTGTTCCAAGCTGCAGGGAAAGCCAAGAACTACCTCTATTCATCCAAGCAGAGGCTGCCACAGTCTGACAGGAGAAAGGAAGCCACAAACCTGGGCAAAACCCATTCAAAAGAGCCCACCTACAGCAAGCTGCTGAGTGTAGAATCATTCACATTAAAAATGCTCACGTTTGGGTGGAATTGCTTACCATTGTTTTCCTGGGGGCTTGCTTGTTACACACAGAACAAAGAAACAGCTAATAATATAAATGAAACAAATGCATTTCCAAAGTATGATGGCTTGTAGTTACTGATGCTAGTGAAGGTGTTGGGTGTTAGGTTTAACTATATGTAATCAGACTGGAAAACAAATCTTTTAATCACATACACCTTCTTTTCCAAAGGTTTACTCTTGTGTCACAAATTAGAAATCTTAGCTAAAAATAAAAATAGGCACCTCCGTGAGAGCACAAGCTAAAACTATACAGCCACAGATGAAGGGGGGGAAAGGATCTGTATGAAGAGAGAATCACTCTTGAGCAGCAAAGAAGGGTTTCTTAACACAGGTGGAATTTGAGAAAAAAGGGATTTCAAAGTCAAGCTTCGGAGAGGTCTGTGGCAGCAGGGAAGAACTCATTGGGTTGGCATGTATGAAGACAATGACATTTTTTTCTTTGAGCGTTTTTATTAATTGGTAAGCAGTGAAGAACATTACATATGTCTTAGTATAGTTCAATTACTTTTCTGGTAGTAAATCCATGTAACCAGCACATTGATCAAAGAATAGGGCAAAACTTTAGAAGGGCCCTGTGTTCTCTTCCAGTGGCCCCCACTACTCCAAAGTTAATCTGTATCCTAATTTTTAATAGCAAACGATAGTTTTCCTGGTTTGGGGATTTCATATAAATGGAAGTACGATTTGCATTCTTTTGTGTTGGCTGCTTTCATAAAGTCTTATGTTTATAAGATCTGTCCAAGTATTTGGGGTAACATGCTTTCTGGTGGGTTCTGTGTGTGTGTGTGTGTGTGTGTGTGTGTGTGTGTGTGTGTGTTTGCAGAAAAGTTCCAAGAATGCCAAGGATAGTTGGTTGGATCTACCCACACAGGTTTGATTTTCGAATGTACTTTGAAGGAACTGCTATTTAAATGCCTCTCTACTCAACACAGAAGACAGAGAAGGCAGCAAAGCAATCTTGGGGTTGTTGTAGCCTATGACAGTCCATCCAGGGGAGGCCAACTAGGAGAGCTAGCTTTTAAACAGTGTGGATGACCAGATCCTAAATAATAGTTGTGCCAAGACATCTTTTTTTTTTTTTTTTGTCAGCACACGTAAAATTATCACAAAATATTTTAAGGCCTTAAAATGTTTCACTCAATGAATTCAGGTGGCCTAGTTAGCAATCTTGAGGGAAAAAGCAAGCCTTAGTAAGTCTGCTTGTATCACCACCATACAGATGAATAATGTTTTGAACTATGCCATGCACCTATAGATATGTTCTATACTCTCATGCTCAAGAAGATACTGCTAGGCAAGCCTGATAGGCAGTCTATGTTTTATAGAGAAATGAAAAATTCAGAGGTGCATGATAAGGTCAAAACTCCACAGCCAGTGACAGCAGGATCCACAGCTAAAATCTTGGCTGCACTGTCCATTTCACCTTCGTAATGAAGCATCCTCAGGGAAAAGCACAAAGATATTCATGAAGGAGCACCAGCTCCGAACCCCCTTTGGGCCCTTCCTTGGCCTGAGCTTTGTTACTCAGGCAAAGACGGGAAAAGGCCATGAGCAGGTTTGAGCTGATGCTCCTGACACTGGCCGGCCAGGTGAGCAGGGCTCCCCAAGGAGGTGACATTTGTCTCTAAGTCAGCAGAAATGTGCACTCTGGATAGGAAATGGCCCACTTTGTGATCACACACAGCCATAGCATGGCAGCCATACTGCAGTCCCAAATGGCAAGCTCTTTGTGCCTAGAACAAGGAAGCCCTGCACTTTAGACCTGCTGTGCTAGGAGACTTGTTATCTTGTGAGCAAGACTCTAGAACGTTAGACTTTAAGACTAACTAAAATTGCCTTCAGCCCTGGGATTCCTTCTCAGTACCCTTCAGGACTATATAGTTTATCTTTCCTCCAAGAGCCTTCTCTTGTATAAAGTCTATGCCTGAGAGTCATTGGACCTTGATAAATGATGGCCCTTCCACTGTGTGTCAGACATCCGATCTCACCTTCCTCTTTCTGTGTCACATCTGGGCAATGAGCATAATTTTCTTTCTTACTTAAGAGTCTTATGTTCATCTCCCCCACTGGTAATCCTTCCGTCTGACACTGCATTCTGGAAGCCTGTGAAATGGATGAAGCTGTGATATATATGATTCCCAGTCTCTGACCAAACTACAAATGCCTCTTTCATCCCAATTTTCAGGGACAGAGTTGACCAGATAACCATGACCAGAATGCCCAGGTAAAGTCCCCATTCTGTCAGGTCCACCTTATCCCTGATAAGAAGAGCTTGCTAACTGTGTGTTCATCTCTACACAAGCTTTGTTGATGCTTATTAAAATGGCTTTCCTCATCTGGTCCTTGGGATAGCATCTGGAATACTTCACTGTCCTGGGACTCCTTACTCTGCACAATGGGTCAATGAACTTAGCTTCAGGGGACATCAGGGAAAGGAAAGGTAGCATTCACTGACAGTCTGCTGGGTACTAGGTGTGTCCTCTGTGCTGCCTTGTTTAAATTTCACTTGAACCCTAAAAGGTAAATAGCATTATCTTCTTTGTATCAAATTGAAGTTTTAGAAAGGTTACTCAGTTCTTTGGGACTCAAATTCAAGAGAATATGACTGACGACCAGACTCTTTTCACTCCAAAAGCACTGTGTAAGACAAGATTTGTCTAAAAATAAGCTGTACATAGATGACTCTAAGGAGGACAGAACAAGACATGGAGAAGATGCACCTATGTAGTACATTTGTAGCCAAGATGACGCTGGCTCCTGGTGTACATTCTGTGACTTGAGCAGGCCCATATGGAGACTCAGCTGCCGATTTCTGGGATATCTTGGTTACCTACATATACATACAGGGCTGTCTGAGAAGGAGTATGGATTTGCTCTCAGGTACATTGGAATAAGGCTTCTTGGACGCATCAGTCAGTGAAGGCTGAGGAGCTTGTGGGTGGAGTCCCTCAGCTTGGTCCAAGCTTCCCAGTCCTGGCAGCAATGCCAGAGAGGGATCAGGTGGACAAGGCATATAGTACTTTGTTTTAAAATAAATATACATAAAAGCTGGACCTACACTGTTTTAAAAATGCAAGGGAAAAATCTGATGAGCTGCCAGAATGATTTCAAACACCCATGATCTAAAAGCATGAAAAAGTAGTATGAGGCTCTCACGCTGTAACAGTCTCATCTTCAACAGTGTCCATTTGTGTCAGGTTAACTAGCTCATTATTCAGAGACACCAGTACTCTGTAGGTGCCAAGTGATCTTATGTTCTTCACTCTACAGAGACCCTTGAAAAAGTTTTTCTTAGAAAGCTTTGCGACCTAGAGCTCACTTACTTCCAGTCTTTTACTTTTAGCTTACTGGAACTTATTGAAAGCCAAAGTAAGGACATAAGACTAAAGAATGATCACCTTGGTCTATTCTTAGGCACTGTATGAGGTCACCAAAAAGACAGTTTATAGAAGGCCAAAACTCTCTTCTTGAATATAAGAATCAAAGCAGCAAGGTTAGTGTCCTTCATCAACAGTCCTTGGCAGAGAGGGCTGTGTGGCCATGTGTGTTCTCTAGCATCTTTTTTATATATAGGTTTAGTACCTCCATGCTTTCAGTCTATGCTCCCCTGCCAGACTGAGCACACAGTAGACCCCCAGTAACCATCCACTAACAGAGAACTAGAATTACTCATTCATATACTAAAAATAATTCTGCTGCTGTACTTATGGGGTTTTTTTGACATGAGTTTTATAAGTTGTGTGTTATATTAAAAGTTCTGACAAGTAAGGCACATATTCCACTGTGTTTAAGAAATCTTCCACATTTTAATACTAATACTCAATAAGCAAATATCCAGGCTGTGTGCTTATTATTTCAGTGGTGGACACTGTTGTTTTGCTCTCTAGATGCTTCTTTTCAGACAAACTTTTCCTTTGGTAGAATTTCCAACTATTGTGTAGAGCTTGTTGCTTATGTTGCCTGGGGTTTTCTCTGTTGAGATTTTCTAGAGATCTGATGTTGGGGCGCACAGATGATGGTTACAGATGATCAAGACGGCTCTGCCTGCTGTAGACTGTGAAAGCCCATGGCACGCAGTCCAGCAACACTGTCTTCTAGATACATTATCCTGTTCTTCAGTTTGTAATATAACCCCATTTCTCTCAAAGCAGCAATACGTTTACTTGAAAATACAAATTGTTCCCAAATCATGATTTTTTTTAAAACAACCTATAGGTTTCATCTCTACATAAGCTTTACTTTTAATTTAAGACTAACCATTTAATTTTAATTTTAAACAGAAAAATGTAAAATAGCTTCAAAACAGGCTAGGAGGATGTTAACAATAATTAATATATTGAATACTGTCATATGCATAGTAGTTCAGAGTATAAGATATAGGCATAAAATACTGTTTAAAAATATTAGCACAAACCTTTCTTTTCAATAAACTATGAGAAAGTAGCTGTAGAACTATAACTATCCTTTGTATATATATATATTTTTTCTTTACCCTTCCTTTCCCCTTTGTCTCATCAGTTTTTCTTTTCTTTTGAACAGTTTTTCCCTATTTATAATATCAAATATAAATTTTATATTTTACTTATTGTTTTAGTTTCTCATATTAATGAAGCAATACAATGTTTATACATGTGAGTCTGATTTATTTCACTTATGCCCTTGATCTCAAGTTTTATCTTTAAAAGGCTCACATTTATCTTTATGGCTAAGTGCTATATATATATATATATATATATATATATATATACATTCCTCAGTTGAGGGGCATTTGGGAACTTTGTAATGGCAAGACTTAGTCATTACAAATTTGCTGCTATCAACATGGGTACAGATATATAACTGTAGCATGATGTTTTTGATGCTTCTGGGAAGATACTCAGAAGGGGAATAGCTGGGTAGAATGGGAACTCTAATCCTAGTTTTTCAAAGGATTCTCCACAGTGATTTTCATGGTGGTTGTGCCAGTCTATACTCCTACAAACAGTGAAGAAGGGTTCTTTTTTCCCCCACATCCCTGACAACACTTTTTTTTTCTTTTTATCATAAGTCATTCTTTCTGGGGTAGGATGGAATCTTTGTGTTGTTTTAATTTTTATTACTCGAATAACTAATGATGTTGAACATCTTTTCATATATTTATTTGTCATTTGCAATTCTTTATGTGAGAAGTGTGTATTCATCTCAAATGCCCATTTTTGGATTGGGTCTTTGAATTTTGGGGGCCTGATATTTTTCAATTCTTTATTTGTTCTACATATATGTTTGCTGTGGGAGAGAAAACTGGTTTACGATGATTTGACCTAAGACTTTTTCCATTTTAGGATGATGGTGCAAAAGCAATTCACAATTGAGAAATGTAAGGAGTGGAGAGAGGCTAGCTAGCTGCCTGAGCTGCTGCCACTCCTTTTGCTCTTTTGCTCTTTGCTGCCACTATGAAAAGTTGCTCTCTGCCATGTGCCACTCTGCCTTGGAGTCAGCTGAGTATTGACTGAAACCTACACTGACTGCAAGCTAAATAAACCTTTCCTTCCTTAATTTTGAGTGTCAGGTATTTATCCCAGCAATGAGAGAAGAGTAACCAAGATACTCACCAACTGACAAATGGATAAGATGTGGCTTTTTATCTAATGAAGTACTACTCAGCCAAAAAGAGAATAAATCTGAGACATTAATAACTAAGTGGATGGACCTTGAGACCATATTTTAAGTGACATGAATTGAATACACATGTGTAAGTATCACATTGTTTCTCTGGTATGAGATACTGAAAGTATAAAAAAAATTAGCATTTATACTACATACTATGACACAGGAAAAAAGAAATGTGCAACTGGTAAGGGGAACTCAGGAGTGGGGAGAGGAAAAGGGAAGAAGGGAAAAGAAAAAATAAAAAGGGAGAAATGAGAACACAGCTTTTGTAAATGAGGAGGGGAAGGAAGAGGAACTGAAGGGAAGATACGGGAATGAAGAACGAAAGAGGAATTGAAATAAATCATGAACAGGTCCTAAGGCCCTATGATGTAAGTGATCATTCTGTGCATTTAAAACACACCACTTAATAAAAAGCCTAATTAATTAAACTAATTAATAAAAAAGTAAATGACAAGATTTATAGCACTCACCTATATCTCAGCCAAGGGGAAGAGATTTGTGCCCCACTGCTTCTAACTTCCTGAGGTGCATCTGACTTCCAAACACGCTCACATTCTCTTAGCGTGTCTACTTGCAAGTGCGTGAGTCAGAGTGAAAGGCATGGACCTTCTGCGCCAGAGTCAGAGTCCAATTTCCTAGTTGGATTAGCTTTTGAACTTCCTTTAAGATTAAATGGATAATTTATAAAGGGTACTGTGAATAGAAAGTCTACCAGTATTACAGTCTTAAACTCCTTCCTGCAACTACTGGGTCATTTCAGTCATTATTTTTATTAGTATAATGTAGGAAAAATAGCGGATGTCCCTGCCTTATAGAGTTGGTATAATGTCCCAGCTCAGGATCAAAGAGTAAGACAGATCTGATTTAACAGTTGTGTTTTTCTTAAATTAGGCTTTCCTCTCCCATTAAATGCTGATCAAAATGAAATGGCTCTTTGTGCAAGCAGTGACTCACTCCTTTAATCAATAAACCTACACATCTTTCATGGAAGCCATTCTGGGACTTTATAGAAGCATAAGACTGTTTCACTATGCCCAGGCTCACATGAACTCAATTGTGTGAGAAATTTTGAAAAAATATATGCATACAGACACTCAAAATGATCTTTGAAATGTAGCCATATTGTAAACTATTCCCAGTCATTTACTGACCAAATACTGTACAAGTCATTTTTAAGACTTACAACATTTATATTTAGATACACACATAAGTGCATCAAGTGATAACAGACAAATACATGTCCTGGGTGTGTGTATAACAACACATATCAGTCTTCCTCTAGAATTACAATAGGACCATACAGACAGAATGATAGTTAACAGTTAGAGATAAATCTTTTTTTGTAGGCTAGAGACATTTTCTTTGGTACCTTCGTCATAATCCAAAAGTAGCTTAATCCATAAGGTGCTTAAATCATTAGCCAAGATGAGACCTTCAGGGCTGTGCACACCACTGTTTTCAAATCTGTTCTTTCATGTGATGTGCCAGTCGAAATTATTTCTACAACATGGTCAAGACCAAGGGGATATGATCTCTAATGCCCTGAATTTCTATCAGCATATTTGTGAGAATCATTTAGAGATAGCACAATAATCCTCTTTGGGTTGGAAGGATTGCTAATTCTTCTTGCTGCAAAGTTTTAGAAGGCATGTGTTTTAATAGAAAGGTACAGATCAAGAAGTATGCCTGATGTAGGCACACAGCATGAAAGCCCACAGCCAGGTACATGGAAGCTGGTTCTTTTCAGGACTGCACAGATTTTTCTTTTTTGGTACCATAAATTGAACTCAGGGCCTCGCACTTGCCAGGCAGGTGCTATGCCACTGAGCCACCTACAGCCACAGCCCCAAGTACCCAGCTTTTAACTTGCTTCTTTTCCTGATCACTAGGTGAGGGAGTACCTGATTATTTTCACTCATAATCACAAGCAGCTTCCTCCTAGCTGGGGAGGGAGGCAAGCAATTTACAGCTGTTCTCTGTAGGCAAAACGGTGATGATGATCAGTGATTGCATCTGAGTACCCAGAATGTACCAGCAGGCACTGTTAGCACTAGACAGCTGACAATAGCTGCTGTTTGCAAGGAGTTAAGTGGGTACTTTCCTGCTCCCACTCCCCTGATCGGATCTTCTTGTTTTCCTTCATTTCTTCTTTCTTTCTTCCTTTCCTGCACTTTGTCTTCTTCCAGGAAAAGCAAAGGAATAGTGTTTGTTCACCATCACTCCTGAGTGCCTCTACTGTGGTTTTGCTTAACAGTGTTACTCTCACCTTAATCTTGGGGTTCTCGCTGAGCTGGCTCCATGGATCATTTTCCGTGTGACCTGCAATCACCACATTACCTGCCTTTTTCTTTGTAAGGCTGTGAATTTGGAAAGTGAGAAAATATCTAAGTGATGTTTATTTTTCAGCTACCATTTTCTTTATACTTAAAAACTTTTCTTTTTCCATGACAAAAAATTCCACTGATTCCACTAACCACTGATAAACAATCACATTCTTAAGTGATTGCCATATATATATATATATATATATATATTTTTTTTTTTTTTTTCTTTCAATACAAAACATGATCTTGGGGGCAATTCTCAGATCTATTTTTTCAATACGGAACATTTATTTGGGGGCAATGCTCAGATCTTTATTTTTCAAGGGAATGTTCTTCCCTACCTTTTGTTGCTACAGTACTTCATAAAAGAACTCAACTAGAATGATGGGTTTTATTGGCCAGCAAGCAGTAGGATACGGAATCCCTACAAAGACAGCTGCAAAATGGAACCTGTGAATGCTGAGGTGGGGAGCTTTGTAATTAAAGGTAATTAACACAAGTTCTTCCATTTTGCATTTGGTTTAAAGAGAGAGAAACACTTTCTGATTAATACTCTAAAACCCTCAAATCCTGAAAATATTATGGCTAGATCTGCTGTCAAACCTTGTATCTTATAGTACCTCAGCACTACTGACTGGGCCCAGCTCACAGAGTCGGCTTTGCCTTGCACAGCGCTGGAGCACTAGACGGAGGTTAGCCAGTGGCTGGGTTTCCATAACTTAGTAATATTTGGCCAGCTAATTTTTGGCATATGCATGGAGTCCTTGATGTCCATAAGGAGAATGACAACTTAAAAAATCAGTAGCTTTTGGGTACTTATGGAAAGGCTGAGAACAGGCCGGCTGCTTCCTCTAGTGGAGGTGATGCATGGTTAATTCCTTTATTTTAGCATACTGTACACAGATGTGGCCAGGCTGTTAATTTTGCTTTGCTACCGAGAGTTACAAGGTATCAGCTATCGGCTGATTTATTTGAAATCCTCCCTGGAACACATCAGAATTTTAATTGTTTCCTGAGTTTCTGCAGCAGCAGAATTGATGTCACTGGAAAATGCCTTGGGTCCCTGCTGGCTGCAGCTAACTCCCAGTGACTGATTTCCAATTGATCCAGATGAGGCCTGAGAGGCAGCTCACACAGATACACCCACGTGAGCCCAGCAGCCCAGTAATGGCTAACAGAGATGATGGGGAAACTGAACATTGCTTTCCAACAACTCATCAAGTACACTGCTCTCCTCAACAGATGTAACCGGCAGGGCCCAACATAGATGCTGGCAGAAGCAGATGGTGCCGCGGGGCAGCTCTCTGTTCCCTACTCCCTGGGTTGGACTCTGCAAGATGGGGGAGAGGGCTTGTGTGTGTGCAGGCGAGTTGGGACAGGGCTGTGTTTTCCAGCAGCAGGTAAAATCCATTTGTCACACCAGCTCCAACTGGGTTTTCAGCACAGAAGTTAATATCTGAAACCAATGAGGCATTCCATCCCACCATTGCAGGCAAGCAGGGGGAAGCCTCTCACTTGCTGCGTCTTCTGAGAGGAGGGACCGAAGGAAGGACGGAGGTGGTGGGTCAGACAGGCCGAGGGAGGCCTGCATGGGATGAAGACAGATGGAAACAGAGGCTGGGCTTGCAATGGCTTGAAAGGCTTTGCTTTTTGTATTTCTCTTTCAAAACAAGATGGCAGGATGGGGCAAGGGAAGAATATTTTCCCTTAAATGGCTTCAGGCAGGGAAATGTCCCCAGGCAACCACCACCACTACCACCACCACCACCACCACCACTAACCTCCCCTTGATCAAAAAAAAAGCTTCTGTAGAAAAACAGGTGTGTTATTTTTTCCCTCTGTTCTTAACAGAGTCTCAGCAACCTCATAAAAGCAGCTTCTACATATTCACTCAGTCTGAAATATGAATACGCACAACAGCAATAAATTTCCATTGCCTCTAACTTTGAACATTGCCAAGGTATGTGGCACAGAGAGGATTTTTATGAGCAGGCCTTCAGCTGCCAGGATCCCACCTTCATAAAGAAGAGATTCTAGTCCATTCTGTCTATTTATTTTGTGTAGAGAAATCAAGGGCAATAAACCATGAAAAAATTCACTCTACCTTATTCCATTTCACACTTTTGTCAACCACGCTTTATCGAGTATCTGAATGAATTTTTAATATCATGCCACAAAATGCTTTGGTCTTCTATCATATGCTGGGACTCTATCAATCTGATAACACTTGGGAGTTCTGAGAAATACTCAGCACCGAAGAAAACAGCTTTAAAGTTTAGTCATTCTGATGGAATGTAAAAGCTTATATCAGTGACAGGTTGACAGAAAAAGCTGTTTTCCTTTCCATTTCACAGACTTCCACGTATGAACGCCATGAAACATGTCAGGACTTTCTTCGAGTCTATGAAGACAGAGATGGCATCTGCTCCCAGTGGGAAGCCCTTCTAACCAGTAATACTATAAAATTTCATGATTCTGCATTCTGATTGACATTCAAAAGGGCAGGGAGGAGGTGTTTACTATATTTTATAGGACAACATCAATTGCTTGTCTTAGCACATAAATATAGTTTTATGGTATACAATGCCACCTCAAGCATCTTTCCTTTCTCCCTTTCTTTCTTGAAAAAAGTCACAATCCGTTTGTGTTAACCAGACAGGTCTCTAATTTCCTGTTACAGATAGAAGGGTGCTTATATTTGCATTTTCTCTTAATTATGCTTTTCCTGATTCCTTTAGAAAGCTGTGGGCATAAAGGGCAAGATATTCCACTGATGCCAAGTTTAAGCTGTAGACTTTGTTATAGCAGAAACTACGGCCCAGCTTCTAATGATGCTGCTGCCCTCTAATAACTTCTGTTGGATTTGGGTAGAGATGACAATTAGAGAAAAAGTTCATAAAACCTATGAGACTAGTTTGAGTTGTGATGGTTTCTTTTCCCTATGTATCTTTTTAGATAAAGACGATGAACTAGATTGTGTTAGCAATAAACAACAATGACAAGTAAGCATACACAGTTATTAGCAAGCAAGCCAAATGCCAGTAGGATGACCTTCTTTCTTTGGACATGGTCAAAGTCCTAGAATGACATGCTTTTGGATTAAAAATAAGTGGGTGGATACAGCTGGGCTCATACACAGCCCAGTGCTACAGCACGCACTTAGCATGTTTAGGGCTCAGGGTTTAATCCCTAGCACAACAATTGTACAACACACACATACACACACACACACACACACACACACACACACACACACACACCAGATAGCACAGTCAAGTAATTCCAAATGTTCATATAAACCCTGCCCTCTATACCTGAACACAATTTTAAAAAATCTTAAAAAGCTGGAAGTAGGTCCTGATTTGAAAGCACAACACCATACTCCTCTGAATTGGCTACTTATCTTTGAAAATATGCCCTAAATAGAGAAAGTGGCATAGACAAAGTAATCTGCACAACAAACAAAACAAAAGTGAATATTTCCCAAGAAAACATGAACATATTTTTCTGCTAGAAGCCAAAATGGTATGGACAGTAAAAGCCAGATAAAAGAGAAGTCATGAAATTTAGAAAACTAAAATACAAACCAATAGCCTCTATTGACTGTTTTATAAAGAAGAAAAAAAGAGATACAAAAGAAAGGACAGTCTCTGAGGGATCTTTTCAGTCATCCACTCTCACCGGGGCAAGACTGCTACTGGGGTAAAAATTATTTTCTTTAAGTGAAAAAAATCATAGCTTACAATGGTCATGCCCTTTAATGTTTAAGTATAGTCTACAAAGTATTATTCCTTAGTATTTACTTTCTTAGAAGAAGGGAGGATATGAGGTGTTTTTCTTTTTGAGGGTATGAGTTTTTGGAAAAAAGCATCTAAAATGGTTCCTTAGTGGATGGGCATAATGAAAAAAACCTGATAAATACTGTTTTAAGTACATTAAAAATTCAGTTCATGTGCCCACAAACCACACTTGAAAAGAACGTTTTGTGAAATGGTCATTGCTAAAGAAGAAAGGAATGGGTTATTTGTAAGCTTATACTGTGGGCTTTCACTGTGCTAGGTTATGATGTGACTGGCTTTGCCTGCACATGGAGACATACAAAGATATGTTTGTAATTTATCTCTTTTTCCTAAAAGTTTATTGAGCTAGGTTTCTTTATCTACTGCAGTTTACACATGAGAACACTAGGACTGGGAGAGCAACAGCGTTCTGTCTGAAGGCTGCACAGCTAGTAAGTAGAGAAACCAGAACTTAAACTTCAGTCCTTATTTTTCCACAACCTCAATGGATTCCTCTCTCTATAATATGCTTTATCCACTCAGAGATGAGGGTGGGAGGGCAGATGATGGATGCTGCATTTGAGTCTTAGTTTAGTGTTTTAAAATAACAGAGGCTGAGTTATGGGAGACGTGGCTATGAAGGAAAGATAAACTATGCAGAAGACATTTAAAAAAATTACTACTGCTATTCATGCCACCGAGCTCTTTGCACTTGTTCCTGCTTCTTGTTTTTGAACGTGGGTGTGAATGTTTTCAAGCCTTCTCTCAACTCAGTTCTTTTTAAGAATCAGGCCAGAAATCTGACCTTTGATCTCTTTCCAAAACCTCTCTCAAAACTCAGAAGTTGAAGTGAAAGGACCACAGTATCTACACATGTTCAAGAGGACCCAAAGTGTCCAGCACATAAACAAAGCTGTAATAAATTTTATATCAAAACATTCTGCAAAGCCTTCCTTATATATTCTTTTGTGCCTGTGCTGGTTTTCTCCATGAAAGAAGACCTCATAGGAAGGAGAGAGATGCCTCCTTCCTAGCATCTCTTCAGTAATTTCTTTTGTCAAGACAGTAGGAGAATGGATGGGAGACTCGGGATCCAAACGAGAGCATATCTTTGGATATTTTTACATTTGGGAATGCTCTCTGGAAGCAGATTCTTAGCCACAGAGGGCAGGCAGGGGCCAGGCAGACATCTGAGGAGCTGACAAGAGAAAGGGCCTGCTGTTGCCCAGTTTACATCAGCATGAAGAGCCAGGGGATGGAATCTGAATTAGCAAGCTATACTGAAAGCAGCAGTGGGCCCAAAGGGACAGGACAAGTAGGGACCCTTGACACAATTCCAAGTGCCAGTGTCGCTTGTTGGTTGTGTCCTCACCTCAGAGAGGGATGGTGAGCAATGGCAGAGGGCTGTTCCCAATGGTTCTGAAGTCCTCACATCCCATGTATATTTGTTCTGCGACTGCAGGCCCTGTCAAGGCAATGTTTCCACCAGGCTGCAGCCTCTGAGAGGGGGGCTCAACAAAAATTTACTTGTGAAGGGTTCCAAGGAACTTTCCCTTGGTTCTCAGGCCCATTTCAAAAGTCCTATTCATCTTGTGTTCTGAAGAACTAAGAACAGTACTATTTCAATCATAACGAAGCTCCCTCTAGCCATAGCATTATTTTTATGGAGAAATGTATTTAAAATCCAAACTAGAGATGCCGTAGGGAGGAAAACATTCTTTAAGTGCATTCAGGGGGCTGTCTGATTTTTCTGATGACAGGGGATAAACTCAGTAATTACTATAACAGGCACCAATTTGGGGGACCATCAATACGCCGGAAAGTCACTGTCACGAGGCCTTCACATGTAAGCTCCAAAATGACTAAAATGACTTTCACCCTCCATTTACAATAGGAAACTGAAACTCAAAAAGTTCAAAGGAATTGCCCCATGTCACGCAGCTAAGGAGTGACGGGAGAGAGTATAACACAGGCCCATTGCTGAGTGGTTCTGAAAAGGCTGCTCTTCATGTACCCCAGCCTTTCTCTCAGTACGCCCTGCACAGCAGCACAGAATTCAGTCTCCTTCACCATGACTAGAACCTTGGACGAGTTTCCCCATTACTTGATGCCTCAGTTTCCTTACTTGGCAAATGAGAGAATGTCTGAGGCTATTCTGAGACAAAATATAAAATTTTTACACACGTAAGCGCTTTTTACAGTTGACTGTGCAGCTGCACGAGCTTCCCAGAGCACCTCTGGAGACAGCTGACCCCAGTCCAGCCAAGCGGCCATGGCCACTACGGAGCCTTGCCAGTGTCGGTGGTGGCCTGCGTTCATCTTGGCCCTGTCAAGACTCAGCGCTCCATGGTGTCACACGTAGCATCTCTGTGTTATTCTTCACTTCCTAGGTTGACACAAATGTCCTTCTTGATTGTTGTTCACTCAATTTGTTTTCCTTCCGTTAAGAGGTGCCAAT
Organism: Octodon degus; assembly: GCF_000260255.1. Taxonomy (NCBI): domain Eukaryota; kingdom Metazoa; phylum Chordata; class Mammalia; order Rodentia; family Octodontidae; genus Octodon; species Octodon degus. The sequence continues at coordinate 9,543,472 of NW_004524611.1, forward strand.
TGCTGGGCACCCTGGAGGTGCGCACAAAATGTAACATACTATTTTCACAGTATGACAGGATAAAATACAGGCAGAATGTCTTGAACTTGGAGAGGGACAAGGATCCCAAAGCACTATAATGATTTTTAATACCTCATATTTGGCTGTGCTGGGCCAAAAATGCGTACAGAAGGGTTATGAGTTGATCAGAAACCTGGGGGAAATGCTGTGAGAAATAAAACCCTGCCAGTCTACTGGGTACATCCAGCTCAAATACAATGGAGTTTGGAAAGGAAAAATTTAAAAGCACGTGTTGCTGAGCAGCACTAATCCCTTTAGATGAATGCGCCACTGATACTGGCTGGACAAAATCAGACATGTGGTGGGATGGCCGGAGCAGCCAAGCTCTGCCTCCCCTCCAATGCACAGGTCTTCTCAGGGGTTTGCTTCCTGCCTTGGTCACGGGGTCCAGGAGCCCCTGCCCAACCTTGCCAGCTGCGCTTCTTCACCCCTTCATCTGCATGTGACTACCACATTGATGCTTTCTGCCTGCTTCCTTCTGGGCCTTTGCCTCTCGGTGCTCCAAAATCTCCTCCATGACCTCCTTTCACATTTTCCTCCCGGCCGTTCTCCTAGCTCAGAACCCACTGGCTCCTGCTCAGTCCTTGCAAACACAGCTCACTCCCTTGCCTACTTCCTTCTGCTTTCCCCAAACCTACCTTGGTGCCGGTGGTGTCACAGCTACATGCACCAAACTGGTGGCTCTCGAACTCAATGCTCATCTCAAGAAGCTTTTCACGCTGAACTGCATGTGCACACCTCCCCAGGAGGTCCCCACTTGTCCGCTCCCTGCCCACACCTTAGGGGCTGCAGGGAAGGCCAGCATAGAAGGGGGAGCAGGTGTGTACAATTTGAATAAGTCCCCAGGGGATTCTGTTACCTCTTCCCTCATACCTTGGAGAACTGATTCTCTAAACTTTGACATTATTTGTTAAGTCCCATCTCTCCCTTGCATTCTTCATCAAATTGGTTACCCACTCCTTGCTGACTGCTTCTCAAAAATACCTCCCATATCTGATTCTTCCTTTCCATTCCCACAGCCCCCAACCTCATTATCTCCTGCTGGGATTGTTGTTGCAATTGCTTGCTAGCAGGTCTCTGAACCTCCAGGCTCTCCCGGCTCCAATCCATCTTGCACACTGCTGCCAGATTAACCTTCTAAAGCAGTGGTTTCTAAACTTTGGTGTGCGTTAGAATCACCTAGGGAGCTTGTTAAAAATACAGATGCCTTGACCCCAACCTATAGATTAGGACTGAGGGGTCTGGGCGGGGCCCACGGGATATGTATTTTTTTAACAAGCTCCCCTGTGATTCTGAAGCAGGCAAGGTTAGAGAATCTCTGGCATAGCTCTCACCAAGCATTCTCATACAGAAAACAAGTTCCTGTGGCTCTCCATGGCCTGGCAACCTCGTGCGTTCAGCCTGAGGAGACAGTGAACAGGAGCTGGCCCATCTTCACGGCTCGGCACAGCCATGCACCCGTCTGCTCTCACTTGGCCCCAACAAGAATCCTGCGCAAATTCCAGATGTTTGTGCCCTCCACGCACGCACTTCACTTCCTGGCCTTCCAAATGTTCTAGCTGTTCCCATGCCTTGGATATTCTTCCTTGACTTTCATCAGACTTTGAGACAGGCCAGAGTAGGGACACTTTGGGCAGGAGGAGTCAGGGCTGGGTGCACGGCTCTATTCAGGATGGTGGAAACAGCCTGATCTAAGAACCTAACCCACAAACAAGGAGCACCTCCAGCTGTGTGTCTGTCATACACATGCCCTATCATTTATTCCCCAAGATGGTCTTCTGTGCCAGGCATGATGACACATATCTATAAGCCCAGTACTTTGGAGGCTGAGGCAGGAATATTTCCGTGAGTTTGAGGCCAGCCTGGGCTATATTGCAAGCTCAAGGCCAGCCTGAACCTTGAACCTTTCCATAGCTAGTTCCTGTTTTAAAACAAAACAAAGCAAAACAAGGCAAAGCAAAATAAAATGAAACAAATGATCCTGAAGTACTAATTTACCCAAGGATGTTCAACAACATAGAGGCATGTATTGATATGCAGCCCAAGTTCATGTGATTCTAAGGCCAGTGTCCTTCCAATTAAAGTTGACCCTTAAACAACTCAAGGGTTAGGGGCACAGATATTTCATGCAGTTGAATATTTGTGTCAAGAAACATTTCGAGTCCATCCAAAATTAGCACTGTTAGTCTGCTGTTACCCAGGAGCCCTGCTTACAACATTGGTACTTCATTAATACATATTTTTGTGTTACATGCATCATTTATGAAAACTAATGGGAATCACAAGGTCACTTTTCTTTTTTCTTGGTGTAGAACTGGTGAGTGAATCTAATGCCTTCCCCCTGAGCTACATCCCAGTCCCATTTTGCTTTTATAAATTTTGAGACAGAGTCTAGTCAAGTTGCTGAATTGTCCAAATAAGGTTCAAATTTGAGATTTCCTGGTGTCCGCCTCCCAGAGCTCTAGGTTACAGCTTGCACTAAGGCATCCACAGCCGGCTCAAGGCATCATGTTTTAGTGCAATATGGAATTTATGAAGAGATCAGCTGCTCATGTGAAGGTGTTTAGCATCACATCTTGCTTTAAGGGGACACTTGCAACATGAGCTCAAAGGCAGCTATAAAATTATTACCAGGGAATAGTATGGGCTTCACTTAATTTTATGCAGCTATCATTTAATGCTGTGTCTTTATGTTTGTTTACATCTCTTTCATCTCTAGATGGTACCATGTACAATCTATTTGAGCAAATTTTGATAAATTTTAACCTTTTATAATAGACTTGCATATTTTTATGGTAGTAAATGATAAAACAGCATATTATCTTCATGTGTTTATGCACTTACGACATACTTAATTTTTTCAGTATTTCTAGGCTGTACATGTTGAAAGTTTTTTCGAATTGTCACAAGTCACCCCCTCAAATCTATATAAGTGGACACACACGAGTAGCAAGGTTATACAAGGATCCATACTTTGTTGTCTTTTTCAAGCTGTGAAAATGAGTCAGCACTGCCAGATTTATGTTCCTCATGCAGTAGGTTTTGTAACTACTGGACTTTTGCCCACTGGATAACAAAGATAAGGAATACTGGTCATAGGAATGAAAAAGCAAATTACAAAAGGTCTTTTAACTTCAATTGCTTTGTTTCCTGGAGTAAGCAGTTGCTTCCATTCTCTGAGAAACTGAGTGAATGATAAAGAGTGAAAAGGTATGACCTTCATTTGATATTCTTTAGTTTGTGTGCACACTTTGGAACACCCTGACTGAGTGGTAGGCTTACCAGATACAACTGCTGCCCTGACTCAAGGTCCTTGTGTCAGTTGTGTAGGGTATTATAGCAATATAATTTAATTAACCATTTGCCTTCACTGATGAACTAGGAGTATGTACAGAGAATTGTTGCTTTTATAAAATAAAACAACAAAAAAGAGTATTTTAAATACTAAATGTGATAGACTTAGAAAGGACTGTTATCTATTCAGACAAAGAAAAAGCAAATGTGAAAGACTGGCAAAACAATAAAATCTTACAATTAAAGATGGGACAAGTACCTCATATCTGTCTGCTTGAACTGAGCAAGCAGAGGATGCACTAGGGATGAGAATCATACAAGACATGTGGTCCACAGGTCTAATAGGCAAAACAAATAGAAGACCTTGGCCATGTACACAAAATGTACATAGAATGGTATACTATGGAGACTCAATGAAAGTAACTACAAAAGAAACTCAAAAGAGAGCAGGGACCTAAATGTAAAAGCTTCAGCTAGGCAACACTGATAGGAAACATGGAGGACAATCTTTGAACCTCGGGCTAAGAAATGATGCCAGAAGTACACTCTAGAAGGGACTGTGAGCTGGGCTCTATTTCAATTAAAACCTTATTTCTGAAAGATGCTAGAAAATGAATAGAAAAAGCTGAAAATTAGAATGAAAACCTTTGAAAAGTATGTGTATCAAGGATTATATATATGTCATATTATTTTCTTTATTAGATTATATATACTTTAAATCTCTGTATGACTAAAACTCAACAAGTAGACACAAAAACTCAATTTAAAAATGAGCTAATTACATATACAGAACCTTTACCAACACAGATGTGCATACAGAAAAAATGAAAATATGTTCAAAATCATTAGTCATTAGGAAAGTTTAAGTTCAGTATCAGTGCATGCCTAGTAGAGTGGCCAAACTGAAAAGACATACAAATGCCAAAGAAGAGGTGGAGGCATTAGGACTCTTGTATGCTGCTGGTGCAAGTGCAAATGGCGTGGCCACACAGGAAAGCAACTTGAAATTATTGGAAAACATTAACCACACACTTGCCACATGATCTAGCCATATTGCTTCTGGATCCTTGCACATGCACGATCACAGCTACTTTATACTAGCCAAGAACATTAAGGAACACAACCATCCTCCGACAGGTAGAAAGGTGAATCAATTACAACATATACAAATGGAAGCAGTGAATTCTCGAAGCACACCACAATCTGGATGAATCTCACACTAATTACACAGAATGATAAGCTTTTATTTTGTCTATTTTGAGACAGAGTTTCACTATGCAGTTCTAAGTAGCCTTGAACTCATTTTGTATCCCACGCTGGCATCAAACTTTCAGGGATCCTCCTGCCTCTGTCTCCTGAGTGCTGGGCTTACAGGTGGGCACCACCACACCCAGCCCTAGAATATTTTTTTTTTTTTTTTTTTTACCGCAGAGATTGAACTCAGGCCCTTGTGCTTGCCAGGCAAGCACTTATTCCACTGAGCCATCTCCCCGGCCCCCTAGAATAATAATTTTTTTTAAAAAGAATAGATATGAAATGATTATACTGATATAATACTCTAAATATATCAAGTCATCTAAGGCTGAGAGCATCGCTCAGTGAGGATGTGCTTAATGGGAGCAAAGCTTTGGGTTCAATCCCCAACATCAAAATGTTAAATAATTTTACAATTTCTCTCTCTCTCTCTCTCTCTCTCTCTCTCTCTCTCTCTCTCTCTCTCTCTCTCTCCCCCGTCCCCCCTTTCTCCTGTGTATGTGTGCCTGCGTGTGCACATGCGTGTGCTAGGGAGCAGAGTGGTGAAACTGCAAAAGCAACACCAAAGAGGTATGAGACAACTTTGGAATGAGATAGATATTGTCCTTAACTTTTTTCTTTTTGGTAGTGCTGGAGATTAAATCCACAGCTTTGATACTGAACTCTATAGCCAGCCCTTTTTTACTTTGTGACAGTATCAGGAAGTTGCCCAGTTTTCCATCCTCTTCGCTGTGGTGAGGTTATTATGGCTGGATGTAAATGTCAAAACTTAAAAAAAAAAACCCAAAAAACAAAAATCTGTACACTTTATTTTTTGGCAGAACTGGGGCTTGAACTCAGGCCTTATGCTTGCCAGGCAAGTGCTTATTCTACTGAGCCATCTCCCTGGCCCCTGTACACTTCAAATATAGCATCTAACTGAATGTCAGTTAAACCTTAATAAAGCTACTTTAAAAAATTAAATGTAGATAAGATAATCTTTTACTTCTTTTAGTCTTCTGAATATGTTCACTGGATAATATCCACTACCTGTCTGTCTATCTGTCTGTCTGTCTGTCTATCTATCTATCTATCTATCTATCTATCTATCTGTCTGTCTAACACAGGAAACCCATCATCACTTCGAGCTAAAACAAACCTTACAATTCCCTACATGTTTCTATGAAAAGGCTGAGATGGACGAGAGCCAAGTGAAGTTCCCAGCACCATACAGCTACAGGGCAGTGCTCAAGGATAAATCCCCAGGACTTCTGGCCCCTCTAAGGTCTCTGAACCTGTAATCTGCATTCACCTACAAAGTTCTTAAGCAGTCATAATTCTGAAAATAGTCCTCACTTAAGTGACAATGTCACTTCATGCTTCACCGACTCTAAAGACAGAGCAACCTAGGTTCATTTTGAAATATAAATCTAGGAGACCAGCGGAGTAAGTCTGCATACTCAGCTCTGTCACGCTGTCACATCCTCTGCTCTACTGATATCTAATCCATCTATAGCCTGCTTTTCTCAGAAGGGAGATGTACTAATGAGGATAATGATCCTGATTGAACTCACAATAGGCACAGAGAAGGTGACAAGTAGGAAAAAACAGTGTGCAAGCTTGGGAGATATATTTTGATTTAAATCTCAGGTTTAATTTTACTTCAGATTGGAGCAAATCTATTTCAAGATAACCTCCATAAACTTACTTTCTCTATACAATGAGAGAATACTTTCTCTATACGGTAACAGCAATGTTTACATGAGAACATACATAACTGTTAGGTCATTGCCAGACACGGTATTCTCTTAGTACTAACTTTCATGATTAGGGAAACAATGCATAGTTTTGGACAGTGGTTATTAATTTAGTGACTGCCACAATCCCTCTGTCACCATGGGCTAGGTCACAGCTTGGGCTCCGGTCCTGTCTCCTATGGGCCTTGCTACACTTTTCCTACCACACAGGTCAATTTTCCCCACACCGCTAGGAATCACCAGTCTAATGGGGCCTATGTGTTGGTGGGAGTATTCTTTTTTCTAGTATATGTATGTACGTACGTATGTATGTATGTATGTATTTGGTACAGGGCCTTGCTAGGCAGCTCAGACTTGTAGTGATCCTCCTCTCTCAGCCCCACAGTGCTGGGATTACAGGCCTGCACCACCATGACCAGTTTTGGTTGTCCACAGGGGACACCTGGAGTTTTGGGGCCAGTGAGTCATGCAGTACCAGGGAATGAGCCCAGGTCCTTGCGCTTGCCAGGCAGATACTTAGACTACAAAGCTATCTCCCCAGTCCGCTGGGAGTATGTCTTACCCTTTAAAACTTTAGAACACATTTCTGTCCCACTCATCTATATTGCTGATATCTAATGCTTCTAAGGACAAAGACAGTGAGCGCATTTAGGACTATGGTTGTGAAGTCTGAAGTGAATGGCTATTGTACACTGGTATTTTGGTCATGAATTTAATTCTTTCCACACTGTGATCCTCAACTAAGTTGGACGAGCACCCCACCAAATTCAGTGGTTAGGTTCACTCTTGACTTTATGAGGATATTTGATTTGGTTCTGGTACTGTCTAGTTTGAGACCAGAATCATAGAGAGAATTGCGTTCATGAACTGAGGTGCCACTGTACATCAGAGTTGGGAAGTAAGCTTATTTTGTTTTCATCTGTATTTTAGGGAAGGGTCTACTGGGTGTTCAGGGTCTCACAACTGGATTGGACTCATAGTCCTGTTTACAGCCTTCCAAGTGCTGGGACTACAGGTGCATGCCACCATGCCCAGTCTCAATTGCTGTCTCAGTGTGCCCCAGGGACGGGGCTGGCAAGGCAGGCCCGGGTATCAAACCCCCAGCCCCTGTGCGTGCTTGCAGGTGCTTTAATGCGCTGAGCTATTTGGCTGGCCCTAGGTAAGCTTATTTGTGAAGAGCCTGGATTCTCACGTTGAGTCCTTGGGTTCGAGGACTCGTTCTCCCACGTTATGTGTCTTCTCATGTATCGGTCTCTCCAGACTTTAAGACACTGTGGTAGGAATAACTTAAAACAGTGGTACACAGACCAGTCAAGCTGTGGTAATTGTCATTAATATTGAGAATTATAAAATAAAAGCAAGTAAGAAACTGGCCTGGTATTTCATTCCTGATAGCATACCAACAAGCCCCCCCCTCCACCTGTGTACACGCCTATGTATGGAGAATTCTCAAGGGGATAGGAAAGAGCCATCCTTTCAAAACAACTAGTAAAACCTCAGGGAAACAGGTAGCAAGCAATAATAACCAACAGGGCTATTTGTGAAGCAGCTTTAAGAGAGGTAGCCACAGAAGACAAAATGAATAGAACAGGTTCCCAACCCTTATTTTTTCATTGCTGAAAACCTGTCAAGGTGAATGAAAAAAAAAATGCTTCAAGCTGCTCCTTGCCATGAGGTGTCACTGGCTCGCCCTGTCTGTTTTTGATAAAAGACAGTCTGAGTACAAGGAACGAGGGGAAAGTAAAGAAGAGAAGAGACAAATTGGATGCTCAACAAGCTGGCTTTCAAAACAGACAGGTATTAAAGGTTGAACGTGGGTGGCCAGCTCCATGTTACAGAAACCAAATCATTTCACAAGCAGAACATATCAGTTGCATGTGCAGGCATGGGAGGCTGCCTGGGAGCCGAGAAGCACACGGTGCACACACAGAGCATCCCTTTTACAATGAACCTGTGTTCTGCTCTCCATGAGGACAGCAACCAAGATGAATGAAGGAGTGCTTGTGTGCCCCAGCCTGCCCAGGGCAATGAGGAGCCACAGGAAATTGTGCACACAGGCTCTCTCTTTGGTTCAGCAAACCCACTCCTAAGCCAGGCTACTTCCTGTGACCCTAGAAAGTTGCAGCAAAATTCTGCGTTTATACATCAGGGTAAACCAGCCTGTGGGACAGATGAACATGAAGGGCATGACTCAAAAGTTGGCACTCTAGTGAGGACTGCTAGTTAACAAAAACACTATTCCTCTCTTCCAAGCCAGCACACATGTGCTGGGAATCTCCTGAAAACAAGTTCCCGAAGAAGACATATGGTGCTTACTTGCTAAGAAAGAGTGCTAACAAGACAAACTGAGAAGGAGCGAGGGAAAAAGCTGACTGAGTTTTTCAGTCCCACGAGGAGGTGAGATTCTGGCTGGAGGACAGCAATGGTTGCTGTGCACACCCATGCTCCTATCAGAGGGGCCCTGAGCACTCCTCTGGGGCCCGTTTCCCTACCGGCAGACCCGCAGAACCAACATGACCCTTCTTGGCAGGAGTGGTGAGCTGCCTTTCCTGGGAAAGAAGAAATGAGCTTGCATCAATGGCTGATGTCCTGGAGGGTGGGGACAGCCCAATGGAAAGCACCTCTTTAAACTTAACTCCTTGAAAAACACATTCTCAATGGCTCTAAGTCAGCTTGGAATGGGGCTCCTTTCTAATTCCACTAGAAAACAGGAGCATGCAAACTCAATGTTGTGGAACATTTTTAGGGGGGCAAAACACTTCTAAAGAGTCAGAAAATGGTCACTAAACAGTGGTATGTCAAAGCAAGAGCTGTACCAATGGTAAACTGAATTTTATCTTAAGAACCTGCTATAGTTAGCAGGCGGAGGCAGGCCGAGTATGCATCAGTTGGTTTTTAAAATATGTTATTTACAATACGCAGCAGATGTTCTTTGAATTCTAATGTGAAAATACAGGCTTTTTATTTTTTACTGACAGACTAAAAAGTACACTTAATATAATAATCTTGCAAAGTCCAAAGATTACCTCACAGTTTGGAAAATACTATGTTGAGTCATTAGTCCCATTACTCAGTATTTTCAAAACTCACCAGATAAATATGGTACGCCGAGACTTCCTGGTAGCGACCTTCTATTTTTTTGCAAGGAGGAGCACAGTAAGGCTTCCCAGAAGCCTCAATTAAATCTGGAAAATGTTTCTAAGATATTCTGAAGCACGATACATGCACACATGCTGAAATGTTGCAGGAGCTCTTTGCCCATGGATGATTTTTGCTTCACATTTACAGAATGGAACATTTCCAACAGGCTAGGGAGTACCCTGGACTGGAGGAAAATATGGAGGGGCAAGAACTAATTCTTGCCCCTCCATGATCCTTTTATTCTGCAGAAGAACAGGCAAGCAAACAAACAATTACACAGCTCAGGGGCATGAACTTTATAACACGGCTAATATAGGGTGCTATGAGGGCACCTGGCCAGTTTTGAAATCACCAGGCAACTAATCGAGCCATGGGCCAGTGAAAACTTCAACAGAAAAGGCTTCACTAGGGGACCTGGAAGCTCCCTGTGCAGCTGCATGGCTGGGAGGGCAGCATCCGTGGGCCATGCTGGGGCAAATGAGGGAGAGAGCTGCATGACTAGGCCAACGCCGAGTGGCAGCAAAATAAATTCTACAACTCAGGCTCTGGAGTAAAACAAGCTCTCTCAGGCTACCCCACTGCAGGCAACCTACTTTCCTCAAGAAAAAACAAAGCCAATAACAGCAATAACACTATCACTAGGAAAAATCCAAGTTTGCTGTGAAAACTTAGAGCATGTGAAGATGCGCGGCACGGAGTGGGTCACACGCTCATCCGCTCCCTTCACTGGCATCCTTGAAGCTCTGGAAGGCAAATGATTCCATTTCTGACCTCACCTGGAAGAGTGAATTACCTGGAGGGGCCTACAGTTCTGCAGATACCCTGTGATTGTGAGTCTGCAAATTATTCATAAGTGTCCTTTCATGAGGGCCTGAACTCCAACAAGGGTGGTGTTCATATGACAAAACACAGTGTATGGATATTGGTGGGTGAATTTTACTATGTTTCCTTTGTCTGTGAGACAGCTGTTCATTCATTCCAACTTCAAGTATTTGGAAACATTCAAATAACCAACAGGTGTCAAATAGTAAAAGCCCAGCACGAGGCACTCAGTGATTCCCTCAACACTCTCACCACACGCTGCAGGAAGGAGAGGAGCTCACGGACACGGCTAGTGCATCTGTAGATGGGACGATCCAGGCTCCGATTCAACTGGACTGGTGGGGGCCTGTGCAGGCAGGCTCTGAACGCTGTGCATGAGACTCTAATGTGCAGAGAAGGCTGAGAGCACCATGTAAGGCACTGTTTTCCTGTAAGCTGTTGTGAGATGGTTTCAAAGTAATAAACACATATACAGGATTCTCAAGGTTGGGTGTGTATCAGAATCAACAAAAGGGCTGGGGTCCTTGAAACACGACAGGGCCTGGCCTCTTTCTACTGACCAAGTGTCCTACGTAATTGTGAATCGCAGGGGAGTTTGAGAAACTGCTCAATAGCCTGGCTACATGATACAGAGCATGAAAAGAGCAGAGGATTTGATCATAGGTCACAGAAGGAGAAATTACCTCAGTTCTCCCATCTCTGCTGGACCCTTCCTAGCACAACAGCAGGATATTGGCCTCTATGTCTGGGTTTGATCAAAGGCCTGTGTTTTGAAATTTCACCATGTGCTTTTCCTTTACTTCTTCTCACTGTAGTCACTGTAACACACAGCCACAAGGGCTGAGTGTTCTCCTCCTCATCCGAGGATCATATACTCCTAGCAGCAAGAGGTCACATAGAGCAGGGGTTTGTGCTTTTGTTCACAAGTTAGGAAACCAGGGCCAGGGAACCTGTCCAGAGACCCATGGTGCATAGAGATTCAGGACTCAAAACAAGGTTTCTTGACTGTCATGTTTCTTTCACATGAAGAGTGGTCTAGGGCCAAGCCTGGGAATTTGTTAAAAAGGCAAGTTCTTGGGCAAAATGCAGTTATGTGTCTCTTCCTAAGGATGCTGGAGATTTCTTAGCAAACTGGAGAAAACTGTGGGCTGGTGTGGACTCTAGGATGAATCCACAAAACAGTGAACAAGCACATGTCCTCTTTCGCCCTGGTCCTAACCTGAGAAAGGTTAGGTGGAAATGAAGCACCATCTAAAATATGCAAGTCTGTATCCTCCTTGATAGGTTTCAGAAAAATTCTCTTCATTCGCAGGCATTGAAGACTTGATGAATAATTCTAGTCTTTCAACATTGCACCCATAATTTTTTTCCACTGAAAACTTACTGTGAAATAGAAAATGAAGTCTTTCACTGGTACCAGCCAAACCTACAAAGTGGCTCCTTTATGATGAATTCATGAAAAATTTAATGTTGTGAGAGAAGAGAAGGGTATTTACAGTATCTGAGCTTAGCAAAGGGGAACAGAGAGCCAAAGTATGATTTCTTTTTGGCTCTCCAGGCTCATGGCACACAAAATGTTTCTATAAAGAAAGAAAAAGGCAGAATTGGTTCTGAGTGCAATGAAATATTGTAATTTCCATTTGGCTGTTTGAAGGCACTTGCCTCTTTAGGCAACTCCCCGTCTCATGGGTAAGTTTGGAGCTCGTCAGAAGGCTGGACTGGCCCACCAGCTCCCCAATACCTGGCCCACCAGCTCCCCAATACCAGGGCAAGAGAAGGCTGGACTGGCCCACCAGCTCCCCAATACCAGGCGGGCTCCTGGACCTGCCAGACTGGGCCGGCTACACATGATAATGGCTTCTGTGAAGCATTCTCAAAACGACATTTTTTTTCTAGGCTGGCAGCTTAAGACACTGAAGGATTCAGTGAAAATATGTTGTTGTTGTTTTTTTTTTTTTTATTCCCACCTGTCAGTGGTCCAGTGATAACTACAAAGAGTAGCTAAGGACAAGGCAGAGTGTCTATTTTGTGAAAAATTTAGAAACTGAACCATACTGTGGCTACATTTGCTTAAGGGTAAGTTTTAAAGAAGGACAGAAATTGTGGGGTAAGTAGCACAGTAGTGACATGAAAAGGATCACAAAATTGCAAAATTAGAAGGGGCCTTGATCAGCCTACATTTTTGGAGGGGCTCTTTTCACTCCAATGTTCTTGGCATGCTGCTCTACCTGGGCTCCACTTGAAGTGAGGCAGTCAGCCCCCATGTAGGAATGGGTCTGATATTTTAAAGTTTTATTTCCTAAGTTTGCATTTGCTTGTATATGTTCTGCCCTCTGAAGAAATACAAATAAAATTTAATCTTCTTTTCTATGACAGTTCTTTATATACCTAAAGACAGCCAACCTGTCTCTTTGTCCAGGTTCTGCCACCACCCAGTAACTTAACAGTTGTTAAGCCATTATATTCTTCAGAATATATTTTCCTCATTATGAATGTGATATTCAAAATACTATTACTTTCCAAATTTACATTACCATAGAGAAGATTAGATGATGTACTTGGTAATGATGTCAAACTTCATGCGAATACAAGGTACTGCAGTGAGATGGGGGCTCACTGTAACTCGTTCATGCTTCATTCATCCAACCCTCAGACCTCGACTTACTGCAAATGAGAACTGTCTAGAAACTACTGAGAAGCATCTTGACACTAACTTAAAGCCTGTCATCCACAAGTTTAGATTTTTTTTACATCTTCCGTATTTTATAGGTTAAAAAATTCATTCACTCAAGAAATATTTATTCAGAATCTATTACATTTAAGATACACTATCAGCTGTTATAGGTGTGAAAGTGCAAGACTCATATCTTTGGGTGACTGTGTAAGACAAGCACATAAATAACTGTAATACAGGACGAAGTCCTTTCCTACATCTTGCGCAAACATGAAATTCTGGAAATCCAAAGGAGAGAGACATAGATGCTACTTAAGATTTTCTAGAAGTGAAGAAATTTGAAGGATGAGAAGAATTCAATACATTTGATCATGTTTGCAGAAATAAAAGACATCATTTTAGATAAAAGATACAGGATGAGCTACAGCTTGAAACTTAGGAAATTATGGAGGTAAAAGAAAGATTGGTCAGTATTTTGCTTAGGCCCAGAAAATAAAAAAGAATGGAAAATGAAGTTGAAAAGATTCAAGTTATAGAGGATCTTCTATTTCAAGTTAAAGAGTTTACAGTGGCTTAAGGAATGTGAATGATTGTTGCCTAGAGAAAGGATATAACCAGATGTGTTGAAGGAGGATTGCTACCTGGCAGTAATATCTAAGATGGAATAGAATAGAGAAAGAATTGTGTCTGGTGATAGTCCAGATAAAAGCTAATAAAGATTTGGACCTGGAAAGGGCACTGAGGAGTAGAGACAATGGATAGAGAAATACAGCTTCCAAAGGATAAAAGAGCTGTCACATACATAATAGCTGTCATCTTTGGCAACTGTGGAGGTGATAGAAAAAGAAAGCCGTCAAATTTTCAACCTTGGGTCACACTATGGCAAAAACTTGGGATGACAGAAAGCCTTCCAGGGTATAAATTCTGTTTTAAGCAATGGATAAAAGGAACTGGCAGGACATCCAAGTGGTGAAGACGGTATTGGAAGTGATCCACAGCGTTCTCAGCCATATGGTGTCATGAGACGAGAAAGGGAGAAAACGAGATGAGAACCGGGCACCCATATAGGAAGGCACTGAACACTAGAGTCAAAGATACAGGGAGAATGTGAGTGGCTCTGAAGCCAAAGGAGAAGAGGACAGAATTAGGGAAGGTGACTGGGCCTCGCAAATAAAATGATGCCATAAACAAAGAATAGAGAAATTTCAGTAACAGTAGTGAAGGCAGAATCACAAGCCCAAGAACTGGGCGAGTGGGCACAAAGGAACAGCAGTGAGAGCAAACTGCTTTCTACAGGCCTGAGGGTGAGGAGCGTGAGAAACAGAGCGGAGTTCGAGGGGCAGCAGGATGGAAGGTGCTTTCAGAACTGTGAATATGGAGTCTCAACTGTAGGCTGAGGAAAGAAAATGGATATACAGCCAACAGCTAGCTCTGAAAGAGCAGAGAGGGACTGGAATGGAGGGCCCAAAAGAAAGTGTTCACCTTAGAGAAAAGGGTACATATATACTGTTTTGAATTATTTGTGGGAGAAATGAGAAAATAATGGGAAATCTGAGTAAAGAAACAGTATGTTGAGAACACTCATCTTGTGGGCAAGTTGGGTGTGACTTACCATAATGATGTTTGAGTCTGAAAAATTTGAAGATTGATAAAAGTAAAAAAAAAAAAAAGACAAAAAAGGGAATATGAGTTAATGCTGTAGAAGAACAAATGATATTTATTTTTCTGACCATAAAACCCAACAAATTCAGGAATGCTCATTAAAAAAAAAAAGTCTTTAGAGTTACAGATATATCTAGCCTCAGGTTCAGTCAGCTCAGAATATTTCAGAGGAGAAATGTCCATAAATAGGTAAATCCACAGCGACAGATAGTACAAAAGTAGTTACCAGGGGCTGAATGTGGTTAATAGCCTAAGTTAATTCATCTGAAAAAAGAAACAAAAACATGAGCTCGTTTGCTTGAATTAAATAACAGTGATAGTAGTCCAATTTACTAAATGTTATGAATATACAAAAAAATCACTGAGCAGTATTTTTGAAGAGGATTAAGGTTATGGTATACCTTAGAGCTATTTTTTAAACAAATATATTAAGAGGTAAAAATCTATGGACATGGAATTGAACTTAATAATGCTTCTCTTCCATATACAAAGGCTATTGGTTCTGTATTTTGCAAGGAGCTTTGAGTTTCTCTGGAGCAACCAGCTAAGACAAGATTTTGCAGAACAACAGGCCAGGAAGGACAAAGAGATCAGCATTTCCCCACACAGCAGGAAAATGGGTAATGCTGAGCTTCTCAGTACTGTGCTCTAGTATTCTTCTAATCAGGACTTCCCAAACCAGAGTCTACAGACAGGCAATATGCAAGCCACCCCGAGAACATTTGAGAAGAAAAAATCCCCAGACTGTAATGTGGGCCTCACAACCTATAATATCCAAGAAAGGAAAACTAACGCTTATGCTGCTGTGAAAACTTCCAGGATGGCAAAGCACCGTTTTCTATTCAGCGACACCAGTGCACAGAAACACAAGAAAGTGGTGGCTGGGAGACCGGCTGCTGGCTGTCGCTAGGCCATGGTGAGGCCCACGTCTCACACGAGTCTTGCTCTCTGACAGGCTGTCACAAAGAGAAGCTTTCTAAGTACTGACTGCTTTGGTTTACATTCCTTTACATTCCCAACAGCCTTCTCCTCGGCCCTTGAAATCAAGAAAATCCTTGGTCTCATGACATTTTCTGTTTTGCTTTTTAAAAACTTCTTTTGCAGTAAGACAGGATGCAGATGTTGTGGCACACAGAATGAGCCATGTTGACATTGGTTTACTTTTTGGTAGAATGAGAATGCAATAATGTACCACTGCCAATCACCTGCAATTTAAATGCCAAGATACACTAAAATGTCAGTGTTAGGATTTCTGAGGTATATTTCTTTATTTAAAGACAATAGCAGAAGATACACCCTGACCTCAGGAGAAAACTAATCTCCTGGTGACTTGTCTGAAATGCTCTCTCATCTGCCTACTCTAGTAACTCAGAGACAAAGCTTTCTCTGTAATCTTTGCCATGCCAGTCTTTACCTCCTGTATGTCCAAGGTGCCACAGGTCACATATCTTCCTTTCTTACAGGGATCTAGTCAGGCTGGTGGCACCAACCTCTTCAGACTTGTTCAGGGAGTTCACTAGTATCACATTCTACTACAGAATCCAAGGGAAAATGAAAAACACTTTCTCTTCATGATGAAGAGCTGAGTCTCTTTTCTGAGGTCAGCCTGCCCATTACCCAACATCCAAATAAGCTCTAGAGTTTTTCAAGATCATATTATAGTAGCTGAAAAGAGGAGGTCTGAAAGTCTCCACTGACAGTCCCAGGTGTTCCTTCCTAGTAGTCCAGAGTACCAATGCATAAAGAAAAGACTTCCAAGCCGAGGGCTGCTTTCCATGTGCAGACAAGCTCTTGGCACCAGCAACAACGAACACAGCTGCCTGGAGCTGAGCTGGAATGACAATCATCTTTGTGCTGCATGACAGGAGTGGTATTTTGCTGTAGGCCCAGCTTCTGTTAAGATGGCAGAAGGAGTGGCCTGTCATCCAGAATTACTTCTCAGATCCCAATTATATGTTTCAAAAATATCACCTATTAAGACCCAAACACTTTGTTTGCTGGTTGCAGCCCTTTGAACAGGTTACCATGGATTTATGCTGGCATAATGGGCCTGCATGATGTATGTTCCCTGTCACTGCTGAAACAACAGTCAGTGCGTCTGAGTAGGCCCACCTGCCAAGCAATATGTTCTCAATCCCTCAGGCAGAGCGGTGTACTGCTCGGCTAAGAAAATGTTCCCCCACTGAGCAAATGGCAGAGCCATGGAACGTGGGCAACCACAAGCACATGCGCACAGAAGATCACAGGCACAACAGGAGGGGCGGGAGCACGGGCAGTGAGGATGTACTCGTCAAGCTTCACTTCATTCTGACAAGCAAACAATCTCATGGTTTTTCTTCTTATTTTTTCTTTCTTTTTCTTGACTAACTAGCATAGGCTGCTAATCATATTCATCATTAATTCAAGCGGCTTAAAGTTGGCTAGGAGTTACTGGTAGATTGGCTTCGGCACCCAACCATGGAGAACAGGGGATAACATTCGAAAAGTGCAGAAATGGCTTGCCTTGAGGTGGCTAGGTACTCTGTTAGGGTACAAAGGCACAGTCCAATGGAAGTCTCACCTCCCAGGGGCAAGGAGGTGGCAAACAGGAAGTCATTTAAGAGGCCATAGCAAGATTCCGTGCACTGGCTGACCTGAGAGTTCACTATCACCCTGCTTTTGCTTGTTTAATGGAGATATCCTTAGATGGAGAGGCACGCTTTGCCTCTACCTTGGAAAAAACAGAATTTTGTCAAGCACAGGCCCTGTGATTTTTGGCAGGGAGTGCTCTGGCTAATTAGTGATAGCATGAGGTCTAGGCTGTGAAGAATGCCTCAGAGATGCAGAACAGATTCTGCTTTTAGCTACTCATAAGAGAGAAACGATGATGAATGTATTGCTTTCTAAGTGAACAGGTCTCTGCAGAGTGTAAAAGGAACAATGAACAGCTTTCTTACAGGCAATGGAGGAAAGAGCTGTTCAAAACATTTTTTAAAAAACTACTACTTTACTGTAAGATCTTAGGTCAACACACTTCAACCTCTTCTCAAAAATATTCTCCAAATATTTTTCAATGTTCCAAACCCACATGGAGTGGTGGATCACAAACTGTTCCTGTCAAGCACCATGACAGACGGTTACTTGTACTTTATAGGGTTTTGCTAAGCACAGGGGAACAGAGCATATTAGAAAAAGCTCCTCCCTACATTTTCTATTGGAAGGAGGAAAGGCTTTATGAAAAAACAAAATAGAAAGGAACAGCAATAACAAAAACAAAGTATTAATTACCTTACAGCCACTGCTAATTGTGGTTTAGTTATTAACTGATTAACAATGAAAGAGCACCAGAACATTTCAATAAAACTCAGGTTGGAATTTGATCTTATTCGTAGAACAAAGGGTGGACTTCCTGTTTTTAGACACACAAGATAATATACTGGGATGTTTAAGAATAGAGGTTTCTGGGTGATGTGGCTTCTTGGGGCTTTCTTTCATTTTTCTTCTATAGACTTTAATTTTTCAGTAATGATGTGTCAGTTTTGAAAAATCTATCTAGCTTTTTTATTAAAAAAAGTAAAAGGATAATCATAACACAATGCAGCATGAGGTAAGTGCACTCAAATGTAGAAGAAGCAGGGTGATCAGAATTAGAGAGGCCTCTGAGGCATGTGCTTCTGGGGATCCACACAAAGGGTCTAGGAAGAAAACTCAGAAACAGCAAAGGCAGACAGGCAGAGAACTGGAGTAGCTTACGAAGCAGCCAAGAAGCCATGTTAGCTGAAATAAGTGCAGATACTTGAGAGTAAAATTTGAAAGGGGTGTGGGAACCACGCTGTTGATAGTCTCTATTGGCAGACACATAAATTTTACCTTGAAGACAAATGATCTGTGTGCCCATGTGCAGTGCTTGGGAAGGAGTTAGTACTGGACAGTGGTGGCAAACCTGTGGCATGTGTGCTGTAGCAGGCTGTTTGTTATTGAAAACTGCAAAAGGTTTGTCATCAGTGATAGCAGAAGTGCCTTTTAGGAACTGCATCAGGTAGCACTGGCCAGTGTACATCACAGTTGGAGTTACAAAGCATGATGCAGTTAGCAAGGAAGTAGTGAGAAAACAAGGAGATTCTAAACAGATGTAAGAATTCAATTTGAGAGAGCTTAGAGATTTTGGAATTGGGGGACCTCAAACTTCTGCAAAAGCTGATCTCTGGGCATAGGAATGGGAGGAGAAGGAGAGTTAGATGATGAGATTCCAGATGTGAGTCTCAACTACTGCTGCTAGGGTACACAAGAGAAGCCGGAGGGCAGCAGAGCCTGCATGGGGCCAAGCTCTTGTCCCAGAAAACACTGGTTTCATAGGCACTGGCCCCAGCTGAAAGTAGGTGCCAGGAAAGAAGACTTCAGTTTGTATAGTATAGCTCCCAATCACCGACCCCCGAAATAGTGGTTGGTATAGATAGTAATAAAAAATGATTTCTTGATAGAAGAAATACTGATGTTGAATTTAATGAATCAGTGAGAGTGTAGCATGCAGTTAAAGCCAAAGAGAGCAGAAAACAGACCATTGGGGATTCTCAGCAGGTGGATGAGGAGGATTCCAATGACAAAGAAGAGAAGCTTTAACTTTATATAATCCTGCCAGGGGCTCAAGTTCTCATGGGCAATTTCTTAAAATGGTTTTGTTTTTTTTTCAGTATGTAAAACATGACTGCTGATAGATTTAAAGTCTCCATCTATGTCCTCAACACTGTGAGTCCCCCATCATTGATTCATACTTGTCTATTTTTATTATGGAGAATTCCTTACATTTGTGTCTAGGGTCCAGTGATTGGCAAGTTTCTCAAAGACTTGGAAATTTCTCTAATATCACAATTTTCATATAAATTATAGCTCAATATATTTATTTTGTTTTTTCCTTGTTTATAATGAGGTACATTTTGTACACAATGAAATATACATACAGTTTGTTTTGATAAATGTGTGCATTGTTATCTGCTGCAATATCAAATTACATTTCTGTGTTGATTTGATTTTATCGCTATTGTATAATTGGTAACCCCCTGGGACCGTCTTTACTTTTCATCTCTATCTTCTACATAGCTAGCAATTTTCAAATATATAATTACAACTTTTCTGTTAGCATTTTTCTCTGATGTCAGGGATTTTTCCCATGTAATAATAAATTCAACTAAGAGTCATGGACTAGTATCACTGCCAGGTTTTTTACTTAAAAAAGAAATCATGAATCTGACTATCTCTAAAAGAGACATTTATCATTTCTTCTTCTGCTCCTTCTCCTTCTCCTTCTTCTTCCTTCTTTGAGCAGAATATATTTTGGCGGAGGGGAAGCTTCTGTCTGAGAGAGGGGCAGGAGGGGATGAGTGGGTTAAACCAATATATTCTTCTTATAAATGAATATTTGGTTATTTTAAGAGAAAATACTTAAATCATTTCAAGCCAAAGATAAATGTACTTGATAGTGTATTTTGAAAAACATGCTGTTATAGTTCAGGCTGGTTTTGAATACTTCTCTGATTAGGTCATGAGACTGTGGCTTTTGAATTGTCTGGCCCCAAACCCTTTCAGCTGACTTTGGCTCCTCTGTGTAGGTAAGGAGAGCTCTACTTCTTCCTGTTTTTAATCAGAGGCCATTTGATATTTACCCATTTCTGACACCTGGCTCTGAAAAAGTACACAGGTGCCAGTCCAGGCTGTGCTGTGTGCTGTGTCCCCAACCTCAATGGGTCCTTTGGCTTTCCCAGTTCTCTCAAGGTCAAATCTCATGTAGTCACTTTGGCTCTATTCTCACCACCTTGCAAGAGGCAGTCTTCCCAGTCAAAAGCCCAAAGCTGTGGATTGGAGCCCTCCCCTGAGATCACAGCCAGGGATGCCAACCTGGCCCTGCCAGTGGAAAGGGGGACTGCATTTGCGGTTTCTGTCAGACGTCAATGCTGGAGGCTTCCTTCCAGGCCAAGTCTCCAATCCTCAATTTCTACCCAAATGAAATAAGAAAGAACCAACACATGCAACTGAAATTACCAAAGTCTGTCCTCCCGATACTTAAATAAACAACTCTACCTGCACTGAATTTTAAGTACTTTTGGTGTCTGTATCAGCAAATATTCCAGTATTTGAATTAACTTTGGTTGATTCTGGAGCCACATTAATAAAAAAAGAAAAAGAATATCACTAGTGCCAAATACCTAAGTCCTTGCAAAAGTCAAATCTTTTACTGAGACAGTGTACATTTTCTAGTGTTGGATGTTTGAAAACCTCCAAGAAGATGACAGAAAAGTAAGTCAAAAAAATCAATGTGTAATTATTTAACCTCTTCAGTCAAGGCATTTTCCCTAGTGTCAGTTCAGTTTCATGCATTATTTGTCCATACTTGGGAGAATCTGATCTACAATGTTGACCCCACTGTCTCCTCCACCATGATCTGGACTAAATGTTTTTTTCATCTAAGCCACTTCTACTCAGCATGATTATTTGCTCCAGCACAACAAATGAACCAGGAAAAAACTTCTTAGCCCTTGCCCCGTGTTGAACACCTCACTACCCAAAGCTGTAGAAAATGAAGCACTTAGAATACGGAAAGTGAACACCATGATACACAAACACTTCAGGTGAAGACATCCCGTCTCCTCGCACGGGAGTTCTTTCTACCTCATCGCTGAGGACAGATTTCCCGGGCTGTGTCTGAGTACTCCCAAATGTCAGAGAGCTTTCAAGGGAGCCATTCTGCCTTGTGTGACATGCAGCTACGTATTTTATTCTGACCTAAAATCTTATCTCTCTGAACCTAGGCACAGAGTTGGCTCAGTCTGTCCTCTGAAATAACAGTTCGGCAGTTCTTTAGCTACCTAGCCTAAGGGTTAGAAGACTTCTAATAAGGTTTTAAGGTAGTAAAGAATACTAAGTAAAAATCTGGCTTATTCCTAGAAACTTAACTCAAACAGTCATAAAATTTACAACAGCAATTTAAAAGACAGTGTCAATCTTAAGCAGTATTGGAAGTGACAGGAATAAAATGGTATATGAAATCCTGTCCTACCAAAATGACAAAGGCAGGTTCTAGTGACTTTACCTAGTACACAGACCCCAGCTTAAAACCCCAGATACATTGTGTTCCAAATACTTATAGCTTTAACATTTGTGCATCAGTAGATTTAAACTTAGTGCTTTACATCTGTATAGAACTTTCAAGTTTTGAAGAATTTTAAGTTATTAAAACATATAATTTAAAAATTATTTATTTAGGTTTCTTTTGAACAGGGCTTTTCTATTATTTTACGATGGCCTTGAATTCACCATGTAGCTCAGGGTGGCCTTGGACTTGTGGAAATCCTCCTGCCTCAGCCTCCTGAGTGCTGGGATTATAGGCAGGCACCACCAAACCTGACTCCATGTGCCACCTGACCCAGCTCTGATTGTGAAATTTAAATGTGATTTTGTGCTATAGACAATGACATGTAATCTACTCTGTTGAATGGCTTCACGATTTTTCTACAAATATGATCTATGAAGCAGAACCCTATCTGCTACGTTCTAGCTGTGTGACCTCAGGTTAATTTCTCAGCCTCTTTGAACCTATTTCTTTTTCTGTAACACATGGATAGCATATTGTATGCCTTAAGTCAATAAATTCATATAAATTACTAAGCCCAGTGCATTTGTTTGATGGATCTGGAGTTTCAGAAAATGCAAAAAGTTTCGGAGATGGATAATGATGGTGACTGCTCAACAGTGGGAGTGGATTTAATGCCTCTAAATTGTGTGTGTACTTAAAAATGTTCAGAAGTGCAAATCTTAGGGTACATGTCTGTGCATGTATGACTATAGCAAAAAATTCAATGAAAACTGTGATAGTTATGATGAAGGCTTTATGCTTCAAGACATATGATGTACACTTTCAGTATTAGAGATATTTAACATCTAACTGGAAAGATGGAAAGCATACTAAAAACACAAATATCAGTCCAAAGTACTATAATTAAGGTGACAAGCAAATAGATACACAAGCACCAGTGATGCCTCACTTGCCCACGACATTATCCAGTTGGTGGACATCAGCCATAAATTACACAGGCCAGATGTCTTGGGTCAGATGGTAAACAAGGACTGTGACCCAGGGTTTCACTCAACAACACTCAACAACAGAGCTTGATTATTAAATGCTAAAAATCAAGAGGCTCCCAAAGATGCATAGTGACTGACAGCTTCATCTCCTGGGCTTTTTGTACTTCATCATGCAAACACAGACAATGTGAAACAGTTACTATAATTAAGCACTTTCCTTATCCTCTCTGAGCAGAACTGCCTCCAAGATAAAGGATAATGGCACTAAATGAACAGGTTAATTAGAGATGCATTTACCCCTGCAGCCTCCACTGGAAACACCATTTCACACCATTACATCACACTGGAGAGCTCGGCTCCAGGGACCAGCTTCTGTCTGTGACCAGGAAAGAACAAAGCAAGTGCTGGCAAGAGAGAAATAGCGAGACCTCTCAGACATGTGTGCCCACCCTGGACTGCCCCCTGCTTCTCTTCTCTAGGGAATGGCTAGCAAGCTATAGCCTGAAGTTAGCTCTTCTATAGTCTATAAGGTTAGTTTTTATTTTTTTAATACATACTTTTAAAATAGAATAGAAAACAAAACAAAGAAGGCTATATGATGGAGACCTATCTGGCTGCAAAGGCAAAAATATTTACCATTTGGCCAGTCACAGAAAAAGTTTGTCAATCCATGCTCCAAAAGAAAGGAATAATTAACTAGTACATTTATTTAAAAATAAAAAGGGAGAGAAGGAGAATTGCAAAAGCTTCAAATGTAAACATTTAAAAACTCCATCTCTATAACCAATTATCATGTAAGAAAGATGGTATCTTAATTTGATGCACGGGTATCTTTAATTCATCCCTTTCATGAGCAACAATGATCTCTCCCTTTGGTCATCTAGGAAAAGAAAACTGGAGGAATCTGAGCATCTTATTCATTCCATCTTTTTTTTCTAACAAGAAAACACAAACTTATCTGTTCTCACTTCCCCTTTCTCAAACATGATCATTAGTTCAAGATTGAACATGTTCTTAGGAAAATATTATGATTTAAGATGGTACTCGCTGCAATTCTGTTGGTTTGGGGTGTTTAGAGCTAAGGTTTAAAATGGGTTACCCGTTGAAACTTGGCAGGAAGAGAGAAATCAGGGTAGGCACACCAATTATTGCATGTCATTTGAAAATAGCTGGTTTAGAATTTGCTAACTCATAAAAACTCAGGAAAAAAAGCGAGCCCCAACAACCTCACCTAATTTAGCATGCTGTATTCTGAATACAACCTAGTGCCCAGCAGAGGCTGCCACAAATTCAGTTGATGTTTTCCTTCCCAGAATAATAAATACTTTCTCTACCTGTAATGTGGGATCATTACAACAAAAATATTGTTATTGACTGGCTGTAAGTGGATTACATATTTACTTTGCTTTACTACAAAGCCCAAGAGGGGAATAGCTACAATTTATGCCTTCTCTTGCTTTCCGTCTTGCCTATATGGGCACAAAATTGACATTAAAAAATAAATTTTTGTTGGTGAGATAATGAATAGCAAGTACAAAAAATGAAAACCAGTAACTGAAATTAGTTCACCCTTGTCAGGTAAACACATTTTAATGTGGTTACTGGCAAAAGCTGTAGTTTCTTGGCTCCAGAATAAGGCTTCCAAGTTCAGTGACATTCAAAGGAATCTCAAAGTAAAATCAATTATGCTTTTATAATAGCTCTAGGCTTTCAAATTCATGTGATTTTGCAAAAGAAAAAAATCTGCACTGTACCATACACATGCTTTGTTTCACAAATACTTCAAAACTTAAAATATTGAACCAGTATGGTGGATTTGGATAGGTTCTACCACTGATATTCCTGGGCACATCAGGGACCTCTGCCTACAGGCTCACTTGTCCAGAAGGTGTCTATGTCCACCCGAGATTATCTAGAATTGAACACAGCAGCGGAGTGCATGGGGCCTTCTCAGAGAGGGGCAGTTTACAGGCCTGGGGACCAAATGGTAGAGCTGTCCCACTAGATCTATGCAGGGCAACTGTCATGGGCAGAGCACATCCCTGGGCTGTCAGGGGTTCCTGCTTATCGACGTACATCCCCTTTGCAAATGTATGTACATACATGCAGCCAGGCGTCATGACCTAGGAGCCAGGCCTCATTTGGGGAAAACGGCATCTTTTAAGTTTGTATGAAAGTAAGGAGTTAAGATTCCACATGGACTGGAGATGAATGGCTTTATATCTTTCATATCTATCTATATAAATGCAACTTCTAATATATGATTTTTTTTTTAAAAAAGGAAAACCTCATACCAATTGACAGGTCACTCATCTCAACATGAATAAAATTACTCTATCTTTGTTTTAAAAAGCCGGTCTTGCCTGAACACTGATTTTCTTGCCCTTTGACTACACATCAAACTAAATGTTACTTACAAGCAATTGACTACAAGTTTGTTTAACAGCAAGACATCCCTTTAATTAACTGCCCTCTTTTTTATTGGAGTTGACAGGCAATACATTTATAGCATCTCAACTGATTACATGAAGTCTTGGGTAGTTATATACCAACTGGTGAAGAAAACACAGCCCACATTAATTCTAACAGATAGGTTTTGTAATTATGAAGTCCCTTGAGAAAAAAAAAATTCAAAGAATCTCAGATTGAAGGTCATCATCATTATTAATAGGAAGAAATGCTTTGCATCACTAATTTTTAAAAAATTGTTTTACCCTACACTTCAAGACAAAATTATTCTTTTCCTCAGACTTATTTTGTGTCATGCAAAAATTCTACTTCTCAGGGATTCCCTAAAGAAATAATAAAAAAAGTACAACAAGATTTAAATTCAAATATATTTATTATTTACCTTTCCAAAATGGATAAAAATTATGAACAATACTTAATTTAACCAGCAAGAGACATGTTAGTGTATATATAATTCATAGAAAACACATTCTTAAATACTTCAGTCATTAAAAATGACACTATGTATACAGACTATATGAGAAAATGTTCATTATGTAACATTTAAGTGAAAAAAGGTTTCTACACAGTGTACAGAATTCTAATTATTTTCACTATACGTGAACAGAAAAAAAATATAAGTATATAAACAAAAATCCTAGCAATCTTATCCACAAAGGGAGGAGTTATGGGTGATTCTTATTTTATTCTTTGTACTCTAGTCATTTGATATAATTTAATCATTTTGTAACAAGACAAAGCAAGTTTTAGAGGAGGAAGAACACTCTCCCACAGGTCTTAATTAGATGCTATTCTAGACTTTGAGCTGTCCAGCAATCCACTCCCAGCGCAGTCACACTCCTTGTGAGGAAGACTGCCCGCTGGCACCAGTTCCATCTTCACTAGATCACTCCATGAGCAGAAAATAGAAAGATAGTTGTGTAAAGTGCCTACTCCTACGTTTATAAACAAGCAAATTCTCAGCAGCAGTAGCAATCATTAAAACCAAGAAAAAAAAAAAGCACCCTTGTTATCCAATACTCACATAGAAGAGATTTTATATCCACACATTTTAAGAAACCAAGAGGGAGTCATAAACTCAATTCAATTTAATTGGGTGCTCTCTTGACAGAATCATTATTAATAAGATTGTATTGTACAAACCTCCCTGAAATCCCAAATGCTACTAACTACACCAGCAGAAACCCTCAACATTTAGCACAACACTCACTACATGCAGTGGTGTCTGCTCCTCTGTCCTTGCTTCTCCTGTACACCCTTTTTTTATGCCTGCTTCTCCCCCTTTCCCTTAGATTCTCAAATCAAAGAAAAACTTGTCTTGAGCAACCTCCATAAATTATTCACATGATATTACAGTGTATGTCAGCAATCTCGCAGTGTTTAAAAAACTTAACTACAAGCCAATTAAAATGTAAACTGAGAAAGACGGATGGAGCTGGGTGCTCTGGTGTGAACTTGAACAGCTCATAACAATATGCACTACAACTTCCAGACCTGCTAATTTGACAGCTTCTTTCATCAGCAGAGCCTTGCCCTCCCCCATGACTTTTCCTCTTCTTTTTAATGTAGTGCTTCTCCCAGGACAATTGGTTCCATATCCTTCCACATTCAGCAGATTAGTCCCCTGGGCCTTACAAGCAGCCCAAGCTCTACAAGAGGAAGCTATTAACAGAGTTAGTTTGCTTCCTCTTTGTTTTTAAGGATGTGTAATATACCCCTCATTTTCATTCCAGATTGCAGGTTATAAATAACATCATTTTATTTTTCTTTAAGAAAAGAAAAAGTAAAAGGAAGCAAAGATGAAACACACAATGAAAAAAGGCCAATACATCTGCAAGCTAGCAAAATGGAGATGATTTAAAACACATCTTCCCTCACTGCTTCCATTTAAATTTCTTCCTTGATACATTTCATAGCAATGATCTATATGTTATGATTCCACCTAATCTAGTGTAATGCAATGTGGCACTAATACAAAGGGAGCTACTGTCTTTTGTTTTGGTTTTGGTGCTATTTTGAGGAGCTAGGGGCCAAACCCAAGGTTTCCCATATATTAGACACAAATTGAACACTGACCTAAGCTCCCAGCTCCCTAGTTTGCTTCTGAGAGGAAGAGAAGTCTTGAATTGCACAGTTTTGAGAAGTCATACTCAGAGAAAAAAATATAAATCCTTAAAGCAAAACATTTTTCCTTCTTATTTTGACCTCTTTTCTTTTTACACTTACCTAAGACATCTCAATCAGCAATGAAATCAAAACTCTTTTAGGCCAGCGCAGCATTAGAACATCAGTCAAAAATTTGCTAATCTCTTCTTTCAGGAATATAAGTTTCTATTTTTCTCAAATCATTTAGCTCATATTTAAGTTAGGGATATTTGATCCTTCTGAAAAAAGAGGGGTCTGGAGAATGAAAATGCATACTTTCACCACTGCAAACTTGATGTCCTCTAACAGGATAATATTCCATTTTCAGTTCTCATCTTTCTAGTTTTGTGGCTGACCCTACAATTTAAACACAAGTTGCAATTCCTATAGAAAATAAGACCTAACTTAGTCCTCAGGAACTCACTAATCTTACAGCATCATAAGATCATATCATAATTTCACCTGGATTGATTTACTTTCTGTCGTCTATCAGCATATATATCTTGTCAGTCACAAAGGTTAAAGTTCACAAAGAAATGGCCCCTGTCCAGATCAACAGCACTGCCAGAAATGCTTGCATCTATGAGTTAACTACAAGGCACCCATCAGTGAGTCATTATATACAATAGCTATACTAATCAATAAAATATTTCATAACCTTGAAAATTTTCATTGTATGTTAAACTCAGAGGTAGAAATAAATTCCCCATAGATAGTCAAAATAAATGAAAAATAAATTCTTCAATTTTTGAACAAACTTTTAAATTGAGGGCTTCTTGGGGGAGAAAAAGCTGACCTTTTTAAATCCGACACTATGGCTTTCTCTACATTAGCCAGGCAAGAATATGTACACTCCAATTACGCTGCACATTGGTAGGGTCAAATTCAGTTAGCAAGTGTCTGAGAAGAGTCTATGGATCAAAATAAAGGCAGGTGGTTTTCGGAGTAGTATGATACGATCAATACATTCATTCTACTATTTAATCCTACTAAGTTGTTTACAACAGTAGCTTTCAATTCTTACTGTGCATAAGAATCATGGAGAGACTTTTTAAAGGACAGACACCTTGGCTATATCCCAACATACTCTAGTTCAACTTGCCTGAGGTAGGTCCTGAGAACTAGTATACTTAAACATTTTTGTCAAATGATACTGATTTAGGGTTGCTAAGGATTGAAAAGTCAGCTGAGTAATTAGTTACTTGGTTACTCAGAGTAGTGGTTATGAAGATGACAACACTGAGCTCCAGGATGTCTTCTAACCCCTCTGAGCTCTGTTAGCCTGCAACTGCCTGAAGTCCTATTTGTTCCAGTCTCCTAACATTTCTTTCTCATTCATCTGTCAAAGTACTCTAACAGATTTTTTATTTTATGCCTTAGTTTTGAAAATTGAGTTCCTGCTCAGAATAATGCAGATTGAAATTACAGTAAGGGCTGGAGTGGTAGGATGCTTGTTTAACAAGTAATGCAAACCAAGAACAAATAGAAAAAAAAAAATCAAAGAAAGACAACAGGATACTACCTTACACCCATACGAATGGCTATAATCAAAAAGACAAACAACAACAGGACTTCATATTATTCACAGTAGTCAAAAAGTACAAACAATATAAATGTCAGTCAACTGACAAATGGATAAATTAGGGGTTGTGTATCCACTAATGGAATATTATATATACAGTGGTATAACTGAAATGTTGATTGATACATACTATAACATGAATGATCCTTAAAAATAAGTCAAAAAATTGAAAGGAGTAAGCTATAAAGGGTCCCATTCCATATGAATCTATTTAAACAAAATGACTTGAATAGGCAGATCTGTAGGCAGTACAGTAGTGGATGCCTAGGTGGGGAGTTGGGCAGTGGGAGGTAATGAGGAAGGAAATGAGGAAAGAGTCAATGATTGTTAATGAAAATGCTGTAAAATTGAGAGTGGTGATGAACGTACAGCTCTGACAGTATACTAAAAGACACTGAAGTGTACACCCTAAAGGAGTGAACTATGTGACACGTGCATGGTAACTCAATAAAGCTGTAAAGAAAGGAAGACTTCTTTTTTAGTATCTGTCTTGGAAGCCCACCTAGCCTCCAGTTTCCTATAAGCGCTGGGGTCATGTTGGGCTTGGCAACAACCTTCTAGGTGCAAAGCTGTAGTCCTAAACCTATCCTGTTGATAAGACCTTTTGATTCTAGCTGTACCAGGTGGGTCTGGCTCTTGTTTCCAATACATTCTAGTCTTCTAATATCCTGTGAGTAATCAGCTTTCCTTTCAAACTGCTATGTACAAGCAAGACTAAAGATACACATTATTTTGAATAAAGCAATTAAAGTTGTGTAGGGAGTGGAAGAAAGGAAGGTAGTTAGATTATTATAAAGCTTTTAAATTGATTTCTCTCATTATAGGTTCTCCCCAACAGACCATTGTCTCATGCAGCAACTTTAAATAATTCTTTCTTTCTTCCCACACTGTACCAACTCCTTATAATTATAGAACCCATCCTGTCAGTTCAACCTGCTATCCCACAATTCCCTTACAAAATCCTCTGCTTTTCTTTCTGGCCATTCTCCTTCCTGTTTCCCATGGAAACCATGTTCACGCTCACCATCAGACCTTCAATTATATCGTCACTCTTGTACTTCTCCTCCCTCCTACCATCTACACCCTGAAGATTAACCTATTGTTCAAGGTCTTGGTTTCTTCCTATCTGTTCCATAAAATGATTTATATAAAACTAACCTCAGACTTACAGCATGAATTTTGTCCCTCTTACTCAACTATACATTCTTTGAGAACAAAGATAAAGTCTTGAACTTATCAAATGCCAAAGTGCTAGGCTACAAGCAGGTGTACCTATAAGCTGGCTGATAAAAGGGGACTCACGTTTATTTTCAGGGAGAGATGTACAATCAATTTCTCTCACATACTGTCTCTCCACAGTGGTTTCTCTTCTCATTCCAACGAGGCCTGCTCTTTGTGCATTTCTGTTTTTCTCTGCTATGTGCTGTTATAGTAGAAATCACTCCCTTGGGAAAATTATTGATGGGCAGCTTCTAATTTTAATCTGCAGCTGAACTAAGAAACTAGATCGCAGCTGCATTACCATTTCATTCTGCATGGAGCCCTAATGATAAATATTTAACCAGAACAACTTCCTTTTCCTTTGCTTCTATGTTCCCGTTTAATTATTTTAACAAACGGCTGTTTCAAGCATTTACCACTTGTGTCAACTCTCTAACTCTCCTCCTGTTGGATTGTATTTTCACTGAATCCTTTGTAAGGAAAATAAATGCCACACATAGCCCTTCCATACTTAACTGTACTTATGGCTTGAGCCACGGCTCTGGTCATTAGTACCTTTACCTGATATTTCTCATTCTCCTCTAGTGCTGGGCACTTTTTTGGTCTCTTGAGATTAGATGCAGCCATATGGCTTCCTCTGTGACAACTATGGAAGAAACACTAAGATGTAGATTCTGAAATGGTGTCTTTATAAGCCTGGCTCCTCGGGAGACAGAGATAAGAGAGTCTTTCTCAGGCTTCATGTTGGACATAAAGAATGAGCAAGGAAAAAAAAGAAAGAAAGAAAGAAAGAAAGAAAGAAAGAAAGAAAGAAAGAAAGAAAGAAAGAAAGAAAGAAAGAAATGGGATAGGGAGATAGCTCCATAGACTAGGCCTGAGTTCAGTCCCTGGTTCCACCAAAAAAAAAAAAAAAAAAAAAAAAAGAATGAGCAAGGAGCTCCTGCTGCATTACCAGACTTCGATCTGAGGCCTCCTTGTTGCCTATGCCTTGTGTCTCCTCTTACCATTGTCTTTCCTTCTCTTACCAAAGGAAACTTCCCTCCTTACTCCTCTCTTCAGATCCTGTTTCTACCTGTTCATTTTCTCTGAAGTCACATTTCACCCCTTCTATCCTTTCAAGATACCTCTTCCTTATAGGATCAAACATGAAACAAAAATCCATTGTCACTCACTGAGTACCTTCTGAATTGTAGGTGTTTTGCATGTCATAAGTTCATTAAAACCTTAGAAAATTCTAAGAGGTGGATAGAGTTAATTTCATTTTATAATGAGAAAGCTCAGGTTCACAGGGTTTGATCAAAGTCAGAGACTGGTAAAAACAGACCTGAGATTCAATCCTCAGTCAGATCCAAATCCCTAACAAGTCCAGGGCACAGAGGTGTCCTAGCCCACAAGCACATTCCATGTGCTGTCCTATATACATCTACTTCCCCACTCTGCTTTCTATTCAACTGCAGCTCTTCTCCATTTCCCATCACCCTAAGCACCCAGCACACATTCATCATTCCCATTTCTTTACCAGATGTTTTATTCTCTTTTTGAATAATTCTAACCTGACTGCCACCTACATCTTTCTTCTGAAACAGTTTTTGGGGCCGGGGAGATGGCTCAGTGGAATAAACACTTCCCTAGCAAGTGCAAGGGTCTGAATTCAATCCCTGGTTCCACCAAAAAAAAAGGAGTTGAAACAGTTTTTGCCAAAGGCTAGAAGAATTACCTCTTCCTATCTCATCTAGGATATCACATACTATTGCGTTCACTTACTGAAAACTCTCTTTGTGCAAAGCCAGTCTTTCCTAGATAGCAAATAGTACCTCTGATGGTTTCCTTTGCTGAACATTCATCTTTCTGACATAATTAGCAGGCGACTCCAAACCTTCATAAGTTCCCAAGTTTCCATAAGAGATTGCCTTCTTTCTCCAAAGATGGAGTAATGAGGATTGATGTCCATCTCTCTTCCTAAGTGATTTTGTTTGTTTTGAGACAAGGTCTTGCTCTGTAGCCTGCGATGTTCTTGGTATCACTCTGTAGCTCAGGTTGACTTCAACCTTGTGGTGACCCCTCCTGCCTTAGCAGCTCGTATAAACTTTAGTTTTAGAGCTATGACATATAAGACAAGGTTGGAAATATTTCATCAGAACAGAAGTTCCTGCAGGTCAGCATCTTACTAAACTTAGAAGCCCTATACTATATAATGATGGCTGGTACATGATTAATGCCCAAAAGATGTCTCCCAAATGAATGGATGACTCCTTGGGTAGTGTGCTTGAAACTAATTCTTTCCACTTGAGCTTTCATTCTAAGTGAGGGGAGTTCAACAGCTCTCAGAAATAAATCTGGTCATTAACACTATGATAGTTATCCTCAAAACAGCAGTGCTTTAAAGCACCTGGAATAGAAAGTTTCTTAGAAACTTTGGTTCATTACCAAAGTAGACATTATCTTAAACCTTATCTTATCTGAAGGTTAAACACACTTAGTTGCTTGTCGGAACACTTAACTCTCCAATATGGTCGATTACCAGCTAATAGTGTCCACTTTCTCATGTCTTACTTCTTAAATGGTCTGATCAATAAATAAGCACACACTGCACTATTTAGAGCATGACGATGTGAGACACAAATGAAAGGAGTCTATGAAGTTCTAGGTTTAAAAAAACACCATCTAGGTTGTCTGTCAATTGTAGGCTCTTTGTAAGTCTCCACTTTGTTGCACTGAAATATAACTTTCACACCTCTAATCTCTAGTACACATGTTTCATGCAAAGCTACAGATGATTTTCTTTTCAGTTTGCTCTGCACTCTGGCTCTATTTCTCTTGCTAGAAAGCACCCAGACATGCACAACCAAGAACCCAATCATCTAATGGAATGAAAGAGGCTGGGGAGACAGCTCAGTGACTTAAGTGCCTGCCTGGTAAGTGCAAGGTCCTGAGTTCAATCCCAGGACAAAAAATAAAAATAAAATAATGGAATGAGGGAATATCTGCATACTGCTGCCTGGCAATGAAACTGACCCTTCATTCTGAAGAGTAAAGTGTCAGAACCCATCAGGGAGACCCTGGAGAAAAATCTGAGCCAGTTATTCCTCAGGGATGGTATTTTAGAAAGAAAAAAAAAAAACAGTAATAGTTAATTTTTAAAATTTCTACTAATTGTTTTAGTAGGTTTCCCCAGCACTTTTCTATATTTATATAGGATATCTAAACTTAGTGATAGCAACTGAGGAAAAACAAGTAAAAATTCAACTTTATCAATGATAGCAGCAGTGCTAGAGATAAACCACATCATACTGAGCTGACTAAAACTTTTAGCAGCAAGACATCTCCACACCCATCTGAGGGCACTTTATTCACTTATAGCTATGCTAAATTCTTTAGCTATACAACCAGTTCTGCTTCTGTCTCTCATGCTTATGACCAAACAGATTTAACTTGTCTCAATTCACAGAGTCTACTGTGAATAAATCTTACTGACTTTTCACAGACAAAGAAAGGGAGAAAAACAGAATTTAATACCTGGTGTCACTTACTAAGAAACAGCTATCAGGTTTGAATCTTTTTTTTTTTTTTAAGGGACTCCATTTACTGAATATCTACTAGGTGCCTCACAGTTTAAAAACTAAATACATTTCTTTCCTAATATAGATACCTGTAATGTTTCCTTAATGAAAGCAAAATCCCTTCCCTTCCACATAAAGTGAGAAAGATACAGTCAAGTTTACATTTGATAGCACATGACTATCATAACCTTGGCCATAACTTCCATGGACCCTGCTGAGATAATCAAACAGATTGATTACTCATTAAATAATTATTCAAATATATGGCATTCGTATGGTGTGTACAGTGCTTTGCTAGTTGCATATAGAAAATAACCCAACTCATGGTCTCGGCATCTGAGTACTTCATAACCTTCTAAAAGAAACAGGATCCCACTCAAAAACAAAGAAACGGCCTGATACTTGGCAAGTGAAATGAACAGGCTAACGTGGGACTATCAGTACAAACAGTCTAGACTTGGAAAGTTTTCAGAAAACATTGTGATTTGAACTGAGTTGTCTGGGTTTCTGTTGTTTTGATTTTTAAAAAGCAGCACAGAATTCAGAGAAGCGGAGAAGACTATTATCAATAGATCTCAATTGTCCCCAGAGGTTCCAGTGCAAAGGCACAGTCCCCAGTGAGGGTGCTAGCAGGAGGTAGCAGGGCATTCAGGAGGGGGGGCTGCTGGAGGAAGGTGGGTCCTTGGGCTAGTGCCTTTGAAAGGGACCCTGGGACAGGTGTCCTCCCCTCTCTCCTTGCTTCCTGGTGGCTGTGCGTGGCTGCTCTACCGCGTTGCATGAGGAATTGCATTGCTTCAGCCCCAAAGCAGCAGGGCCCAGCGACCATGGACTGAACGCAGGGGCCAAGGCACTCTCCCTCCTTCTAAGTTGACTTTCTCAGGTATTTTATCACAGCAATAGGAAAAGGACTAACATGAGTATGAAGTATACGTGTACTTCAATATACATGGAACATTGGTGAAAAGGTCTGCAGAGCACAATTAAGTATATAAATATCTGCTGAGGCATACTGGAGAACAAGAGTCAATTATAACACAGGACTATTTTATCTGCATATATACAATATTATATATATATATATATATATATATATATATATATATCCCAGTATCAAACTCACAACCTTGTGCTTGCCAGGCAGGTGCTTATATGCCATTGAGCTATCTCCCCAGCCCTATATAAAAATTTTCATTAAAATAATTTTAAGAAAAATATGAATCTTATTTTGGAACAGGCACAAAGACACACAATAGCTGAAGAATTCTTAATGTTTTTGATACAAGCAATTACATTTCTAAAAATATTTTCTAAGTAAGTCTAAAAATCATTTAATGAACACTTAGATGATAAACTGACTGGTTATCTACATTTCTGGGAGTGGGGAGAATAGATAAAAACAGATGTAGAACAACAAGTTAATAGTATGAAAAGATACACTGTTCATGAAAACCTCAGAGGGGGAACATTATGTCATATTAGATTACTATCTGTGTATTCATAAAATATTGTACATACAGAGAGAAAAAGATTAAGAGGGCATATTTCAAAAAGATTCTGTTACTTTAATCTTAAATGGGGCCAATGTCACCTCAGTGTTCCTGAGATCATTTATCTTTCTTTCAGCACCTTTGCTGCTAACAGTGAGTACCTGCGTCTCTCCCACCTAATGGCGGATACTTTCCTGTTCACTAAGACAGCACACGATCTCTGTGTTTAAGCCCTTTATACAGCACCTGGAAAACATTTTATAGGTGTCTGCTAAAAAAAAAAAAAAAAGTTTAAATGAATAAAACCAGGAACTAAATAAAAGATTTAGGATATTTTGGGATGTATTTTCTTCTCCTTTAATTTTTTTTTTTTCTGAATAAAAATGAAGAATAAAGAAAAGAAGTTCAAATGAACTACTAACCGTTCACATGTAAAAATAAATACTCCAACTTCTTTATATTTCTTCTGGCTTGGAATATCAGTGAACATACTTATTTGTAGTAAGATTGCAATGAATGTTCCCTTTTCTTCAGGAAGAAACGTTTAAAAATTAGACCACACTACAGTGTTTCAGGACTTAAATGCCTTTTCCTGCAAGATTCTCACTATATTGTGTTCAATGTCTGCCCGCCTTCCCTGCTATGGGAGTGAAGGGAGAGACCCAGTAGGAGAAGGAAGGGAAGAGAAGGAAGGTGAGGCTAGAAAGGCAGGTATCTGGAGCCTGATGTGCTTTGTTCCCCATGCTGATCTGGTTCCTATTTTACTGGAACTATTTCACCATACTTAATTGTCATCAGGCTAAACACCCAATCTGACTTTAAAAGGAACCATGCCTGAGATGGAAATAATAAATGACAATGCCCTAGCAATGGAATCCTGAGGTCTGAATAAATGAGCATTCATCATCTTTTCAAATTCTAAGAAATGTTTGTGGTTTCGGTATTTCCAGGAAAGGATCAGCTAGGTTTCCATAATAATCACTTCATAGACTCTAACTTTTCCCTTTGAAATGTCAAAAAGTGAAGTCTACCCAAAAGTAGAATCTTTCAGTGTGCATGTGTGTGTAGATTAGGGTGTGTATGCATGTACAAACACACATGTATATATATATATATATATATATATATATACAAATTTATATTATATTTGTGTGTGTGTGTACAAATTTCTTGAAATTTTCTGAGTTTTGAAATAATTTTTCTATTTTGTAGCTTGGAGAACTGAAACAGTCTCAGGCAGAAGCCAGTGAATCCAGCCACGTTCCAGCAGGAAGCGTACAGACTCTGCCCAGCTGGTTTTCTCGTGCATCTTTCCCCTGCTCTACTTTTCCTGTCCTTGGTTCTTTGGTGGGTGACTGATCACCTTGGACTCTATGATTTAGCAGTTGTGAGTGGCTGCTACAGATTCAAAGGGTGCCAGCTTCCTTTAAGGGAGGAACACATCTTAAGAACGTAGTCATTACTCAGATTGGAGTTTCAAAATGTAAACAGTCTGGCAATGTTCTGGAAAATGGTCATGAGCAAAGAGCTGAAGGCTACAGATCACAAGGGTTGTAAAAGAGGCTGAGACATAAAGAAAATACTGGGTCAAAAACACAAGCAAAATACTTTCCTCTATTACGACTGCTTGTTTCAATTTCAAAGAACCTGTCCTTGCATGAGAGCATGGGTGTAGCTAAGGATCCTTTTCAACCAAGCTGCCACACACTTTTTTTACCCAACTGGAGATGAGAAGAAACAAACAGATTGGCACTGGTCAATGTAGGTAAGGCCAAGACTAGTTTTATAGGGAAATGATGACTTTTTTGTGTGAAATCATTTTGGAGAACAAATTCACGGCACATCTGAAAATGAGGCTGCACTATCAGAAAAGAGCATTGCACGGGCCTCTTGGTAGAATACTAACCATGTACCCGTCACAAACATAGCTCAAGGCCAGCCTTTGGGAGAAGTAATGCACACGGCAACTCACATGTCCAGGGTCAAGTCTTTCTTTCCTTTCACTGGCAAGGGTTCTAGGGAAAGAAGTCCAGGGTACAGGGAGAAGAAAGTGGAAATCCACTTCTAAGATTCAAAATTTGTCAAAATCAGTTCCTGTGTCCAATTTTCTTTAAGTCATCTGTGTGAAGAAATCAATCGATGTTGGCCCGACATGGGATGTGGGCCTGGTGCTGCTTGGATATCTACTCGCTACTTCTTAACAACCAGATACAGGTTTTGTTGTCATTTTGTAAGTGGGAAAAATAAGTTTAAAGTATATTCTAACACTCTTATTTGTTGAGCTAATAAGAATGGCAGATTAATAAGAACCAATTTCAAGACACTTGTTTAATTTTCCTGTTTTCCCCTTTGAATGCCAACGTTGGCATGCTTCTGAATAACTTTGCTCCTGGTGGGCAGCATGTCTTATTTACACAATAGCAACATCAGTCACTGCTTATCAGATGAAGATGACAGAATCATTCAACTTTTGCTTTCTTACATTAAGATCTGTAAAAGTATAAGTTCCTTCACTCTTAGGCTAAACAACTGACAAGGAATTTCATATACTTTAGGGACTATCACTTCCACACTGAAGTCAGAATTCTCACAGTTAAAAATCTGGGTAACATTAACACTAGAGAAAAACCTACTACATTGACTTCTTGGTGGAATTCAGGTCAGGTTATGCTCATTTTTGAAGCTCATAAACCATATGTGGAGTAGAGAGAATTTTAGAACTTTTTGGACACTAAAACACTATTGACAAAAATGCAATTATTTTCAGTGTTTAAAAAGGCAGAACAAAGGTGTGTTTAAAAATGTTAGTGAGCTTCAAACTACATTCTTGTATTTGAACTTAGTCAATATAATGCTTTGTTTCTTCTCTAGACTCCTGAAATTGAAAACATTCCTAGTTCGGTCCCTCAGCCACAATTTTCCTTACATGGTCCTTGTATGGTAAGTTATTCCTTGTGCCTGGATAGCAGTATGCTATACTTTTAATGCTAATGGAAAAAGCAGACTTTTATATAAAATGTGTCATAAAACATTCTTTGCACAAAACTCCAGCTGATGTTCTAGTTCTAAATATGAATATTAAGCCTTCACATCTTGTGTCCATAGACATTAATACATTAATAGTAATTCATTTGTTTTACTTTTTTGGTATAACAGTTGGATCCATATTTCTTTTTATTTTGTTTTTGCAAGGCATGAAGAAGAAAGTCAAAATGCAAAGGTGGAGGCCATGTTGACTTGATCCCCATGCATAAGAAGGTGCTTCTCATAGGCCTACCTCCTGCTGCAGGGCAAGCATCCATGGAGTCACAGAGACTGACCCAAAAACTTTGCACACCCCATCTTTGAGCAGAGTGCTGCATGTTAGGACCTTAGGACTCTACTTTCTGGGCATGATCTAAATTTCCTACAGGGCCCAATTAAGTAGGCTTTCATCTGAGACAACATTTCCTTGAATACAGACCCCACTCTTGGGGCATACACCTGTAGGCCTGAGGGTGACTAGGTGACAGATGTTTGCCGGAGTGGGAAGGACACAAGGTATACATGGAGCTCCTGTTTTTGTGAGATCAAAGCTCCTTACTGTACAGAAAAGAGCTAAAGTAAACAAGAGAGAAGTATGGTGTGTCTCCATGTGTACTCTTGCTGTTATTGCAAAGTATGCCTAGCATGAGATTCTGAGATGTGTTTTTAATGGTACTTCTTTTAATAGAGAATGTCAGAATGTCAAAAATACCTTCCTGCCACTTGACTTTTCCTCTATATCAACAAGTGGAAAGTTATGAGGATGAGAACTGATCAGAGAATCTAAATGATGGAACCTGTGATTTATAAACTCTACAAGAGTCAACTCTAGGAGAGAAAAGTCAATAGAGGTAACTTTGTCCAAAACTGAAACAGAGCCCACATACCCATAGCAAGTTGGCCTTATGATAATCAATGTTAGAGATACTCCAGTTCATTGCCAGCTGCCATGCTAGCCTTGTCCTAAAGGATCTACTCTTTCCAAATCAACTCTAAAACCAGTGTGTGGCTCCATGTTCCAATTTCAATACACAACTTTTAAATTCACTTCTGCTCGCCAGTACCTTTTGCTCTAGAAAATTTGATGATAACGAATAACACACACCATCCATATAACACACCAAAGCTCAAAACTGGCTTTGGTCCCTCCTTTAACACATTTATTACAGGTTTCAAACTATATTAATTCCCAAGGCGAACACATAAGAAACACAACTATGTACAACAAGCTTACTTCATACTGGTTTTCTAAATAATCAAGCCTAGACATTACCTTTCGAAATGGAAAAGACCCCAGATTTACTGGTAGACCTGTCCTCACTGTGGTTCTGGAAGCTTTAAAGGAGGGGTCAAGAGAGTCTACCTCAGCAGGAGGAAAAGGAATGCAGCTGTCAAGGAAAACACCAGCCAGAAAGAAGACCTGGCACTCTATACAATTAGATCTCAAAATTCTACTGAAAGACAAAATAGTAATTACAAAGTAAGGGAAGTAGACAGAATCCAGAAAACTTGTAAAGATGGACCATCACTATCAGTTTTAAATGACCCTCTTATGTCTGAACATAAGATAGACTGTCGGATGTGAAACAGAGCCAAGACTGAGTAAACTGGGAGAGCTGAACACTTGGAGAGGGCAGAGGGGCTCTGCATGACATCACTAGGCTCTAGCACACAAAGCCAGGGAGAAGCTTCCTTCCCTGGTGCAGTCTGTTCCCACCTACTTCAGCACTACCAAAATGTTTCTTCTCAAAGCACTTGCAAAATCTGCCTCTTGTTGCCAAAGCTGGCTAACACATCCCACTTAGAGCCGATATACTTGAACTCCCCTCTGTTCTATACAGTGAACTAATCCTGCCATCAAATTATCCCACACACAATGTGTCTCCTTCATTTTTTAATTTGCCCCAGAAATCACTAGGGGCAATTTTCTGGAATTTATGCAACATTCCTTAAGGGGTCATTTTGAAGCAAAAGGAAAGCCTTGGTGAAATTCTACTAAGGAACTGGGACTGGTCCAATTTTCCTACACAAATTTTTACTAGATGGAAATCCAGAAGGTTTGGCCACTTCTATCCATCATAAAAACGCCCTTTGTTTAAACAAAATCTCCACTGATGCATTTTCCAGCACATAAGGTAATTTTCAGTGTGGTACAAAACTCACTAGGGTCTTTTAAAACCAGGGGTGGGGGTGAGGGTAAGGAGAAGGAAAAAAGTACCTACACAGCAGAAGCCTTTATGATCTATAACTGAGCACATACTGAATTTGCAATAATGCCACATTTAACTGCCTAGGCTGTAATACAGTAACTCCCTCCCCTCTCAACAGTGACCAGCCCACAAACAGAACCAAGAAACCTGGCAAGGAAATCTAGCAGCAATAACAAATTCGACTTGCAATAAAAGCCATCTGTACAAGTGCCAATTATCCTTTTCCTCAAATGATTAGGTTCCATCTAGTTTTGCTGACAAGCAAGTTATGCCACATTTTAATAGGCAATAGAATGTATTATTAAATAATTAGTAGCTAAGAAACAGAAATTAGAGGCTACTTCCTTCCACATGCATCCAGTACTTCAGTCTATTGATGTAAAGCAACTTGATCCTCCAAAGAGAACAGACTGAAACCTGATACAGCAGTTTACTGTGAGACAATTATGAGGCTAATGAGTGCTCACAGAGACTGAAGCAGGAAAGAAATCTAGAAAATTCCACCCAACCCCTGTTATGTCTGATCCATAGCAGGGTCCCGGAGGAGCAGAAATTTCTTCAAACTGCTCCTTGTTCTGAGCACATTAATTAAACTGTTAAAGGTAAAGGAGTATTGATGTCTTTCCCATCCCTTCACTTCTCCCTGCAGGTAGTGTCTGGTACTTGTTCAGCCCTAAAGGTACAGTTGCACTAACTGAAAAAAGCCCCACTAAGACCAATTAAGGTCTTTACTAAGAGGCTGAAAAGAAGACAAATGAAGGCAGAAAGCCCGATTACAAGGAACCTTTGTACAGATGTAAAGCAATTAGAGTGGTCCCGGGGGGAAGGCAGCATGGTTCCAGAAGCACATGATTTTACAGCCTGTCTAAACTTGGAACAATCTATCTTTTTTTAGGTTGAGAATAAAAGTGAACCCTATATTAGTGTCATATATCAGCTGCTAGTGCCTGCGATTGGCTCCCCTATGCCTGCTAGAGTCATAAAGCTTCTCAAAGATCCTCGGTGGAGGGCAACACCATTATATGTTCTGCTCTCACTGGCAGGGAAAAAGAACTGCCCAGTGTCAGAACTGCTTAGCTGAAGCGCCACCCCAGCTGTAGGGACACCCAGAGAGAGAGGGCACACCCAGGAGACAGGGGTGAACAGAAAGA
Organism: Octodon degus; assembly: GCF_000260255.1. Taxonomy (NCBI): domain Eukaryota; kingdom Metazoa; phylum Chordata; class Mammalia; order Rodentia; family Octodontidae; genus Octodon; species Octodon degus. The sequence continues at coordinate 9,585,019 of NW_004524611.1, forward strand.
GGCAGACAGTGACTGGAAGGAAAGGCAAAGGTGAACCTCAGGAGACACAACAGAGAGCCACTCTGGAAGATATTTGAGGGGGCTACAGCCTTCAGAAGAACAAAGTCTGCCCGGATTATCCTCTGGAGGACAATTTAACAGCAGCCACATTTCTGTCATTAGCTCTCCTTTTGATCTCTTTAATGTATAACACGCTAGTGTTTTATTTCTCCACATTTGGTAGGGCAGCAGATGGACTCTTGGTAGAAACTCAGATGTAAAGGTGAGTACTTTGTCCTCGATTTTTGGAAGAGGATGGGGGGAAGTCATTAATTTTTGCTTATCCCTTCAGTGACTTAAGATCAGAGGCTCATAAGGACAGAAACCACACAGTGTGCACTTTGTAAAAGCCCTTTCTTATAGAAGTATAAGGCAAGCAGCACAGGAAATTTAAAATTTTCGGGCCAGGTGTATGAGTCATAATTGCAGCACTCGGGGAGGCTGAGGCTGGAGGATGGGAAGTTCAAGCCTAGCCTGGGCAACTTGGCAACTGACTGAGACCACACCTCAGAATAAAAAAGTGGGGGCTCGGGATGCAGGTCACTATAAAGACTCTGGTTTTGACCCCAGATGTTTGGAAATAAAATATTCTATTGGCCATATTAAAGAAGTTACATATGCAGCTGAAATTGATTTTAACCTATGTTCTGTAACCTAGTATTTCTCAAATATTATTATTCCCATATGATATGAGTACATTATAAATGAGATACTTCATAAAAATACTGTTTACACTACAGTTTAGGAATTAGGTGCATCTTTCATACTCTGAGGGCATCTGTGTTAGATTCACCCCATTTCGAGTTCATGCACTTGGTAGCCACGTGTGTGTCGGTCACTGACTTAGCATATCCCTGTTTAGACTGCCAGCTTGGCGTCCTGGCCCACTACGAATCAGCTACATGATGACCAGCTGACACTTCAGAGCTCAGCCCCTCAACCTGGTCATCAGTAAATCCAGAGCAAGTCGTTATTTAGAGGGCTGTGGAGAGGATTAGGTAAGAACATTCATGAGGAAGGCAAGCCACAAAGCTTAGCACACAGGAAGCACTCAATACATGTTAGTTTGAAATTTTATTATTTTGTTAAGCAATCTCAAGAGCTGCGATTGCCCACCAAGACATATGTTTCATGCAGCTAGTAGGGAATCATTCTATTTCAGGTCTCACTACCACCTACCTACCTACTACGGTTGCCCAATAGGTTTGAACGGTGATTTGAGATTCAAACAAAATAAATTTGGAAGACTTGGGCTTGTCAGCAATTGCTTCTATTAGATGATGCACCAGAATTTGGTATCTATTCCATACATAGGAAGTGAGGCAAGGACAGGAATGGAGGGAGACAGAAATCAACATCTGCTGGAAAGACCATGTTGCCAGACATCAGCAAAATGCTATCACACTTCAGAAGAATGATTAGCAAGAACATGACTTTAGGTAAAGACCTGATAACTGCTTGGATCATTTTGATTTTTGATAACTAATAATTCACACTGAGTAACAGCATTAAAAGTGGTGGCATTTAACATTCAACAGAGAAATAATTAACTTTTAAAGTTAGCCAGTAAAAGAAAATGCCAAGGCAGGATGGTGAGGCAGAGCTGACACCAAGAGAGGATACAAAGGGACATTAATTAGGTACAAGCAAACATCTTCCCTAATAGCTCATGTTCTCTTTCCCAAAATGTCAACAATAGATATTAACACCAGATGCTGGCATTACATCTCCCCTGACAATGAGTCTGGGCCATGTGTATGTGCTCAGAGAAAACACTCATGTGACTGAGGGGAAAAATCCGATGGGATAAAGGCTGTTTTTTGTCTCTTAAATAATTTACAGGCCCTTTATGAAGGGTGGGAAGAGGGAGCTTCCAAGGGACTTGTCTGAAACAGATCAAGGTAGGCACTGTTCATGTGGAAGCGGTGTGGCACCTTTCCATCAGCCTGGATGGGCCCTGGATCCCAAAATGCTCCCCACTCTTCTGCAGACTATAAATGCATCCCTCTGATGTGATATTTATAAGCAGTCTTGAGTACAGCATAGTGCAATCATAATTCTTGGGAATAGAAACACATAACCAGAGGATTTAGAAAATTTTAGGAAAAATAATTTCTGATAACCTAAAAATATCCTTTTTTAAATTTTTTTTTTAGAATATCTTTTTGAATAAATTCAATTGCTGGTGATTTACCATAGTGACACAAGCACCTGCCTAGCAAGTGCAAGGTCCTGAGTTCAATTCCCAGTTCCAAAAATAAATAAATTAAAAAAAAATTGTTTTTATGCTTTGTGTCAGTGAATACAGAGATCTGACAAATGCAAAGTATTTGACACACTGCTTTGCCAACCCCTATACATATAAGGATTAAGACACAAATGGGGATATAAATGAACAATTACCACAGGGTAGAAGTGCTTCTTCCTCTTGATCTGTTCTATTTCTACAGTAAGTAGTCAACACCTCTAAAATTTTCAATTTTCTTTGAAAATCTGGTATTTTATGAAATGAATTTCTGTTTTAGTTAATTTTCTGATTGCTGAGACAAAATACCTGATACCTAAATTTAAAGGGGGAAAGGTTTATTGTAGCTCACAATTTCCAGAGGTTTTAGTTCACAATCAGCTGGCTCCAGCGCTGGCTGGCATGGCAGAGGGACACTGCGGGCAGAAACAGTCCACAGCAAAGTAGGCAGGCAGAAGGCAGTGTCCCCATTCTGTCCCTCATATTCTGTTCAGGACTGTAAGGCAGGTGGCACTCACACCCAAGGTGGTGCACCTTACTGCTAGGATCACATATTCTAGATCCAACCACCACTAAAAGGCCCCAACTCTGATTGTCTGAGGTCTTAGTGAGACATCGAAAACACAAGCCACAACAATTTGGAACCACCAATGGGAGATATGTTGGGAAACAAAGCTTTGTCAGAATGTGTAAGAGAGAATTTTCTCATCATAATGAGTTTTACTGAATTCCACTAATAAAGCCCTGTCAACCTCAGGATCTTTGCATATACTCTTTTCTTTTGTCTGCAAGCTGCTTCCTTTGCAGTCTTCTCATTTTCACCTTAATTATTCTTATTCAGATTCCAAACATCACTTCCTTAAGAAGGAGTTTTCCATATCTATACATCTAAAGTAACTTCTGTTCATCCCACCTTTAGGCCCTATCTCAAACGCTGAGTTGCTTTTTTTTTTTTTTTTTGCAGCAATTACCACACTTGTGCTCATCTAAATGTTTCTCGGCTATTCCTAAGCCCCAGATAGCATAATGATATCCACTTTGTACACTTTTGTTGAATGTGGTTGAGATCTTTGCCACTCCTTGTTACTGCTGACTCAAGGATCAGGGATACCAGTGATGAGCCAGAGGATGATGGAATACCCAATGTCTAGAAGTATCTCCTTAAAGCTCCGAGAGGCTTCCTGTGAACATGGCTTGTAATGACCACAAACTCTTTACCTTTGGGAAGTTTTGTAATCTAGGAAGGTAAACTGACAGATAGTCTGACAGTCAGATTCTGGCAAAGAAAATTACTGTACTAGCAGAGGTTGATAAAGTATGCGGTCAGTGTGGGTCTAGAGCTGACTGTCAGAGTAAGCTTCTCAGCAATAGAAAAAACTTGATGACCAAGCCAAATACCTCCAAAGACTGGTTAATGTATTGGAGGACTTAAGTGCATGAGTAGCTCATGAATTACTAAGTATGATAATTTGGGCAAACTCCTTAAACTCCCCATGCCTGTTTTATAATCTATAACATGGGAATAACAGTAATGTTTTAGGTATGTATTGTTATAAGCAGGTAATATTTATAAGGTGTTTGGAATCATGCCTTACACATAGCAAACATGCAATGAATGTTGGTTATTAATACTAATGGTCAACATTCGTTATATGGTGAGGGTGTGGAGAAGAGGGAATCCTTGTGCTTACTGGTGAGAATATAACTTAATACAATTATTATGAATGGTATGAAGATGCCACAAAAATTTTTTTAAAAAAATGGAAGTACCATGTAAGTTCAGCAAACCCATAATATATAACCATCCAAAGGAAATGAATTCAGTATCTTTTTAAAAATCTTATTTATTTATTTATTTATTGGACACAGGGTCTTGCTACGCAGCTCAGACTCATAGTGATCTTCCTGTCTCAGTCTCCCCAGAGCTGGGATTAAAAGTGTGCACCACCACTCCTGGTTTCAGTGCCTGGGCAGGCACGGCATGCGGCACAGGGTACTGAGCCCAGGTCCTGTGCTTGCAAGGCAGGCGCTTAGACTACAGGGCTTTCTCTCCAGCCCCAAATTCGGCATCTTAAAGAACTGTCTGTACCACTGTGTTCACTGTAACATCATTCACAGTAACTACACTCTGAAACCCACCGCATTGATCATTGGTAGATAAAAGGATGAAGGAAATGTTGAGATATGGCCTTAAAAAAGAAAGAAATTCTGTCATTTGTGAGAACGTGGATGAATCTGAAGGATATTATGCTAAATGAAATCAGAAAAAAAAATACTGCATAATCTCTCTTATCTACAGACTCTGAAGAGTCTGATGACAAATTAAGAGTAGAATGCTTGTTGAAATGTAGGTTAAAGGGTACAAATTGTAATAATGTGAGATAAATAAATTAAAAAATCTAATGTACAGCAAAATGACTATGGTTAATATTTTCCACTAACAGCTTGCTAAGAGTCTGAGTTTTAGGTTCCCTTACCACGGAAAAAGAAAAGTAACCATGGAAGATGATGAGTAAGTTAAACTGCTGCCTTGTAGAAATCATCTTACTACATAAAATATCAATCAAATTACTTTTAATATCTATAAGTATATCAAAACATTACATGCAGTTTAAATCTGTATAATTTTAAATATCAGTCTCTTAAAGGACCCTAAAATTGCTTATTAGTTAACACCATTTGCCCCATCTATCTGGCCCTGAATTCTAGGTTTGGGGCACAGCCCATCCATACTGTTAAATCTCAGTTCCTGCTGCTGTACTGTCCACCATAGCCCTGGCTATGAGCTGACCTCTGCAGCTTGCCTCAAATACCTACTTCCAAACACAAACCCTGCCCCAGTACTTCCTGAGGTCTAATCTGTAGTAGTGGCCAGCACAGGACACTCACTCCAGTCTGGCTCCGTGTTCTGCTGCCTGCTATTTCATACTGGGTTTCCCTTCCCCAAAAGCATTAATTTACAGAGGCATAGTGTGCCACTGGACTGGGACCTGGGTATCGACATCTAACAGTAAAGAAAAAAAAAAAAAAGGAGAGAGAAATTTTCCTGCATAACTAATCCATGGTAATATACTTTTAACCCCAAAAATCAACCCTTTCTTGAATTCAGAGCCCCTAACCAATATAAAGTGGCTTCTGTCTTCCCATCCATCTCAAAGTATCTATTATGTACAAAGGCACTGCAGAGAAGGGGAAAACATAAAACAAGATCTCAGTCTTCAAAGGATGATTATGTTACAGTGTAGCCAGGCTCAGAAAGAGCTTGCCAAAGAAGGCACTAACCTCTGATTTTCCAAGGATCAATTACATTCTGGTTTTGAGCACAGAGATTTGAAGCTTGGAGTGCCAATGACTTAAGCCACAAAAAAGTCCTTAAAGTACCACTGCTAAATAATCATCTTTGTGATGGTTTTTGAATTTCACTTTAATCAAATCCAGTAAGACGTTCCAAATATCACTTATCCCTTAACAATCAACCCTCAATCTCTAAATCCTGGCTTTTACTTTAATCACTCATGAAAATTCTATTATTCATGTGCTGGTTATGGTCTGTCTTGCTGTGTACCAGGCAGCAGAATCACTAAGCCCACAGGCTGCTCGAAGTCCCCCACGTCACAACCCTGGAAGTGAAGCCAGTGAAAAGAGCATCTGCAGAGCAGAGGTCTCTGAGCCCAACTGCCTGGGGATGAGTCTGAGATCTGCTCTGGCAACTCCGCTGCTCTGAGCCTCAGTTGGTTCATTTGCAAAACCGAGGAGGACAGTGGCTGCATCTGCATCAAAGGGCGCTGGAAGGATCACAGGAGAGGAGTACAAAATGCCTCCATAGTTCCTGACCTTGTAACAGCCATGCTTGAGATGAACCAAGTTTTTAACTAAGAACTGATTTTGTTCTTGAAATGCCTAATTTCTTCGGCCTTGTTTAATAGGGATAAGGGTCTTTCTAAGACCCTAGGAAAGGGATCGAATCACCAAGCCCTCAGCTAGCTGGAGAGTCTTAGTAGCAACTTCCTGAGGACAGCTGTGAGAAGTTGCTAGTGCTGGGGGACAGAGTTGCTAGAAAAAACATCCTCAAGAGTTTATCTCAAGCAGTTTAGAAGGCACTTTGAAAAGATGCGTATCAGATCACCTTTTTAGTGGTTTTAGTGAATTTATTTTATTTTTAATTGACAAGTAATACTTATATTCAGTGTTTTTGTTTAACTGAGGAAAAACTGAAATGACTGAATCTGTAATCCTGTTTTGACATTTACTGGCTGTGCATGGTAATACAAAGTTATTTTCGATGCTGGGCTTCAGTTCCCTTATGTGCAAACATGCAGTCACACCTACTTTCATCCTGTGATGGTGACTCAGTGAGGAGAACACAGAATTCTTTAGTCTCTGCAGCAGACTGTAAGGTAAGGAAGTGGGAGCAAAACTCTCCCTCCGAGGCTTTCATTTTCATTCTCCTGAAGAGGAGTTAATGAGTGATTATTCCGGGAAGCCTAGGACTGGGGGTAACTTGTGGACAGGAAGCTAACTTTTACCTGGTGGGGCAGCAAGGGGACAAGGAGCCAGCACAGAAGAGTGTGGTTACTGGGTATGGGTCCCTGGGCTGACTCAGCTCCAGGATAAAAGGAAGTATCACAGATAAAAGATAGTATCACAAAGGGCGGCAAGAGCTGTGCCCTAGGAGCCTCTGTCAAGTACAGAGAGAAGGAATCTGATGAGACAGAGGAGAACCTGTAGAAGACACCCCATGCATGTTTTTCTGAAAGGCTAGCACAAGTCTGGGTAGATATCAGCACACACCAAAGGGGAAAGTCATCCAAGCTTCTGAGAACCCATCTTTGTTGTTGGGCATTCAACACAGGGAAGCAGTGCTAGGGACCAGGATTCTCTTCTGCTTCTTGGCTCTTATTATTTCATCTATTCTTGTTCCAGGTGAGGAGATAAGAAGAAAGCCCGAGAAGAATAACCCAGACACATAGTAGGAATACTCATTCATACATGCCCATATTTATTAAATACCATTATTATGTGGCTTGTCATTGTGGCCACCAAAGATGGGTAAAAAACAGGACAAAACCTCAAAAAATTACAGTTCAATGGAAGAAAGAGACATACACAGAGGTCATTTCAGCACAGTGTATGGAGGGTCCCAAGGGTATGCTTTGGCATTATGCACAGACCTAGAATCAAGAAGGGGAAAGCAAAAAGGTGTCCGGGAAGTGAAGCTGTCAATGAGCAGCAACATTCTGAAAGGCTCATCGAATTGCCAAGGGCAAGAGAAACCAAGTAAGGAAGAGCAGCGGGTGAAACTTCGTACAGGAAGAAATGGAGAGAGAAGCCAACCTGAAAATGACCTTCACACAAGGACTTAGTATCCTGCATTTGGGGACAATGGGACTGGGGTAGATTTGGATGCTTAGCTTATGCTCTAATGCTTCATTCTAAAAAACAAAAGTCAAGGATTTTAAAAATAAACTGAACGATTAGGCGTAGAGATGGTACCAATTTATGTGAATCACACTTTTAGGCTGTGTTTACAATACCAAAGTAATGCAGACTTTTTCTGTGATAGCGCATGAAGACATGAAGAGATGTCTTGCTTCCCTGGAGAGGTGAGCTGACCCAATTAAGAGGATTTTACACTGAATTTAGAGAGAAATAAAGTAAAGAAAAAAAAATTGTAACATCCATCTTTGATCCTCTCCCAGTGAAAAATTAGACACAACATAGATAATAGGCATAGTATATGAAGCCACTAGCCTATACTTGTAATTCTTTAAGATAGTGTCAGAATTCAGACCTGTAACCTCAGATCAAAGCAGCATGAAAGCTACTCTTGTGGCCAACCCCATGCATGGTGCCATAATCTCTTCAGCTGTCTACAAATTATCAATAAGTAGAAATTTTTAAAAGAAATGATAAAAATAATCTCCTGGTTATCACCCAGGCTTATACCACTGTGATCTAAGGACATGGAGGAAGAACAGGAAGCATCACATCAAAAACCACAAACTTCCATTGTTTACCACTGTTACTCTACTACCTACCACAGTACTAAACATATAAAAATGCTTACTAAACAATTCTTGGAAAGGCAAATCAATTTGCATAGAGATCCATGAAAAAAGAGATTACACACACTAAGGACAACGTGGAAGACAAGAAAAGTGATATTCTTATGATTACATACCAGATGCCAACCAGGTGAAGAAAATGGATGATGGATTTCCCAGCATAGTAGATCACGAACTACCCTAAAGCAGGACACAGGGACCTTCACTATCCTGATATTTACTGAGGGTGTCATGTCCTAACATCATGGCATCTGACCAATGGATTATCACTGTGCTTAAAGGAGATGTCAACTCTAAAACAGTAGAATATGTGTGTCAGTTAGGCTTAATTATCAAATTGGTTAATTAATGCATTTATTGAGTCAACTCGATTAGTCCACTACTGCCCAGCTGGGCGGTGGCTCACTGGGGCCATGCCTTTGGAGGGTGGATCTCCCTTTGCCTCTCTTCAGTTGTGCCCACCATGCTGCTCCTGCATTGGAGCCAGCCCACTATGGACTGTACCTCTGGGGAACAGGAACCAGACTAAATCTTTTCCCCTTTCAGTAGTGGGTGTTGGTAATTCTGTTTCAGCAACAGGAAAGCTAATCAAAATTGTGTGTAATTAGGCCTTCTTTATCTTGGATGACAGAATGGTTTCTTGGAAAACTGGATACTAGCGAAAAGTCATAAAATCTTAGGAAGTAATGAAAGTCATGGTAACTACTGAGGGAAATATAAAGGATCTCAAAATGTGTGGAGCAAATTTTATTGAAAGACAGATTTAACAATTCTTAGAAAAAATGTAGTCTTCCTTTTATGGCATAAAGTTCTCTCCCACCCCAGGGATATGTTCTAAGAACCCAGTGAATGCCTAAAATTACCAACAGTATTGACCCAGATATATGCTATGTTTTTTCAGGTTAATATAATATATAATATATTTATTTACCTACTACAAAATTTAACTTATACATTAGGTACATTAACAGATTAACAATAAAGTAATAAAACAGAAGAATCATAATATACTGTAATAAAAGTTATATGAGTGTGATCTCTCTCAAAGTATTCACTGTGGGCCAGGGGTATAGCTCAGGGACATAGCATCTGCCTGCCTGGCAGGAATGAGGCCCTGAATTTGGTTCCTGATACCAAAAATATATATATTGACCTTTCTTATTGTGATGATGCAAGATGACACCACGATTATTATACAATGAAGTGAGGTAAAGATCATATGCATTTGACATGGCTTTAGGTTACTGATGTACCAAAGTAACTAAAATGGTTACTGGGTGGGCAGCCTATACAGCTTGGATACGCTGGAAAAAGAAATGATTAACATTTGGGTCAGAAAGAAATACGTAAAATTTCACCACATTACTGAAAACAAGGTGCACTTTAAAAATAAACTGTTTCTCTTTAGACTTTTCCACCTAGTATTTCTGGAGCACAGCTGATTGCAGATGACTAGAACTATGGAGAGTGAAACCATAGAGAAGAGGAGGCTACTAGGAAAGGTTTTAGCAAAGACATGGCTCATGGGGGTTCAGGAGCTTCAAAATGGTGAAAATGCAACTTACCCCCATGGGGAAAAACGAAGGGCATTGTGGGGAGGAGCTACGTAAATCAGGAAATAAACAGAAATTCTTCTTGATAAGCTGATTCTAAGAGGCCACATATAAAAGTGAGAAGGAGGACAAATCATCAAAGAAATTCATACTAAGGAGAAGAATGCCGAGGAGATGTGTTAACTCTAGAACACCACTGAGGTCTGAGGCATACATGGACAGAAGAGGCAGGGAGCACTTTGTCAGAGGAGGTTATGCCAAAGGGTCATTTTGGGAAGACACCATAGGAGATTTTCTTGATGGAAGCTGGACTAGATGACTGTCAGAAAGTCACCCAACCCTGAAGTCTTGTGATTCGAGGCCCAGAAAATGCTGGGTGAGTTGAGGTTATCATACAGCGACTTTCTGCAGAATCCACATACACCCCACACATTCCTTCAGACTGCAGGTAATGAGAAATAGGCAAGCTTAGAAGACATCAGAGAAAAACTGAGAGGCTTATTGTGCAGAGAGCTTTGTTTCCAAACTTTTCTGAGTCAAAGGCACAATAGACCTTGCTTTGCAAACAGCCACCTGTCTACTTATCTGAGACAAGTAATACCATATGTGAAAGAGCGCAACGAGGCGCCTGAAGAGCCAAGATGTCTTTTCTTGCATGTTTTTGCAATTAACTATATTCTTGGATGCCTTTTTTAGAAAAAGAGTCCCTCCTGAAAACATCCCAGAGTTTATAGAAAGGAAAGAGTTTCAGGCAGTATTGGTAATTCTAAACTTGTCAAACGGCAAAGTTTCATTCCAAAACAAATGGTTTTGGAGAGAGAAACATACTGCTAGCCAAATGTCATCTTTGCTTATTCTTGATAAACTTGCTAAAATGTCTCCTAATCCTCAAAAGGTTCTAAGTCATGTTGATTATCTTTTAAAAGAAGGTCACTGAATTTAGAGTGCCAAGAAGACTGCAAAGCTCTGAGTATGTAAGACCATCCAGTAAGGCAGATCTATCTGGAGTCTTGACTGTTTTCCACAACTTCAGCTTTCACTGTCTTCTCTCAAAATAAGGTCAAGTACATGGGGACTTACTAGGTAAGTAAGATTTGAATCTGAATTGGGCATGACCCTAAGGAGATAGCATGATCCAAGAAATACAAGAAAGTAGGGGAAACCCAGTGTCAAGTGATAGGAAAGTTTCCCAGAATTCAGGAGCATGGCAACTAGGCTCCTTTCTCTTATATCTCATTATTTTTTTCTGCCCCAGGTTTTTTTGACTGTAGCTTATAAATATATCTTCTTCATTTCTAATCTGCCATGTCTACCATACTGACCTGGTTCAGATTCTCATATACTTCCCGTTTAAGCCCATTATCTTCATGAAAACCAGTCATGTGTCAGAGGTGGGATGAAGATAAGGTAACACAATTCTAAGGGGCTGTATTCTCAAGGTCATGTCACTACTGACCCTGAACCTTCACCACCCATGGAGTGAGTTCTTCCCTGAATTTTGTGCTTTAGGCTCCTTTCTTACTGCACCTTAACTTTGGTCCTGTTACATCTCTCAAACTTAGCATGCAACTCCAATGCTATATAGCAACCACAGCGTACCTGCTCCTCTAGGACACAGGAGACAGCATGGGGGCTACCTTCCCATATTCACCTCTGCACGCTGATAATTTTATACATAATAAAAACATTCCTTCCCTAAAAGCAGTTCTTGAAATGCACACTGCAGCTGTACATATCTGAACTATGCCACAATCACAGACCTTTACACATGGCATTTTAGAGAAGCTGCCACTTAATACTTCTTCTACATTCCACCAAACACTTTGTAGACCATAATATTGATCACAAAGTATCATCTTTAAGTATGAATGTATCCATTCCTTGAGGTTACAGGCAAGCATAGAATGTCTTTCCATGTATACATTCCCAGAGACTACCGTGGTCCTATAACATAACAGATGTTCAACAAATGTTTGTTTAATAAAAGAATGTATCTCGTGTGAAATATACAGTCTTAGTGCTGCTCCTATTCTCCTTAAACAGAACTAATTTTAGGATCCAAAAGAACAAAATGAGCCTCCTCGCTATAGGAGAACTGGCCATAATATAGCTAATTTTACCCTTCAGCATGTACAGTACACAAGCATTCTAAAACAGTATAACTGACTACCATGAGCAAAGTTAAAACACATGTTAAACTATCATTGATAAAGATAATTAAATATCCCATTTTTTGTCTAACTATAAATAAAACATCACAGGGAGTTTGTAGAATCATATGCATAAACTTCACCTAGCTATTTGGAGAGTTATTCAATGCCATTCTATGTTTGAGACTTAGAAGGATCCATACAGGAGTTGATTCTCCAACTTCTCTTTTTAGAAGCAAGTCAGCATTTCCGTTCCTTGTAAAAGTGCAAAATCTTCAACCTTAGAGCAAAACATATAGATGATGGAATATGGAATGATCCACAGATAGCACAAGCCTTGTGTGGAACTCACAGTACTAGAAAAGTCTGCAGGACAAGGCTGTAGACCATGGATGGCAGGATGGAACAGATGGAAATGGACTCAGTGAGCCTTCAGCTGTAAGCACAGACAGAGTGGTCAGGAGGCAGAAGAGAGCTGTGCCTGCCCTGTTCAGTATAGTAGTCACTAGCCTACTATATTGGATCTAATTAAGTTTAAGCTAGATAAAGTTAAATATAATTTAGAAATTTAGTTTGTTAGTCTCACTAGTCACATTTCAAGTGCTGGAAAGCCAAGTGTACCAATGCTCATTACTCTGGACGCTGCAGAAGTTTCCTCATTAGAGGGAGTTCTACCAGGCAGAGCTGGTATGGACAACAGACACCTAACTTTCTGAGCCTGACAGTCTAGTCTAGTGTTTTTCTCCTTGTTGATAATCAGTGCACTTGGCATGCTCGGATCTGTCTTCTTGCAAGCAAGTCACTTCCTCCCAAAGAGGAAACATTTTATGTGCTAAAGGAATAGACTCTGTCATCACAGTGTCCTTTTTAGTTAAGAATGAACATTAACAACTAAGAAAGCCAGAGTTGGCACAGTTAAGAAGTGAGAAGTGATGGAAGGACACTAAGAATCTGAGGACAGTTCAAGCGTAAATGTGGTGCCCACAGTGACTCCGAGGCAGAGGAAGGGGAAACAAAGCACTGGATGAACAGATAAGTGAAGGATGGACAATCTGGGCATTGCAGGGGGCTGAAAAATCAAGCCCCTGAGCTCCAGTCCCAAACCCATTTTGCATCTCATGTTCAGTATGTTCCTGTCCTCAGGAGGGGCAACCATGCTAAAAATGCAGCCTTCCATGCTGAAGTCTCCTAATAAAAGGGAAAGAAATCAAGGAAAACAGGCTCTTTACTTCAAGTAATACACTAGTTACTGCCAATTAGCTGAATATTTCTAAGCACTTTGTTCAGCTATACTTGAACGGCAACTTAAGAAACTGTCCATTTCTTGCCCTTTCTATAGGTCTGTGCTCATGTTTTAAATAAACACTAGCTAACAGATTTTACAAAGAGTCACACAAAAATCCTACAATCCAATCTGAAAGAGAAGCCAAGGGCATTCTTTTCCAAGCATTAGATTGGTTTCACATGAGGTGATTAGAATCTTTCGTGCTAATTGCACTAGAAAGAACTAATTAGAAAAATCTACCATTCAGCTAATGAGAGCTGGGCCCTAACTATCTCAGCGCTTAACTTCTCAGGTTGTAAAATGTCTCATTTTTTTTCATGCCCCCTCTGAGAAAGTTGTCACTATGTTAAATTCCAGCAGTCAGACTGGGCATTAACTAAGTAAGGCAGCATTCACAAAATGCATATGCGAGCTACAGTTCACAGCAGCCCCACCCATGCTTTCTCACGATTTTTGAAAGGTAGATATCATAGATTAAAGGCTGCTAACTAGCAGTACATTGAACTGGTAATGAATTCTGCCCCATTTTCAGTGCAACCTTCTTGGTGTCTTTCATTTGATGGCCCATTAATAATGCAGAATAAGGGATTTCACATGCAATGCTGTTACTTGGGGAGGAAGAGTTCATTAACAAGCAATGCTCTCACCTGATTGAGACCATGTCCCTGCCAAGGGTGGTAGCATTTATTGGAATGCTGATAAAACAAGAACAGTGAAGAGCTAATAAATCAGAGCCCCCTTATTATACAATAAACTCATTATCCAGTCAGCATCATATGGAACAAGTAAACACAGGAAAAGAAGAAACTGTTCTTATTATTAGGAAGAAATTTATAAGGCTTTCTTAGGAGGTTAAGTTCAGAGTTCTAAGTTTAATATAACACACATAATAAGGCCACATTTAAAGGATATTTTTAAAACGCTATCAAAGAATGTGTCTATAAGTAAAAACCTCTTCCTACGGAACAAGAAAAAAGAATTTTTTTTTTTTTTTTTTTTTTTTTTGCAGAACCAGGGATTGAACTCAGATACTTGCGATTGCCAGGCAAGCGCTTATTCTACTGAGCCATCTCCCCGGCCCCTGAAAAAAGCATTTTAAAAAAAAAAAATTTACATCCCTTTTGGCAGGCACCAAGAGCCTATCCTTCTGCAGTGAAGTCTGCAGAAATCTAAATGTCAAAACTTCTGGCTTTTGGATCAAACACTAGAGATTCCCTTTGCAGATTCTTTGTTCCTTATCCCAAGGTATAATGTTGTCAAGAAGATAAGGATTCACATGTTCAGTACACGGAGGACGAAAGGCTGAACTCCTGATCAAGACTGAGACCCGAATGCTCCTTCCCAGGCAACTCTGGGAGGAGGGGATACAGCCACCGACAGGAAGGCTTCACAAGGCCTGTGTTTCCACAACCTGACCCTTTGGCTTCCAGACTGAGGACCACTTAGGGAGTTCTTTTGCTTCTCATTATTACTTCGAAGCAGAAAGGGTGAAATAAGCATAATATACAAATTCTTCAATTATGTCCTTTGTTAACAGTTTCAGAAAAATATTGTTATGGCAGAAGAGTAAAACATGGTTATAATAATGTTTTCGAAAAATTTGGAACTCACACTAAGTATACCTCACTCCTTCCACATATTTCTCTTGACAACTACAACGAATTGTTTAACAGTATTTTGTACTGGCATCTGTGTTCAAATCATTTATCACTTCAAGGACTCTAAGATACTGTAGAGTTTATGTGATACCTCCTACATACATGGATACCGATTTTAGGTAACAAGAGAGAAAACTCAATAGCATGGTGACTAATGTGCTTGTTATTATTCCCATTTTGTAGAAAGTCATCTGAGGCTCAGGGTGTGGGGAAAAGCTACATGACAGAACTACAATTTCAGTCCTGCCTAGCTTTGTCCTCCACTTCAAATTACATCTGTTTTTCCTTTCAAAATGTCTCTAGCACTCTCAAACTTCTTTAGTGTAGTAAATCAGTAGCATTTTTGCTTTGAACAGCTCCATATCAGGTTTGTATTTTCTCAGTATGACTGCATATTTTAAATCCAGCCATCATAAATCAACCAGAATTCCACCAACTAAGTGGCAGTACCAAGAATTTTCCCCCCCAGAAGTTAAATTCTCACTACTGTACCACAGAATTGAGTCTGGCTTTGAACTCACACTGATCCTCCTCTTGCCACAGTATGAAGCCCAGTAATTATTTTATGCCAAGATTTGTCATCTTGACTTTTTCATAAACACAAAGCCAAGCCAGGCCCATTCCTTGTCCTCCCTCTAACAATGTGACCCTGAAGGAAGTGAAACATTTTACTTCCTATGCCACAAACTACTAACTGAAACATTAAAAAAAAAACAAACCAAAAACAATTTATAGTTCATAACCCCATATATCATTTTTAACAATCTAGTAGCTTCACTCTTTTCACAGGAATAAGAAGCAAAATTTAACGTTAGTATTCAACAGTATTATTGCTACAGTAACTCCATTTTCTTTAATGCATAGTTTTTATTTATGTAATAGGCAGCCCAGAGTGAAGAGAGATACAAATTCTAAGGAATACGTGAAAGAAGCTATTGGAAAAGAAAAATCATACTCTAGCTACTCTATAGTAGTAGAGTGAAGTGTAAAGTGATACATTGCTTTGAAAAACAAATTTGATGGCAATCCCTATGTAGTTTAGGCTGGCTTTCAACTTGTCAAGTGCCCAGGACAGACTCAAACTCAGGGCGATCCTCTTGCCTCAGCCTCCCGAGTACTGGGATTATAAGCATGTGTCACCATTCCCAGCAGCTTGCACATCAAATTTTTATAGAGGAAGAATCAAACTTTTATGCTATTACAACTAGTAAGAATAAGTATTTATAAATGTCTTAAAACAAAAAAAGATTTAATTTTCATAACATTATGTCTGTTTTTGAAATGCACAAAATAAATAGATGAGATTCAAGAAATGGGTTAGCTGGAACAACTTGGTAGAGGAAGAGGTAAAACAAAAAAGACAAGGAAGAAAAGGGCTGAACTTACTCGCAACTGATGTGCAAGTTCCTGGAAGCACAGGACATCTCCAGAACCGTGCCAGACACAAGAAGACACAGCAATGAGGAGAGACAATGCAGAAGCGGTAACAGCAGCCACCTTCCCCTCTGTTGATCACTGAATCTCCTCAGGACTTTAATTGAAAAGACTAAAGTAATCATCTTGCTTTGGAGGGTTTTGGGATTTCAAGTGGAAGACACAACAGCAACCATGCATTTCATGAAATCTTCTCGCTAATTTGTCCAACAATCTAATGAACTATAAAAAGATAACTTTATCCCCTTTGTCAAATTTTCCTAAGAGACGGTCTATACTATCTATAGTACAGGTTGTGTCTAAACATCAAGCACGACCATGATACCCTTTAATAGTTAATCCTCCAACATGTAATTAGGCATTCACATGACAATCAAAACCATGACTATATTTCATGTTTGCCTTCCCTTTCAAGCCCTCTACTAGAGGGGCACTTACTCTGTCAAATCTGCTATAGTAATCAAAACATTGAAATTACTTCTTTCCACACTAAATATACTGGAACTGGTTGTTTGATTAAATGTAGAGCAGAGAGTGCAATTTGCTAAATTACAAGTATTCTGAACATGTAAATATAGTTTAATTACTGCAATTAAAGAAGATTACTGGAGATTGGCAGATGGGAATGTAATGCTGTTTTAATTAGAGTTTTTAATGCACTGTAACATAAGCATAATATTAACCCTTTATCTAAAAGAGGTAGCTGGTCTTTTAAAAATTGGTATATAAAAATGTATTAGAGCTAGTGTTTTATAACAAGGCTTAGATTGGGTCACACTATACGGGAAGCCTATTGTGCAGGAGAATCATAGCACCCAAGAATAGTAAACTGAGGTAGACAGCAAGCACTACAATGATAGAAACACTGCTATCCCAACTGCAAATATGTGTGCATACATAAACAGTGCGTGCACACAGAGAATATGTCACTTGGGCTGTCGTCACGAATACCTGGCTAGCAGTGTAGTTCAGCAGGAGACTGCTTGCCTAGCACATCCAACGGTCTGGTTTAATCATTTGTACCTCCATAAAAAAAAAAAAAATTAAAAGCAGTATATTGCTACAGTGTCAAAGGCTGAAGGGACTTCCATGCCAGGGAAGACTTTACAGAGCCCTGTCCAACAAACACAAAAAATAAAGTGCTTCAAAATATATTTTTTACAAAATGCATTTATTCACCTTTGAGAAAATTACAGCATAAATGCAGCACTTTGCAGAAGGAGGCTAGTTTATTATTATTCATCCTCCAGAACAGTATATGCCATATAAAAGCAATATTCCAGAACATGTAAGAAGCAATTTTTGTCATCTTGAAAGCTATCAGTTGCAACATTTTATCCATTTAAGTCAATAGCCTATTAGAAATTCTAATTGAAAGTTCAATAGTCAGCTTGGAGCCTTACAATAGAGGTTGCCTTTTGGAAAGCCATTTAAAGTCTTAATCTCTTTATCATTTGGTATTTTGAAGCCTAACTTTGTTCTTGTTAGGCAGATCAATGGCATTAATTTACAAAATGGGGGAAAATGTCACCCTTCATCCTTTAAGTCTCAGCTCAGGGAAGAGCAGCATAAGCGAATCTGATCACTGCTTTCCCATATTAGCAGCAAATGGTGTCAGGGGAGGCCTGACCTACAAATTTTAATTACTGCATGAAAAATTCAGTTCCTGAAGATGAAGGGAGACTTGAGAAAAAGCAGGAGTCCATCCTGTTCATGTCTGCTGAGTTTTAAATCTTAAGGGATGCTTTCTGAATCAGTAGCAGACACTACAGTCAATGAAAGAGGTTTACTATGTTGGAAGAAAACAAAACAATAAAACAAAACAAAACAGAGCTACAAACTTAAAAACAAACCAAGGCTGATACAAAAGATATAAGGCAGGTAAATAAGTGTAAGAGAAGAATATGTTTTACTGATTGTACAGTCTCTTGGTGGTCATGAATATTTCTACCAATTAACAAAAAGGTAGGAGCCAGGGAGATGGCTCAGTGGAATAAGCGCTTCCCTGGCAAGCGCAAGGGCCTGAGTTCAATCCCTGGTTCTGAAAAAAAAAAAAAGGTATCTTGGAGTCAATACGATTAAGAGATACTGCCTCAGAACCAAGTACTGGTGCAAAATCAGAGGGGCTGGATAGCTTCACAGCTTTGCCTCTGCAAAGAAAATATTGTGAGCAAAATGGGCACTCAGTGGAAGGATGATTTCACCAAGTGAGATTCTGCAAGCAAACACCTGATGGCTAATTATGGTGCTAGAAGAACCAATAACGTCAGTCTACCCTGGAAAGCCAGAGGTGGTAAGCAGTAAATTTCCACTGCTGAGGGAGGCCAAATTGAGGGAGGAGGATTTTATATTTTAAGCTAAAGAAACACACCTAAGCAACTGTTATGTCTAGATGCCCCCCAAAGCCTCATTCGGTCATAGGTGTGGCTTTTCAGAAGTGGCCTATGTGTGATGCTAGGATCAAGGGTGTGCGAATATTAAATCACCTACTGGTTGGCTTGGTATAATTCTGGGGAGAACCCGAGGTGCCCCCATTGTCTGCCTGCCATAGACTGATTCTCCTCTACGAGGCCTGTCTGCTGTGCTGCGCTGCGTTGGAGTCAGCTGACTGTGGACTGAAATCTCTACAAACTGTGATCTGAAACCTTTTCTCTTTAACTTGGGGTATCAGGTGTTTTGTCTTAGCAATGAGAAAAGTACCTAAGATAGCACCCATAAGTGACCTCTCTTGTGGGCAAAGCCAATTATAGAAAATACATGTGGCAATTTATGAGCTTTGGGCCACTCTTTTAACACACACATGCTTACCTGTGTACTTACAAAGGGATGAGGAGGCTATACAGCAAAACGTTAACACTGGCTGTGCTATGAGAATAAACACTTGTCTGGGAGCATGGGGTACTTGGGTGGTATTTACATCGTAGTTTTGATACTTCTTCTTTATTTTCCAATGTTATAATGTTTTATACAACTAACATTTTGGGTGTTCCTAATGGTTAACAAACCAATTTTTCTAAAAAGAAACATGTATATATTTGAAGTTCTAGCATAAAAGACTGCACATCTTTTAGAAAAAAATTATGTATTTATTTATTTTACATTATTTGCTAAGTTTGGACTCCCTATGTAGTTTTGTTTTTTTTTTTTTTTTCCTTTTTTTTTTTTTTTTTTTTTTTTTGGCAGAACCGGGGATTGAGCTCAGGTCCTTGCGCTTGCCAGGGAAGCACTTCTTCCACTGAGCCATCTCCCTGGCCCAAGCCCTATATAGTTTCATTGTGTTTGTATTTATTTATTTCTGACCTGGGGTAGAAACCAGGGGCATTCTACAACTGAGCTACATTCTCAAATTTTTTTAATATTGCATTTTGAGACAGGGCCTTGATAAGTCAGCCCATTGGGTTTCAAACTTGAAATTCCCCTGCCTCAGCCTTCCTCGGTAGGAGGGCAGCATGTGCCACTCTGCCTGGCTGGTCTTTTTTAAAAATTAGTCACTTATTTACTTCAGATGCTTACTGCAATTAAAGTATTGTGTTAACTGTCAGGTCTTGGTTAATCACTTTACATATCCATACTCAATTTAACCGTGGAAGTGTTTATGCATAACGCTGTACAGGGACTGGCACTGCGTCACGCACAATTGGCTTCTTCATTAACACTGTTTGACAATGGTGATAAGGAAAAAGTGGCGTTGCAACAATGAACATGCACACTTTCTGTGCAGCCATACTTGTTGGCTTAAACACAGAAGTCAAATAGCTTTCTTATGACTGAATTATATTCATCTTTTCCCTTCTAATCTCTGTAGATCTTCCAGTTCTTCTTATCCAGGAGATGATGCTTTGTCACCTCCTGACACTGACAGCTGGAATTCTGTGATAAAGTACCCTAATGA
The DNA here is from genome assembly GCF_000260255.1 of Octodon degus. Taxonomy (NCBI): domain Eukaryota; kingdom Metazoa; phylum Chordata; class Mammalia; order Rodentia; family Octodontidae; genus Octodon; species Octodon degus. The sequence goes on from NW_004524611.1 coordinate 9,605,340, forward strand.
AAAAGCCATTAGCATTTGCACCAGGTGCTCCTGGGTTTCTCTGCCTAGGTGCATAGGTTAATAGCACACTGGAAGGTCTCTAGAAAGGACAGAGGCTCTGGTTAAAGAGCTAAGTAGTCACATCCCAGATCTGCCTGGTCAGTGACACAGACAGCCTGGTTCTTAGGTCAAGGCCTGCTACTTGGAAGGAGGAGAACCACTTAAAATGGCTGCCTCATGCAGGTGAGGAGTAACTAAGTCAAGAGGACAGGGGAGAAGGGCCTGACCATAGAATCAGGTGGGACCCAGGATGCAGGAAGGCAGATCCTTCAGAACACCAAATGAAGCCCGGATTCCACCAGAGCCAGGACCCATCCTCTGCTGAGATCACAGGAAAAGGGCCAAGACATGCCTGTCAAAAATTAATGTCTCAAAGATGGCATAGATACATGTTCAATATAACAATGTCTGAGCAGCAGAAACTCAGCTTCCCTGAAGAGTGGCATTTTCAAAGCCCACACATCATAACAGCTTCAAATACTGTGATGCCTAAACAGGAAACCCCTAAGGTGCCATCTGCCTCCTGATAAGGACATCTGAGGTACCAAGCTGCTGTCTAGAAGAGGGCTGGCAGAAATCTCAGGAACCTTGGCCCAGGAGCCAGGATGTGCAGTTCATTCTTCCCTCCAGTCTAATTCACAGCCCTGACACTAGCTGTTGGCAGGCAACCATGTCTGTCTCTTTGCATAACTGGCAATGAATCCAAAAAAAGTTGGCACACTCCTTAATTCTGTGTTCATTACTAAATTTAAAAATCACAGGATTTATCACACGGTATTCAAGAAGTCCATCGTTTTCTTTGTTTTGCATGACATTTTCCTAACAAAACTGAAAAGAAGGATTGTTAGAGGGATATGAAGTAAACACCAAGTAGAGAATGATGCAGAGAAAAACCATCCGTCTTAACTTGAGTGGATTCAGAAACTGCAAGAGCCTTAGAAAGGGGATGAGGCAAAGGCAGTATGGTATGAAGGTCCTCTGCAGCACACAAGAAGCTCCCTTCTCCAGCTGCCTTTTAGTGCTCTGCTCACCTACAGTGACTCATGCTGCACTCTAATCTCTGCAGATATTAGTCATGTTCCTGCCCTGCGTGCATGCTAGCTGTTACTTCTCAAGAATCCACATTTTTCTGTACCTATTGCTGTCATGCTCCTTTCAAATTAGTGTCTTACTACAGAAATACTAGTTACGTTCACACTGGGGAGGTGGCATAACCTTGATCATGTTTAATTTCTTCACCTCTTTTCTTACCTTCCTCTCCTCCTTGTCTCATCTCCTACTTGTTTTTTCAATCATCTCTTTTTTTTTCTCTTTGACTTATTCATATTTTAATTTTCTCATATATGTGAAACCATGTAATAATATTTTATCTGACTTACTTTATTTAACATATTATAATCTCAAATTTCAAACATTTTCCAGAAAATGATATGATTTTATTCTTTTTTATGTCTGAATAATATTCCATCATGCACCACATTTTCTTTGTTCATTCATCTAAGCTGTTTCCAGAGCTCAGCTATTATGAACTATCCTGCTATAAAGTGGGTGTGTATGTTTCACTGTAGCATAATGTTCTTTAAACACTTTGGGGAATGTACACAGGAAAGGTATAGCTCGGTCAAAAAGAATTTCTGCTGTCAGTTTTGGAAGACTAACATGTTGATTTCCATGTTAGTTATATTGTTGTACTAGTTTACATTCCTACTCTTTAAGATTCTGTTCTCCATGTGACCAGTGAAAAGCATCGGACAAAATTCAACACATTTTCATGAGAAAATTACCAAGAAAACTAGGACTAAAAAGGAACCACCTCAACACAATAAAAGTATTTATGAAGAGCCCACAGCTAACATTATATTCAGTGATACAACCTGAAAGCCTTCCTCCTTGAGAACACGAAGAGATGCCTGTTCTCACCACTGATTCAATATTGTATTTCAAGGTCTACCCTGAGCAATTAAGCAAGAAAAAGAAATAAAAGGCATCTGCATTTGTAAATGACATTATTCTATATACAGGAAACCCAAAACTAATAAAATAAATTCAACAAAGTTACAAGGTGATTAATATCCTAAATCAGCTGTATCTCTATATAAGCAATAACAACTGAAAAAGGAAATTAAGAAAACAGTTCTGTTTAAAATGGTATCCAAAACTATAAAAATATTTTGGAAACAGTTTCACCAAAAAAGTGAAAGACTTGTGTGCCAAAAACTATAAAATAAACATTATGGAAAGAAATTAATGAAGATCAAAATAAATAGAAACTGTTTTCATGGATTAGAAGATTTAATATTTTAAAGATGTCAATAATACCTACTGTGGTCTATCCATCCAATGTTATTCCTTTTAAAATTCTAATGGTCTTGAAAAACCCAAACAGTTTTGAAAAAGGACAAAGTTAGAAGACACATTTTCTTTTCTTTTCTTTTCTTTTCTTTTTTTCCCCCTGCGGAACTGGGGATTGAACTCAGGTCCTTGCACTTGCCAGGGAAGTGCTTATTCCACTGAGCCATCTCCCCAGCCCCTGAACACAAATTTTCTGATTTGAAAACCATAAGGCTGCAGAAATCAAAGGGGTATGGTACTGGCATATGCACAAATAAATATAACATAGTAATCAAACTGAGATTTCAGAAATAAGTGTATAGGTCAATGGCCAAATGATTTTTGGTAAGTGTTCATAAGCTAATCAATGAGGAAAGACTAATCTCTTCCTAAGTTGTCCTGCAACAACTGAGTACTTCATCCAAAAGAATGAAGCTGAATCATTACCACTTATCATGTAAAAAACAAATTCAAAATGAATCAAAAGCTTAAATACAAGAGCAAAAATCACAAAAGTCTTAAAATAAAACATAAGGACAAATCCTCATGACCTGGAAACTGGCAGTGGATTCTCAGACATGGAATTACAGTAAGAGCAACAAAGAAAAATTAAACTGGACTTCTCTATGTTTTCAATGTGTCACCTGAAATTCTTGTGGAAACATGATCTCTAACTCAAAGATAAGAAGAGGTTGAGACTCCAGGAGGTCCTTAGATCTAGAGCTTGTGCTCTGTGAACGGGATTAATGACTCTGAGGGAGGTCTCATTAGCTGGGCAAGGCACCATAGACCTGTCATCCCATTAGTGTGAGAGGCTGAGGCAGGATGATCATGTGTTGGAGCCCAGCCTGGGAAACTTCATGAAAAGCTATCTCAAAACAAACAAACAAACAAAAAATTAAAAGGAATGGGGTGAAACCCAGGACAAAGGCCCTGGGTTCAACTCCAAGTACTGAGGTTGGAGTAGGAGATATCGACTGTATTTATTTCTCTACCTGCGAAGTATTCGTTTCCCTAGAGTAGACAGTATATGCTCACTTTTTCAAAGTCCTATATTTTAGTTCTTGCTGTCTAATTTGTGAAAAAAATAAAAAGAATCCTATAGCAGAGCTCATCTCCATCAGCATGGTACTGAGACCCTAAGGAGGCACTGCAGAATTCTGGGGCTAGGACCAGGGATGTAAGGATCTGATGGTGGCGGTGGCGGGGGGTGGGGTGGGGTGTGTGTGTTAGGGAACTCTTCTCAGTGCTTGGAAGGCCTGAAAGGAAGCACATGTGTTTCCACCAATGCTGCAAAAGCCAGGCAAAAGCAGGCTGCTTGCTTCATTTTGGAGAGATGTCAGCATAGCCATCCCATGTTGATGACTATATAATAATACAAAGAAATGAGAATGAGCAATTTTATCTCTACCTGAATGGCAGTTCAGCCAACAAAATATCATTCAAATAGGTAGACTAAAGGGGAAGGGGATAGGAAAGATTCTTGCAGAAAAATAGCTTCGAGCAAACTACACCTTTATTGAACAAAAATTTTTGAAGTGTACAAATCTGTGAATTATAAGGTGGTCTGTACTGGTCATATGTTTTATTCTGAAAGAAAAGCATCAAGTGAAGAATCATTTGAGAGTCTGCAAAAAAATTTTAAACAAATGTCACAAGTTACCTTTTGCTACTCCCTAAACATGCAGACATTGCCTCCATGTTAGAAGTACTATTCCCAGGGCAATTTTCTCTGGAAGAACAAATTTCTACAAAGCCACATATGCAGAATTTTTTCATTTCTTTTTCCACCATGAGCAGCTTCCTGAAAACTCATGCACTGATAGGCACCTGGAAAAGAGTAGCTCCCAAAGTTAATCTAGAGGGAATTTAGATAAACTGAACAAAGCAGGGCAGTATTTTCAGAACGTGGGAGGACACAGGGCTAGAGACACACAGGGCTCCAGTTGGAAGTCCATGAGTGTCTGAGCATCCTAAGACCTGCACAGAGGTGGCACTTCATGGCCACTGCCATTAGTGATTGTCTTTAGTTGCACAGACACTTTGATGATGGGAAGGTTTAAAGTTCGGAGCAAACATGCTAATGTAGACTTCAGGACAGTCTCTTTCTGCCTCCACCCAGTAAAGCACACTCATTTACTTTATGCCAGGGGAGAAAAATTCCAACCCTGCTCACAGAAATGACTTAAAATGTGCATTAACTCTTAGAAGAGACCATGGACCTTGTGTTCAAGTAAGTGAGAGGGAGGCTCCACAAAGCACACAGAACCCAGGCCTCTGGCCTCCTCTAACCAGCTTTGGGTAAACCAAACAAGGGCTGGGCTTCAGGTGTAGGTCACTTCCTATGTATGTCTGTGAATCAGGTTTAGATGAAAAAGGAAATGATATTAAGCAGTGCAGAAGGGTTTTCATGGTGGTGGTGGTGGTGGTGGTGGTGGTGGTGGTGGTGGTGGTGGTGTGTGTGTGTGTGTAAGTGTAAGTGTAAGTGTAATGGGAAGAAGTAGAAACAGACTGGAAAGACCCAGGAGAGAGGAAAGCAGCAATCAGATCTCTCTAGGGGTACATGGAGAAGCAATCACAAAGTTTTGGGAGAACACACTGGCAGCCTTTAGGAATTTCCCTCAAAGACCTCTCATAGACAAAGGAGTGCATTCTGGGGCTGTGACAGCATCACGAGGCCCAGCCTGCTGTGCTGACCTTGAGGCTGGGCCCCCACCAGTATGGCAGAAAGCAAAAGGAAAGGATGAAGGCTCAGTGACTAAATGGATCAAACACAAAACATGTGCAAAATGAACAGTCACGAGCAGAGATGCTTCAAAGCTGATGCCCACAGTGCAGGCAGAGGCAGGCAGATGGCTGGTGCTGGCAGGGCTCAGAGGTGGGATGTGTTGCTCCACCTGACTGGATTCACTCCTGCAGCAGCTTGACAAGACTGCATCTCTTCCTGCTCCCTTGTCAGGTGGGTCCTGGTTCTCTGAACTTGTCTACGTGCGGTGCATAAGGTCAAACAGCAATTCCCTTGCAGAAGGCTGAAGAGACACGTTAACATCAGGACTCTCATTTCTGAGTCTAATTTCTCAGGATCTAATTGGAGCAGTTAGCTGATCAAGCATACACTGTTTAAATTCTCAGTCACCCTTAACTATTTTGTCATTCTACTTTCTGAACATGCTCTCTGTAAGATTTGCTGCAGCTTTACTTTTTGTCATTTGGCTTAGGAAAATAATAGTTCTAGTGAAGTCTTCATCTAAGACACATTGGGCAGAACTGAGGAGGGAGGCAGAACACATGCCCACTGCACTTTCTAACAATTCCTATACTTGAAGATAGAGAATTTCATACATCACTTTTTACCATAGGAAAATATTTTAGATCATGTCTTATGTCAGGACCTAATACATAAACCATATAAAGTGAGGCTGCTCTGCATGTCTGGCAGTGAGGGCAGGGAAGTCTCACAGACGCATGTTCTCTCTCTCTCACCCTTCCTCTTGTCCCCAACAGTCCCTTAGCATTGTAATAAAGGCATGACCTGTGGTGACACACAAGACCATTGGGTCTCGGGGGTACCTTCCTCAAACTGTGGAGTTTTTATTGAGCCTTACTTGCTGCTCTGGGAAAATCAGAGGCTGAATCTGAGTGGAATTTAGGATCCTTTCAACTCTAAAACTCAAATTGTCCATGATCATGGAGAGATAATGTACAACATAAAAATAATTGAGGAAATATACACACGGCGATCACATCATTTGAGTCCCTCCACAGAGCAAGGTGCTATTTCTAAACCTGTCCTCAATAAGATATTCTCACACCATGTCCCTTCACCTTCTGGAAAAGTTCCAATGCAGCATCTGCATTTGGATGCCACACTGAGTCTGTAAATTTCAGGATTAGGGAAGCCTAGAGAAGTCTTGAGTCATTTATTTTCAATGAACTCAAAAGTGTTGCAGTGGCAGTGGCAAGATATATTTGCTCTCATAGATGAATTTGACCAGCATCTTTCTGTAATATTGACTGTAAAACAATCATTAAACACAAGACCCTCATTTGCTTATAATCAACACAAGGGTTTCCAACACAAGTTGACTCCACTCAGAAGCCACATTTTCTTATGTAATTTTCCATGACTGGCTAGTTAGTTTCATAATGTTCATGTTTGTTCTGATCATCACTCTGACACCTGAGTTGAAGAAACTAAGTTGGGCCCTGGGAGATAGCTCAGTAGAATAAGCACTGCCTGGTAAGTACAGAGTCCTGAGTTCAATCTCTGGTACTGAAGAAAAAAAAAAAAAAGAAGAAGAAGAAGAAGAAGAAGAAGAAGAAGAAGAAGAAGAAGAAGAAGAAGAAGAAGAAGAAGAAGAAGAAGAAGAGGAAGAGGAAGAGGAA